>NC_138110.1:7212500-7815000 GCF_964146895.1 Miniopterus schreibersii
CAAAGCTACTGAACTGAAGCGTCAACTGCAAAGGACAAAATGATCTGCATAAAAAAATATCAGCACTGCCCCCCCCCAACGTCATTACAAACCAGGCCTGGCCTCCTCGGGGCCCAAACAGTTCCTGCTGTTGCCGTCTTAGTTGTTTTAAGGTGAGTTTTCACCCTGCTCTCCCCATCTCTGCTACCTGCGGCTCAGAACAGCAACGGCAATTACCAGCTGCTTCCCCCTTTCCACTCGGGCTGAACCCCGGTGCCTCTGCGATCTCCCCGCCGAACCTCTGAACCCCCGGAGCCTCGCTCGTCTGTCTTTCTAAGTCAGCAGAAGGAAAAACACAGGAAGCCTGCGCCCTGAGCTGTAACGAATCCCGGACAACCCCCGGCTTGGGTCAGGATCTCCCGAGGAAATTTTCAGAGAATCAGAGCGCTGGGAGAGACCTCGGGAGACCACAAAGTCCTGAAAAACAAGGGTTCTAAGAAACGCAAACTCACAGAATATTAAAAACGGAAAGAGCTGTAGTCACTGCTGGCCTCCCTCGTTTCTTGTCCAAGTTCAATCACTTTCCATTTTCCTCATTTCTCCTGCACACCCACTTTCTGGCCCTGGAACCAGCGCGGCTGCTCTCTCTCTCACCTGCACGGCTCCGGGTTTCTCTCAAGGCTACGATGAGTTACTTCTTTTTTTTCAAAACTGATTTCAAATGGATCCATTTTCTTTTTTTCTTTGCATTGGGTTCAGCCATAAAACCCACGAAATCATGGTTTTAATGTACCAGCTGCACTTCCCCTTCCTAATGCACAACAAATTAAAACCGTAACTATTAAGAAAGCACGCTTGCTCCACCTAAAATTACCTTGACGGGACTGTCTTATGCATATGAGGAGCTGGAAAAGAAGCCTCTGGGGATGGGGGCCTGCAAACTTTTCCTGTAGGGCACAAATAGGAAGCATTTCAGGCTTTGCAAGGCAAAAGGCAAAACCGAGGATATTATGTAGGCACTTACATAACAGGAGAAAACAAATTTCCACATGTTTTTCCCCCAGACATTAAAAAATGTAAAAGCCCTTCTGACTCACAAGTCCTCCGAAAACAAGAGGTGGGCTGAATTCGGCTCCTGAACTGTAATTTGCCAATCCCTGCTCAGAATCACATACCTGATATTGATCTGAACCGTCTCTGAAATTTCCAGAGTGAGACATAAAAACTTATCGGAGGGTTACGAAGATGAAATAGTTGGCACAGAGCAACTGCTCAGTAAATACCGACTGTTGTTCTTGTCTTCTTCCTCAGCCTCTCTCGTAATGAGGTGGGTTCGCCCCTGAGTCCTTTGCCAGGCACACAGTAGGCGCTCACTAAATGACAGAGGGTGTCATTTCAACTGGTTGGAGCACGCAATCTCAGCCTATGCAGGTCAGACTCAACTGTATGATTATTTTTAAAAACTCATGCGGGGCCCCACCTCCAGGAACCCTACTTCTGAAGTTCCCCCGAGGAATAAGCCGAACACTTGTGTTTTTCTGAAAGTTTTGTGATGATTCCAACCACAAATCTGTGGCTTAGAAAGAGCATAATCTGGACAACAGGGTCAGAAATTCCAATCCCCAGATGGGCCCATTTTCTCTGCTCTGTTTGATGGTCACATACAACACAGCTAGTGCTCAGCCCCCTTTGTAAATAGTGGAGTCCATCTGTCAGTCAGTCAACATCAATGTTAAATGAGCACCTATTATGTGCCAGACCTTGAGCTAAGTGCTGGGGATATAACAGCGAAGGGGGCAAAGGCCTTATCATGTGCAGTCCCTCTTCCTCAGCTTCCTGTTCTTTGCCATGCTTGACTCCTCTTGGCCCCTTTCACCACCCTGCATCTTACATGTATGTTGGCTTTGCCCCATGAGAGCAGGGGCCTGATACCTTTTTTTTGTTCACTGTAGTTCCCACAGCCTACAACAGTGCTTACTTAGCACACAGTAGGTGTGTTCAATAAAGATCTGTCCTAATGGGGTGAATAGGGAAGTCTGCTCTTTTTAGAGAGCCCAGCTGATGGCCAGCCCAAGGCGGAGCATGTCATCAGCCTCCTGGGTGTTGGAGTTAAGAATGGAGCTTGTCTTCTGGTCTGCCACCTCCTTGCTGTTTAATCTGAAACCACTGCTTTAAGCCTCAGTTTATTCATTCATTCCTTTATAAAATTTATCAAATGTTGTAAGTATTAAATAGAATAATGCTCAATGTGTGGACAATGTTAATAAGTAGTAGCCCTGTTGTGTTGGAATTAAGTAAAGAGAAGAGAGTTCTAGAAATTTTCTGGCAATTCCTAAAGGGATAAACTAAGTAGCAAGTAATACTGTAAGGATCCTCCTTACGTAGCCTGATGCCTGATCGTGTGCATCTGTTTACTGGATGAATATCTCTGGAGCTATTCCAACCATCCTGGGGCCTCAGGACGCGGAGGTGATATCACCAGTCATGACCCCTGACCTCAGGGAGCTACCATCTGTGGGGGGAGAGGCAAGGAGAGATGGGTGGGAATCAAATAAACTAAGAATGAGAAGACGTCAGCCAACCCTGAAAAGAGCAAAGCAGCGAGATGCCTGGTCCTCTCAGCCAATGCTGGGACCAGCTGGATCTGACACAGTCTAAAGGTCAGAAAACAGCCTCGAGCAAGGCCTGCACTAGGTGAAGGTGTTGGCGAGAGGAAGAGGAGGGATCGGCTGGGGGCAAGGAGTCAGAACAAAGCTGAGCACAGGAGGAAGGAAGGTAGCAGGAGCCAACCCTTGGGGGCCTGGAGGCTAATTCTTCTCGGGTGTCGTGAGCTCAGGAATCCCCTGGGCACCTCGTCAACATGCCGATTATGATTCAGTGGGTGTGGGGCAGGGCCTGAGGGTCTGCATTTCTAAAGACTTCCGTGGAGATGCCCAGCTGCCAGTATGGTTTTAGCCAGGACTGTATCGCTGTGAGCAGGGAGGGGGTGGGGTTAGGCGAAGGATTTCCCCAAGATGCCTCTGGATCGGACAAGGCCATCTTGCAGCTGTCACAGAGCGTAACCCTCTGCCCAGAGCTTGGCAATCCTTTGGGAAACTCTAAGGTTCAGGTGGAGCTGGTCCTTTTTCCTAGCGAGTTTGTCTGCTGACACTTGGGTCGGTCCAAATTCTAGGTGGCATCGTCTGAAACAGGCTGCTTCTGCCCCTACAGAAACTTTGGCTTGGGTGTTGCAATTCAGGAACTCTGGGAAGGACAGCCCATGTGTATTTTTCTAAATCAGGCTAGGCTTGCAAAAAAGAAATATATATTTGTACTTATATTTCCGTACATATACATATATGTAGATAATCTTTCAAATGAAGTAATGGCCACGCATAAGATTGAAATGAAATCTTGCAAGCACAAAATCATCTCAAATTCCATCATTAAAGGATTAAGGGACTGGGAGGTTTTGTTATTGCTGCAGGTGCCTGAGGAGGCCCAGGCTTCTCTGTCCAGAGGGATTAGACGCCTCAGGACTGCCAGTCCACCGGGCAGGACCGATCCTGCAGGGGCTGGGACTGACCAAGGAGGTGATCAGTAAGAAGCCGGGGAGCAGGGCACTGCTGGCCTGCACTGGGAGATGAAGCTGGGGGGTGCGCCCCCCACCGACCAGCGGCCTGCACAGTGCCTTCCGTGCATCTTTCTAGGACAATCCGGGTGACAAATATGGGCCCAAGAAACACTGCCCTTGTAAGCAATCCAGCTGCTCCCTACGAATGTCCCCAAACAAAGGTTGCATGTCACCCCCTGTGCTTGCAGCTCAATTTAATTACTCACCTCTGCAGCTTTATATCAAAGGTGGCTCCTATTAAGTATAATTACCTTTGCCGGCAGCTTGCAGAGGACAGTAAGTGAGGAGCTACTAACCAGGAATGGTTGCTACGGAGCGTTATACACACGTTGGATTCGATCAGGAGTGGCCGAGGCCGCAGCCTGGGATGCACAGCGAGCACGGCCGAGGTGCTGCAGGCGGAGCGGCGCGCACATGTAAGCACGGCCCTTCTCTAGCCCCGCTGCGCAGTCCCTGCTGCTGTGCCAGTTTTTCTGCAAGAGAGCGCACTGCCCTCCAACCAGGTGCTCTCTGAACAAGGCCCACATACAATAAAGAAAATCAGACAAACTCTCAACTTCCCCAACCCTAAGCCAGCCCGTGTGTAACCACCTTCCTTCCCCTGGGACAGCAGGGGACTGACGCTCCTCCGTCTGTCTCATCTGTCTCCCATTCAACCTCACCACATCGTTCATTCCCGACACACCAAAACATTTTTTTAAATCACGAGCATCTTTATCATTTCAGGCTCGTCAACTCCCATTTTGCCTAATTAATAAATAAATCAAAACCTGAAAGGAAAGGAAAGGAAAGTTGCGAAGAACTTTTGGCCAAAAAGGAAAAGAAGCTCCGGTGAGCTGGACTTGGGGTGTGGCTCTTTGGATCCCGCTGGCTCATCCAGGCACTGAATTCACCGGCACTTCCTCTTTATATAAGCTTGTTTATTAAGCTCTGTGCCAGAAGCATAAACAGAGACCTCGAAAGAACGTATTTCCTTCCAGAGCTGTTAAACATCGCTATTCCAGTAGCTCACGACCACCACGCTAACTAACCTTTACTGAGCACTTACTATGTGCCAAGCATGCACTGGGACACTATATACACAATCTATATGATCTACTGGGCAAATCCATGTGGTATCAGGGGAATTTTTTTTTAAAGTAGGAAACCAGTGCTGAGAAGGTTAAATAATTTGTCTATGGTCAGACAGAGAGCAAATAACAGCCTGGACTTGAGCCTCTGAGCTCAGAGCCATTGACTACAACCCTTCAGAGCACACACACGAAGCTACTGACTTTGCAGGCCTAACAGCCACTCTCTCTTACTTGAGTAACAGCACCGTACTCAGAGCTCCTGTGGCGCAGGGCACACATGTGGGGAAGGCAGTCCAACGACTGGTTCAGGGAGGGTCATGCAAACCCACATGGGCCAATTAAATCCGGGACATTTGCTGGGGGTCCCCTGAAGCAGGTGCTCTCTTCTGCCAGAACTGCTGAGCCACGTGCTGCCAGGTGACCACTGTGATCGCCACATGTAGAGAATCCGACTCAGAAGAAAGGAAGGCAGAGTCAAAGGCAGCCCTGTCCCAGTCCCAACCCTCTGGTCTATGTGACCACAAGTGCCAAAGCTGGGGCCCAGTTCAGTCACACAGGTGATGTATAATTCATCACAGGCTACAGCAGGATTCACCAAAATAAAAATTTGGCTTCTAGATTCTGTACTGAGTGTGACTTTGGACTCAAACACACCTGGGTTTAAATCCTGGCTTCACTATGTATCTGCTATGTGAGCAAGTTACTCAACAGCTCTGTGCCTTTGTTTTCTTATCTGGAAAATGGGGACATTAGAGATGTGTCTATCCTCTCAGTTGAGAGGAAGGTTAAATGAAGTCAGGTGCATGTAAACACCTGGAACAGTGCCTGGCATGCAGTGGACTTTTGGTAAAGGCTCAAGATTCTGAGTTTAATTATTTCAGGGAACAAAAGAGAGGAAAGGTTGATCCCGTTAAGAGGTGTGCTGAGCAGTGAAAAAGACTCAGGTGGCCAACCAGGGGCAAATCTGGAAACCCTCACAGCAAGTTATTGCTGATAAGAGCTGAGCAGGGCTAACATGAAGGAAAGAAGGGGCCAGGTTCAGGAAGGATTAGTCAGAAGAGAAATCAGGAAAGTATCACTAATGAACATGTCAGGGGCTGCCTGGGATGAAGTCATGGCAGATCACCAATTAGATCCAGAAGCAAACAAACATACAAATAGAAATGAGTTTGATTTCCTAGTGAATCATAGATCATCTTCATCTATCCATGCACCCATCCATGCATACATTTATCCATCCAATCATCCATCCATGTATACATTTATCCATCCATCCATCCATCCATCCATCCATCCATCCATCCATCCATCCATCCAGTCATCCATCCATCCAGTCATCCATCCATCCATCCACCCACCCATCCATCCAACCATCCATCCAATCTTATCACTCTCTCTCCTTGGCTTCACTCTAAGTACTCCATTACTAACCTTTGAAGACTGGGCTGTGCCTTGTTTAATCCCTGTAGCCCTGGCACACAGAGCAGGGTCTTGGAAATAATAGAAATTAACAAGTGTGTGTTGAATGAATAAAAGAATGACTGAAATACAAACACTCCTTTCAAGGAACTTATCTGCCATGAATTAGTTTGATCCATCCAGCCCTCCTTCTGTCTCTCAGGTTCCATGCCTCTTTCATATTATTCCTGGAACGAGCTCTGTATCCTGGAAGATCTATCGGGCAGTGTCGGTGTTGGCCCAGCAAAGTTTCAAGCTCAAGCCCTCACCCCATAAATTTCCTTTTGCTCCTCTGGAAGCAAGGGCTGCCTTTTATTTTTATTCTGTTTCTTTCACAGAAAATTAAAACATCCCAATCCACAAATGGGCCTGACAGCCATTCTCTCTTATTGAAGAGTGTATTTAAGATCGGGTGTACTACGGGGGCGGGGAGCAGCAAAAGTAGGTTTACAGCTGTGAGTACACAAAACAGTTTATTCTTACATTGTCACTTATTAATTATTGCATTATTTTCCATAGGAACAACTGTAAACCTACTTTTGCCCCACCCTGCATTTGTCCCAGCTGTTGTTTTCATGATGTAAGAACAATAGGAAACCCTTTGCCTCCTTTTCATTAAAAAGTTTTTCTTTTAATGAAGAAGCCTGTAAGTTTCCATTGCTACTATTTTCTCCTGGGTGACTGCCGTGAACTTGTCCAGTGCTTTCCATCCCGGCAGGAGCGGGCTCAGAGTCCGAGCCTGAGAATTCGGGTTGGAATTACAAACAAGGTTTCCTGTTTGTTTATGGGAGTGCGGTGGCGGATTCGAAAGTTCAACCAAAGCACAAAACTTTTCTTGTGGGGTAAGCTCAGGGGACTGTGGTCTAAAATGAAAATCAGATCATTGTTTGAAAAAGAAAGAGAGACAGAAACGCACACACCTCATACAGAGCGCTGTTGTACGTTTGCAAATATCTGCGTGTTCCTTCAGTGTTCTTCTGAGAGCCTACCGGGTCAGTCCACAGGAAACGCAGGAATACGTTATATTTTAATCAGGGCGCATAAAACACTGTCTAGAATGTTATGTTGCCCAGGGGAGTGCACTGAGCAGGGAACATTTACAAACTCCAGGTCAGTCTCCCCATTACATCACTGTGAAAAAAACAAATTTATGAGGTTAAATTATATGGATGTTATATATTGGAACTGTTAGCCCACTCCCAAATGAGAATGTTGGCTGAAATAGCCAGATTCCCTGAGAGAAATTTCTGGGTCCTCTATTGTGCATGTTTTTATGGTAACTTTCCACACACACACAAAAGTGAAGACATATTCTTTGCAGACAATGAAATGAATGAAAAAAGAGAAATCTAACCAAAAAAAAAAAAAAAAAAAAAGCCTAAATTCCCACAGAGAAATAGAGCAAGCACCTAAGGAGTTACTCCCCTCCGGAGATGCTAACACAGAAGTTATTTTGCTGGACTTGCTCATGATTTATCCGATCTATTCTTCATCTCAGTGATTGGAAGCACAGATGTTGATGCTATAACTCTGCTTCCAGTAAATAATTCCTCAAAGGACTCACATTTGTTTAAACTTAGTCACAAGATGATAAAACTTATTAAACATTTATGGAAGGAGCAGCACAGTTTTGTTGGTTTATGTCTTTGGCAAGTTTGGAAACTCATATCCCCAACCTTCCCGCCTTCCTTTCACCTCTCTAAAAGAAAGATCGCTGGGGAAGTTCCTGTACCTGGATAATAGCCCCCCCCCCCCCCCCCCCCCCGTTATTCCTCCATTTGCGGCTGTGGCTTGACAGTAAACAGAAGGGCTGCCATGCTGATCTCAAAGCGCAATAATTAAACCAAAGGGACAGCAGCGAGGCGCTCCTGTGGGATCACAGAGGAAGAATAAAGGCCCCACCAGGGAACGGGTTCCTTAGGCCTGCGAGCCTGCTTCTGCGATGAGCACACACCGCGCGGGACCGTGCGTGCGCTCACTCAGTCATTCAACAGCACTTACTACGAATCTACAGTATTCAGCCCTATGGGGTACAGGGCCTGGGCATCTGACTATTCCAGAGGCTCCAGGAACCACGGGTGACCGCTTGTTCGTTCGTTCGTTCATTCATTCATCATTCATTCATTCATTCATTCATTCATTCATTCATTCATTCGTGTGTTCAACCAAGGCACCTACTGCGTTACAGGTACGGCAGGTGAAATGCCCCCACGATTTGGAAGCTGGATCCCTGGCACGGAAAAGGAAACAGGAATTACAGCAGGGTGTCCACTGACAGCTTCTCTATCGGGGGCTAATTTTCCTGTGCATTTTAATGTAACTCTGGTCCCGTTTCCCGCTCACTCGTGGCCATCACCGGGAGGGCAGGGGAGTGCCACAGAGGCTCCCTGGGGACATACACTGTGACGCTGATGTCACGGCCACAGGGAAATTCCTGAAGAGCTTTGTGGTGATTCCACGAGCACCTCAGCCTTGGCACGAGCATATGCACAGACTATGTTCCCCACAAACACAAAATTCCTGTGTACAAGCTTTTTACACTCCCCCCAAACACACATGGTAACACCCACAACAAGCCTAATCCAGCCACACACGAAGCATGCTCACGTCCACAACGCATACAGTATGCGCATGTTCACGGCTCACACCCACAACAAAGCAGACCCACAGTCACACCGCACAAACACGCGTCACACGCGCCTTCTAAGCATGACGCTGGTCTTGGCTGTGAGAAGCATCTGGTGCCACGCGAACCCTCTGGCCTTGGGGTCCTTTCTTATCAACAGTCCCACGGCCTGGACCAGGCAGGGCCTCCATCCACGTTTGCTAAGGACCCTCGACTCTGCGCACGTTCAACTCCATGACTAGCTGCTGTTAAGAATTCACCCTGTAACCCCGAGCCCCCCCCCCACTCGGGACCCCACGGAGCCCCCGCACCCATGAGGCTGCGGCTCTCCTGCTAGGAAGCTCCGTCCCTTACAAACACTGAGGACAAACGCAATTTCTTTTCTCTTATTCACGCTTTTCTTTTCACTCCTCTCTGCTCCCCACCCCACCCCACCCCACCCCACCCCACCCCACCCCACCCCACCCCACCCCAAGGCAGCGAGCAATAGTCTTCTTGATGTTCTTGGATGCAAGCCGTGTGGATGGCTGGCTCAGTCTCAGTCCTTATCGAGATTATTGAAGGATTTTATTCTGTTCCGTTTACTCCCTTCAAGCAGACATCTAGCGAGTGCCTACTAGGTGAAAGTTAGCCAGTTAAATTTTTGGTTAGGGAGGTGCACATCTCAGTAAAGGCACAACAGTGTTCAAAGTATGAAGTATTAGCTGGTTAAATGTTTATTTTTCTCAGCTGATTCTCTCCTAAATGCAGTAAAATCTCACAAGTGTTTTATCTCTATGTAAATTACTTATGTGACAATTGTAAAAATTCCCAAGAATATGCAGTATAGGATTATGTGTTACAGTTAAAACTTTAAAATATGCTAAATGCCTATTAACAAAGGAATTGATAAGCGAGTAAAAACGTACATGCTTGTGGTAGAATAGTATAGAGCATGTAAAATGAATGAGCTCTACCCATTTTTTAAAATCTATCTCCCTTCCTTCCTCTTTCCTCTCTTCCTCCCTCCCTCCCTTCCTTCCTTTCCCTAGTTACCTACCTACCTTCCTATATACTTGGATAGAGCCCCAAACAGAGTGATAAACCATTTTGTAAAATATAGTGTGAACTTATTTACATAAAAAAATTTAAACTTATGCAAAAGTATAATAATGCTCCTAGCTACATACACATGCAGGAAAAACGATAAATAATGGAAGATGCACACACCAAGTCCTTACCAGTGCCCATCTCTGGGGAGAGAGTGGCGAGGGAAATGGCGATACTTGCTGAACACTTATTATGCGCTACACGCTATTCTAAGTGCTTGATAAGTATCCGTTTTTTAAACCTTCATAATAGTGCTTGGAAGGAAGCACTCTCCTTATGCTTATTTTACAGGACTGAGGCTCAGAGATTTTAAGTTTGGTGTTTAAATAGGACTTAACTTTATCTGCAAAGTTTAATTCCTTTATATCTGAAATTTACTGATCAAGTGAAATAAGCTCATCTTATTATACAGTTCTTCTATTCCATCTGATTGACTATTTTCATCCAATATTAATAAAGAAAAGATTTATGTTAAAGACAATAACATAGGATGATAATTTCATTCCCTTTCTCATTAAAATAACTTCGAATCAGATGGCTAGGCAGTTTGCCAAACTTTGTATTATTACAAAGGTTTGTTTCAAAATGCCACTTATGTTATGAAAATGTAAAATGGTGTAGCCATTGAGGAAAACAGTATGGAGCTTCCTCAAAAAATTAAAAATAGAACTATGATCCAGCAACTCCACTTCTGGGTGTTTATCCAAAGAAAACAAGAACACTAATTCGAAAAGATTATATGTATCCCTATGTTCACTACAGCAATATTTACAATAACCAAGGTATGGAAGCAGCCTACGTGCCCACTGATAGATGAGTAAATAGACACACACACACACACACACACACACACACACACACACACAATGGAATATTATTCAGCCAGGAAAAGTAATGAAATCCTACCATTTGTCACATCATGCATGGACCTAGTGGATATCATGCCAAGTGCAATAGGTCAAACAGAGAAAGAAATATGGAATGATTTAACTTATATGTGACATCTAAAAAACAAAACAGAAACAGACTCCAGGATACAGGAAGCAAATTAAACAAAAGTGGAAAAACACATGATATTAGAAAGGAGAGGGCTTAAGAAATGAGCAAAATAGGTGAAGGGCATTAAGAGGTACAAACTTCCAATTATAAAATAAATAAGTCATGAGGATGTAATGTACAGCATAGCGAATATAGTCAATAATATTTTAATAACTTTGTATGGTGACAAATTGTAACTAGACTTATTGTGGGGATTGTTTTGTAATATACATAAATAGCAAATCGCTAAGATGTACATCTGAAACTAATAGGATATTGTATGTCAATTATACATTAATTAAAAAAAACAATTAATATGCTACCCATATTAAAAAATTAACAACAAAAATAACAACCCCCTCCTCACCACCACCAACTAAAAACTATAGTTGATTTTTTATTTTTATGGAAGATCCTATTATGATTTCTGTTGCAAGCAACATTTTCCCTCTGAAATACGACTGAATTTTGAGGTCATCTTTTTATTTACTTTTTCATATTATTCAGAGTACTCATTTAAATGTCACCTATAATTAAATACTTACAAGTAAGAAACACCTTTACAAACCCTGACCACAAATATTTTAAGAGATTCTAGAGGGGAAATCTGCGAGGGCAGCTTTTGATTTGCTGGAAGAAATAACCGGTGGTTGTCACTGCATGTGGCCCATGTTTCCATGGCCAGGAAGAGTCATGGGCCTACACGAGATTTATGGGGAACAGATGAGCAGTGTCCGACTGCATGACAGACACATCCTTGAAGACGCCGTAGGAAGTGGGTGAGCACGATTGCTTATTGAGACACCCCAGATGGACGGTGTTGGGGGTTATTATGTGTTTTTCCACTTTTGTTTAATAAAACAGGAATGTACTTATAAAAATGCCATTGTGGAAAACTCAAGAGATTTTAAAAATCCTATTTTTTTTTAAAAGCTTCATAGGTTTAACTTTTAAAAATGGCACTTATGGCTTTAGATAAGCAAGAGGGCCCTCTCTCTTTTTTTTCTTCAACACAATTGACTTACTTTTACTTGGAATAAATGCTAAATTTCAGTTCATGACCTTGGCCCCCACATATCTGTATTAGACTGCGAGTGTTTGACTCTTTGCTGTTAAGCATTAAATATTGTGAGAAGGAACAAAGCATCCTGTCTGAGAACCTGGGCTCTGATAGGCAAACCCAGGCTTCAATATCCTAATTAAAAGCTTGTGTGATCTTCAAGCTGCAAGAAGTTTCCAAAACTTAATTTCCTTATCTATTCAATGGGGCAATAATAATAATATCTACCTTTGGGGATGTCATGGGGAGAGACTTTACGTCCATGACCTACATGGAGTCAATGCCCGGCATGTGTACACTGAGTGTACATGCCTTTTGGCTGAGCGTTCCCCAGGCCCATACGTAGTTGCCATTATGACAATGCCCTTACCAGAAGCATCACATGCGAGTCATCGCCACCACCATTTTTATCACACTCGCCCCTGGAGGCACAGATGCTAGGCAGAAAAGGGCTTGGAAGTCTGACTAAGGGAAAGAATCAGGAAAGCGAGAGGGAATTAATGCAAACAGAGAAGAGGAATCATTGAGGTACGTATGAGAAAATAGAAAACAGGAAAGTGGAGGTGGTGCCAAAGATTAAGCCAGGTTTCCGGCCCTCTCGTCCAGCAGCTTCCAGGATTTTCGAGAGGGTGAGAAATAAAGAACCGCGGCTGGGAGGTTCCTTTTGTTACTTTCTCGTCTCCTGACTGTGGCGCCCAGGGTGCCAGCTGGCTCCCTCGCAGACACATTTGCTGGATTGCTTGTCTCTCTCCTTCCTCACGGAGGGAGCCTCTCTGGGCTCTGGTGTTTGGTGTGTAACCAGGTAGATAAGTGCGTGAACGGATGCATTTCTCCGTTGTGATACATTAGAGAAAGTGGTCCCCACCATTGCTACAAACATAGGTGATTGCCACGAGGGAGTGAGAGTGAACAGAGAGACCACTTATATATTTTTTTCTGTTGACTAAAAGCAAAAAGTAAAAATGAGCTTCCCAAATAATCGTTGAAATATTTAAGTACTTAGGTATTTGGGAGAGGGAGAGGGAGAGGGAGAGAGAGAGGAGGAGGGAGGAGAGGGGTGGGGAAGGGAGGGGAGGGGGGAGGAGGGAACATAGATTTCCCCCCATATAGCTTGTAATTCAAAGCCAGAGTAGGTACTTAAAATGCAGATTCAGGGGCCTCATCCCCATCCTATGGAATTAGAACCTCTGGGCTTCGGCCTGGGAATCTGTAAATCTGCATTTTAACAAGTTCTCCAAATAAAGGCCGAGCAGCACTGGTTCATTCCAGATGCAGGACCAGACCCTTACTTCCAGGCCCTCCGCAGCTGGGAAATCTCCTGGCCGGTGCAGACTTTCCAGAGCTGCTCCCTGATGCCCTGGGAGGGAAAATTCCTTTTCTCATTTTCAGAGTTTTCTGAAGTTTTAATGAAAGCCTTTGTTTTCCGGACGTTTCTCTAACCTGAGTGTGACTTGGCAGCCCTTGCTCACAGCTGGTTCAATGTCCCCTTGCCCCGCCCGGGGCCTTGGGCGTCTATAGTGTCCCCTCATGAAGTCATTCAGCCGCATCCTTGTGGTTTGTGCAGCATCTTCCCCCAACTATCGCTTTCCTTACACATTTTTTGATTATGACTCCATCTTTCATTTACTTACATATTTTTATTTTAAAATGAAAATTCATGTCACCACAGTCAGTGGAAAACCAGCATTATTTGCCATCAATGATGGTAACTGGACAATGAAAATCCAAGTGCTGTTATTGTATTTTTCACTGGATACTGTTGGTCTGAGGCCTGGCTCTTTCTGATAAACAAGTACAAGAGAGGTGTTTACGACAGGCTGACACCCAAGGAGGCTTTCTTACTGGTTAACTCAGAGGGCTCGAACCGGTGCTCAAAAGGGGATATGGTTTTCAACGTGTGCCTGACTGGGTGCTACTTAAGACTATCTACCCCCACAGTGGGGCAGGTCTGGATTTAAAATGTCCAGGGACGGGCTTGCCTTCCCAGTTAAAACCCTGCCTAGAGCTCCCTCCGCAGGCTCGGGCAGGGCGGGCCCCTGGGAGCTTCCAAGGAGGAGGCCAGGGCTGGACTCAGTGTCTCTAATCCTCCCTCGCAGGCACCTTCATCTCCTTGGGTTTTCTCACTTTGACTCTTAATAATCACGGCACCACCATTCATTCTTTCAAACAATATTTATTGAGCACCAACTACGTGCCAGGCTTTGTGGACAGGAGGCAAGTAAGACATAAGACCCCTTCCAGGTCATGAGTTCAGAGTCATGGTGACCATGCTGATAATTTAACATTTATTGAGCACTTACTGGGTGAGACGCAATTCTAAGTGCTTTGCTGGTGCTAATCATCACTTGCTCCTTCCAAGAACCCAAGAAGGAATATTCTTTAGTAGTTTTATGCTACCGGCAAGGAAATTGAGGCATGGAGAGGATTACTAACTTGTTAATATATTGACTAAAATTTACTGACCGCTCACCGTGTACCAGGCACCGTGCTAAGCATGTTATCTGATTTATCTCAATGAATCCTCGTAAAAACCCAAGGAGAGGTCCTTTTAGTGAGTCTGTCCTGCTAATGAGGACATTGAAGTCTGGGAGGAAAAGGGGGCCAAGGGCACAGCGTGAGAAGAAGCCCTGGGAGAGAAATCGAACCCTGTCGGGCTGCAGGGGCCCAGGCCCTGACGCTGTGCTGCCTGACGGGGAAGGGGAGGTGGTGAGCAGGTGATGCCAGGGCTCCGGGAAATATGCTTTGCAAAGGGTGGCCTCTCCCTGTGGATAGTCAATTCTGGAATAAATGCAGCTCCGAACACTTGCCCTCATTTCCACTTTGGCTCAGAAAACCATAGACTGACAATTTGCAGTAAGCACCTAATATACAACAAGAGGAGAGAAGTAAAAGAAAGAATGAGAGAAAATATTAATAGGATAAACAGATTTATTTTTTTTTAATCTATAGCTTTCTTCCTTTTCACAAACACCACCTGCAGTTTTCTGCACATCTTGTCTACCTTTGGACCGAGTCTCCCATCTCCTCCACCATCAGCCTAGCCCAAGTCATCACCAGCTTTTGATGGGTTGATGCTGGAGCGACCTAAGTCGTCTGCCTGCTTGGTCCCCGATAAATAACATGCAGGCAGAATGATCCTGCACACACCAAGTCATGTCCTGCCTCTCCCTGCTCCCTGTTCTCCAAGGCTCCCTGGTTCGGGCAGGGCCCCGGCTCCGTCCTCCAGTTCCCAGCCCTCTGCCCTGATCCCTCAGCCTCCTTCCTTGGGCTCAGGCACCCTGACCTCTTGCTGCCCCTCCAGTCGCCCCACCCCAGCGTGTGCCAGCTCTGCATTTTCCGACGTGCCTGGAACTGCCTTCCCCTGAGAATTGCACTGGTCTCCCCTTACCCTCCTTTAATTTTCTCCCTGCACACGCCACGCCCCGGCATGCTGTGACATATATACCTGCTTGCTTGTTTGTGACCTGCCTGCCACGCTAACCGTAAGCTTCAAGGAGGCAGCATCTCATCAGTTCTGCTCAGGGCTGGAGTCCCAGCACCCCCACAGTGCCTGGTCCACAGCGGAGCTTCCGTGCTATTGGTTAAACACAGGTCCTAAGGCAGGCAGCAAGAATTCCCCAGTGCTCCCCGAGATCCCAGTCTCTTTGTCCTAAGATAGACCTTCACAGGCACCAGCCAGCCTCTCTTTTTCCCTCTCCAGGCACTCATCTGAAGGTGACAATTAAAAAGTGAAGGAGGCGTTACCAGGAAACAGCCTGTAGCCTGCTCCCATTAGCTTAACAACCCCTAAGCTTTGCCGCCTTGGGCCTGAGGGGATGAGCACAGGTTTGCAGGGGGGGAGGGGGAGGGTTGCCAAACCCTGGGAGGCTGGGAGTGGCTGGAGGCTGCTGGGCTGGGAGGGCAGAGCACCTGCAGAGAGGAGAGGGGCGGTCCCCCTCCGACCTCAGGGTCCAAACACCCTTCACCTCCACCAGCCATGCTCCATCCCAGGGTCCCGCTTCCCAAGGACTACAAATTCAGATCATCAGCAAACACTGCCTCTACAACGAAGAAACAATATTTACTGCAAAAAGGTGAATCACTGCTCTTCGGATGAAGGCAGGTGATGTCACAATGAAGAAATACCAGTGTATTACTAAAACCAGAGGCTTTGCCATTAATATGTCCCAAATTGATAAATATTCAAAGTGCAGCTCTGATCATGATTAGTATGGAGGTGCCCAAAAATGTGAGAAGTGTAAAAGAGGTCCTTACACTCAAAAATAATTAACTAGTATACAGAGTAATACAGTAAAGTATTTATTCATTCATTTATTTACAGCCTCATTTATTCATTCATCAGGAAATATTTATTTAGTGCCTCATAGGTACCAAGGACTAATTCAGGTGCCTAGATTTCTCCTGTAATTCCTACAGAAAAAACACAAACAACAAAAAACAAGAAAGAATAAAATCGTTTTGGGGTGTGTTTTTTTTTTAATGAAGAAGAGGCAGTGTAAGTGCCAGGGACTGTACCCAGGATTTCATGGACACCACCTTATCTCACTGTCACACCACAGTGAGAGGGGGGCAATATCGTCTCCATTTGGCAGACAGGGAAACTGAGGTGCAGCAAGGTTAAGGAACCCCCCTAAGGAGACAGGAGATGCAGCTGGATCCCAGATGTGCTTGGCTCTTCACATTTGCCCTTCCACGGCCTCACTGATGCCATCCTTCCCAGCACCAGCCACTCCATAGAGGCTGGGCTCCTGTTCTCATCTCCAGGTGCCACCTCTACCACTCGGCGCACCCCACTCACCATCGCGGAGGGGCCAGGCAGTCAACTGGGTGGGCCAACATGCCCCCGTCCACACCACCTTTGAAATACCACAAGTGCCTATGTTCTGCTAATAAACCAATCAGATCACGTGGCTTCCCTCTCGAACCCCTCCCCGCGGTGTGCCATCAAATCTCCAAGGCCACGTGGATCTGCCTCTGTCCACCTCTCATACCCCATTTCTTATTTTTTTTTAAATTAAACAATTTACTTTGAGATAAATACAGATTCACGGACAGTTGTAAGAAATAACTCAGAGACATCCCAAGATTCCCCTAACTGGGTACAAAACTATAGCACGAAATCACAAGGGAGAAATGATTAACATTATGCAATCTCCTCACGTGATTCAGATTTCACCGGTTTTCACGTGTGTGTGTGTGCACATCGTGTGTGTTTAGTTCTATGAAATTTTATCACCTGTATAGGCTTGTGTATCTACCACCAAAGTCACAATACAGAACGTTCCAGCACCCCGGGATCCCTCCTTCTGGCCCTTTACAACCTGCCCACCTTCCCCCGGGCCACTGCCTCCATGGCACCCTCACTCAGTCCCTAACCTCTGGCAACCTGGCAACTTTTGGTAATTCTCTATACTTTGGTCATTTAAAAATGTTATATAAGTAGAATCGTATCATATCATATCTGATACCTTTTGGAATTGACTTTTTAAAATCAGCATAATCCCTTTGAGATGCATTCGAGTTGCTGCATATATCAATAGTTTCTCTTTTCTTTTCTTTTTTTTTATTGCTGAGTAGCGTTCCAACACAGATAGAAAGGTAGCTCTCATTTAGATGAGCAAAATTCAAGACAAATGCTTTCAAATGTGATTCAGGTATTTCTTTTCCCCGAGTAATTTCTCTAAGCTAATTATCTCTAAAACTTTTGCATTGCACACCTCCCTGTTGTTAAGCATAGCTAAATAATACTGATATATTAATAATAGGATTACCTGCCCATGCCTCCTGAATTTTAATTTCTAAAATTTTAAACAATTTCAGGCATTGCTCCGGCATTACAAAATATTTGAGGATGCCCAGGGGACATCTTTTCCTGTGGGGGGAATGCAAAAAGATGGAGAGAGGCAACAATTGGAAATTCCACATGGCTACTTTAATGCCTTCAAATCGCTCCGAATTATTGGATCGTTTCACCCATGGAGTTTGCTTTGAAAATAAATACATCAGCAATTCCTGCCTGCATCTCAGATTTCTTTTCTGTGTGTCTGCATATGTATATGGTGTCTTCAGAAAGGACCCAAGTCCAATACCCTCGTGACGGCTTCTCCGACAAAATGAGCACCAGGAACACGGCCACACGGCCGGAGACACTCATTAAGGTCCACGCGGGGCTCGGGACCATGTGTGTGCAGACGCCTGCCTGGGAGTCTGCAGACACAGTCCAGGAGTGGAGATCGCGCTGTCAAGCCTCCGGTTTTTATTATCACTTCCTCAAAACCCAGAGTATCTTGAAACCTACTTTAAATGCTATCCCTAGGCTATTTTTCTGAAAAAAGTTCCTAAAGCAAATGACTGAAAGGTCAATAATAGGAAAAAAAGAGAGAAAGAGAGAGAAAGAGAGAGAGAGAGAGAGAGAGAGAGAGAGAGAGAGAGAGAGAGAGAGAAAGAAAGAAAGAAAGAAAGAAAGAAAGAAAGAAAGAAAGAAAGAAAGAAAGAAAGAAAGAAAGAAAGAAAAAGAAACTGTGAATGCAGTGCAAACAGTGTTGTATGACAGAGGCCTGTAAATGTGGGGCATTTTCTTCCTGCAGTATCCAGGTAATCAACCTCCACAAGGCTATTTCTTATGTGGTTAGGATGACTAAGCTCCTCCACAATCGAAGAGCTGCTTGCCAGAGGTCCCCCTAAGGAACAGGAGAATTTCTAACTTTCAATGGAACGTACAAAACTTAAAATAATAAAAAAATACAAATTGTTGCCAATTATTGAAAATTGGATTCGAAAAAATCTCTTCCAGGCTGAGCAGGGTGTAGGAAGGTAGATACAGATTACAGAAAACACATTCTGTATTTATCACAACATTAGAAAATAAAAATAAATTTCTCTCAAAGAAATAAAAACATAACAGTGTTCTCAACTTGGGAAGCAATAAAATTATTTGTGTGCCAAGCTTCTTTTAATACCACTGTGATTTTTTTTCTTTATAAAAGTCGCTCAATTTGATTATAATTAAATAGGTAATGAAAAGCACTGCTTCAGGGAAGCGATGCAAGACACTCTCTGTTAGTTTAATGTATTTCCAACTGACTTTGCATCAAACGGAAATGACACTCTGTGTATGCCTGGTCTTAATATAGAATTTGTCAAGCAATTCTGTGCTTTTGAAAAGGAAACTTGGGTGGATACGGGCATCGCCTGTGAAATAGTGGCTGAGCCTGCCCAGACCTTGGCATACCTAAATAAAATGGATAGGACAAACACAGCGATGGGAAGGAAGGAGAGGAAGCTGCACTCGGGATGTTTGACTCGGGTCGTGTCAGCTAATTACAGACCCAGCACCAACGCGAACAGGGCCTAGGTTTTCTTCCTGGCTGATTTTCCTAAGCTCGGCTACAGGCGTGAGCAGAAGTGCATTATATCCATGGTCTTAAATAACGCCAGGCTCAGTGCCCCTTTAAAACCTGCTCAATTGAGAGTACAATTCCCAAGCCACTGGGAAGATAAATAGATCATCCCAGGTATTATCCAGTTGGACAAATTCCATCAAATGAGTGAGAAGTCAGCTGGGATAAAACGATAGCATAACCCTCTGTTGGAAAATGTGACAAAAGGCAAGATGCTTCAAGGGACAGACCTGCTAAAGATGCCTAGGAGGTATTTGTTAGGTGTGAAGTTTTCCCAATAGAGGCCGCAATAGAATCGAGGTGGCTGGTAGAGAAATAAATGCATCGTATTTCTGAGGAATGCTTCGACCCTCCTCAAAAGCAAGCTCCAGTGTCCAACCCCCAAGCCTCAAGGAGAGCTTCACTGTCGAGAAGTTTCTCAGAGCCCCCCTCCCTTACCTGGCTTCCCCTCAAACTCCCTGTCACTTGCAATCTGCTGATTAGGGTTAATGTATTGTGTCCTGATATGGCAGATTAAAAATGAAATCAATAAATGCCTAAAACAAATGGGCTTTTGAAATGTCCCATTCAATCTGAGTCTTTAAGGGTGAGGTGAGAGGTGGGAGAAGGATCAGGAGAGGACTGGGGAGAAGACCACTTAAGTAATCAATCTCCTTCCAAAACGCCGTGTAGAGTGTGCATTTCTAAGGTATCTGTCCTTCATTTTTTTCAGGAATCTGCCTTAAAAAACCAGAATAGCCAGAACAGTTCACGCTGCTGAACCCCTTTGGGGGCGTGTGTGTGTATTATTTCCATTCATCTGTTAAAATCATACTGTATGGGTAAGCGAAGGGGTCTACAGCATGTGGTATTTACATCTCCAAGATGTGAGCTTGGCACTCAGAAGTATGTTTAAGCAAAGTGAGAGGTTCAGGGTCCCTTCCCCACTTCACCCCAGTTTCTATTCTCTTGACTCTCATCCCACTTGCCAGTAAATTAAAGGTAAACTTCACCCCTCCCCGCCTGCCCCCTCCCCGCCCCGAGACCTCCCTGGTTAATCCAGTTGCTTCCATCATGAGGTTGAAAAGCAGATTGCTCAGGTCATCTCCACACTCCATTGCAGTATTCAGAATGGTCCCTGCTGAATATGTTTCCCATGTAAATAACCTGTGCTATTAAGGTGCAAATTGCAACTTTTAAGTAATGATTGCTAATAGTCTAATGTTTACTGCCACACAAGGACATTCATGCAAACAAAATCTGCATTATTCATCTCCATATTAAATAAACAAAATAAATCGAGGGAGCTGTTCTTTCCTGCAAGACTTTCCCGAGATCTGGATTGTCAGAGAGCTTTTGAGAGTCAGCAAGAAGGAAACATTTCATCTCTCTGGGTGGGCAGGAGCAGAATCCTATCATTTATATACACATTAGACATTCACGTGGAGATGATCCCACAAGATTCTGCGCTGTATCGCAATTGGCTGGCATTATATAAAAACAATAGTTCAGGATGGTGAGATAAAATATGTATTACACGTGTGTGTACAGAGACCGCGATAGGTTGTAGGAAACAGAAGCAGTATCGTGCAAGTCTACAATTTAAAAATTTTAACTACTCTGTGTCCTGCAAAATACAAGCAAATCAAAATACTGTTCGGTTTTGTTTTACCTTCCTGCCATCTTCTCTATCTTCCCTAAAATGGATGGGGGGGGGGGGAGACGCTGGTAGAGAATTCCGCAGTATTCCCCCACACCCCGGGGTACCGTAGGCTGCTTTCTAAACTTTTTTCTTGCCCGAAGTAACAGGGTGGTAGAACAGCATAGCTCTGGAAAGCCAGGAAGACTGACATTTGGGAGGGAAATGTTCTGACTTAGCTGTTTCCTTAAAGAGAACTGCCTACCTCACATCTCTTCCCTTTGGGGGGGGGGGAGAAACAAGTACAGACTAAACTCCCATCACTTACAGTATCATCTTGTTCATTCTATCTGGATACCTGCTTTATTAGAAAGTTCTCTAATTGATTCCTTGAAACATGGGACTTAATGCTAATAATGCAAAGGAATCAAATTGCCTCGAACAGTGCTTAGGAAAGATGGTCTCAGCTCTGATTCACTCACAGGCTTTTTCTATCTTACATTAGTCATGAATCAAGCCAGAAATCAAGCTTTCAGCATCAGTCCATGGGAGTAATTACTCACAGTTGTGCGTTGTGTTTAATTTTCAGCCGTGCTAAAAGTTAGGATGGCCACAGTCCTAGAGCCCACCTTTTGCATTCCCCTGGATGGTAACTGGCTCAAGAATCCCAAAGTAGCTAACTTTCCTTGGGAACAGTCACCGCGGCTGAGACAGGGCAGTGTCGGTGACTTCAGAGGAAAGAAACATTGCAGGCAGAATATCCGCTTTATTAATATGTGAGCAAATAAATACCGTAAGAGGGGCCTCATTGTGTACGAAATGAATTATTCCCTTTCAGCCTGACAAGGGTTTCAGGGAAAATAATAAAAGCTACGAAAACAAACGTATAAAGACACTAGGAACACAATAGGCCAGAAAACTGAAACTACAGTCACAACTTTCTAACACACACACACACACACACACACTATAGTAAACAGGCAAGCCAGCACCAAGAGATATCAGCTTAATGAAAAGGATCTGATTTAAATAATGTGATGCAGCATTATGTTCAGTACACCTGGATCCTCATTGATCACAAAATAATTATAATCAAAGTAGTGCAATTCTGAGCAATGCACTTTTTGTAATGAGCTTACCAAAGGAGACATGTCCAGTCATTCTGGTAATTTAAATTACTGCCTAGTTGGTTGATGGCCTTTACCGGAACAACAAGGGGGAAAAAAAGTAATTTTCAGGGCAGTATCACTTCTTGCTGGACTGTTGCCCAGGCTTCTCTTTTGGGACACAATAAGGACATTATCTCTAATAATCTAGCTACACTTAAACTTATGTAGCCAGAGCTGGACAGAGCAGGCTTACTCTTCCTGAGTCTAGAAGGCCAGGGTGCACCCCAAAGCTGTCAGACGGCAAAGCAGTCTAAGTTTGAAAAAAAATAACCGAGTGTAATGTAGAAACGGACCGGGGTAAGAGGGAGAAATTGTTTTCCAAAGAGGTAGAGTTGTAAAAAGATCACCTCGCTGACGAGGCAGGTTCTAACCATGCATGGTACTGAAATTATTTTAATTATTTTGCTCTAAGAGAAACAATTGGGAAACACAGGAATCAGAGCTCTGTAAATGATATTTCCGCATGCGATTTGAAGCAATCTACACACGGCTCACGGAAGCAATTCTGCGCTCGGAAGGGAAGATAACTGTGGATATTTCAAAGCACATGCACTGCCACTCGGGCTGGAACTGGGCCACGATGGAGGATGAGCTCGGTGGTCCAGCCTGTTCAGACACAAACACCCACTTTGCCCAGATTTGTAACTAACTTTGGATTTGTTCTGAGGGCGGCTTCGCAAAGTTTAGCAAAGTGCTCCACCGAACTTCTCCCTGATGTTTGGCACGAGTGGAAACATGAAGGAACCGTGGTGGAGGGTCCGCCGAAGACCAGCCCTAGCCGATGCCGCCCGGAGAACGAGGGCGAAGGCAGAGGGGGGAAGAAAAACAACTTAAGCTTTTTGCTAAAGCCCTGATTCAACTAAAGGACACAAAGAAATAAAAACGCCCACATTAAAAGCCAAACAAGATAATAATTGTGCGCGTCTGGCTCCGAATCCAGAGGGCAAGGCTTGCGTCACTGGCACTCTGCGTTGCCATGGTGAGTGATTTATTGATATATATCAAGAATAAATAGATCAAAGGCAGCCGGATGACAGGTGATCAATCAGATGTCAAATCAAAACTAGCAATCAAGTGGAAAGCTGATTTTTCAGTGGGTGGGTCTGGCAGGAGAAAAATGAACTTTCATATTACACTTCCGAGAAACAAAACCCCGGCACACTATTAAAAAAGCAATTAAGCAACCCAAAAGAAAAAAAAAAAAATCCTTTGCAAGGCCTATTGTACGGATCCATTAACCTGTTCCTCTCTTTTATTTCTCATTTTTTTGGAGGGGGGGTGGTGGTGGCAAGCGAGGGTTCAGATGGGATAGTTCCTACCGTGCAAATCAATTTACAAAGTTTGCAACTCTCTCTGGGCAAAGAAAAGCCAGTCTGTTTCAATGTTCTGTGGGGCGTTCTCCCCCATTTTATTTTATTTTATTTTTTTAAGAGAAGGGAGAGTGTTGATTAGATTTCCAAACGTGGATCCTTTGAGCAAACATATCCAAAGGGTCATGCGTTTCCTGACGCGGTTTTTTTTTCCATCTTGGCGATCAAAGCTAAACTCCCCCTGGCTCGCCCCAAAGCAAGCCTGCAGCCCCGGCTTGGGCACGGCTCACACTTGAGCGCCCCAAACCAACCCCACCGAGGGGGAAAGCTGTCCCTCGAGGCCAGAAGCCACCGGCCCTGACCACGCGGCGGGGCGAGGGAGGGGGTGGAAGGACTGTCTCCCTACCCCGCACCCCAAATCCTCAACCCAACTTTGGCCCAAGAAGCAAGAAACAGACTGGGAGAAAGTTAGGGGTGGGGTAGAGGGTACAGGAAAAAAAGTTTAAGGAGGGAAGGCTTGGTGGGGTAGCTGTCCCCACCCAGCCAGAGCCGGGTAAGGGGAGGATTTGGGAGATCCGAGAAGGCGCCAGAGGATGGGGTTATCGCCGGGGCAGAGGGGGACGCCCGGAGCGACTCCCCCGAAAGCTGGGGAGGTGGCATCCCCGGGGCACCCGGGGCGGAGGGGGCGGGCGAGGGGCTCTGCGCGCACAGCAGCCGAGGGGCAGCCCCGAGCGGAGCCGGTTCTCTTACCTGCCGCCCGCTTGGGTGCCTGCTGTTTCCTCCTTGGCATCGCTCAACTTCGCTCCAGTCCCACTCCCGGCGCCCCAGCCCGAGCCGCGCGCGGGGGCCGCGGTCTCGCTCGCGCGTCCGGGTCTCCTGCGCCCGCCGCGCGGTGGCTCCTAGGGCGTCTCTCGGCCTCTGTCCCCCCGGCGGTCCCCCCTGCCACTCCTCGGGCGCGGGCCAGGGACCCCCCTCTCCGGGCGGCAGGCAGGGCGGCTGGTGCCGGCTGCTTTGAAGTAGAGGTTGGCTGTGCCTTGTTTTTGTTTGTTTGTTTTGAATTTTTTTCCTCTCTTTCTCGCTCTCTTTTTGTTTTTGCTTTTTTGGAATTTTTTTGGTTTTGGTTTTTTTTGGTGACTGTGGAGACACTTGATTTCTTTATTAAACATCCAAGCCCGGGTTCGGATGGAACGGACGAGGGGCGCACACGCGCCACACGCACACGCGCGCGTCAAGATAAGGGGGGGAAGAAAAAAAAAAAAAAAAGAGGCGATCCCGGGAAGGTGGCGGCTTCTCCCTCCTCGCCTCCTCCCGGCCGGTCTCTATGGCGGATCCGCGGGGGGAGAGCTCACTCACTGTCGGTGTGGCTGCTGTCAGATCCCGTCCGTGAGTGATACGGGGAGGACGGGAAGCCGGGACTCACTCACTCACACACTCACGCGCACTCACACGCGCACGCACCCGCGCTTCCTCTCGCACACACTCGCCCCCCACACATGCACACACACAGACGCGCACACACTCACACACGCACAAGACAGGGCGAGGCGATGCCAGCAAACATCGATCCTGCTGAACAAACTGAACATTAACAAACTCCTCCTCCTCCGCCTCCTCTCCCCGCGACCTGATGACAGGGAGAAATTTACTCCCCAGCCGCAGAGCGCGGGCAGAGCGAGTCTATTAAAGGGACAGCGTCCCGCCGCGCCGGGCTGGGCGGGGGCGGCGCGCGCCCCTTCCCCGCGTCTCGGGGCGCCCTCTGCCCGCGCTCAGGGTGTGCCCGCGAGGCGCAGGGGCGCCCCTGGGGGCGGCGGGGAGGGGGCAGGGGCCGGGGTTGGAGAGGGGGCAGGGTGAAGCCGGGGAGGGCGCGCAGGGGGCCGGGCGGGCGGGCAGCCAGGGACCACCGGCGGTGCCAGGGGGCTGAGAGCCCAGGTTTGCCTGGGACGGGCAGGGGCAGGGGCAGGGGGAGGGCACTTCATCCAGGGATGACCTCCATCCTCGGAGGCTCTTAATCTGGCCGCAAAGATGTCCTCCCCACCCCCTCGGGTTTAATCATGCCCTGTCCCTCCCGCCTTCTCCTGAATCATTGGATAGTCATACAAACACCAGCCTCCCATTGGCCTCCTGGAGAGTTTAATCACAGGCTCTTCTCTTTGTTTTCTTTAAATGGTATTTATTGAGCACCTACTATGGGCCTGTTCTGAAGGCGCAGCAGCCACAGAGAAAGGGAAGATCCTGGTCCTCTTAGTGTCCAGATTTTAGCAGGGGAGCAGACGAGGCATCCTTAGATATCCAGTCATTGCTTAAATGTCACTTTCTCCCAGAGGCCTACCTTACTTAAAATTCACACACACACACTCCCCACCCCATTCCTCTGTTTTTTCTCCCTTTTGTTTACTGTTACATCCCCAATAATGGCAAAGAACAAGACACGCAGTAAGTGTCCAGTGAGATATTTGTTGAATGAACGAAAGGCAAGTGAATGCACAAGACCGTTTCTGAAGGGCGGGGAGCTCTAGACTCTGCTGGAGCCGTCATTCAAACTGAGGCAGATTCTAGCCAACATGTGGTTACTGAGCCCTGCTCTGGGCCAGGCAGGCACGGCCCAGGTTTTGGGGGCAGGTCTGAAACTGGACCCTGCCCTCAAGAGACCTTTGTTGCTGTGGCAGAGGCTAACCATGAAAGGAGCAAGTGATTCGTGCTGGGACAGGAGGTGCAGGTTGTAGGGGTAATTAACCTGGACTTGGAGGAAGGGAAGGAGGTTACCAGGCAGGGCTTCCTGCAGAGAGTCAAGTCAAAACTGAGTCCTAAATACGGAGGTATTAAGGAAAGGGGGCTCTAAGAGTGATGCCCTTGGAATAAAGAGTTCAGGGTTCCCCGCTTCCTACGTTAAAATCCCCAGAGGCCCTGTTAAGGTGCACATTCCCAGGCTTTACCCTAGAAAAAGATGTTCTAACCCTGGCACTATTGACATTTTGGGCCATACACACACACACACACACACACACACACATATATATTTGCCATGGGAGGCTGTTCAGTGCAATGTAGTATGCTTAGCAGCATCCCCGGCCTTTGCCCACTAGATGCCAGACCCTTTCACCCCAGAGTGCCAACCACAATTGTCTCTAGACACCGACGGGGCAAAACTGCCCCTGGATGAGCACGACTGCCCTAGCCCTCCTGAACCAGAAACCTCTGCACGAGGCTTAGGAATCTGCATTTTGAACAAGCAACCCCCACCCTCACCAGTGAGTCTCCTGCTCACTCCAGTTTGAGAACTTCTGCTGAAAATGCCTTTGTTCATTTAGAGTCAGACACACCCAACATTGTAACTATAAAGCCGACTCAGGCTTAGATATTTATATAATGTAGGAGTTCAATAATGATCATTATTATGGGGTTTCACCTGCACCCACTCTTCTCTTCACTACCCACCCCCACTGTGTACCCGCCGGAACTGAGGCCTGACCAGTGTGACTGGGAACCTCCCACCTGCACACTGGCCCCCTGCACCTTTGCCCTCACTCTAGGGGAGTTACCAAGGATGACTCGTTCCACAAATATTCTTCTTAGCCCTGCTCTGGAGCTAAAGGAAGGGTAACTTTCCCATCTTACTAGTCAGCCACAACATGTTATTGCTACATGTTTGCGAAGTGCTGTTTAATCATTTTTAACATCCCCACCCGGGAAGCAAGGGCTCATTTCTCCTTCTCATGTATGTGGCACAAGTTGTTAACTCACCTGCCCTAAATCACCCATGTGGCCTCTACCCAAGACCAACCCACCCAATCCCAGCCTAGTTCTTAACTGAGGCGGAGAAAACCCTACTGGATGGCCGACAATGTCAGCGAAAGGGTGTCAACCCTAGTTAATTCTAATTGCCCAGTACACCTTTACCGAGCGCTGTGCTAGGGACCGTAGCTTACTGAGTAAAACCCCACAGCCCTGCTTCAAGGAGCCGCAGTTTTGGGATCGGGAGGCCCAGAAGTAAGGCCTGAACAGAAGGAAGACTGAAACTACAGCCGGCTCACAGCGAATCCTCCCTGTGATTTGGTATCTACATTACATTCTCTCATTTAACAAACATCTACCATGTTAGTTAGGTGCCAGGCATTGCCCCAAGCACAGGAGATGCCGAGATGCATAAAACAGGATCCTTGCCTTCCAAAAGCTTCTGTTAAAATGATACTCAAAAGACTGAGAGTTAGGGAAGGGGGAATTCTGTAGCTGGACCCAGGCTCGGGCAGAATCGGGACGGAAATGGACAGGAATAGTTGACAAGGGGCTGCAGAATCTCTCCTCGCCTCTCTCCAGGATCCTTCTCCAAATGTTTACCTTTAATCTCTCCCCTTTCTCAATAGCTGGTTAGTTAATGGGGTGGGGGACTTAGAGTACCTCTGCTAAACCTTTCTTTCAGCTGGCTACCGTCGCATTCTTGGACCCAGTCTTCTGGAGGGTTCTTTCATTAATTTGCACTCTTTTCCGACTGCCACAATTGTAGACTATTTAGCCTGGTTATCAACAAAGAAGATGCTGGCTACTCCAGTGGGATGCATAACACCCTGGCGCCCAGATGTTGTGCAGTGGTGTAGATATGACATTGACAAACACTGAACCACATAGTGAAAAGGTTATTCCTTTTCAATCTGAGAGAGTCTCAGTTTGGTGCTAGTCTTTTATGCCTAACAATTGCTAACTTTTATTTTTCAATCAAGAAACCACAGATCTCAGGCTCAGAAGCTGCCGAGGGACAAGACTATCTGGCTAGGCTCTAAAAAAATGGTTTGTTTTTATTGAATTCACTTTAAGCTTCCCTCCATCTTCGCAGAAGATGCTGTTCTCCATTTATGATAGCAATCTAAAGTTTAATATAATTTAAAGGTTTTAAAAATAAATATAGCTAAGGGGTGATAGAGCATAAATAATGTTTCAGGTGGGATGTGGAGACGGCACATGTGAGGAAGGTGATACAGAAAGGCATGGCTAGAATTTGCAAAATACGTTGCTCAACCACAGAGTCTCTAGCACTTTTGGAAACTTCTTCCAAGAGTTGGTGGCTTGGAACGATGCTATGTTTGGGTCTTCAGGGAACGTAGCATCCTAGAGTCCAACACTCAAGCTGCGGGATGTGTAAAGGCATGAAGGGATTGGGATGACTCAACTGGATCTTCCAGAACACTCATTCCCACACTGGCTCAACATCAGAATCACCTGGGATTTTTTGGTTTTTAAAGATAAAGAGGCACAGTCCCCACCCAAGAATTACTAAATTAGATCCCAGGGTGGGGCCAGAAAATCTGAAATTTTAAAAGTTCCCAGGTGATTCTGATAAAATGCCAGGTATGGGAACCTCCTTGTGCAAAAGCAGAATTTTGTAACAAGGGAATCAAGTGAGTAGTTCGCACATGCAAGGAGCAGCCCGGGCAGCTGTTGTTGGAGTCAATTGAAAGTGTCGTTGAAAAGCCATCTGATTGCCCCATTAAAGCACATATTTATCATACTGATTTTGGGGGGTTTGTTTGGGTTTTTTTTCTTGGTAAGTTTGCCTATCTTACCACTGGACTCCAACCAAGTGCAATGAAAACAAATATTTGCGAAGCGTGTGCCGTGAGCTGGCCACTGCCCCGGTTACTGGGCGCCGGAGCACGGGCGGGGAGGATGTCTCTGTTGCCGGAATGCCGCCTAGATAATATAGTTTCAGGGCTTTTGCATTTCCCTTTTCCTCCCCCAGATCTGTTTTTCTTCATCTAAACTCAAATGTCATCTCCTCTGGCCAGGGCTCTCCGTCCCACGCCTCCTCTCATCCTTCATGGCAGGTACAACCGTCTGGAAGCACCTTTCTCATGTATTTGCCCGTTTACCTGTCTCTCCTATTTAAAATGTAACTTCTCTTTACCTCTATAGCCCCAAGTCCGGCGCAGTCCAGCAGGCCCTGGAATAATGGTGTTTCGTTCAATGTTGTTTCGTTGTGAAGGTAAATTAGGGGGAAAAAACCACCTGGATTCAGCCAGGGCCACGGTCGGTGTGGAGTTTGCGTGTTCTCCCCACGTCTGCGTGGATTTTCTCTGGACCCTCTGGTTTCCTCCCACATCCCTCAGGTGTGCAGGGGAGACCAACTGAGTGTCTAGGTTGTCATCACAGCTTGAGTGCAGGTGGTTGGATGTGACCCCCCAGGCGACGGAAGCGCCTTGTCCAGGGTGGGTGCCTCCGAGCACCCTGAGCTGCCAGGAGAGGCTGCCGCCACCCAGAACTGGAATCATCAGGTTGGAGAAGAATAACCTTAGTTGTTTTTATTAATCTTTTTAAAAAAATGTATGTATAGTTCACATTTTTTAAAATGTTTGGGTCTTTATTTAGAAGTTTGGTGATGTTTCTGTGACCAGACATATGCCATAGGACCCTAACTCCTGTCCCTGTCAATCAGCCTGTGCGAAGTTAGTTTCCTTTTACAAAGGTTTGCTTCAAGCCGCAGCTTCGAAGAGCCCGTTGACAACGTCCGGTGAGGCTCAGCCTTGGTCTGCAGTGAGAATTTGCGGAATGATTGAATACCAGGCTGAGCACACTGGCAAGAAAAGGTGACTTTAAATATATCTTAGGTCCGCCATCGGCTTCATCAGAGATGGGGAAACAGCGTGTCCTGCGTGCGCCTGTTCTCCGCGGTGCTGTCCCCCCATCCCTCCCTTTACTTCCTTTCTTCTCTCTTGTCCATCGCCTCCTTCAGACCCTTCTGTAAATGCTGCCTCTCTCAGGAAGGCTTCCTGGGTGGATCCCAAGGGATTCGAACTTCTCTAGTCCATATCTTTTCAAAACAAAGAGGCTCTTTGAGCTCTTTGAACGTATGATTCTAAATCTATGAGTGAGGGAGGCAGAATGAATCTGCGCTCAGAGAGCGAGCTGGTGGCTGCCTTTGAAAGTGCGCATGAGGGGGCTCCTGGGGGCCTCGTATTGCTCTTGGGGAGCTGGCGACTCTGGTGTGTTCCGTCTGTGAAAACGAATTTTGCTGGGTGCTTATGATTTGTGTATTTCTATATATGTACATAATGCTTTAATTTAAAAAAGCATTGTTCTCAAACTTTGCTGAATATCATAATCAACTGGTGATTTTAAAAACCCCGCTGCCCAGGTCTTACCCAGACTCATTACACCAGCCTGTGGGGGCAGGACCCAGCCATCAATATTTTTTAAAGCCCCGCCGATGATTCCAATATGAGAGCCAGTGTACCAAACAATTTTATCCTTGAGTATATCATTTATTGCCTTCCTCTTATGTCATTTAACTCATTCAGAATATGCATCTTCCCAGTAGCTGTTTTGTGAAATCTTGAAGGTGGCCATCTCAGGTTATATCCCCCCCATGGTACCTGGTACACCATCCTGCTGGTGGGAAGAGCCAGAAGAGAGGAAACCCCAGACTGATCGTGGAGACTAATAGGGAGAAAATAAGGTGGGTGTTAAGATACAGAGAAGGGGTAGAGAGGCAGGGCCAATTTTAGGTGGAGGTCGTGAAAGCCTTTCTGAGAAGGTAACATTTAAACTGAGATCTGTCAGGGCCCAGGTACAGGGAGCCAGCTAGGGAGAGTGGAGCAGAAATACACAGGAGGGGAGGTTGGGGCTGGATCATGGACGACGTCATTGTTTGTAATACCAAGTTTAAATTTTATTTCTTCCACCGTTGATAGATGCTAATTTATTTCTTTACATCCTGAAATGCCTTGTCCATTAGAATGGGCTTGCTCAACCAACCCAGAGAATATGTCTTATTCTACTTGGTGGGAATTTGCTCTCTGGAAACAGTTGAGGCGACTGACAATCTAGTCTGGGGTCGCTCGGGCATAAGCAAGCTTGCTTCTAAGAATAAATCCCCCAAAAGTTGTTGGGCTCTCTTTTTAACAATGGTTTCGATTTGGCCAGGTGTAGAATTTGCCACAGCAATTAAGCATTATGTATATTTTAAAGGGGACGACTGCTGAGTGGGCAGGCTGGGGATGTGGGAGCTGTTCGATTTAACATATATCACATTTCTCCCTTGGACTTGATTACTTGCAGTTGGTGCCAGTGTTTTGCCGCTGCTGAAGGATCCAGACCAAGTCGCTGGCCCAGTAATCCATTGCTCAAGTTCATTAACCACAGGAAGACATTAAGTGAATGTAAGGACTGGAGCAGCCTGGAAACCATGTGACGAGCAGCCTTTAAGTTCTGGGCTCCGGTATATTTTATGCCACCTTGACTGTGCGTCAAGCTCGCCTTCCCGGACTCATTAGAACTGTGCGCCCAAAGGTGCCCCTCAACTTTCAGAAGCAAATAGAGGATGATATAATTCGCTCTGAGAACACCTTTCTGTCTTATCCGGAGCATGTCTTATCTATTATGATTAGGCATTAAGCGTCCTATTGTCCTGAAAATTTCATGAGATTCTACCCCTGCTTGCTAGGATTATGTCAAAGTGACTTGTCCTGAATGCTGTTCTCACCCATCAATGCAACTTGTCTTTTCTCCTTAACTGTTGCTGGGAAGGCCAACGCGGCTAAGGAACCCATGGGCTGAAAATGGTCGGACAACCCGAGGCTGCTGCAAATCCTCTTTTGTGTGTTCTGCTCTTGGTTCCCCAAGATAAAGGTTTGAGAGCAAGCGGTCCATTTGGGAGCTGGCCCTAGATGACTGCCGTAGGGAAGTAAGGGCGTGAGTAAGGGAAGGGGAGGCAGCCGGTGCCCGTGTGTATCAGGCAGGTTGTCACCGTGGGGAACGCTGGAAGCCCGCGAAGACTATGCAGGTCCAAGATACTCCTTTAGGGGCGAGAGAGCTGGGGTATTTACCCACCACCTCCCACCAGTCACGGACAGGGGCTGCTCCCTGCAGGCCAAGAGCCAGGGTGCTGACAGTTAAATTAGGGTGTGAGGAGTGGGCAGGGCCCCAGGCAGTCTGCTGGACTGAGATTCCCCAAATTGTGAGCTTCCCAACGACAAGGACCAGGAGTGAGGTTCACCGCAGTGTGTCCACCTCTTAGCACAGTGCCAGGCGCACCGCAGGCCTCCAATAACCGTCTACTGAAAGCCTGGGTGTATTCAAAAGCTCCACGCCACGCCTCCTTTAGCTGCTCTCTGTTTAGTCTGTTGGTTTATAATCATGTATTTAGCACTTGCTTACAAACCACTTTTATTCACGAATTTTGTCAGTCTCCTTGCTCCCCATCAGTGTGCTCACTTGAGTTCAGGGACTCGCACCTCTCCCTGTCACACCTCCGGTAGGGGTGGAGAGCAGAGTTATCATTATTATCACAGCTTGAGCTTTTAAACAAAATGAGACCCATGTGATGTGACACTGACGAGTGCCCATAAGCATAAGGTGGGCGCAGAATGTTTGAAATTAGGATTGTCCCAGAAAACGTGGGTCATAGGTTCACTGTGTGCAGACCAGGGAGGCACCAGGGAAGAAAGGTTAGCGTAGGTTTGGAATCAGAGGGATCTGAATTTAAAAAATACTTTGACTACTTACTGAGACTATGACCTTGGGCAAGTTGTTTAGCCTCTCTGGGCCTCAGTTTTCCCATCTGTGAAATGGGGAAATGACATCACCAGATTCTACAGGAGTGGGGGTCACAGAGAGGATTGCATGGGCTCATGTAAAGTAGCATGACACCTGTCACACAGGAAGCTCTCCTCCATTTTTAGCTTTTTCATTATTTTATAAGCATTGTTGATTGACTGGCTAACAGTGCTTCCAGCTGATGGGTAGCCGCGCACTCCTGCCAGCGCCCTCTTCTCTCCATAGGCATGTCTCTTCCCCACTGTGTTCATTAGGCACCTGCTCCATGTCAGGCACTGGGCTGGGTGCTGGGAAGGAGCAGCAGGGAATAAAGCACTTCCCTGGCTCTTAGGGAGCATAAAAATCTAGGGAAAGACAGGGAAATTATAGTACTGATGATATTTATGAAGCACTTGGTGCCAACCATTTCAAATTATCAACTTATTAACTTTAAAACAATTCAGTGAGATAAAGTGCTTTGTTGCAGGTGCCCATTTTACATATTGGAAGACTGAGGCACCGAATGGTTAAGTAAGTTACCCAAGGTTATGAAGACAGCAAAGGGGGGAAGCCTGGGTTCAGACCCTCCTAGCATGGCTGTGGCTCCTATACTCAGCCGCCGTGCATCCCTCTGTCTCAGTAATGCCGCGGCCACAGTGACTTTACATCAAAGGTTGTCTAGTTAGAGCTTTGCTTTTCCCTGTTCGTACTCTGCAGCTTTGCAATGCTTACACTTGAGCCTGCGTGTTATCTCCTAGAGAGTTAATGCAGATCCCTGAGCCCAGGGATCTGTATCGAGAGGCCCCAGATTAGTAGGCCTGGGGTGGACCTGAGACTATATTTCTAACAAGCTCCTAGACGACACTGATGTGGCCAGGATACAGGCCATGCTTTGTGTTGCTGGGGTTCCAACAGGGGGTCTATTTCCTCCCAGGGGACACTCAACAATGTGTCAGGAAACGTTTTTGATTGTCACAGCTCAGGGTGTGCTACTGGCATCTAGTGGGTAGGGGCCAGGGGTGCTGCTAAAATCCAGGGCAAGGAAAAGGCCTTGCAAGCAGAACGCTCCGCCCCAAATGTGGGAGGCCTAGGGTGAGAACCGGGGCCAGGGGTGGGGGTGAGCTCAGCCCAGGAACTTCTCTGAGGAATCCTCTGGGGATCTTGTCTCAGCTGGGGATTCTGATCAGGTCAGCCTCCAGTAGGGCCTGCGATGCCGCATTTCTAACAAGTTCAGATCGAGGCTGCCGCTTGCGCCCCGGGCACACTCTGAGCAGCCAGGGCTCGACCAGGCCGGGCACGGGCACAGGCCTTGAATCAGGGCTCAGGACACATGCACTCCTAAGCATGAAACCCAAACACCATCCTGAACCAGCTCAGAGCAGAGTAACTGAGTGGACATAATCCCCTTTCCACCCCCCTTGGCCAGTTGCACCCTGGGCGGGGGGCTCCGAGGACGGAAATCATCTCTCTCCCAGAAGCAGCGAGGGGCCGAGTGACAACGCGGAGGGACGGGGCTGGGGCAGAGCGGCCTCGCTGCAGCCGGAACGTCAAGTCGAGCTATTGTTGCCCGGATCCGTGGCTCCTGTCCAAGAGCTGCGCCTTGACGCAGGGTTTGCATCTGCCTGACTCTCAGGTCTGCAAGCGCGAGATGAAAAAGTGGCTGTTTTTAAAATGGTTGCTCTCTGGGGAGAGGGTCTGGGAGAAAATGGACTGTGCGTCCAGCCCTCCAGAGATGGCACCCCAGCCCCGGTGATAAATGGCAACATTAACAAGGTTTGGTTGAGAGGGGACCTACAGATTTATGACTTCCTGTCTCCGCCAGCAGATGTCATTATGGCTGACAGAACAGAAGGCCTTTCAAGAGCTGGCTGGGGTGGAGCTAAAAAGAGGGGAAAATAAAAATAAAATAAAAGGCAGAAGCCAAGACGAGTGTTTGCTCAGTGGTGCTATTGTTGATACTGTCATTTTAGGGACACGGGGAAGTTTTACATTAAACCGAATGTCTTGTAATATCTCTGGGGTCCAGCTTCAAAGATTTAGGCAGAAGCTCTGCAATGGAAACACAAATTAGCTTCAGTCAAATCAGCAAACCCGCGGGGTTTTGTTCCTCGCCTATTTGGACCCTTAAAAAGTCTCCGGGATAAAGCGAACACTGCGCTGAATGAACATATATTTTACCCGGGAACATCTTTTTGATGGGTGTTTAAATATATTTATTTTACAAATTCGGCAGCCTATTCTGAAATTCCTTTGATATACATGCAGATTTGCCCATGTATAAGTTGTTTTATGGGATGTCATTGGTATTTTATGTGCCAGAATTTTTTGTTGCCTTGAAAAATGGTGTAAATTTGGCTTTCATCCTTGGGCCCCAAACCCATATTAATAAGTACAACTGCTAACACATACTTAACGCTAATTACAGGTCACGCTTCCACATTTCCTCTTTATAATCTTCGCCTGAAGAGCCACCTCCTGCAGGTAAAGGAAGCATTTTTTTCCTAGTTGACTCTCTTATCTAATGAACAGTTGAATACATTCTTAGGGCTCAGGTAACCAGTGCCCCAAACTGCAACCCAGGGAAATAACTGGTGACAGATGCTAGGATGTCTTCAGTCCTGTCATCAGCAATTCATCCCCCATCGGAGCTGCATGGCCAGCGCGCCTTGGCAGATATTAAGAATCCTGGAGGACTTCCTGGAGGGCAGCTACAGGGTTTCCTTTGCCCCTGCTGTCTTAAGAAACAAAACTAACATCAAAGAAAAACTTGATCGGGAGCCTTCTTCTATAATTCATCCATAGCTATGACGTTATGCATATGTTGTAGTGAACGTCTGATTTCTGAAATAACACTATAGGTATGAAAACAGACAGCCCAAAGTCACTCTGCAAACCACGCAGGAGTGGTGGTTTGGTGATGTGCTTAATGAACCCGGCTCCGGAGGCTCAGTGTCTGAGTTCTTTTCCTGGCTCTTCCATTCACTACCTGTATTATCCCTTCAAATTCCTCAGGCTGTTTTCTCACCTGTAAAATGTGGCTAATAATAGCACCATTCACTTAGCATTTTTTAAAAATAAGGATCGACGCAATGTTCATGAAGTGATTAGCCAAGTGCCTGGCACAGAGCGCAATAAATTAGCTATTGTTACAATGATTAGTGTTAAAAATACCTTCCCTCTTTACAATTATTTCACAGGTAGACATGCAGAGACATGGGCTGATTCATTGGCCACCCAGGAGCGAAACCCAATAATAATAATAACATTAATTGTAGCTGTCATCTATTGAGTGGGTGCCGAGTGCCGGACACTGTGCTCAATGCTTTTGTGCAAAATCTTTTTAATTTAAGCCTCACAATAACTTTAAGAGGCTGGTACTCTAACTCCCATTTTACACATGAGGAAACGGACCAGATAGTTTAAGCCAGTGGTTCTCAAACTGTGGTGGGCATCAGAGCCACGTGGAGGGCTTGCTGAGCCCTTTCCTCAGAGTTTCTGATTCAGTAGGTGTGGGGTGGGGACCTAAGATTTTCATTTTAACAAGTTCTATGGTGAGGGTGCTGCTGCTGATCTGGGGACCACATCTGAGAATCACTGGTTTCAGTAATAAGTAAGTAGCAGAATGGGTTTTCAAATTTCAAAATTTGAATAAAATCTTTAAAATGTACTTTTAACACATACATTTGTTACTTCAAATTTCCTATCATCTAAGTTTTGAATTAACAGTAGGTGGTTGAATCACGGAGCACAACGGGTTTGAATAACTACTTGTTTGAATTAAATATCCTGCCCCATGATGTTCCTCAGGGCACAAAACAGTTCATGATCCCCTAGAAGGTCAGGATTTCAGAAACATTTTCAGAAGGAGCGTCAAGTACTTATAGCATCCCCACGGGTGAGATCCTCAGCAGTGCTGCTGGGGTGCAGGAGTGCCAGGGCTGTGCCCAGCGCCAGCTGGAGAGCTCATCGGGAGTTCTAAGGTGGGGCCCAGCTCAGCAGACCCGACCTGGGTCCCACCTGTGCCCGAGAGGCGCAGTGTCTCCTCGGTCTCCAACACAGCCCATCTGGACATTCAAGGGCCCTGGGGATGTCTTCATCGAATGTCTAAGAGTCAGACTTTCCCATTGCCCAGGTGAGCCTCTTGCAACCAGTGAGCCCAGGAGATCACTGGTGCAAGATCCAGTCTGGAATAAGAAGAGGGCTTGGGAATGTCAGAAAGAGACCTTCGGAAGGCCTGGTAAAGACGGGACTGGAGACAAGGGATGCAGAAACAGAGCCAAGAGAGAGCCCAAGTCCCTTGGTGGGTGCAGCCGAGGCTCACTGATATATTTCTACTTCATTCAGTTGCACATGGAAAGGACTGGAATTCAGATACACAGGCAAGATTCTCCTCAAGAAATGTGAACACTCAAGGACTTGAAGAAAATAGACGAACTGAGGAAAACGAGCGGCGCCACTGCCAGAGAGGGAAGCTGGTGGTGGGAGATGGGCGGTGTCTGTTGCCGAAACGCAGGGTGAGGGAACAGAGCCCACCCGGACTCGGTGGCAGGAGCCTGACTTCAGTGCTCTGTGGAGAGCGGGCCTGCGGACCTTGGAGGACCGTCTGTGTTCTCACGTGGGAAGGTGCTGTCTCTTCACGCACTTGCTCACTCAGTCATTCCCGACCTCGGCCGAGCACAGGTTATGGCCCAGGCACTGCTGGTGACACTGGAGCTCGTTCTCTAATGAGCAGAGCAAGACAAAAGAGAAAGTAAATAACGATCTAGTAGATTAGGGCTCAAAAAGGGACGTGGAGAGAAATGAGGAAGGAAAGTGGATGTGTGTCGCCAGGGGGTGTGGCTGAACAATTGTCTGTTTCCATTCCCAGCAATAGGTGCCCTTTGGTTGCAAGGGGAGACAATTAAGTCAAATCGGCCTAAGGACCAAGGAACAATTTCAGTTGCACGTAACTCACAAGTCCAGGGCTCACTAGTTGCCTTTCCTCCCGGCGTTCACTCCGCGCATCCCTTAGGGCACAGCCCGGTTTCGGCCCAAGCATCCAACTCTGCCCACTTTGATTTCCTTCCCGGTAAGCAGGTCCCCCATCAGAGCGCCAGTCTGCGCGCCATCCCTTCCTGACCACGGCGACTGGTTCCTGCGTGGGCAACGGATCCGATGAAGCTGAATCTCAAAAGTCCTGCTTGAGCTCTTTTGTTTACAGAACCAGGAGGGAAGACTTGCCATGAGCAGCCACCTCATGGCCATGAGAAGGGCTGACTTAGAGAGGTGGGAAAACCCCAACACAAACCTAGGCTCTTGACAGCGCAGTCCATCCACCGAGTAAACAGACTCTGAGCGAAGTTTCCCTACATCTAGATTTACTATTAAAAGAGTCAAAAACAATCCCCTTTATGGCTCAGAACCATTGGAGTTGGGGCTTTCTATTCCTTTAAATGGAAAGGGTCAGCGAGATAAAACGCCTAGTTCAGAAACAACTGCCTCCGGTGCTCATCGAGGGCCTCACAGGTCCCTCCTCACGTCCCTCCCGTTTTCCCTGTGTGTGGGCTCCCCTCTCAGCCTGGCCCTTCCCACCATGACCGCCACCAGCCTCAGGTCCGTGTTCTCTTTCCTGGTGGCTCCTGCAAGCCGTGAGCGAGCGCACCCAGGCTGTGTCACCTGCTGTGGTGCCCGGGGACCGGTGTCCCTCTCTGGACCACCGGCTGTGGTAAGGGAGATGGAAACCGCTGCCCCGGGGACAGAGTTCTGAGTCCCAGGGCTGCCTCTGGCCCCGCCACATTTCATTGCTTGAGAGAGGTGCTGCTTCAAAGAAAAATGAAGGGGTTTGTTAGCACTTGTGTTTGTTTTTGTTTAATTTGTGGGCAAAGACTACTTACAGGTGTGAGAAAGAAATCCTCTTTTGAAACCCAGAACTCATTGTTCAGTATGAGTTTTGATACATGTAAGAAGGAACATGATAAAAAATATATATATTAAGGAGTTATTACCTGAAGGGTGGGGTATGGATGTTGGACAATCAGAAACCCTACAAATTCACTATAATATCTAACTTTCTATTTTTTGTGCCTTACTTTCCCCATCTGTAAAATGAAGAGGTTGAGATAAAGGAGAAAAATATTTTGTGCTCATGTCCCTCCCGCTGTGCCTGAAATGTTGATGTGGGGATGTGACGCCTGGAGCCGGGGTAGAACATTTGCAACCACGGAGCGACACACAGTCAGCAAGCTGCTCGAAGGGGTGCAGGAGGGACAGCCCGGGGCGTGATGATTCTCACAACCCTGGGGCCTCTATATCAAAGCGAGACTCACAGGCATCCAAGCTTATTGTTGGTGAGATAATTCAAATCTCCACTGCTTAAGCCACAGTTAAAAGTTTCTGTTACTTGCAGTTCAAAGCATTCCTAACGGATATTGTCAGATCCAACGGAGGTTCCCCAAGCAGCTCATAGTGTAAAGATGTCTGGAGAATAGGTTATTACAAGAGCCACAAATGTCCTGAAGAGGAAGTACAGGCACTTCTATCAAGAGGAACTAATCATTCAAAGAAAATGCATTTAACAACCAATAACATTTTTCTACCATTTTTGAGAATTACGTCACCTTTGGCAAAATTTTTCTTAAAGGACCCCACAGTAAATATTCCGGCTTTGCAGGCTGTATTAGCCACTGTCCCAACTTCCCAACCCTGCTATTGTGTGCAAAAGAAGCCGTTAACAATATGCAGCTGAGCAGGTGTGGCTGTGTTCCAATAAAATGTTATTTCCAAAAGCAGGCAGCCACCTAGATTGGCCCATGGGCCATAGTTCACTGACTGACCCCTGAATTAGATACATACACTAGTGCAATAAAAGCAGGCAAGTAAAAATAGTTTGTGATACACTTGTTAAAATATGGTGAACATCTTAAAATTCTGCAGTACGGATTTCCCAGCGCCTCGTCCTTAAACTCACACACTCTGTGACGAGGGATCCTGCCTTCATGCCTACCTGCTCGCCCACAGAAGGGAGTGGGGGGCGGTCACTGGGCCGCTGCCCGGGGTACCAATCTCTATGAGCTTAGAAACACTAACAGGAGAAGTTGGGAAAATATACATTGCCCTTCTGTGATGAAAAAATAGACCGCTGTAAAGCGAAAGAGGCAAAGATACACAACCTAACATTTGTTAGCCCTGGAGTATTTCTGGTGAAGATTTTCGTGACTAACATACATGGCATTTGTAGTCAGCTCAGAGATGGCCGTTGTGGTTAGCAGAAATTCCAGAACCACATAATTCGTAGTGTGCTGTGATTTACAAGGGATGTGATTTATATTGTGAATATTAAACCTTCTAATATACCTCCCAAGAAGTTGCTTGGTTCAGAAAAGTCACAAAAGAATGCCAAAGAAAAACTAAAACTGCAGAAAAGTTGGAAATATTTTGTCTTATTTTTTTTAAAAAGAACATTGACTCTGTTTTGACCAATGAAAGTAAATTATAAAGTAATTCTGACTCTGAAAAAAAGAAAACATTCAAGGAAAATCAGATTCTCTTTACTCTTGCTAACTATATCTTGGACAAATTTTTAAAAGACCCTGGATTAAAAAAGTCACTGGGTTATTAATTCACATGACTCTCATTATATTAAGGCCCAGAAACCCAACTGAGAGTTGTGTCCAGGAAGTTAACAAAATGAAATGGATTGAATCTGAGGCAATAGGGAATGGTGGAGACTGAGGCAGGCCGGAGAGTTTACTTCCTGTCTAAAGGAGGCAACCTCTATACAAAACTGCTTTATGACTCCAGGACATTGTTTTCCCTCTTAGAAAAGATCTCTAGATCTTTAGAAGAAGATGGTAATCTAAACTTGTATGTAAAAAGTTCCAATTTTACATAAATTTGTGCAAATCAAGTAAAATATATCTGTGGCTCAATCATGCCTTAGATTTTAAGTCTCTCTCTCTCTCTCTCTGTAACAAACACACACACACACACACACACACACACACACACACACACAAGCTCTCTCTTCTGGATAAGAAACACACACTGTTTTAACCATTACTGTCAGGAGATGCTGGACAATGCTGAAGTATAGCTGTGCATCTTAACTGATCAACTTTTTCAACTCTGCCTTCCCCAGACAAGATGAATGGTTGTAGAACATGGCATCCCTTCATGTATCTCATGCTATGGATCTATTAATGTCGCTATTTATGGAGAGGAGAGAAGAGAGTGATAATTTATACATACATTTGTTTTGGAAAAATTACACTCCTATCCTCTGATTGGCTTGAGTCCCCCAGAATATCACTTCCCTGTGATAGATAATGTGGCTGGAAGGGAAATGCTAAATCGTTTAAGAATTTCAAATTTTTATATTGTAGCAAACTGTGTCATCCACTTAGCCATGCAGTTTCTTCCCCTTCCCAAAATGTCACACAAAGCAAAGTGATCACAACAGTTTACACATGCCAAACACGTTTGTGGAATAAGTATCACTGAGAGACTGGCGATAGAAATACCACCCCTGTAGCGAGCCACAGCGTTTAATCGGAATGTTTGCGAGTTGACACCTTCGGTTTAGGCAGGAGACAAAGCTCGTGTAAAAGAGGGTGGTGACAAAAATCCTACTCAGACATTTTGAAAGTTGGAACCTCTGAGGCCCTTTAGGAAGAAAAACTACTATGTTTACTCATGTTAAAAAAAATGTTATGTGCCCGGTCGGGAGGGCTCAGGCGGTCGAGCATCACCCTGTGCACCAAAAGGTGGACGGTTGGTTCCTGGTCGGGCTCACACCTGGGTTTCAGGGGTTCGATCCCTGGGCGGGACACATACAGAAGGCAGTGGATTAATGTTTCTCTCTCACATTGATCCCTCTCTCTCTCTAAGCATGTCCTCCAGTGAGGATTTAAAGAAAATATTATTGCATTTAGTGTAGAAAATGCTTCCAAGACGCTAATGAATGTGGGAAGGTTTCAGGAAGATGCTGGGGGCGATGGCTCGTCTAGCAGGAGTGTTTGGTGGGGGGACCCCCGCTGCTCCCTCTGTCTCTGCTCTCTCCCGCCACCAGCCGCGCCGTCGATAGGGACCTTCCCCTGCCTCTAGGGGGTGGACCCCTACCCGCAAGAGCCAACAGTCCTACCCTCTCCCATCCCTGTGACTACCGTGATTCGGTTCATGATGGCAGAAACCCGGGTGGCTCCTATAAAACCCGTGGAGAAAATGCCTGGCACTTCTGGGGAGAAGAAGGGTCTCCCTGCTTCCTGAGCGACGCGTGTCCCGTGGCCTGCGTTGCGCGAAGGTGGAGGGTTCGAATAGCTTTTCACCAGCACAGCAGAGGGCCACGGGCCGCCCATGGGAACCCGTTCAGGGCCTGAAGAAGCACCTGATGCTGTAGGAGGTGGAGAGGAAATGTGCAAAAGAGTAAAGCTCGACCCTGGAGACCCAGATCAAGCCGTGCCTGAAGCTGGGCCCACGCCTGACCTACTTCAGGGATAGATAGTCCACTATCTTCAAGCCAGTTGGCACTGGAGTTCCTGCCACTCTCAGTGGAAAGGCTCCTGGCTCACACTTGGTTCTGTCTGGTTGATGATGACACACAGAAACCCTTTCGGTGAGTTTCATGGGGGAAAAGGGGCCATGTTGAGGGTTTGTGTGTCACCGTTTTGTTTAGCATGTGGAATGAATAGCTTCTCTCTTTTTTTTTTAACCTTCATTTTTTTAAACCTCACCTGAGGATATGTTTTTCTTTATTGATTTTAGAGAGAGAGGAAAGGAAAGAGAGAGAGAAACATCAGTGCGAGAGAGATCGGTTGCCTCCCGTTACAGCCTCCAACCAGGCATGGAACCTGCAACCCAAGTATGTGCCCTGACCGGGAATCGAACTGCGACCATTTGGTGCACAGGACGACACTCCACCCAACCGAGCCACACCAGCCACGGCGGAATGAATACCTTCTTAAATCGTTTTCTTCCTAGTTTCCTTGCCCACACTTTACAGCACAGTTCATATGAATTCATTACTGAGCAAGAATTATAAACACGGGAGTTTAGCTCTGTTGAGGCTGCCCCAGGCAGCACTGAAGAGCATGTGCGTTACATTAGGCACGATTTTGAAGCCTAGCTCTGTAATGGACTAGCTATGTGGCTTTGGACAATTTACCTGAACTCTCTAAGACACTTCTCCCAGCCTGTAAAAATACTGTTAATAATAGCTGCTTGGCTCAGATAAGTTTGATAACATGAGATAGTTCATGTGCAGTACTTACTGGGGTGCTTGACACAGAATACATGCTCAATAAATGCCGGTGCTGTTGGCGGTGGTGTGATCATACTTAGCAAAGACTCCACCATGTAGAAAGAGCCCAATAAATCTAATCTGCAGTTATTAGCCCAATAAACATTTGCTATATGGGCAATTAAAAATGGATGAATAGATGGTTGAATGAATACATGAGTAAACTAAAATATGATTCAGTGAAAAAAATGAAGGGGCGCTGTAAACTGAGAGGCGAGGCCACACTGGGGGGCTCGGCCAGGGGATGAGAAGAACAGAAGGCTGCTCCGTGCTTTATGGGAATGCCCTTCCCGTGATCTGTGTCCCCGCCAGGTAGGGTGTTCTGCAATCCGCTCCCCTCGCACTCTCATTACCGCAGGCCGTCTGTCGGGAGATGGTGACGGGCAGCTTTACAGACAGCCATAAAGCGGCACTTACGGCCCAACCCATCAGACTTTGTTCGGCTCTGAGCTCAGCTCACCATCTCCACCCTTTTCTCTGGGTCCTAGTCGCTCTGTGCACAGACACAATTTAGCAGAGATGGCTGATTCTTTCTAATGGCTCCCCATAGGCTCTGAGATAAAATCCAAGAGACTCCGAGACCCCAAAGGCCACTAAGAATAAATGGGGTAACTGGATGTTTACCGAGCGCTTACTTTAGTCCAGGCCTTAGGACTTGGCCAGCCAGGACAGCTCGCATCTTGAATGAACCGCCTCCCCCAATCTTCACACCTGCACATGGCTTCACTTTGCTGATGAACAGAGATATGCCAAGGTTGTGACACGTATTCAAGGCCATAGGACTAGCGGCTGGCACTGGGAGGATTTTAACCCAGGCAGCCCGTATCTGGGACCTCTGCTGCACGGGGCTCTAGACCTCCTTACGCTCCACCTATGTCAACTCCTACAGCGCTTGGAGCTACAATCCCAGTTGTCCCTCTGCTGCCTTTGGAGCCCACGGACATGAAATGTATGGAACTGAGTGTTTTAAAATAAAATTCTTCAACTGTTGGACACTTTACAGACACTTTGAGATGATTTTAAGAGCTTGTCTTTATAGATTTCTTTGAAAATGAGTTTTTAAAACTTTCCCTTTCTGATTTCATTGATCCTTCATAGCCAGTAGATAGACACTTGGACTCTTCTTTGGACATGAACTTCACAGGACCACACAGCATTCTCGGTGCTAGGCACTCGAACTACCGATTTGGTTCTCACGGATGGGAAGGCAAGGAGAAAGAATGCCTGGATGGCTTTCTAATTGCTGAATCTAGTCTCTTTCTGAGAGCTGGCTATGTCTCAGGCTTTTGTGTTCTCTGAGATACCTCTCCCCTTATAAAATAATAACTGGACATCCTGACAGCTAAATAAACTGGTTTCTTTTAGTGTACCCCAAGTTTAACAGAGCATCCTGTATTTCATCTGGCAACCCTGCTCACATGAGGTGGCACAGATGGCTGCCAGCACTTCTAGGCTTGTATTTCATCAATGCAGCAGGGAAAAGGGGGCTTATTTTGTAAAGTCCCAGGGTTGGGCCCCATAGGGGACAATCTGGATTATATGCACACCCATGAACCAATTGCTGTGGCTTAGGAAAAGAAATGATTTGATGGGTCAGGCATGGCAAAATAATATTTGTCCTTGAAAAAAATTACATGGACTTATGAATGGTTGGAATAGAATATAGAAATAATCTTAGTTTGAGGTGCACATTTAGCAGATGCAAAAGAGGAATCTGAAGGGCTCCTTTAACTTCTCCGGACAGTCCCGGGTGAAGTCTGGATGGAGCACCTGCCGCCCACCTCCTCGCCATCCAGTGCTCATCCATGAGTCCACATGGCCATCGCCATTCTGATGGAGACCAGAGAAATCAGTTAGCACCTACAACCCCCCACCCTTCTCCATATACAAAATAATCAGGTAAAAAGAAAATGCTTGTCAAAACAAACCTCTGTTTGGCTTTCTCCATCTCTGGGACAATTTCCTTGAACGTGTCAATCACTTTGTTGCAAAATAGCCCCTGGAACACGCAATCCGCATTTCCCGATGACACCGGCCTGTCAGTCACTCACTAAATCAAAGCCAAATTTCATGCCAAGCGGAGACCAGTTGTCAATCACTCTGCCTGCCACACATCCACCAGAATCACCTGACAGCTACTTTCTACCCTCAAAGGCAGTGGGTCTGGTTAAGCCTTTTTGTCTCTCCTAATTGAGTTCCTTTTAGGACCGACTGGTAACTTAGCAACTAATAAGTTATTTTCTGCGACAACTGGCCTAAATTTCATAGCTTTCTTGACCATTGCCACTTGTTAGAAAATTGTTTCCCCTCAAGTGGCTAAACAGCAGATGCAAGACTTAATACCGAATTGTTCTGTTATTTCTAATGCTAAGCACTGTCCTACTGTTTAAAAGTAAACACAGGATATGTTCTCAAATAGGCAATTTTAAATAATTACAAAATGTCTTGGAATTTTGTCCCAAAGTCTCAAATTCTCCATGGCTGGTAGCACTCAATATGGGAGAAGAGGTCGGTAAGATAAACACCCAGGTTGTAAATTGTTCCCAAGCTCCTGCTGCACGCAGGCCCTCTGAAGTTGCCGTGAGCTGCCTCACAGTAGCTGCTCTGGCGTCTGGGGGCGGCGGTGTCTCAGACAAGGGCACTGCGGTGTTGGCCCGGGCAGATCAGCCTGCTAGAAGGCGACTGTGAGGATCCCTGCCTTCTGGCTACTTCCGAGGGGCCATGGCTCTAACGGGTCCTCCCACCACTTTGTAGTTTTTAGTTTCCCTGATAAACCTCAAATATATATATGTATATATGTCTGTATAATTTAGGACACTCCATATTGTTTCTGTTGTGTGTAAACTATAACCCTGGAATTTTTCCTTGACTCAGGCATGAGGTGAGAAGGGTCGTCGGCTCACTCTGGGCTGCGATAATTCGAGGAGCCACCACAGGGAGTAAGGACTTGGGGACTGTGCGCAGGCCGAGAGCAGTGTTCTGCACTGGGCCACTGAGAGAGAGAAGCAGGAAACGTCCAGTGCGCCGAAAACACATTTTAAATCAATAAAGAAAAGGCTATGCTTCTCTTCCCCCTCATTTTATCTTCAAAGGAGCAACACAGTGACTAGGAAACAAGGGCATTTAATAAACTGAAGAAGTGAACAAATGAATGACAATGAAAGGGAAAATGCCTGGATAAATTTGGCTACACTGAGACTCCAAGTATGTTGGTAAGAAATGAGACTTGAACACTAGTGTGGGGAATTATTGTAAAGAACCTAAAAATTACCAGCAGCTCTTTCTAATTTTTATATCAGTTTTCAGCATATTATGATGTAGCATATTCACCTTTGTGCATAAAATGTTGAGTTTTGCAAAGACAAGGAGCACATCCCATACATCTGTGGATGGGTCTTCGTGCTTGAGGTCTTGCCCAATGGGGGACAATCTCAATCTGGAAGTTTCTTTATACTACAAAGAGCTGGCTATAAAGTTTCCTTTGACTACTTAGGAGAAGCAATTGAGCAGAGAGAGAAAATGCTCGGGTGGCGGGTGGTGGTGGGTGCTCTGGCGAGCAAACAGAGAAGCTCTTCATGCGTTACAAGGAATTGGGGGTATGCATTTTGCAAGCATGTCATAGGATGCCTACTTCTTTAGTTGCACAACTGTTCTGGACTTTAATTTAAGGTGTGTCCTTCGAGCAATTGCAGTCAGGGAATTCCCTGGTATCCACAATTGGCCTTCTGATACTTCAGTGCAGAGCACTGTGGCCTAGGAGCTGGGAGAGTGGATAATGGAGAATTTAAGCAGAACAATGGAGGTAATTCCATTAGATGCCCTAGGATAGTGGTTTGACCCATTTCCTATTGGGAGGGACTGGGAGTTAATATCAGCACCCACTCTGTGTTGTTTGTGGTATAGCCAACTTTTATTGCATCAATTAATGTACATTAATTAGGCTTTGTTCTAAGAACTTCACGCGCACCATCTCATTAAATTCTTGCAAACAACTTGTAAAGGTAGGTGCTGAATGGGAGGTATTGATCAGAAGAGGAAATCCATTGTTTTGGAGAAGGTATTAGGTCTTGTTAGTAAAAGGAAAATATCTGAAGTCGCTGAGACCTTATGGGGAGAAAGAAAAAACAAGAGTGAGAGGCTGTACAAGGTTTACATTCCAGTGACTGCAAAGTGGTTTGAGCCGAGGAAAAAGTAGGATCGAACCGAGCCCCGAGTTCAACTAAGGTTGCACTGTCTTGTTCCACATCCAACATCATTGCCCCATCCCTGTGTTAATGACATTGCAACAAGGGGAAAAAACAACATATACCAATGAGGAAAGCGGTAATAAGAGACAGAGCCACACATGATCTAGTTAGCTCCTCATTGGGCAAAGGTCCACAGGTGTTTGGCAAAGTTTTGTGCAAGAGCGAGAGGAATAACATCGCAAAGAAAATAATTTTACTTGTGAAAACTTGGAGGCTGTCTGCTCAAGAGGGCTGCTTCATAATAGAGCTGTTCCTCTCCCCATTGACTCTAATTCAAGTCAGTGTTGGTCATAATAGCATTGTATGGTCTGTTCCTCCTTTTGGCACCACTGACCGGAACCCAGGAGTTGGCCACATTGAACAAGCACTCCCTTGGTGCTCTTGGATAGTTTTGCCTGGGTTTGGAGCAATATATGTAGTGCATTGCTTAGATCTCTCTCCCTAGTGAAGATGATTGGCATGTGGGCAGAACTTAGGGAATGGGGGAGCCAAGAGTGAATGTTATCATCACTCTCATTTTGCAGATGAGGAAACTAAGGCTCAGAAAGGTTTATCCCCAATAATGCATAGCTGGGAAGCTGTGGAGCCAGGATTTGAAACAGAATCAGTGTGACTCCACAGCCCAAGGTCTTTTCCATTATGATGCATACCGAAGATGGCTAGTGTTTACCCATACGCATCCTCCCCATCCTCTGGTGTGTGTGTGAGTGCAATGTCCAAATTTTAGTGGAGTACAAAAATTGAGACTAATGCCCCAGCTTGAGACTAATGTCCCAAATTTCCCAGGAGCTTGGTTTTGGCCATGTGAGTAAATTCTAGGCAATGGGATGTGAGCAGAAGTGATGTGTACTATTTTCAGCCTATGTTCCCCAAAAGTATTGGATGTGACTTCCCCTGGCCTTTCTCCTTTCTTAATGGCTTCAGATGGAGATGATGGAAAGGCAGAACTGAATTCCATGTGTTGAGTATGGTGAGAGAGAGAAATATACTTCTATCTTATAAAGCCACTAAGATTCTGGGCCTCTTTGTTACAGCAGCTTAGGCAATAATATCCCGACTTATATGTGATATAATGTCTCCCCAAGGATTTTACCATTTCCTTATGAGGAACTACAGGTTCTTATCAGAGCTCATTTAACGCTCTTTATAGTTTCCTATAAATGTACATGCATATACTAAATATAGTAAAGCTTAAGTGAAGAATTTAGACTTTCCTATGTAATTTTGATTTTATGCTCAACTAATTCTTTATGTTGTTGTTATGAAGACTCAAGTTAAAGAATCATTCAGAAATATTGATTTGTCTCTCTCCTGGGTAGAGGAGGGAGCTGTCCTGTCCCCTGGGTGGCTGGGGACGAAGCCCTGGGAAATTTCTTCTGATTGGAAATCGAGGATAACTTTGCTTTGCTGAGTGACCTAGAAAAATTCCTCTATAACCTCACTTTAGTGAAACGTGATCCTCTCAGTGCACATCCCTGAGTCTGGCACGTGAAATCCCCCTTTCGAGAGGGCGGTCAGCACGGGCTCCGACTCCTGGGCTTTCCAGAGAGAAGCCACGAGTCTTGATTCCCCCCTAAGGTCTGGCTGAACAGCGAGGCGCTGGAGTGAGAGCCGCCGCAGCTCGGAGATTCATTTCCCCCGTTTCACTGCATATGGCCTTACAAAAATTATTTTTTGAAAAATGACCTGAAGCTTTCCTAAACAGGAATGACACCTGAGGGGAGCATCCGAACGACTTCACATTCATTAACTAAACCTCCTTGTTAGGTTATGTGCCCTGAAATACATTTGACAGTTAATGAAGTAGAGAAGATGGCAGTGGGAGAAAAAATACAATTCTGTCAGATTCTGGCGATAGAACAGGGAGGCAGAAAAGCAGAGACCTGGGGAGGCCCTGATAGACGAGCACCCCACACTGCGCGGATTTTATTGCTGGGCGCACTCCTCAGATCAGGGCCGCTGCAGAGTGAAACCTGCGCCTGGCGCTCTGTTCAGATCCTCAGACCATCGCTAAGTCAGGCAGCCCAGATAAGGTGCTTGTCAGGGCAGACGCAGCAGGGATAGGGGCTGACTGGCAGATATGTGAAACAGTGATCAGAGAAGAGGGAGAGAAAGGAAAGACATGTTCAAAAATATTTAGACTGCTTCAGACACCTTTCCCCATCTCAGCCAGATTGCAATTGAGCCCAAGCCCTTCCTGAATGCTCAGAAGGTAAAACCGGCTTGCGGGCGGTCCAGTGAGTAGGCAGGGACTTGCTCTGAAAATGTTCCCTTTCAAATGACCTCGTGGGATGTTATTCGCTTCCCATTTCCTTTTCATCCGCCCATGCCCTCTGGTGAGGTTCCGAAAGGGGGGGGGTGGGGCGCGGGAAGAAGGGTGGCACGCTGGGGTACACCTCTGCAATTGCCAAAAGTCCAATTTGGGTAATTCGGCTCGGCCTAGCCTCCTGAAGTGGGGTAAACCTGTTTTCTTCCCTCCGATGTATCACTTAGAAACACCAACTGCACGGATTTCTTATGTTCTCACAAAAAAGGGAAGGAAACAGCTGGTAAATGTTTCACAGATGGCAAAGCTCTTGGCATCTCTCTCAAGAGAGGGCCACCCATGCAGATGGCTCATTATTTTAACATTTGGATTTTCATCTTATTAAAACATCTTTTTTTTTTTTTTCTGGTTTTATTTAGCATCATAAATTCTCTTACACTTTAGCAAGCGACTAAGTGATCTGAGGACGTGTGCGCTAAGGAACATCCTTTGGCTAAAGCATAGATTGGTAACATCATTATTCCAAGCTTTGATCTCAACGTGATGGGTTTCAATCTGATTAAAAATTCCAATGAAAGGGGAGGCTCAGAGTAGTGAATTTATCAAGCAAAAGTCCATATAGTAGCTGAATTATTCAGCAGAGTGATAGGCCGAGTGAAAGTGGGGAAATAGTTTTATTCGGTGCATAAAATCCCTATCGCTATGTGATATGCATATATAAAAATAGACAAATGCACAGTGGGATAGATTCATAAACACACCCTTTCTACATATGTAGGGAGGCTTCTGCACCATGGAGGACAACAGCCAAAATTTAAACCAAGCAATGCCAGTTCTTGGCAGAGCAGATAGGAAAGGGCCGGGATTTCAAAGGATAGCTCCCTGCCCACTCAGACGTTGACAAGACTGAACCTGCATCTTGTGTCTAAATAGCTGTTTCTAGGTGCAGGAAAAGGAAGGCTGCTGTGTGACTGGATGGGAAGAAACACTGAGCTCCTGCGGCCCTCACTTTGTTGGGGAAGCAGGCATCGGCACTCCCCTCTCCAAATGTTGCTCCCGAGGACTGGGCAGGGTTGTGGTCACCTCAGCATCCCTAACTATTGCGCTGGGGTGTGGGAACCGTTGGAGCTGCAAATGCAGGAGACAAAGCAATGTAATAAGAACCGACCAATCTATTTAATGTGGTGAGATGCTGGCCTAAATACAGGATCGGTCGTTGTGCTCTCGCAAATGGGTCTTAGGGAGCGAGGGCTGTGCTCACCACGTAGTAAATGTTTATTAGCAATGGTACATAGTGTGCGCATTATGGATCCGTGGAGCTCAGAGCTGCCTCACTTTGGGGGTCAAGCGTAAGTCCCTGAAATGCTGAGAAAATGTTAATAGTTGCCAGCACCAAGAATGCGTCGGTTGAGAGCGGGCCTAGGTATCATAAATGGAGGCTCAGTCCATCGACTTGAATTACCTCTGGTACCTCTAACCTAAAGCATTAGCTCGCCTAATGCGTTCTGTGAGCTGCCGGCTTCTCTGGCAGAGGGAGAGCAAGGTGGGAGCTGCGCGGAGTGCGGCGCCACAGATGCGCAGAAAGAGCAGCGCTGACGAGGCGCGCCCAGAGAGCTGAGCATTATGGAGAGGGTTTCTAGCTTATTTCTCCCTAAAAGGGTGGCTCCTGGGGGTGCCCTGTTGCTCCATGGTTTGTGGCGGCTGTAGCATAAATTGCAATCCCAAGAGTACATTTTTTGGGTAGAGCCTTCAGCGGGTCAGCGTTACCCTCATCTTCAGACATAAAACGCCCGTTGGTCACTCTAAGGCCATGGTCCTCAAGGAAGCATCCCCTGGGCCCCACCCAGACGGCTAGAATCAGAAACTCTGCGGGGGGGCAGCCTGTGTTGCAAGGAGCCCTCCAGGTGATTCTGCCGCACATTCCAGTCTGAGAACCACTGCTCTAAGGCGTAATCGTTTGTCACTCCACAAGTGCCCAAGAATCTTTTTGGTGACAGACATCAAGTATGAATCCTGTAAAATCCTGGCAGCAGAATACATTTGTCTATTTAACAGCATGCAAAACGCCTGTCAAGAAGGCTTCCGGGGGCTCTTTTTGTGAAGGCTTCCTCTCTCCCCATCTCTTTGGAGACTGGATGTGCCTTCAATCCAAGCTCCAGAGTTTCAAGCCACTTGAAAAGCACCCCACGCCCGCCCTTTTCACCTCACACTGGCAAATAAGACAGGGGCGCACCGTGCCTGGCTTTCTAGGCTCGCCAGAAAGACCGACAGATTTCATTACATTTGTCACAGGGTCTAAGGCTCCGCGTGGGGGAAATGATCCCACTTAGTGCAAACCTCTCACTGTACCTTTGAGTCAGAATGGAGAAGCTCAGAAAGTATTGTTCCTGGGGAAACGGCAAGGCAGCTGGTGTGTGTTTTCCAAAGTGTGATGACTATGCGCCGGCCTCTGGTTTAGGTGGCTGGAACCCCCACAAACCTACACAGGGACTGGGGACAGGAATACCTGTATGTCCTGGGAGGAGGCATGGGAGTGAAAGGAAGAAGGCATTTCCTGCGGTGCATGAGCTACTGGAAATCGCTCCATCTGAGCACACCTCCTTTCTCCTCGAGGAGAAAACCATTTGAATAATGCACGGTGTTCAGGTGCACTGTGTGCTCCGAACGCCGTTTAATGAAGGTAGACAGGCTTCCGGAGGGCACATGCTTTGACTAATGCAGATACTGCTGGAAAAATCTTCCCCCGACGTGGGGGGCAGGAGCTCCTGGGGGGGGGGATGCTATCGCCACCTCTCGCTTCCCTCAGTCAGAGCGAGTAGAAGTGACCTTGGGTTAAACTTGATCCATTTTAGGCGGACCTTACTCTAGGCAATGGACATGCTGAAAAGCTGCAAGTCAATCAAATTTTAGCAAATCGAACCATCTTTCCATTGACTTCCATTATATTATCGAAGTTGTTTTATCTCTTTCTGATTGATCACCGGTTAGCGGTGGCTTCCAGCTCTAACCTTCCTGTTAAATAGGTAAAGATCTATAAACGGACACGTAAGTGAAGGAGGGGCACTAGTAGCTAAAGAAAAATTTCTTGAATGTTTAGGAAAGTCACAGGCACTTAATTGTACAGGAATATCTGTATATCCATCTAATCTATGTATGTGGTTTTAATAATGTGAGGTAAATGTGTCCAGTAAGATTGGATTTTTGTATGCCATTTAATGGTTAATTGAGCCAATTTTACATAGAAAAGGTATTTGGCGAAAGGAATATTTTAAATTTCATTTTCCTTGGTAGTTTGAATTAAGAGGTGGTAGAGAGTCAGTTTAACAGTGTGGGCTCTGGAGTCACACCTGGACTCAGTCCTGCTCTGCCACTTAGCTGTCTGGTCTGTCACTTCTTAGCTTAACTGACTGGCCCTCCCTGACCCTCAGTCTCTTCCTTGCTAACATGAGTCATGTAATTTGTTCTGTCCTGAAGGGCTGCAGGGAAGTTAGCACACTGCCTACGCTGTTAGCATGATGCGGGGCACACGGTGAAACCAGAATAAATAGCAGCTGGTGCCATTATTTTCAGAAAAAGACAGAGTCACAGGAATCATGCCCATGACAAACAGGAAGAGTGTAAATGCCCATCTGGAAAACCATGGAAATAATTTGACACCGGTGCAGTATTAAAAAGATGCCATTGGTTATATCTCCAAAGAGAGTGCTCAGCAGAGGGAGAACAGCATTAACTCAAGCGAGGAAATGGGTGGTTATGGTGACGTAGAGAGTGAACCCTGTTTTCAAACCCAACCCCCCACTCTCATCATCATCGCTGTACATCTTTCCCTCACTTCTCTCTAGACTTCATTTCTTCCCGGTTCTCTAACCTGTAATCCGCATGGCCTGCCTGTGTCTGTGTCTGTGTCTGTGTCTGTGTCTGTGTCTGTGTCTGTGTCTGTGTCTGTGTCTGTGTCTGTGTCTGTGTCTGTGTCTCTGTCGTCTCTGTCTCTGTCTCTGTCTCTGTCTCTGTCTCTGTCTCTGTCTCCGTGTCTCTCAGTGTCTCTCTCTGCCGGCCCTCCGGACTTCCTCCAGCCTACAGCTTCCTCGGTCCACCCCTTTCTCAGCTCTGAATCACGAAGTGTTTTGAACCTGGCTGTCGGAGATCTGGGCCTGGGTGGTGGGGCATGGGATTGGAAACACAACTCTGACATGTGAATATATCTTGTCCTGACAGATTTGCAAAAACCGAACCCACGCTGTGGTACAAATAGATCTCAGGGTAGCGGTGATCTCTTGGGCAGGGTGGGGTGAGAAAGGAATGAGAAGCGGAATTGCATTTGAATCTGAAATTTTTCATTTCTTTCAAAAATTAAAGTGATATCTGAAGAAAACCTGACAACGTGATAACGTTCATTATATTTGGGAAGTGGCTACACATTGGCGCCTTATTTTCTGTACACTTGAAATAGTTCATATCTAAAGATTCAAATAATTAAATCAAAAAGTTGAAGGAAACGGTGACTGTGAAACTATTTTGTCAGCTTAAAACCCACTCAGCCAGGGGAATCTCAGACTTCACCGGCACCAAGTTACCGGGAAGCCTTGTTGAAAACACAGATTTCTGAGTGCCCCTGGCATTTCTCACCCAGCACATCGGGGGTGGGGCCTGAGCGTTTGCATTTCTAACAGGCTCCCAAGTCCTGCTGAGGCTGCGGGTCCAGGGACCCTGATCTGAAAACCATTGCAGTAGACAGTAAACTCCATGAAGGCCAGGCGCCTGTGTATCTTGCCGTGTTCCTAGGCTCTGGCTTGATTCCTGCCCTTGGAACACACTCAGTAAGTGGTTGTGCCTGTGAATCACACCCATGGGCTCTAGTATGTGGAAAAGGTAGAAAGTGTGCATTTTCTACCCTTTGGTGAGTCCAAACGACCCTCTCCCTTATCCTCAGAGCAGAACAAATGGTTCAACTGAGAAAAGCAGGTTTGGGTTAGAACCCCTCTGTTGTATCCCTGTACTATAATTTTTAAATCATTACTCATTAAATACTTGGTCTTTTTTTAAATGTTTTTATTGATTTTTAGAGAGAGGAAGGGAGAGACACAAACATCGATGACAGAGAAACATCAATCGGCTGCCTCCTGCACGCCCCCTGGGGATCAAACCCGCAACCAGGGCATGTGTCCTGACCAGGAATCGAACCATGACCCCTTGGTTCCTGGGTCAATGCTCAACCACTGAACCACATCCAGCTGGGAATAAATACTTGGTCTTTAAAATTTTAATATATTTCCTATCGAGATATAATTGACATGTAACATGGCATTAGTTTTAGGTGTACAACGTGAAAGTTTGATATATATATATTGCAGATGATTACAGTAAGTTTAGTTAACACCCATCGCCTCACGTAGTTACAGTTTTTTTCTTGTGATGAGAGCCTTTAAGACTCACTCCCTTAACAAATACTTGCTGAACGGAGACACGAACGTGAGCTCCTTTCCCCATCCGACCTCCATCATCATTACAGGGGGAAGGGGGAAGGGGGAAGGGGGAAGGGGGAAGGGGGAAGGGGGAAGGGGGAACGGGGAAGGGGGAAGGGGGAAGGGAGCGGCAATAACACTGAGCAGCTCAGAAAGAGGGGGCTGGGGAGGGATCCCACTGGAAAGCTGCACAGCAAGGGAGCACGGCTGCCCCCAGTATTAATGACACAGAGTGACGATCTCAGAGTGTGGGGGGCTCTCTGTTGTTGTTAAAATACTGGTTTGTCCGGCTTCCGTTTTGAAAGGGAGCCTTAGCACTAGCTCGAGGAAGCATTTCTTTAGTGCCGCTTGCGCCGCACAGGCTGTGAGCAGAGCCAGGGCGGAGGGTGTGGGCGCTGTGAGCACGGCCCGCGGCCTCCAGGCCCACTCTGGTGTTGTTTTTGATCACTGCCCAGTTCATGAATCACTGCTCCTACTTGTAGAAATAGCCATTCTCTGCTTTTACTTTGCAGATTGAACCTGTGCTGGCTTTTTATGCATGCCCTTAGTGTTCCACCTGCTTGGTGGAAATGGCTCACGTTCATTTCAACCATCCATAAACACGTGAAGTAGAAAATGCAAGTGTTTCTGTAATTCACTTTTCAGGGGTAACCGATTTTCCCCTCTATCACTCTACAGTGTTGATGCGGACAGAGATTTCTTTTCTTCCTCCTGTTCATTATATTATTATAATTATGTTGTTGTTATTATTATAGACATTGTAACCCCAACACGTTGTTCGGAATTAACTCTGGTAGTCTTCAAGCCCTTATCACCGGTGAGTCCCCTCTAGGCGACCTCACTGGTTAGCAGAGATCGGGCGCCCCCTCCGTGCCATGCTGTGGGTTAGGCGCTTCCTCCCGAGAATGGCAGCGATATGGTTTTCAAGTGCTTCCCTTTTACTACGAAGCGATGATGGCTGCCTCTGAACATACAGCTTTGTTCACGCAACAAACCCGGCCACTCTCTCCCTCCCCCTGCAGACGAGCTGAAGTTGCAGCCAGAGGAAATCCTTCTCTTAACAATTACTACGCTCCTTGGATAGAAAAACCCGAGAATCGCTGGTTCGCTCAGTAGCCCGCCCTCCTTCTCACCAAACATCGAGTTCGCACCTAAGAAGTGCCGTCTACCATTCCAGACACTGTGGAGAGATGCACAAAAGAGGCCTCTGCTCTTGTGGCTGAATGAAACAGAAAAAAAAAAAGAGAGAGAGAATGTTAATGGCAAGATGAAGCCATCCATGGGAAATGAAAGGGAGGAGTTTTCCAAAGGCAGGGCCTGATAGGGCATGGGGAGGAGTCGGTGTTTATTAAGTGCTGTGAGAAGCCACTGAAGGGATTTAAGCAGAGGAGTGACAAGAGCGAACGTATGTTTTAGAAATGGTCAGTCCGTTGCTGTCGCTGGGCTGGAACTGTCTCGATGGAATGGAGGTCAGGGTGCAAGCTGACCAGGTGAGAGGGTCTCCGTGGCCAGCGGGAAATGCAAGGACCCCACAGATGCAGGCAGTGCAGCTCTGAGTCTCAGAAATGGACATCTAATGGACTCACAGGGTCAGCCGGTGGCAGGCCCTGACCGATTAAAACCAGCCAGGTAAAAGAGAACCAGAAGATCAAGACAAAGGCCGCATCAGGCAGCCAAAAGCCAACAAGAAATCAGTCTGAAGAGGATGGGACCCTCCAAGCAGCTGAGTCATTAGGGGTCAAAGTAGCAAAAAAGAGCAGGAGTAGGAGGATATTGACTTAACAGAGGTCTCCGACCTCCAGGGGCCTTTCATCTCTGGGCAGCAAAGACCCTTGAGGTCGGCTCCACCCCTTCAACATATCCCTGTGGACTTACAGAAACAAAGCAGGACTTCACATGATCTCTGGCCTCTTGGAGGCAGGAAATAATATTCATAAATCTGAGATATCTATGTTTCCTGGTCGGACCGAAGGTCAGTGTTAGGGTTAACGTCTTCAGAAGTCCTGCTGGGTCAACCCCCTTGCTGTTTACTACGTGGCATCTGACATCTGTGCTTTATTGACTCAACTAACTTGGCACTTACACTATGAACCTGGCACCTGGAAATCTGAATGAGTGACCCGAGGAGAGCAGGAGTGTGAGAACTGCCATGTTCTAAGGGCAAGTTCAGGATTCCGCACTCTACTTCCGACGTCCGGCTGCAGAAACAGTCACACAGACGCACAGGATCCTTGGGCCACGGTGCCCAGGAGACATTTCTGAGTGTCTTTTCCCAGTCTTGTGTATAACCCAATATAGAGTTATCCATACCTCTCCGTGTGTGTAAATGTAGGTTTGCCCCGAAGAAAGTTCTGGAGGTGAGCATTTTTGGATAGTGGAATTGGGGAGAAGGAATTCCATGTTACCTTATATAAGCTTGTGTTAGGTTGAGTCATGTGAAATTGTCAGCTTTGTTGGTAAAAAAATGACCCAGGATTGACAATTGCACATGGTTAATTCTAGAAAGGTTGAAGTTTGAAGAGGCAGGAGGGTCAGTCAGGTTGCTAAGGTAATGATCGCAAAGGCCAGCCCTGCTTCTTCCCATCTGCTAAGAATTGTGTCACATCTCTGCACCTCAGTTTTTTGGTGTGGAAGACAGGGATAATAAATTACAGTATTTAGCTCCGAGCACTGCTGTGTGAGTTAAATGAGCTACATGTAAGGTACTCACAACCCTGCCTGTACATGCCTTAGATAAACAGTAGCTATTACTTTCCAAAGCACCTATTACCTTTGAAATAAAAAGGAAACAAAAGGATTCATCTTGAGTATCCCCGGATGACTCTTTCCTTCTAGTTATGAAACAAAATTCCTGGTGAGTCCTCTTCTGGGAACTACCCATAGTCTAGGAAATGCCTTGAACCCTTGGGCATGTGTGGGGACAGAGTGACCCTGGGGGCAAAGCACCGTCACTGCTTGGAGTGATGCTGTCCACGGCCGAGTTCCCTGCCTTTTCTCAGATGACTGACTCCCCCACTCCTCCATTGCTATTTATGTACATGGCATCTTTGGCTCTGTTAATTATGTCACCAACTTTTTTTTTTTTTTTGTATTTATTGATTTTAGAGAGAGAGGAAAGGACCGAGAGAAAGAGAGGACATTGGGTTTGCGGTTCCACTTATGCATTTGTTGGTTGGTTCTTGAATGTGCCCTGACCAGGAATGGGACCCACAACCTTGGAATATCAGGACAATGCTCCAACCAACCGAGCATCCCGGCCAGGGCCCGCCAATGCTTTTTGTAAAGTCATTCATGTTTTTCCCTTTTCCTTCTTTGTGTGCTGCTCTAAATATAACCACGGAAACAAAACAATGCAGGTCCACAACAAAGGGCACCGGGCTGGGCAGGCAGAGCCCTTGGGCAGGTCCGGGGCCACCTGCTGCCTCTTGTCTTGTCGGCCTGTCTTCTAAAACAGCCCGTGGCTCCCACCACGGGAAAGGAGGAACCTGCCTAAATGGTGTGCATTGCTTTAAAAGGGAATTAAAAGCCGCTCAAAGGTTTGCCCTTAAACCACATTGGGCGAGAACTTTCAGGAACAAAGTTGCCTGGGTGGTTTACAGTCTGAATGCCCAGGTTCTGAGTCTACAGTGACTCACTTGCTCAGGAAAGAATTGCTCTCCCGGCTAATTGCTTAATCCATCAGCCACCCCCCCCCCCCCCCAGGAGTAACAGGACTATGTTTTAAGGGTTGGGAATGGGGTGGGGTGGGAAGGTAATTAGAGGTATTTGGAAATACATGTACCAGAGAAAAATAAAAACTGGTCAAGAGGGTTGAAGCACCAAATTGGGGGTTATTTTCTTTAGAATCACTGAAAACAATAACAATAAAATTTTTTACTAAGTGCCACTGTGGGGGGCAGGAGTTTGCGGTGGTAAAGAAAACGGCCAGAGCCCCATCTGCACGGTCTCCTGTTCTAGTGGTGGAAGTGGGAAAGAAACAAATAAGTACTATAATTTCAACGTCTAAATTCCTATAGAGGAGATAACTGGGGAAGAGGGGGCAGTGTCACAGAGGTTACCTTGAGGTGAGGGAAGATCTCGCCAGGAGGTGACATTTGAGCTGAGACCTGGAGAGTGAGCCAGCAGGGCAGGAGCCGGGGCGGGTGCGGTGGGGTGGGGGGCAGTCCAGGCAGAGCGAGGAGCTTGCCAAATCCCTGAGCTGTAAATGGCTTGTACGGGAGCCACAGGAAGGAGTCCAGAGGCTAAGGCAAGTGGTTACATAACCTACTACGGGCTTATTGATTCTCAGGACCGGAATGGAACTTGTAAGACAATCGAAGCCAAGAGGAAACTTGCTTGCCTCAGATCACCCAAGTTTTGGGCAAGAACAAAGCAAAGCCATGGGGAAAACCCAACCACCTGACTGGCCACCAAGGACCTTGTGTCTGTGTGGTTACCATGAAGCACTTACACAGTGGTGTGCTCCAGCAGCTTGTTTCCAGTTGTGTCTGCACAGCTTTTCTTGTGCCTGTGCTAGCTTTGGAGTCAATTTGGGGTTCGAGGCCTAACCTCACTCTCACTCACCTTTAATCTTCACGTGTCCCTCCTCTTTTCGGAGCCTCATCTGTGGAAGCTCCTGGGGTTTCTGGGAGCATCACACAGGACCTCAGGCAATGTTTACACCGCACCCGCACCGAGAATTCAGCAGAACGGTGACTATCACCGCTATTATTATCATTATGATTTTGTCAATACCCTCCCGGCCTCTGTATTAATAGTCTCCATTACAGTAGAGCGCATTGTATACGCTTTGCATTTCCTCTACCAGTGGAGAAGGGGCTAGAGCTTAACAGCTTTATAATCCAAACATTGCTCCTGTGTCACAGCATCAACTAGATATCAAGTATGGCACAAGTTTTGGAGAAAACAAAAATTTTAAAAGCAATGATTGATCAATTGGGGCACAGCCTGGGTCACAGTCATTGTCAGCATCAGGAGGTTAGTCCTGGATCCGTGATGTGCTAGGTATGTGATACCAGCAAGTGACTTAACCTCTCAGGGCCTCAGGATTCATATCTGAACAGTGGGGAGAATAGCAGCCCGCAGAGCGCTGCTCTGACGGGCACTGAAGGGCATGGAGCTGGAAGCCCTGACTCCAGAACCCGCACTGCAGTCCCAGCTCCAGAATGCGGTTCACGTCGGCCTCGGCTTTCACAAGCGATCCTTTGAGAAGGTGGAAACAATAGGTAAGCACTTTGAAGAGCTTCATTGTCAGTGAAGCCTAGTGAGGGTGCTAACCCCTGCCTCCCCCATCCTCCCCAGGAAAGAGCTCACAGGGATTCTGGAGCTGGTGCTGAGAGCATGCAGAGGAAGTTTCTGGATAGCTGGGGGAAGCGCTCCAGATAGCAAAAGCAGCACATGCAGAAGCATAGAAGTGTGAGGCAAACGGCTGATCGGGGAAATGCCAGGCAGCCTGCACCAGCTGCTCCGTGCTTGGAGGAAGGGGGAACAGATATTGCCAGGTAAGGCAGAAGGGGCTGCACCTCCTTGCGAATGAACGCGTGTTGTTATGCTCACGACCCCCAGATTGTCCTGCGCTGGCCTCTGGATCACTGTCCAAAAAGATGTTCAGTCCCGAGCAAACTCTTTCTCCTTTCTTCCCAACAGTTGAGATTGAAACAAAAATGTCATGTCAAAGGTAGAGCTGTCCCTGTGGATATGGGATGTTCAAAGCCAAAGGACCAAAGCACCCGGGAGACTTGATTTCCACACCCGTCCGGGGAGTCCCAGCCTTGGCCAGACTCCCCACCCCCATCATCACCACGGCGACACTCGAGTGCATTAGCGATGTTTGATGACTGAAATATTATTTGAGAAAAATCTCAAGAAGAAACAACCGTGTGTGTAGCCAGAGCACGAGACACAATAACACTTTGGAAAGCAGACGGGAGTTAGGTTCAGGTGCAGAAAGGGAGCCCAGCAGGGTTCCTGCGATTACTCAGGCCTGTCAGCAGAAGGAGGCGCAAAGGCCCTCCCCGAGTGGCAAGCAGAGGACGCCTACTGTCCCCGCCGTGACACAGGGGCCACTCCGCCGACACCACCCCGGATCCACGCACGGCCCCCTTCCTGAATTTAATGATCTAATTTAAGGCCTGACAAACATACCGTTTCTCCAAGGGGCTGAGAACGGCCCGCCCTTCTCCACGACCAAAGTAATTATTCCCCTAAGTTGCAGCGATAGGAGCGAAAGCACTTTCTGCTTCTGCAATCCTCCAGTCGAAGCCCCAGGCTAGGAATTTTTTGCGAGGCATTGTTCATGCGCGGTGGCATAGAATTTCATTTGCCGGGTTTCAAGTATTAAGAGCACAACACAAAATCTAAGCAATTTTCGACATGTGTCAATCTCAAATGAAAAAGGCTTTTGCTGGCGCAGGATGTCAGCGCTTGCATTAAAGAGATGGAGAATTTCCCTGAGCGAGAGCCGTGCTCGCTGACATAATACATTGTTAAGGCTCCGTGTTACGATACAACCAATGCGTTTTAATAATTTATTGGTATTTATTTAACACACAATACTGTCATACCAAATCTAAACCAAGAGGTCTAGGCTCCCATTGAGTCGTGAACGTGGTCCTGAGCAGCATCCTTAGATGCCTGGGCAGAAAGGGCCCTGGCGTGTGAATTGGGCCACCTCTTTGCCCATCTTTAGTTATCAGGCCTTTCTCCCAATGAGATCACTGATTTCAGAGTGAATCTCCTCTGAACACTTAGTCGGAACCCAGCCAGCGAGGAGACCCACAGCCTGCGCCGCCTTAGTCAATTCATTCGCTCGAGCATTCGCTGGTCTTCATTTCACCATCACCTAATGAGGGTAATGGAGACCGCCAGAACCGAACGGATAATCTTCTTTAAAAAGTGAGTGTTTGATAATTATCATTTAACAACAATGTCAACAATCACCTTAATTTCCAGGTACTCTCCCTAGAGATTTACATCTTAATTACACCTGAGGTTCGGACAAATGCGCTGCCCCCGGAGCTAAGCTGTGGTTTACAGTTTTCAAATCACAGGAGCAAGGAGAAGCTATCTTCATGCAAAAATAATCAGACTCTTTCTTTTTTTGAAGGGACTCGTATGGCAGAGATGAAGAGAGAGTAAACACAGCTGATGAGATTTAGTGTGACATCAGTAATTCTCAAAGGGACGCCACCCCACAGAGTGAGCTGCTACGGATGCGCGCTGCTTTTATGGAGGTGACAGGCCTGACCTGGCAGGTACTAGTAACACCCAGGACAGACTAGAAATGTCGCAAACTACTAACGGTTACTACGCAAGATATAAAAGCACCTGTCCGAGAGGGGCGGCTCCTTGAAACGGGCTTCATCCTGCTTTGAAGTTTTTATTTCTTTCACAGGCCCATCTTCCTTCCTTGAGGAACATAGAATTTACAAAAACAAAAAATCTAAATGGCTTAAGGTTTTATTTTAATCAGGAATATCTTGTTTCATCTTGATAGAAACCCAACTCACACTAGCTATAGCTTAGGGAAAAAATGGAGGCATTATTGCCTCAAAGCCTCAGGTGCTCAAACAATGGCACCAGGACCTGGATCTCTGCTCAGCTCTTCTTTCCCCTGAGTGGCTCCACTCAGGAAAGGTATTTCTTTCTTATATGGGACCCCAGAAGCATTAAACTTACCAACAATCAACTTTAAATCCAGTAGAGTGAGAACCTTACAGTTACGGGTTGAATAATGCCGCCTCCCAATTCATAGGTTGAAGTCCTAACCCTCAGGACCTCAGGATTGTCACCTTGTTTGGAAATAGAGTCATTGCAGATGTAAGTGATTAAGATGAGATCATACTGGAATAGGCAGAGCCCCGAATTCAATATGATTGACATCTATATAAAAAAAAGAAAAGTTAGACAAATATGTAGGGAGACTTCCACATAAACAGTGAGTTTTGCTGCCACAGTCGAGGAACTATCAGAAGTTAGGAAAGAAGCCAGAACAGAACCTCCCCAGCACTTGCCAAGAGGGCGTGGCCCTACCAACACCTTGATTTTTTGACATCTAGCCTCCAGAACGGTGAGATAATAAATCTCTGTCATTTAAGCCACTCAATTTGTGGCAGGTTCTTACAGCAGCCCTAGCAAACCCCTACACTCTCCTTTCGATGGTTCCAGTGTCCTGAGATTCACTCCAGTTGGCTCTATTTGGACCACATGGATCTCTGTGGCCAGGCGATGGTGGGGCGGATCAGACTCCCACTCCCGCTGCCGGAGCTGGGGGTGCAATCAGTCCCCCCCTGTGTATGTGCCAAGAGGGAGCACAGGGTAGCTCTTCAAAGAGGTCTAAGTGCTACCACCAGAGGGAGGGAGGCAAACACAACCGACGTCTGTTGGTGAGTTTATCAGAGGAAAGGTGAGGCTCCTGTAGCCAGGTTGCTCTCTGCCCAAATAATCGTCTCCTGCTCCAAGGCAGGACGCATCTACTCATCCGTCACTGTCCGAACGTACCTTCTGTGAAGCCTGTCCCCAGTCCCTCCCATAGAATTGAGAATTGCCCTCCTCTTGTCACTTGGCTCAATGCAGGAGTAACAATAGAAATTAGCCTCTTTAGAAAGCTTATGACGTGCCTGCCACCGTTCTAAACGATTTCACTTATTTAATCCTGGTAATAACCCAATGAAGTAAATACTCTATTAGCCCCATTTACAGGTGAGGAAATTGAGGATCAGAGAGGTTAAGTCACTTTCCTGAAGTTAATTTCCTCAGCTAATAGGTGCTAAGTGCCAGAACTAAGATTTGAATCAAATCAATTTAGCTCCAGAGTCCGTGTTGTTTACCATGTCATTACAGCGCATCGAACAGGTCATTTCTCTTACTTCTGCTCGTGTCTGTCTCTTTCTATGAGGCAAGTGGTTCCTGCACATGGAACAGGGATCACTGGTGAAACTCAAAATGATTTTAGGTTTTAAACATTTATTAAAAAGCTATTAGCCCGGCCGGGCGTGGCTCAGTGGTTAAGCGTCGACCTAGGATCCAGGCGACCAGGGTTCGATTCCCGGTCAGGGCACATGCCCGGGTTGCGGGCTCGATCAATGACTCTCTCATCATTGATGTTTCTATCTCTCTCTCTCCCTCTCCTTTCCTCTCTCTGAAATCAATAAAGATGTATTTTTTAAAAATAAATAAATAAAAATAAAAAGCTATTAATAGTTATAGATTATATATTTGTTTTATGGGCATTATGGGCATCTTCTCTTTACGGCAAGACACACATCCCCTCCCCGCCCCGAGGTACTATATACACTGCCTTCTTAAGTAAATTTATTTGGGTAAAAGAAGCTGATTGAAAATATGGTAAGAACATTCTAGTACACATAGCACATAAATATGCAAGCATGTTGACAGTAATAGAGAAATAATCAAAGCTTGAAGCCCAGGTACTTAGACTCTACGCTCTTTGAGGAATATGGGTGCCTGCTGCGTTCTCAGCGGTAGCACCCAGGGCAGTGGACAGCATATAGCAGACGCTCATTAAACACTGGATGCACCGTTCGGTATTGATTTGGTTACTGGCAACATACAACACAGGACCGACAGGCCCCAGCTGAACTCAGTACATTGAGCTACGCGAAACAGCAGAAGTATCGATCCTCTCGTCATTACTGAAATTCAGCCAAGCACAGGCAAGATGGTCAGACATCTGCCAGCTGTTATTTGGACAAAGTGCAATGAAAGTTGGGGTCTCAATTCAATGCCAAGCCACCAGACAACTTGATTTCTCAGAAGCACTTCATGCCTATGATGTATGGGTGTTCCAAGGGTGAGAACCTTCACAGACACAGTTATTGTCTGTAATATGCTTCTTTAAACCGACTCGCTCCTTCTACCTTCTCAGAATAACTTCAGATGAAAAATTTCAGTGACCATGAGGGAGTTCAAGTACAAAAGCAGAAGCTCTTTGCTGCGTTAAAAGGTTCAAATTATAGATTGACAGGGCTTAAAAAAGCAAAGGGATCATTCTTAAAATTCTCTTGCAAATATGTCTCTTTTACAGCCGTATCCAAACCAAGGCTGGTAAAGCGTAATGGGTAAGGGCGTGAACCTGAAGAAGTTAATTAAGTCCCATGTGCTTTCTTTCTTTACTTTTCTGTGAAATGTGGATTGTAATGGACTTGTTGAAAAGATAAAGCGTGTTAATGTATGTAAAGCACTTAGTTTACCATTGGGTAGGCAGTTCATTGTAATGGGTGCTGTTATTATTGCGATTATCAACACTGTTGATGGAACCTCATGTGTTCTTAGGTGTCATAGAAGGTGAAACCCCCTTTATAATGTCCTGCACTTTAAGGGCACATTGCATTTCATCTTGTTTCAGGTCAGGCCCACCAGGACGCAGAGTCTGTGCTGCGACTAGTGTGAAAGTTTATTAGGGAGTGCTCTTGATTTTAACAACTTTGGGGGAAGGGAAGGGGAAGAAGATTGGCTAGACAGAGAATGTGAACCGGTTGCAGTCCCAGTGGCCCCAGCCAATTCCACAGAGAGCTCTGAATGGAGATGACCTTCCAGAACTGTCATACGCCGGTGCAAGAAGGGCGGGACTTTTTATGCCCTCATCAAACAGTTATTGGATTCACGTTGCTGCCCGAAATGGGGTGCAACCTTGGGGGAGTTTTTTCTCTTTCCCGGAGGTCAATTTGCAGTAAGAGCTCAGAGCTATCAGGTGTCAACCCTCCTTGAAGCTGGTGAAACTGGACCTTCAGTCCTCACTAGGAGTTCTGGGTGGTGCGGTAAAATGCTCACTTCAGTCCACCCCTTGAGTTCAGGTCCGCATCTTTATATAGATTCCGGAAGAAGCAGCTGTAGGATTCTGGGGGACCACTCAGCTTTGGGAAATCTAAGAGGAAGATTAGTGGCATAAACCAGCTGCCATTGTAGCTGCTTTTAAAGTCACAACTGATCCTCATTGTTTCCTGTCTAGTCAGATTTTCTTCCCCTCAGCTAGCATCTCTGCCGGCCTAGATGATATAAGCAAGACTCTTATGTATTAAGGAGGCTAAACCTAGTCATCATGACCTTCTTGGTCAGGATAGTGACTCCGTGTCTGTCTGACCCTGGACACAAGAAGCTCAAAGTGCCCAGATGGAAGCCAAATCTTAACTTTCAAGGCACTCTGGCTGTGTCCTCTGAAAGGATTGTATACAGTAGATCAACCACCATATAACAGCTACTGTCCCTGGCCAAGGACCTGCGGGTAGAAAAGACAAGCCCATGACCGGAACATCTGTCTATTCCAGTGAAAGTGAAATGTTATGCCTGGTAGAAAGGCTCTAATGGAGCCAACTTGCCACGAGATGACTGGTTGGTCTCTACAAGAGATGGAGCCATATCAGGGACCCGGAATTGGTCTTTATTCTCAATAAGTTGGCCATTCAGCAGGTAATAAGTAGATCTGCCTTAGTGGGTGGGAGTCACGTTGGCTGCTCTGTTCATGAGCCTGTGTGTCAGTGGTGGGGCCAGTGACAGGCGGGCTGACATCAAACAGCTGGAGCATTCTGTCTAGTTAGTGTTGAAGGCCTCCTCCGTGATGATGCTCTCTGGTGGGTATTGCTGTACGGTGGGCTCTGCAGCTGGAATGACCCTCCAGAGGTGTTTGAGATGGGCAATGGGGTTGCTTTGAATCCTCCTACGCTGGACAGACATTGTTTTCCAGTTGCCCTCAGAAAGGAAGTGTGACCTTGGGTCTGGTGGCTTCTAGTGGTGAGCTGGTAAATGTTTAACAATCTACCACTTGGGGAAAAAGAGCCTGATTTGTAGTGTTTGTCAATTTCCATGTTGTAGATATATAAGTGGCTGGAAAACTACAGCCTGCTGGGCTACCACCTGATCCTGTAAATAATATTTAACTGGAAGAGAGCCACATCTTTTGTTTACATATTGTCTCTGGTTGCTTTTTTTGTTACAGTGGCAGAGTTGAGTAAATGCAACACAGACTATTGCAAAACCAGGAAGTTTTACAGTCTGGCCCTCTAAAGAAAATCTGCTGACCCCTTGTATAAATACTCCCACCACGTCTGATTTCCAACTCCAGTGAAGCTCGGAGTTGGAAAGTGATGCCCACAAGCAGCCTTCATAAACCAATTCGAGCCAGCTGCAGTACACCACCGTGGCTGAGGTCAGTGCACACGGAGGGTGGAGAGCTGAAGCTGGCATCAGGGAGCGCTCCCAGCACCCATGTGGGTGGTACAGCACAGCATCCGTGAATATTCCTCTAGATTTCCTCTGCCGAAGGAACTCCTCATTATACCCATCTCCCAGATCAGAGAGCTGAGACTAAAAGTGTTAAGTCCACTTTGTCAAAAATCATAAAGCTAGTAAACAGTGAAGCAGTGAAGCCAATCGAATGCCAATCTGTTGTGCTCCAGTAATATTCAATACCTCCTAAGCAGCTGGCCAGCTTAATTTTACCATCCAATACCATTCATTCATTCATTCATTCATTCATTCAATCAATCAATCAACTACTATAGAGTGAATGTGCTGTGTGTTACACATTATGATGCAGCAAGAAGTAAGATACAAGCCAATGACATTTGGGTTTCTGGTATGGTTCCCATCTGAATGTCTAAATCTGTCATCTCCAAACTTAGCTCAAGATCTGGACGGCTGCAGTGTTCACTGATCTCTCTCTTTTCTGATTGAATTCCTGTTGTACTTACGGTCAATATCGTATGAAACGGTACTTTTTGATTCCTTGATTGTTTCACAGTGAGGCCTGCTTTCCAGTCAGTTCATGGTCCCTTGAGAACGGTGGCATTTAAAGGGCCAATAAATCACATCTATCTCCTACCAAACTCACAACCAGTCAAGAAACGGACACTCGACTGAAAGGCATGAAGATCATAGTGTGATAGACTGTACTGAGGCATTTGGCTTGTATGTGCAGCAACGGACCATTTGTTGAACCGGTAATTAGTAAGCACCTACTATATGCGGGGTCTCATTCCAGACCCTGAGAAATCAGAGGTGAAGGAGAGGACAAGATCCCTGCCTTCACGCAGCCTGCCCTCTGATGTAATCTATGCTCGGTGCCTCCTCGGTCTATGGCCTGGAACCCAGCCATAGAGGCGAGGCGGGTTTTTAGAGGAGCTCGGCTGGGCTCAGCTGTCTGGACTAGGGACTGTCCCGCACCCGCTGAGCACCAGCACCGGGGAAGGCGAGGAGCTTCCAGATCTGACCCCAGAAGGCAGGCCGAGCGCCTCACGCACCGACAAAGGCCACATGGAAAGGGGAGAAAGAAGAGAATGCACCCGTCTGGGGAGCCAGAAGGCCTGGGTTAAAGGGAGATGGGGTAAGCGTGTTTACGAAGACCCTTACCTTATGTTTAATCAGTTTAGATGTCGAGATAAAATGGCAGAAACTATGTCTAGCACTTAAATCGGAATATAGTAAGTATTCAATTAGTCTTATGGATTGTTTAAGTCCAATATTCTCACTTATACTTTGATAACTGTCAGGACGAAAGAATCATCATAAAAGTCAGGTGAGCATCTTTCTGTTCTGGGTCAATTATAAGAGTCTCAGGCTTTTATCTCTTTTGATAATTATAGTGCCAATAATATCAATAAATATTTTGAGCTGAATGCTTTTTAGTTGGCTGGGTCACACCCACTGTGTGCCTTGTTAAAATTACATGGTATCTCTCTGGATGGAAAAGCCTCTGTTTATAAAACGTCCTATTATCATGCTTCATGATGGATGAGCTTGTGTTTATTTGTTTCTTTCCTGGCTGTCTTTAGGAGATGATCTAAGGTTAATGGTGGAAATGCTACCAAAATAAATGGTTTCATGTAGTCAAATATTTCATCTGAGTACTCCGTTTCAGGAAACTTGGGGAGAAAACAAATGAGTATTTTTGGAGTGTTTGAATTCATTCCTTAACTTTAGTGCCGCTAAGATTTCCGAGATATGCTAAAAATATATTTTTCAAGTTACCCTCAAAGTCCACAATGCTTCCACCGACACGCCAATTAGACTATTACACATTTTTTCTTCTGGAAAATCCTCAAAAGGATGTAGAAGATGATTTCAGATGCCTGCAGAAAATTGGCCATTTTCCACATGAAATGGCTCCATGGAATCATAATCGTTCATGAGAGTGATATTCACCAGACCTGGTTGAAAACAGTTCCTTAACTTGACATCTTGTTTTGAAAATAAGCAGATGTAATATTTGCCACTAATCCCTACAAGTTTGGATGCTTTTGAAAAAAATGAGGTCATGTGGGTCAGGTACAGGACTTTCTTTGGGTGCCCCAGGTTCCGACTTAGGTCAGGCTTAGTTCAGAGCTGCTCTTGGCTTCCACAGCGATCTCCCTCACCTTGGGTCAAAGCTCTCTGATAAACTGCCCCTCTTCGTTCTAGGATGAAGTCATTACCATTTTCCCCCCTTGGAAATACTTTGGAATTCTTCTAAGAATCTCCTTTAGGTCCAGCTAAGTACAAAGGACTATTTGACAGCTATCTCCTTCCTGAAAGGCTTCATATACCCAGAAATATTTGCAAATGCCAAAGTCATTTTTTTGTCTTGCGGTCAATATTACTTCGGAGGGAAACAGATTTAAACTTCAAGCATGGGCTTAAATGACAGCCTGATAAGAGAAGGAGTCTATACTGTAAGACATTTAAGATCAGGATTTTTTTATATTTTATTTAAAGAGAGGATTAACATGCACCAAACCCTGGCAAGACAGAGTGAATTTTCCTTTCAAGTCCTTCTGGAGAACTCCAGCATGAGAAGTTATGCCTCTGACTCTTTTAAACTTCACGTTATTGCCATTTTCTAAACTTTGAGTTACAGTAGCTTTAGGGGAAAGGTCCAAAATTGACTTAAAGGGGGAGGAAAAAGATCTGCTTGCAATTGAGATTCCACTGGAAAAGTTTTCTCAGAAAGGTCCTTATTGGCTGCTTGAAGGGTTGTATCTCTTTTGGTCTCTTAGTTTATTGTTTAATATCAAATAAATTGAATTGCTTTTCATAATTATAAGAGTAACTTTTGCTCTTTGAGGGTCATAAAATACAGACATTAGGAAAGAAAGGAGAAAACATTCCCAATTCCAGTTGCTTGCTTGTAACCACAATTTTGAAAGGTGTGTGAGTCTACAGGTTTACATTGGTTTATTTAAAAGGTGTGTGACTTTATAGATTTACATTTGTTTATTTAACAAACTATGTATTGATTTTCTGTGGCAGGTGCTTTTCTAGGTACTGGAAATAGAGGCACCTCTAAGATGCTGCCTTCATGGAGCCATCCTGATGGAAGAGACGAAGGTAAACACGTAAACACATCCATATGTAAAACAAAAACGTGGAGCGACAAGTGCCTAAAACAATGGTTCGCAGAATGAAGATGACCGAGGGTGATTTTTTTTTTTTTTTAAGTTTTTTTTTTTTTTTTAAAATATATCTTTATTGATTTCAGAGAGAGGAAAGACGAGGGAGAGAGAGATAGAAACATCAATGATGAGAGAGTCATTGATCGAGCCCGCAACCCGGGCATGTGCCCTGACCGGGAATCGAACCCTGATCGCCTGGATCCTAGGTTGACGCTCAACCGCTGAGCCACGCCCGGCCGGGCAAGACCGAGGGTGATTTTAATCACAAAAGGACCCCGAGGAAGGGACATCTGAACAGAAACTAGAAAGAGGAAGCTTTTAGGCCATGTCAAGAGCTATGAAAAGAATCGCCCAGGCCGAGCAGACAAGTGCAGGGCAGTGTCGGTGGGCTGGTGATGTGGGCGGGCCCGGGAAGAGCAGGGCCAGGCGGGGAAGGAGGGCGGGACGTGAGGGTCACTGTTGAACTGCGACGGCAGAGGCCAGGTCAGATGGGGCTGCGCAGGCCACACGGAGTGGTTTGCCTTTCACTCTGATCTGATCTGCTTGACAAGCTCGGTGCGTTGTGAAGACTTGACTTGGGAGGAGCAGTGAAGGAAGCGGGGGGATTCGTTAGGGATGGTGCCCGCGTGGGAGGTAAGTGTGGCCTGGAAGCAACGACTGCCACCGAAAGTGGTCCTCTGGGGACTGGGTGATGCTTTGGAGGTAGGGCCTGCCCACCTCTGCGCTGGTCTCCTGGACTCTCAGATGGGCCGGGTGCATGTCAGAACTGGCAACCGACGCAGACATTGACCCTTGCGGTCTCACATCCAAGCCCAGGAGCCTCTCCATATATTGTTTAACTGGTGTAGATTTTGTAGAAAGAAAAAAGAAGCTGCCCAACCCTCCTTTTTTTATGAATTGTTCACTTTGCCCAGCATGACCATTCTTCTTGCCATTACCCCCTGTTGGCTCAGATTGGTCCACTTTCTTTAGAAACAAAGGACAGAGAAATCACAGAGACATTCCAGAAAGAAGGTGTCTTTTCTAGAATCACAGACCTAGATGTTCCATCAGAGATGCTTAGGCTTTGAGGTCCAGCAATGAATTAAGTAATACCAATAGTACTTACAGAGACATCTAGAGAATGTTCTAGAACAGAGGTCACTTGCTTTTTAAAATAATTTTTACTGGAACACAGCCCTGCCCATTTGTTTACACGCCATCTGTGGTTGCTTTGTCACTAGGATGCCCGAGTTAAGTAGCTGCGACAGAAACTGTAAGGTCCCAAATGTCTGACTGTAAGGCCCCAAATGTTTACTACCTGGCCTCTTACAGGGACGTTTCTGATCCTTGCTCTAGACTCTCAGTGCTTTTCAAAGTTGAATGTGCGATGAATCACCTGGGGCTCCTGTTAGCTCGTCTGGGGGTGGGGTTAGGAGGCTGTCTTTCTAAACACATTCCCAGCTCAAGCCAACGCTGCTGGCCCTTGGGTCATGTTCTGAGTAGCGAGGTTCTAGAAGAGTTCTGTCCGAAAGAACCTGCTGCCGCCATGAACAGGCTCGGCAACCACGCTGCCAACGTGGGGGCCACCAGGTGCCCGTGGCCATGGGACACTGGAAAAGTGGCTAGCGCAACCGAGGACCCGAACTCTTAATTTCAAATCTTTCACATTTAAACAGTCCCATGTGGCCAGTGCTACTTTATTGGACAACAATGTTTTAGAGAATAAATCCCAGATTCGCTTGCTCATTTCTAAGAAAAAGCCAAACCACGAGTGGCTGGCGGAGGGAGGGTTTCCTCCTATTTTTTCCCTCCTTTAAGATAGGTGTTAGCATTGCAGACAAGTTTAGAGGACATTAAGTCTTAGCTTGCTCCCGAGGGGGGAGGGCCCGGAGATACCGCAATGTGGCCCGAGGATAATGAACCCCCTTGTTACAGTTAAATAGCATCATACTATCTTATACACGGCGGAGCACAGGGATGTTTTATAGTAACAGCGCAGCGGCGCGGAAACCCCAGGCAACTCTGAAAAGGCGCTAATTATTATTATTAGTGTTTTGCGCTAACAATAAATGTCAAATGGAACCCTGAAAACAAATAACTACCTGTCACCAAGTGAATGAAAGGCAATTTTAGTAAAGTGAATTAAAACCCCAAACATCGCCGAGCCCCACCAGCGAGCAACGCCCGAGCGGCTTCGGAGGCCTTGGCGAGCGCGGTCCCCGCTGTCCTTGGAGGGAAGCTCGGGCCAGCTCATCAGCAGGTGGCCGGGAAAGGGGCGGCGACGGGGCTGGAAGGAGGGGCCAGCGCACCTTTGGGAGCGGACCCTCCGCGACGGGAGACGGCTGGGGATGGGAATCTTTATTTATTGGCTGGGCTGCAGCCCGCGGGAGTGTTATGGGTGAAAAATTAAAGTGGGACAGCAGAGTGCGGATTTGTTTGCATGACATATTTCCCTTAGATTTTTCAAAGTGCATTCTGGGTGTCTCCCAAAGACTATTTTTAAAAAATAAATCGTTCATTTTATTTTTTCAGACTTCATTTATCTTTGATATCTGATTGACACATTCAGGACAGTCTAATCCTTCCTGCTGAAGTGAGCCCTGACAGTAGCTGCAGCAGCAATCAGCATCACAGAGCTGTCCCCGGGAACGCGCTGCGGCTCCCCTGTGCCTGGAAGGAGGGCCTGGTGGGTTCTTTCCAGATGACTCTGCAGGGAGTGGGGCCTGTCTCTTGGGTCAGCAGATAGACGAGGCGATGAGGCTTGAATCAGCTCTAATTGTTGCACAATCATCAGATAGACCAGGAGACTCAGGGAAGAGGCGGGGAGGCTGGACCGGCCTCTCAATGTTCCTACTTTGTTAGAACCACCGGGGCAGAAGGGGGGGGGTGCAGTTAAGATATTTAGCTTTGTTACCAACAGCAGCTTAGTTTATTCTACCCAGTCGGCTCCTCTCTCTCCCTCTCCCCCCTCTCCCTCCCTCCCTCCTCCTTTCTTTCTCTCCTGACCTTTTTTTCAATGTTTAAATTGATGATGTAGTCACACAGTTGTTCTAAACTCAAAATTATTCAAAGTTATTCAGAGTAAAAAAACCTTCCTCCCACCTTGCCTCTCAGCCTTCCCGAAACTGTTCTGTTCGTCTCTTAATAATCCCATGTTTTTTGCCGACGAGTAAATGCACACACACCCAAGGCACGTGCACACACACACACACACACACGCACACGCTTTTTCCACCCTTTGTGCACAAATGGCAATATCTTACACACATCATTTCGCCTTACTTTCTTTAACTGAAAGTCTTTTATCTGGGAGATCATTTCCTATCTGTTAATAAAGAACCTTGTCCTTTTAAAATAAACAAATGCAATGAACTCCAATACATGGCTACAGCATAATTTATTCCCGAAATTCCCTGAATCTAGAGGCATTTAGGGAATTTCCAAACTTTTGCTCTTACCCACAACCCTGCGGTGAATAACCTTGAATGTGTATTGTTCCACATACTTGGGAGGGTGTCTGCAGAGTAAATACCTAGGAGTGGACTGTTGGGGCACAGGGCAAGTGCATTTGTCATTTGGCTAAATGTTGCCAAGCTGTCCTGCCCAGAGGCTGCAGGGTTTACGTTGCTGTTATTCATAAATGAGAGGCCCGTTTCCCACCCTCTCACCCAGGGCACTATCTCACCCAGGGCACTATCTCACCCAGGGCACTCTCACACTGTGTGAGTTTTGCAAATTGGAAAGGAAAACTAGCCTCCCAGGAAAAGTGTCAATTCACATTTCTCTGGAGTCAGGTATTAAGTATCCCGCGATATATGTATTTATAAAATGCATTTATTCTTTGTATACTATGCATGGTCTGTGCCTCTTTTTCCATTTATCTTCTCCAATGGAAAGACTTTACATACCAGGAAAAGTAGCATGTAGTCTGTGTCATGAGTAACTTATACTTTGTTCTCAGTGGTAAAAGATGTGGGTTATTTTTTGTGACTACAGAAAAAAAATGTTTGATGTTTATTTATTCATGAATTAAAACATATCAGTTAGGCACCTACTCTGTGCCAGCCACAGTGCTGAGGGCTTTGCTGCCAGTCCCAGTGGGGTCAGCAGACAGTTCAGCAGAAGGGAAAGGCGACTGCCCCGCCCGCAGCAGGCGAAGTGAGGGAGTATCACGGAAGGCTTCCTGATGGAGGCGCTTTGGGAGCTGAAACCTGAAGAGCAAGATGGTCAGACAAGAAGTAAGGGTGGGCACTGGCCAGTGTGGCTCAGTTGGCTGAATGTCATTCCGTGCACAGAAAGGTCGCCGGTTTGATTCCCAGTCAAGGCACATACCTGGTTGCGGGTTACGGGTTACGGGCTTGGTCCCTGGTAGGGGGTGTGCAGGGGGCAGCCGATCGATGTTGTGCTCACACTGATGTTTCCATCTTTTTCCCTCTCTCTCTAAAAATCAATATAAATCTTTAAAAAAAAAAGTAAGGGTGGAATTGGGAGAGTGAGGGGTGCTTTGGGCCAAGACCTAGATTGTGTGAAAGAGAGAAACAAAGTCTGTGTGTCAGGAAAGTGACAAGAACTCAGTGAGATGGATACAGAGAAAGGGAGTAAGGTTAGCCTTACTGGGGGCAAAATTGTAGGTCCTTTGAGCATCAAAGGAATAAATAATATTTATTCACAGAGATGCTATGGACATTGAGGAATGTGACGAGTCCCTTCCTTTGGGCGTGGGGCAGAGGTAATAAACGAACAAATAAACCAAAGAATGACCCCTATTTTTAGTGCTATGAAAGGAACACATGGGGCTGTTTTGGAAAATAACAGCAGGGTTCCCTGCAGATGGGGTGTTCAGGGCGGCATCTCCGAGGAGGTGACGGCCAAGCTCAGGCAGGCTACGTGAGGAGAAACAAGAATGCAAGGACACAGATGTCCCCCTACAGCCCTCCCTGTGTCCCGTACAGGCCTGGTGCTCAGTGCCCACCCAGGGGATGTGCATTTCAATGCTTTCTCTCTAAACAAAAAGGAATGAGCTTAATTTACACTCTGAGCTTTGCACAGACACAAGCAAGCTTTACGTCAAGTTTGTAAACAGTAAGTTAAAGAGATTTCTGTATATTCCTGGAAAAATGACCTCCTCTGTTTTTTCCCACGCCCGGGCCAGGGCTATACACACAGCAGCAAAGTCGGAAGAACATCAGAAATAGAAAAAGCGCTGTGAGATGCGGCCCAGTACTGCGAGCTGCCGCCTGCAGCCGTCGGTCTGGGTCTGGGTCATACGCCTTCCAGACTAGAGGCTCTTTCACCCCTAACTCTTGGGGACACTTGGTGTCTTGACTGTGGCCAGCTGCCTTCCAAGATGACCTGCCCGTGGCTTCCTCATCTTTTCGAGACCTGGGAGTAGGCTGTTCTAACTTGCCTCATCCATGAAAAAGTAAACAACCAGGGACTTGAGACTCAGAAGAGAAAAAAAGAATTTGGTGAGGAAGTCTTCTCAGACTACAAAGCTCATCTCGCTGACGTTGACATCACTTGCGTCTGGACCCCCAAATTACTCACAGATGAGAAAGAATAACAGGAGAAGTGAAAACTCAAGGGGCCCGGCCGGGCGGGGCTCAGCCGTTGAGCGTCGGCCTAGGATCCAGGAGATTGCGGTTCGATTCCCGGTCGGGGGCCTGCAGGAGGCAGCCGATCGGTGACTCTCTCTCATCATTGATGTTTCTCTCTCTTTCCCTCTTCCTTCCTCTCTCTGAAATCAATAAAGATATATTTTTTTTAAAAAAAAGAAGAAAATTCAAGGGTTGAAGACTTTGGGACAAATCGCAGGCTAACTTTCCAAAAGCGAAGAACAAATAACAACAACTTTTCCGTGTGTACTAGGGATTTCTGCTACACACTTTCGTATCCCATTTTATTTGATCCTAACAACAGCACAAGTTATCGATGGTGCGGATTATTTCCATTCTGCAGATGAGGAAGTTCTAGCGTTGAAAGTTTTAACAACCAGGATAAGGCCCCATGGTTGGGAGTCGCCGAGCTGGAATTTGAACTCAGGGGGCCTGTTGATTGTGCGGCCCCCATGCACTGCTGTGACTGCCTCCTGGGGGGGCGCCCAGCCTCCACGAGAGCCAGAAACCTTGTTTCCACTCCTCCATGTGTCCAGAACTTTCTCTGTAGAGGTGCCAGATAGCAACTATTTTCTACTTTGTGGGCCATAAGGTCTCTCCCAACTGCTCAACTCTGCCATTTTAGGGCAAAAGCAGCCATAGGCAGTGACTATGGTTCGATCAAGCTTTATCTATGGGCCCTGAAATGTAAGTTTTACGTAATTTTATGTATCTCAATCTTTTATTCTTATTTTTATTTTCTATCAACTATTTAAAAATATAAACACAATTCTTAGCTCATGGGCCAAAGACGAGCAGACAGGGGGCCAGATTGTCCACCAGCCATGGCTGGTGACCCTGCACTGGTCGGTAAGCGACGTGAGCCAAGCAAACTGCTTCAGCAACAGTCGTTATTGATTCTTGACTGGTGGGGGAAAGAGGCAAGGGGATAATGGGAGGAAGAGGCAGGGAGGAGAGAGAAAGAAAGAAAAATATGCATATTGCATGAACGTTGACCTGAGAGTTTAGAAACTCTTGGTACAAGTTACCAAGATTTAATAGTATGTATAAAACTCTTGAATAATGTGCCTCGCATTTCCTAAAAAATCCACTTGGAGAAATCTATTCAAAGCCAACAAGTGAACAAAGATCTACGTGCAAGGATGTTCCTTTACTGTTATTTATAGTAAGAAAAAATCCACAACCCTACACATCCAGTGAACAGTAGATTGATGAAATATTACAATGGAAAATTTTGCATTCATTAAAAATGATTATGTAAATATTGACTTATTGCCACATAAAGACACAGATGAAAGGAAAATTATAAGTCACAAAATACTAGTTTGCATGTAAGCCCAGTTTTGCAATATACATAGTTATGTGTATATACACACAAGGGAACCAAAAAACTACATAACCAAATCCTTATATTGTTTGCTCCTGGATGAAAAGTTTATAGAGTTTTATATATTTTTCTATATTTGTTAAAATTTATATTATTAGATGTTGATTTTATCAGCACAAAAATGCAGGTTATAAAGACAGAATAAATGAAGATAGTTTGGGAGGATCTCGGCTTTGTGCCATGGGTAGAAGATTTCATCTAAAAATACAACTCCCTTCAGATTCTTCGAGTGTCTGGATGCTTTCTCTCCTCCTCTCCTGAGCTACATACTGGGCCTGTTTCTCCTCGTTGGATGGTTAAATTCATAACCTCCCTCCCCTCCTGCTTTGGTAACGTGCCATCTGTCTTCTTTGTGACATGTTGGGGACTCACAGACACATTAGTTCTCTCAAAAGCATGGCACTTGGGAACAACATGGGGGAGACACGGGCCCTTTATTGCCTTTCTTCTGTTTTCCTTTCTCCAGGTCCTCCTTTCCCGCTCTGCCTTTGCCCAGCGGGGCCTTGCGAGTACTTGCTCCCACACTCTGTCAGCCCCCTAGCCACGCTCTCTCGGTGACAGTGACGGCTGCCATCCTGGTTGTGATTTATCTTCACAAGTTGCCAAATCACTCTTGGTAGCATGTCTGTGCTTGGTGAGTAATGAGAACGACCTACCATCCATCTAAGGGCAAAACAATGTGAGCAGTTACATTTAAATTTAGCTCTTTCCCCCCTCAGCTTATTTCTTATTTTCTGATCGAAAAGGGCCCACTTAAAGGCCTTTGTGGTAAATACCCAAATAATTGTGTCACAAAGACAGAGGATCATTTTTCATCCGAGTCAACGATCGCTTTAGATCGGCTGCCATCCTGAAGCTGCAAGCTCTGCTCAAACTCTGGCGTCTTCAGAGCAATTTCTCTGGGCCTTCAGGAGGGACTCATTTCAATGCCTGCCTGCTAACTGCAGAGGGCAGGTTATTGCATCAGTTACGCTGTTTGCAAATTGCAAGAAGACATAACCTCTACACGAGGTGACATTTGGGACCTGGGTATTTTCCCCGGTAAACAATGCAGGAAGAATGAAACACATAATTATGATCCCTACCTGATGTGACAGCGGTGAGGTGTGGGAGAGGAAGCTCTGAGGACAAACGCCTGGGCTCGCATCTTGTGCAGCCTCTACAGGCCCAGCTGCTGCGCCTCCGGCAGACCGCGCATTCCCCGCACCTGTCCCCTCACCTGCGAAATGGGTCACTCACACCTCTTTGCAGGGTTGTTGTGAAGATGTGGTGGATTGTGTTTTCCAAAGACGGCAGTGAAACTATCTCCTGTCCTATAATTTCTACAACATATTCACTGCCTCATCCAGAAATAGAGTCAAGTTTTTCCCTTTCTAAACTGGGGTGGCGTGTGACTCCCACATAACCAACAGAATATGGCAGAAGTGACTCTGTATATCTGCCGAGTTTCGGGTTTAAAAGGTGAAGCAGCTTCTGTTTCGTGAGATGTGGCATTCACGCTTGGACCTGAGGCTGCCATGGCGAGAGGAAGCCCAAGCAGCCCTGTGGAAGAGCCATGTGGGTGTGTTGACAGCTGAGGTCCCAGCCCACAACCTGCACTAACCTTCAGCCATGTGAAAGAAGGCTCCTCAGAGAATGTCAGCCCCGACTCTCCAGCCAGCCCTGTGGTCCAGCCTTCCCAGCTGAACCCCCAACATCATGGGGCAGAGGCTAGCCATCCCTCGCTCCCTGTCCAGCTCCAGGAGTATACTGAATGGTTGCTTTGTGGCACTGAATTTGGGGGTAACTTGTTATTTGGCAACAGTAATAGGAAAACAAAATCCTATAAAGCAGATGGCACATAGTAGGACCCTTAATAAGTGCCCATTCTAATGATTTACATTAGCTTCTCAGAATTAGACTGCAGGTAGGAGAGGAGGTGAGAAAATACCCACGCAGGAGCCTCTACCCAGGAGATGGGAGGGAACGACTCCATTCAGCTTTATTCATTCATCCGGGCATGTACGTGACACTTATTTGATGCCAATTAGATACTTGGATGCTGGTCGGGCAGCAATGTGCCTGGCATGCTGCTGGGTGTTGGGGATATGCCAACAACAATACAGACATGGGCCCTGCCCACATGAAGAGCCTAGGGCGGCAGAAAGATAAACAAGTAAACAAATTAGTAAGAAAATGGCAAAGCTGCGAGGCAAACTGGGCTAATGTGTCGGGGAGTGGGGAAATGGCCCTTACAACCAGGTCCCGCTCGGCACCTCCCCTCCGCGGTGCCCTCCCAGCTGGGGTGGCCTCTGTGTCAGTTTGCTGTTTTTCTTCTGAACTGTTCCCTGAGGATTTTCGTGCACACGTATGTCCCCACAGAATATACAAAATATTGTTCTGTGTCTTTAGGGTCCTTCGGTGGTTGACAAAGTCTTCATATGGTGAGTGATGTTTCTGCAGCTTGCTCTTTTCCCCTCAAAAACATGTCTTGAGGATTTGTTTATGGAGGCACATAGAGTCCCTTTTCTTCTTTTGAACTGTCAAATTTTTTGCTCTTTCACACTTTATTGAGCCATCTCCGTGCTGATGGACACGTAAGCTGGTTCTAGTTGTTGTCACAATTCCTCCAAAACTGTGACGCACATCCTTGCACGTATCCCCTCGGGCCCTCATGTCAGGTTTCTTTGGGGCACAAGCAGAGGAGCCAGTGGCTTGGTCAGGATTATAGATATTTTTATTTTAGGGAGACATTGGCCATCTATCCAGTAGCTGAAAAAGTATCATTTCTCAATACTTGTCCATTAATTACTTTTTTAAATCAAAATACTAAATGAAAAAATGACCAGCACTCCCCCCAAAATCTAAAACTTAAACAGTGTGTTTGTTGCCTGGTATTTAAATGTAGATGACCCCTCTGTCCCTTCTAATAACCTGGGGGACAGGAGCGGACTAATAGAACCCTTGCCTCGTGGATAAAAGTATTTCAGGGAGCTGGGAGAGCATTCCCCAAAGTAAAAATATTGGTTTTGAGTCTGCTTTAGTGTATTGCTGAGAACAGGGAGGGGTCTGGGGAGAGGCGAGATGCAGAAAAACATGACACAGAAACAGAACTGTTTCCTAATAAAAAATCTCTCAAAGTTTTCTGCGAGGGCCTGTCAGCAGCTCTTCAGGCAGCACGACTTGTTTTAAATTTTATTTAAATCAACAAATTGTACACACTTGAACACGGAAACAGAATACAGGGAAAACACAAGCTGCCCTAACAGAGCAACGTCTAATAAACATTATGCTACTCAAAGATATTTGCTGTTTAATCGCCCCATGAAAGGACGCATTCAGCCAAAAGATGTCAGATAGCATCTTGCTAAAGGCGGTGGTGCCAGCTTTCCTGGCTTCGGAGTTCATGCGGCTCATTTTTTTCTCTCTTCCCCATTTGCTTTTTTATTTATTTTTTAATTTTGGAATGTCCAGCTCTGAGATGCTCTATCTCTTGGACCATTCAGAGGATCAGTCATTTAGGCTTTGAGAAATGATAATAATATCCATTGACTGAATAGTTTCTTTTTTAGGACTGATTATATACTTTGTGGGGGTCAGTGCAAAAATGTGGAACCCCTTGCTCGGCCAGTGTGGCTCAGTGGTTAAGCACTGACGCTTGAACCTGGAGGTCACAGTTCGATTCCTGGTCAGGACACGTGCCCGGGGTATGGTTTCGGGCTCGATCCCCAGTAGGGGGCATGCGGGAGGCAGCTGATTGACGATTCTCTCTCATCATAGATGTTTCTCTCTCTCTCTCCCTCTCCCTGCCTCTCTCTGAAGTCAATAAAAAGATATTTAAAACAATGATGGGAAGTTTAAGACGGTGACAGCAGATCACTGAGCCAGTGGCGGGGCATTTGAGCGAGGGCCCTGCGAGGTTGCCCAGCCCTGACCGGTGGCCGTCTTCTTAGAAACACACTCCTTCCCCTTTTCCCTGCTCCAAGGAAAGGCAAGGTGACCAGGCTGATGAACCTCGGGGGACTTACAATGGTTGGCCCCTGATGCTTCCTAAGGAAGGACCAGCCGACTGCTTGGCTTTTGTTTTGCTGGCTGTGATGCCAGCTGAGAGCTAAGTTACGGGGGAATGGAAAATATTGGAGGGGCAGGGCTGGGAATTATAAGAAGGAAGGAAAAACAAAGGGAACTAGAAGGCGTTGGTGTCCAGAGTAGAACTTTGAGGAAAGAACAGAAGTGTGTCTGAAAAGCAATTTTTAAAATGATGTTTTGCTGCATGATATGTGATATAATTCCTCTTTTCTCCTCTAAAAACTCCTCAGTAAAATCTACTTAGTCACTAAAGCAATACGGAAGAATGTGGTAAGATGATGTGTTGGATCTCAAAGTGGGTGAAAGAAGAGATTTGAGGCTACCCATTAGATACACACCATATGGGAGGTGCATATCAATTATTTCTTTAAATTCTCCCAACAAAGCTAGAAGAACTTCAGTATAGAACTCATGTGCCCATTTGCTATTGAGTGGTTGGCTTTTAAAAAAATACTGATTTACAGAAATATTCACTTAAGGAAATTAGTCCTTCATCACAGGAGTTGCTAATATTTTCCCCATTTGTATTTCAGTTTTGTTTTCGGTGTATTTTTCAATGCAAATTCTTTCATAATATTTGTGTGAGTTTCTAGGGCTGCTGTAACAAATGATCATAAATTGGGTAGATTAGAATGACACAATTTATTTTCTTATACTTCTGGAGTGTAAAAGTTCAAAATCAAGGAGTTGGCAGGGCCATGCTTCCTCCAAAGGCAGGGGAAATTCTTCCTCGATTCTTCCAGGTTCTGGTGGTTACCAGCAGTCCTTGGCTTGTGGCAGCATTACTGCAATCTCTGCCTCTGTTCACATGGCCCTCTACTCGACTGTCTGTGTGTCCAAATTTCCCTCCTCTTCTAATGATGCTAGTCATTGGGTTAAGGCCCATCCTAATCCAGTGACCTCATTTTAACTTGATTACATCTGTCAGGGCTCTCATTCTTAATCAGGTCACATTTATAGATATTTAAGGTTTGGACTTTGGCAGATCTTCTTGGGGAATATAATTGAACTCATTACAATATTTATATAGTCAAATTTATTAAACTTTTCTTTTATGGCTTTTGGATTTTGCTTTATTATGATTTATTTATTTATTTATTTTCATCTTTATTGTTGAGAGTATTACAGATGTCTCTTCTTTTGCCTTTTCATCCTGTAACTATAGACAGTTAGTCCACATTTTCTGGGAAATAACAGTTCCATTTTAATAGGTTGCATTTAAATGCTTGAACATGTGGCATAATAAGTTTGTATAGTGTGCGAGGCAGGATTTCTTTTTTTGTCAGATAGCTATTCAGATGACTTTAACATTATATATCTTTTCCAAACAGATTTTAAATAACACTCTTGTCATATAATAAATTCCCATATTTATCCGTGCCTATTTCTGAACTCTGTTCTCCACTGGTCCATTTATTCTGCACCAGAAACACCAGGTTTTAATTATTGTATATTAGAATATGTCTTAGAACTTTTCCAACTCTTTTTATTTATATATTTTAAATTAAATTTTAGAATCAGATCTTCTAGTTCAGAAAAACTAATCGTATTTCTGCTGAAATCATGTTAAATATGTAGATTAAGTTACAAAAAGTAAAAATCATGCCAATATCCATTTTTAAGAGCCTTCTTCTAAGTCCCTTAGCAGCAATTTAAAGTTATCTTCTTAAGAATCTCTCCTTTTGCCTTTTTCAGTTTAATGCTAGAACGGGTTATCTATCAAGAAAGAATATTGACTTTTATCAAAAGCCCTCCGGCATCTGTGATGACTGTCGTTTTTCTTTTGATCTATTAATACAGGTTTTCCTAATACCGAAATGTTCCGGAGCGGTGAGGAGTCAAGATTTGAATGCTGGTTCCTACACTCACTATTGTCTCCTTGTGAAAATCATGTCATCTTACCGAGACAGTTTTCTGTAACACGGGACTAATGGTAGCACTGCCATTTTTGCCTGCTCAGATCTCTTCTCCTTCTGCTTAAAACAACACCCCCATTTTTCTTCGGGGAGTCAGTGCATTTGGTGTGAGGGGAGTTGAGCCCTTCACTAGGTCCAGGGTTACACACCTAACCTAGGCACCTCCTCCACCCTGGTGGCAATGATTCGTTTAAGGGTGACACAGCTGGGCCAACGGGAGCTGGCTTTGGGCTTTTCCTGGACCTGCTCTTGCTAACTTCCTAGCACGTGAACATGCTATATCAGTCTTGCTAGGTTCAGAGGAATTGCTGGAATTGCAAATTGACGTGCTTACAGGGGTCAAGGAGTTTCTGAACTTTAGTACTGTTGACATTTTGGGACGATTAATTCTTGGTTGTGGTGGGCTCCGCTGTGCATTTTAGGATGCTTAGTAGCATCCCTGGCCTCTACCCACTAGATGTCAGTAGCACCCACCACCCATCTCTGCGTGGCAATCAAAAATATCTCCAGGCATTGCCAAATGTCCAGAGGGAAACTGCCCCCAGTTGAGAACCACTGGCGTCAATGAATGAGGTCCACACTGAGACTGTGAATAGCGGTGCCTCTTTACACAGAAGGCCTGCCCTGGCTAAGGGGAGCGGCCACTACTGAGCTCCGGCAGATTGCAGCTAAAGGCGAACATGGACCCATTATTGTCAGATTTTCCAAATTTCTTAGTTTTGGAATCTTCTAGTCTAGTTTTATATTTTTTCGGATTTTAAAATGTTGAGCCCAATTTTTCATAAGTTGATTTGGACCAAAGGGAAGACATCTGTGGACCGTATTTGGTCTCCTGGCTGCCTGAGTGCAAGACCCCAGGATGCTCTCCCCGGTGTCTGTGATGCTGAGTGATGACCCCGTCTCTCTCATACATTCACCAGGGACGCTGCCTCTCAAAACAGGTGGGCTGATCAAAGTAGAGAGCGCTTAATTCTCTTAATGCATTAGGTTCACGTTGCTCCTTCGAATAGATATTTTTATTTTTGACTTGCGCCTTGGTGTCAAGCAAATTCTAGAATGGGTAAAATCAAAACGATTACTTAGATGATGATGTCTTCAGGGAGATTTCCATTGGAGCTCTCCATTTTTTCACCCATCTCAATTCTGTTGACTATGAATATTCTATTTGCTTGTAAGTACTAGAACCTCCTTTGTGCTATCTCACCAATGTGGGCAATTTAGTATAAATATCCAGGGGACTCTCCTGACCTACAGACAACAAGTGTAATCGGACCTCAGAAAGAACCAAAAAAGTTGTCTTGAACCAAGTGGTATCATTCTCTTGTTTTCTGTGATGTATCTTTCATTCATTTCTCTCTCTCCAGAAGGAATGTGTATTTTTTTTTTCAGAGCATGTGGCTGCCTCATTCTTGGAGTTATATGTTGCTTATACTTCATTTTGAAATTTCTAGGAGAGAAAGTGATGAACCAGGTGGAGGTGGGCGTCGACCCCGTGTCAGACCAGCAACGGTGACATCACGAAGCCAGAGGAGCCACTCTGTGAGAGCAGGTACTCCCTTTTGCTCCTGTTGAAACTCCAGAACCTAGAATCATTCCTGGCACATAGTGGGACTTATGTTCTCTTATCTCTTTACACACACTCCTTGGGTGACCTCATCCATACTTGTGACTTGAAACACCTCCTATAGTCTACTGACTCCCAAATGTCATTCTTAGGATGGAACTTTCCCTTAAACTCCACTGGAGACCTTCCCTGAGACTGGAAACATCCAAAGTGTAGGGTATCTACACTTAAACTTGCCTAAAACCCAGCTCTTCCTCCAAAGTCTCAGCTCTTCGCCTACTGTGATGGGCCTTTCCCATCTCAGTCAATGGTAACTTCGTGCTTCCAGCTGCCCGGGCCAACATCTTTGCACTGATATTCAGCACCTCCTTTTCTGTCACTCCTCACCTCCAAACCATCAGTAAATCATACTGGCTACAGGACCTGGCAACCAACTGTCACCCATCACCATGGTCACCTGGTCAGAGTCCCTGCCATCTCTCAGCTGGATGATAGCAATAGCGGCCTAACCAGCCCTGCCTTGTCCACCTTTGCTCACCTGAATTCGGGGAACTGTGGCCCTGGGACGAGTCCTGCCCATCTCCCGTTTTCGTAAATGGTTTTGTTGGGGCACAGCCACACCCATTCGCCCTCTTGTTGCCTGTGGCTGATTTTATCCTACAGCTGCCGAGCTGAGGAGCTGCGACAGACCCTACGGCGGGCGATGCTGGAAATACTATCTGGCCCCTTTACAGAAAAGCCTTGCCTACCTCTGTTCTGTATTATTAAGTAGGAAAAGAATATCATTTCAGCGAGAGGCAGAGAGGAAGGTGTCAAAGTTAAATATACAGAAATGATGAACAGTGCTCATCTTGGGGGATAGAATAACAGGTAATATATATTTTTATCCCTCTGCTTTTCAGTCTTTTCCAAAATTTATACAACTATTACATTTGACAACATATACAAAACACTTTTAAGAGCCATATGATATTGTTTTAAGGGCCCCATTCTATTCCCCCATCTCCCAATCTCTTCTCGTGGTTCCAGTGACCGCAGAAGAGTCTCTGGTTATTTTGTTGTGTGGCTGTGGGGCCACTGACTGGCCTGTGACCAGGGTCTGTTCAGGATTACACTTGGGAGGGTAGAAGTCACAGGAAAGAGGAACAGGACAGCAGCGCTTGGAGAAAATTAAGATCTGCAGAAATGACATCTCCTAGAAACAAGCCTGTCTTGGTTTCTCCCATAATTATCCCCTATTTTGTTTACAAATGGGAAACAGCATTCTACTGTTCGGTGCCTTCCAAGAGACTGAAGTTAATTTGAAATAATCCCCCAGCAAAAGCCCCAATCAAAGCACCTGGAACGCCCGGTGCCATATCCTCTGGCTACTGACGCGACATTATTGATACACAAATCAAAGCTGACTGCCCTGGTAACACCGAGTCCCCTGGCAGCGAGGCCTTCCTGCAGAGGACGCGCTTGTTCTGAAGGCAGGGCGACTTAAAACAGCATCTCGCCGTAACGGGCTTAGTTAAGACAGGGATCCCCACCAGAAATTTTATATCTCCTTCCTTTTTAAAAAAACTTTCAGATGAAATGGACTACCAGAAAATCATAAATAAATGAAAGAAGAAGAAATTCCAACTATGCTTAAGAATAGACTCATGAGACATGAAGGCAGCTACCAGCGTAATGCGACCTGAGGGCTGTCACAGACTTCACCTGTCAGGGCAGGAACAGGAAACACAAGCCTGCCTGAAGTTTCCACCGTTAGAGCCATTTCTTTGAGATGGTGTTTTTAAAAAGGCTCTGTTCAAATATAGAATTATTGAACTTCTGGATTTAAAGGGTCCTTAGGGGTCATAAATCCATTCCTGAACTGATATGTGAGTACCCTCTCCTGTATCGTCTCTAAGTCATCGTCTGGCCTTGGTATGTATGAACTCCTCCCAGGACAGGGAACTCATCACCTCAACCAACAAAACAAGCAACCATTTCCTTTTGAGTGGGCTTTAATTTCTATAAAAGTTCATCACGGTGCACTGAAATCGGCCTCCCTGGAACGTTGATTCTTTGATCATTAAGTTTTGTTCCAGCCAGTGGAACGGATACTGAACACACTCTTTCAGTCATGGTCGACACAGTGACACTCCAGATAGTCCAGGTCCCTGCTCGCAGGATGTTTACGTTCAGTGAGGAAGACAGCGGCCCACAAATAGACTGATAAATAAGCGTGACCATCTCAGACACCGTCAAGACAAGGTGGAGTGGTAGTGGCCAGAGAGAGCGGGTGGGAGAACTTTAGATGGAGGGTGTTAGGAGCTGAATTACATCCCGCTTAGAAACATGTTCAAGCCCTAACCCCCAGTACCTGTGAATGTAACCTCATTTGGAAATAGGGCCTTTGGGGATATAATTAAGTTACAATGATGTCATTAGGGTGGGTGAGTGACTGGTTCCTTACAAAAAGAGGAGAGGAGACATTCTCCAAGGGAAGGCACATGAAGGCACACAGAGAAGGGCCTTGTGAGGGAGAGGGCGGGAGTGATGCCTGTGTCAGCCAAGGAACGCCGGGGTCCAGTGGCCCCCCAGCAGCAGCTGAGAGAAGGGCATGGGGCAGAGATTCCCTCGGAGTCCGCAGGGAGAGCATGGCCCTGCAAACGCCTTGATTCTGGACTTCTGAACCACATACATCAGGCTTTGTAAGCCTGGTAAGCAGTTTGGAATTTATTCTCTAGGGCCTAGAGAGTGGGAAGGCATTGGATGCCTCAGCTCACCTGGAAGCTCTCCTCTGCAGTGTGACAGCCTGCAGGTATTTGAAAGCAGTCCTCGTATGGACTGCTCCCAGCCCCAAAGCCCCTCCTCTCGTCTCCCATCTTCTCTTCTTACAAAATTGCCAGTTCCTTGCATGCAATTTAGTTTAATAAATATTTATTGCTGACCCAGCAGGAAGCCATGTAAGTAGAGGATCTCGATGTCCTTTAAGGTGGTATCACACACCAAAAAATATATATATATATAAGGTGGTATCACACATTTGTCTGTTAGATCAGCTAGTTCAGTGGTTCCCAGACTTTCCTTCTGTCCCTTGAGGCTCACATCCCATCTCCACCCCTCCTCCAGGCGGGAGACACAGTTCACGGTCAACGGTGGCATGGATTTGACACCTACTCTTCCCACGGTAAAGGTTTTGTTTTACTCTCCTACTGGTTGACGATAATTGAGTTGACCGGTGCCTAGAAGAAACCCTAATGGTCAAGAAATTTTGGAGTAGGGAAGAGAAAAGGTTCTAGGATTCATTCAACAAATATTTTGTGTGCGGACCTGTTGAGGCCAAGTCTCCTTGTTGCGATCAGCAGGGGCAAGGGGACTCAGGCAGCGTCACCACTGCTGGGGTTGGTGACTGCCGCGGGAGATGGCTGGGAACCGACCAGGGAATGCCATTCACGCGGTGAAAGCGGTCAACCCTGACACTGCGATTTGGCTCCAGGGTATTTTTGGGGACCCCTAGTCAGAGCAGACACATCCGGACCTGGAGCTCATCTGTGCTTTCTTCCCTCGGGAGGTGGACAGGGCCCGACGAACACAAGAGCTGGGCGGCTGGCTTGGCGTCAGGTTCCAGAAGCCCAGCGCCACAATGGCCAACCTGTGCCAAGGTGGGCTGGCCACCCGCCTGCCTGCCCTTCGCCCGTGTTGCACAGACTCTATGTTGTAAAACCCTTCATATCGTCCCGGTTCCCAGAAGGACCGGCTTTGGAAGTGGCGATGCCCCATCGGTTAGAGCCCCCACACTGTCCTCCCGGGGCACGCGCTGGCTGGTTCAGCCACTTGTGCCCGCGTGGGTTTGCTCTGATTATTGGGGACCTGTGCTCAAGATTTTTGATATTGCTTCCCTGCCTCAGGCCCACACAGGGCCCCCCTATGGCCATGGGATCGGAGTTCTAAAGCTTCCATCCTTGGAGGGGGGTTATTTGGTTGTCGGTCAAGCTCCCTGTGATCACTGCCCTGGTCCCAGTCTATTCCATGCCACGGGGTGGGCCCTTGCACACTCCTTTTGCACGGACTTTGCCCATTTGTGGGAGCTGCTTGAAGTGCCCTCCAGGAACTCGGGCGAGGCCAAGGAGCAATCCCGTCGCCCTGTCTGTCATTGGGTCTCCGTCTCCCTCACTCTCTCTCTATCACCTGTATCTCTTTCTCTCTCTCCCTCTCTCTTTATAATGCAAAACCTTGGGTGTTGTCAGCAGCCATACTCTGTAGTCGAGAAATTGGGAAAAGGAACAAAGAAACCTTCAGTCAAAGGAAAGGATTCATCTGATGCGTTATCTATAGTTTACTCCAGATGCTATTGAACCAGATGAAATTGCCAATATTTGACCAGTTGGAAACTGGCCGCGATTAATAAAATTGACATGAAGTATATTTCTCTGTGCTATTTAGGATTTATAACAGTACCATCCTTTCAGCTTTCTATGATAATAAATTTGTGTTATCGGTGATTTTTCCCCCTCACAGAAATAAACATTATGGTCTCTTCACATAAATTTGGAATCTTTTTTCTTTGATATGAATTTCAACAGGGACATGGCATACCTGAGGCAGGTAGAAACATCGATTTGGCCTTGGGAAAAGGCTTTGTTAGCCAAAGGACTCTTCCCTGGGGGCTTGAAATTTTTCTTCTGGGTATCTGGACCTGAAAGTGGGCCTAAAGGAATATTTGAGTCCCTTTTAGGTGATGGTCAAGTAGAAGCCAGGCTAAAAACCTAACTCTTAAACTGCAATGTGAGGCCACACAGCTGACTTGAGCCTCTGAGGAGACAGTCTCAGAAATGGGGTACAACCCGGGGGGGTGACAAGTTGGACAGTGGACTATCCCTCTAAGATGGTGGGAGGGATGTGTGTTGCTTAAAACTCAAAATAGTAGAGAGATATTTTGGAAGAGATTATAAGCTGTGATAATCAGTGGATACTGGATGGAAGTTGGGGACGCCCTCAAGCATGTTAGGAAGCTATAGTTAGGATCAAAGAATGTTCTGGTCCCTAGATGGTGGTCTGTAGAAGGCAAAATGCAGCCCTCCCTTTGACAGCCCTGTGAAAAAATAACCACAGAATCATCCTGTCACCAACTTGTCCCAGGCTCGATTTGTAAATGGTTCTGTGATTATATCTGGTGGCCTCTTGGTCACCTCACTGTCATTAGAAATATGCTGCTATCAGCAAACCCTGGTCCATGGGCCAATGCCAGCCCACCACCTGTTTCTACATAGTCTGTGAGCTAAGAATAGTATTTACATGTCTAAGTAGTTGGGGGGAAGAAAGAATGATGTTTCTTGACATGTGAACATTATATGAAATTCCAGTTTTGGTCCATAAATAAACTGGATTGGGATACCCCAATGCTGATTCGTTTACATTTTGTGGCTGCATTTGTGCTAAGACAGATATGAGTAGTTGCAACAGAGAATGTATGGTCTGTAAAGCCTGAAAAATGTACTACCTGGCTCTTTACAGAAAAAAAAGTGTGTGATCCCTGGGCTGGAGTACCTCTACTTCTGCTTCTGGAAGGTTTCTCAAGCAAGATGTTGTCGGGGTGCCTAAAAGGAGGAAGCTTGGTCTTCACAGATTTCAGGAAGAGGCTGTTGTGTGCCCGCTTGTTAATAGAGATTTGCTTTCACCGGAACCTGGTTGTGAGTTGTGGGGCAGATTCAGAGCTGGCACCTTCTCTAATTGTTGGAAGTTCATGATCATGGCCAAGAAGAACCTAACCGTGTAAAGCCCAATTTGCTTAGGTCCCTTGGTGGCAGATGCCCTGAAAGGGGCAAAATTGAGAACTGGAACAAAATGCTCAAAATACCTGATTCTAGACCTTTCCTAAGACCCAGCTGCTTTACTGCCTCTGTACCCCATGAAACATCGAATATCTTTCAAATGAATCCCTTTTGTTTTGCTTAAGTCTCACCAGCAGATTTTTATCTCTTGCAACCAAATAGAAGCCTTATTTATACACTCCTGATGATCAGCAGAAGGGGCTAAAGGCACAAGAGATGCGGCTGTTCATTTTATGGAGCCATAAGATCTTCCTGAATTATTTAGTTAACCATCCACCAGAGCTTATGACCAGGAACCTCTCATACTTAACCCAGAAATCTTAGTTATTAAGGCGATACTTTATAATCTTTGCATTGGGCAGCAACACGGCAAAAATATTGATGCATTTTAGGTAGGCATGGGGAGTACATCGCGTGTTGATGGGTGCTAAGTAACATGCACACCAGCTCTTTTTAAGAGGGGACAAGACATCACACACCTCAAACAACCCAAATGCCTTATCTATTATTCAGAGGTAGTTCCGAAGATGTAGCAGGTGAGCAGACGGACTTCCCGGAGGTGTAACCAGGGCGGTGCAAGTGACCTGCAGGGGGCCAGTGCAGCACTTTGCCCAGAGTGCTTCATTCCTTGTCGATTTGCCTTCCTGACGCCCCCCCATGACTGCCACTCCCCCCCCTCACCCCCCCACTGCAGAGTCACCCTCATCGGCATTCCCACCAGTCTCACTTTGTGGTGACAATATCAGTGACTGTTTGAAGGATGTGCAGAGAGGACAGCAGACGTGCACTCTCCACAGTGACATACCGATCAATAAAGCCCCTGTCCCAGTGAGTGGATAAAGGAGCCCCTGCTTTAATTATTAAACAAGAATTGGCAAGAGGCGAAGGATAGGCCCTTTAGAAGACAAAACCATTCCCAGCACTGAGCTGAACCGGGTGTAACTTTTCCCTGACTCAGTTACTTTCACCATCCCACTTATCCACCAATGAGACTGGAAACAGTCTGCTAACCAATGCCCATGCCAACTTTTAGGGTCACCGCTGCGGAAAGAACACTTGGGAGTTTTCCATCGATAGATCTTTTTGCTCTTTTGAACCCCTTTATGAACTCCATGGTTCCTCTTGGAAGGAGCCCCCGCGAGCCCAGGAGATTCTTTTTTAGACTTCTCCAGTGGAAGAAAGACATGGGTTTGAGGAAGGCCGTGCGCCATAGAGCACTCACCTTCCCTGCACTAATTCTAATAACCCCGGGAGGGAGTTTGGCGTGAAATGGATGGGCCAGGCCTGCCTCAGTATAATGGGGCGTTTATGCGGCCATGCTCCATTAGGGACAACGGCACACACCTCCCTCAATAAACAAGCTTAGTGCGCAAGTAATAAAGTCATTTATGGAGAGAAGTCAGCCAGAAGACCAGGACTTACGAGAGGGTCCCAGGGAGGAATGACACCAGCTGGGCTGAGAGAGACTCTCTTAGGCTCAGGGCAGAAGCCCAGCTTTTAGCAGAGAGCCCTGATTGTGACAGTCCTGTCACCTAGCCGTTTCTGTCTGGGATCAGAAAGAAAGGCTCACCTCTCCTGTCCCAAATAGGAACAGGGAGTGTGGTGACTGTAAAGCCAATTAAGCCCTTTCTGCATATTAGAGTAGTTTTCTCTGCTTTTGCCAAAACACAAGAATTTCTGATCAAACAAGAACTTCACCACTTTTAATTAGCCCCTTGTGTTCTGAGAAGAAAAGCAAGGAGGGTGGACGTTATCAAAAGTCTCTTATTTAAAATCACATTACAAGGATTTAATTTTTTAGCTCTACTGATTATTAAAAGAAAATGTCACTGAGAAGTTCACATTTTCGTTTCTCTGGCTTCCCTCCATCCTGAGGCGGAGAGTGCTTCTCGGTCTTAGCTCGGACCCTGCAAACCCAGGAGATGCAGGAAGGGTGATGACAAGGGGTGGATGTGAGATGAAAGAGGAAGTTCCTTTGGGGGCACCTTTGCCTGAGACGGAGGTTGGAGGGCCTCGATGCGCTTTGCTGACCCTCACAAAGCACCAGCTCCTCTTACCAGGCCTCGGCGTGTGCCAGTTATCACTACTGTGAGTACGTCTGCACCTACATGTAGGATGCAGGATGTAGGACGGACAGTTACCTAAATGCATGTAGCTATCTGTCTCTGCCTGTGTGTGTATTTAGATACCTCAATGGGCATGTAAAGACCCCTGTATTTTTGGGGGAGATTTTCTACCATTTTTCTCCATTAAGCTATTGCATACAAACAGTAAAATGGACTGAGCTTTAGGGGTACAGTGGAAGGAACTTTCATGTTTATGCCTGGCTGGCCATCAGGCAGATTAGAAACACTGCCAAGAGCTGAGATTTAAACCCACGTCGGCCAGCTTGCAGCACTTCTGTCCTCTGCACCCCACAGAGAGGAGGGTGGCATCATTAGCACGACGGGCAGCTAATCGGAGGGAAGTGTCCCTGTCCTTGTGCCCTGAGTGGCTGGTGTTACAAATAGCTCTGGGAGGTGGAATGTCCCAGTGGGCAGATGTGAACCCAACAAGCTTTCTGAGTCCCCTGGTCCCGATGGAAAGGGGGTCATCCCGCAACGGAGTCTGAAAACACCACCAGCCAGTCCATTCCCAGCCTCTCTGACAGCCACTCCACGTGACCCTGGTCCAGCCAGGGGTCCCTTGGAGAAGGGGGTCCAGCTGGAGCCTCCGGAGAAGGTCGTCTTCTCTGATGAAAGAGATGCGCAGGGCCTCAGCCAGGCAGCTCGGCACAGTGCCTGGAGCCGGGGTGGCTGTCCACGGGGGCTGACGAGGCCAGTGTGCCACCAAGAGCAAAGGTGGAAGCTGAGGCCTGGGTGACGTGGTCAGGAAACGGGTTGTGCAGCACCGGAGTGTGGACAGTTTAGGTTTTGCTGGTCTTTTTCTTCATCTTTTCCCGCGCCCTTTCTTGGTTTCCAGACTGCACCGAAGGAGGCTGTGGGTGGCTTTGACCCTGTCGCTGACCCTTCCTCTAAACCAGCCTGGCAACCACCCATCTCCAGAGTTCTTGCTAAGGACTATGATTTAAAAAACAGCCCCTTTCTGAAGCTACTTGAAGTGAGATAGTCTGTTCCTTGCAACTAAAAAATATGCCAGTGACATTGCAGTGAGTCCACTTGCTCACACTCACTGCAAACCTTAAAGAGAAAGGAGTGTTTCCAAGGCCAAGGCAAAACAGGCTACAGGTGTCCCAGAACCTCCTCCTCAAAACACAGTGGCTGATGCTGCCTTCAATGGAGGGACAGATGGGTGTGGAGAGCAAGGACCAAGAGCCAGGCATAGGGGCCCTTTGAAATGCGAAGGTGAAAAAAAAAAAAATGGGATTCCAAAAACTGTTAAGAACTGGGCCCAGCTAACAGGGTTTCCCCGCCTGGACAATTCAAACAGTTGGCAGCTGGCCTCTCACTCGTTTCAACACCATCAGCGGTGGCGGTTAGCTTTACGTGTCACCTTGGCTGGGACCTAGGACCCATCACTCAAACACTTCTAGGAGTTGTTGTGGAGGTATTCTGTGGATGTGGTTACCATTTGCAACCAGTTGGCTTTAAATAAAGGAGGTTATCCTTGATAATATGGGTGGGCCTCCTCCAGTCCCTGGGAAGTCTCTGTAAGAGCAAAATTGAGGTTTCCTTGCGGAAGGAGAAATCCTGCCCCCAGACTGAGCCTCGGCCCCTGCCTTCTGGGTTTCAGACTTGCCGGCCTCTACAACCCTGTGAGCCAGTTCCCTGAAAGAGATCACATAAGTCTGCAGAGTCGAGACTCGTTATCTGTGAATTCTGCACTTGTGAGTTCACCTGCTCACTAAAATTTATTTGTAACCCCAAATCAATACTTGCACCCCTTAGGTCATTCACAGACATGCGCGGACAGCAAGGAGATTTGAATCAGCCATGGCCCATGTTCCCAGCTGAGGTCCAGAGGGGTGGCCACTGGCTCGGTGTGACTTACCTTCCTTGTGTTTGTCCACAGATTTGTCTCACACGTACCTTTGTTGGAGGGAGGGGGGGGAAGGAGGGAAGTGCTTTGGAAACACAGGAAATTTAAGAAGTTTCTTTGGATTAAGGGTTGCTTATAGACCGTGTATTTCCCAATCTAAAGAAATGCAAACCTTGCTCACTTGCGTTAACTACTGTGTGAATACACTACTTTTTGTGTATCCGTTTCCCTGTGGATAGGCATTTAGGTTTTTCTAGTTTCTCAGTATTACAGACCGAGCACATTCATTTTCCCATGAGCCCTCTCGGGCCCATTTATGAGAGTTTCCCTAATGAATGCACCTGAGTGGAATTTCTAGGTCATGGAGTATGTGCATTTTAAGCTGCAGCAGATATAGCCACACTCTCCAGAAATTGTACCGTTTACGTATCCACTAGCAACATGGAAGAGTAGCTACTGTTCCAGATCTTTGACAATATTGGATATCGTCAGCCTTTTTAATTTTGCCAATTTTCGGGGTGCAGAACGGCAGACCACCGCCATCTGAACTCGTGCATCTCTGACTGGTACCTTCTGAGAACTGCAGCTGTTCATGCGCGCTTTTGACGCATCGAGGACCTGGTCCTAGTCAATCGTCCAGCATCCCTGCAAGATAAGCAGGACTCTGCATAGTTTATAAATTTGCTTTCAACCTCACAGCTGGAATTCAGACCCAGGCTATTTTGAAGCCTACACTTAACTACCCTGTATTACAGCCCTTCCCTTCCTTAATATCAGCATGGAGACCATCTCGTATCACTACAGATCGACACTCAGTGTCTGTACCCATCGGGTGTTACCGGCACTTTCCCTCCTGTCCCATGTCTTCTGCTAACTTACAAGCCTGAGGGTGAGACTCCTTTCCCCCAGCGCCTAGCACAGTCATACCTGTGGTAGATTCAACGTGTGTGTGTGTGTGTGTGTGTGTGTGTGTGTAGGGGGGGTTGTTTTAAATATAACAAATACAGTGATGGTGGCAATAAAACCCTAGGGAAGGTCACATAGGTTGTAAAGTTGTGAGGCTTAAGTGCTTCCTTTCTTTATGGAATTAAGTGCCGTGCAGTGTAGAATCTTGGGGTTAGTTCATTCTTGCAAGCTGGAACTTTCACTCCCCCCCCCTCCCTCCCTCCCTCCCTCCCTCCCTCCCTCCCTCCCTCCCTCCCTCCCTCCCTCCCTCCCTCCCTCCCTCCCTCCCTCCCTCTCTCCCTCCTTCCTCTCCTCCCTCCTCTTTCTCTCTGCCTCATGGAACTCAAGATTTTTATGTTGTTTGTGGTTTTCCATTCTCTTTTGACCTTCAGGGATACATTTGTTTTGGGTATTACTGGTGAGAGGACTGGAGGGTGATAGGAGGGTGTTTCCGATCGAGTTAAGGCAATAACCAGATAGAGTTCCTTGGGGGTGGATGATTTTGTCAACTCTATTGACTCATTTTTATTTTAAACTGGACACGTCTGCTGAGGGACCTGGCAGGGGGATGTCTCTTTATCATCCAGGCCTATCCCCAAGACCTCGCGCGTAGAGGGAGCCGGGCTTGGCTCAGGGCTGCGGCCCAGTTGCCTGGATGAGATTAGGGAATCAGGCTTCCCACAGTACCCCCCAGATTAGTCATTCTGGGTAAGCAGGTGAGTATTTGCTTTTGCAACTGCGCTCCCTAAGTAATCTAGATAGATACAAAGACAGCGAATTCAGCTGCCTGTGAATAGTACGGATATCTGAGCTTTTGTGCAGCTCCAATCCCTAGCAATATTTTTTTGTATTAAATACTATGACTCCACTTCACCTGTCAGCACTATTCAAAACACAAAATGCTGCCTGAATAGAGAGGATGTGCTGGGATCTTTCAGATGATTACTGTTGCTAGGAAAACCACTTCCTGATACCTTTGTGCTTGCCGTGTGTGTCTCTCTTTGTGTACAGCTTTCAGTGACAAGCAAATTCATAGCACGGTATTGGGGAGGAATTGGGAAAGTTTAGAAATGTTTAAAGAAGGCTGCTTAAAGTTAAAAAGGGGATGTCATCTAAAATAATAGTTAAGAGTGGAGCCTGCTTTCATGCCGAGAATTATAGCTATCAAAAGAGAGCAGCGGGGCTGGATCAGGCCATTCCAGCCATCACTTGCTGGAGCCTCACAACTGGGTTATGCTTTTTTGGTGCCTCAGGAAATGACCGTCTTTCACTCCTCGCAAATATTATGCCAATTATTGTTTCTATAGTGTCAGCTCTGCTTAACGTTGCGATGCTACGGGGCCGATGGAAGAGAACCGCCGGAACTCTCTCTGGGACGAAGCTGGGAATGAAATCGTTGCCCGGTAAGGGAAGGCCACCCATCTGCTTTGGGCGAGGCCATCTCCCCCTCTCGGCACCAGAGGTGAGTCGGGACTCTCACCCTGGAAAAGGGACTCTGGGGGCGCAGGGAGTTAAAAGCAGATGTTTCACCAAGAAGTCCCCCAAACTCATAGGAGATGGATGCCCAAGGAACAGTGGTGATCAGCCCAGTAGAACATGCACAGGTTGGGCGGCCTGGGAGGCACTGCAACCTGCTGAGCCTCTCTGTCTTCATCTGTAAAATGGGGTTAAGGAGCTTGTTTACTTGATAAGGCTGCTGAGGGGGCTCAGTGGCATAACACAGATAATTCATGATGGCACCTGGGGCATATTAAAGATTTCAATGACTGTTGCTTTAAAGGTCCAGGAAAGAAAGCACCCGCCCTCACACCAGTCACCTGCAGGTCACTCTCCTTGGTTCTCACATCGGGCACCTCACTGGTTCTTCACAGTGATGTTCTGGGTGTTGATTTAACAGTGTTTTCTTGAAGTAGGTCAAACAGATAATCTTGCCAGCAGAGGTTCCTGTTTTTAAATCACTAATGTGAAAATAATAATCATCATCTTAGCAATGATCATGAGAAAATGAATGCTTCTCAATCATTTTATATTAAACACAGGACTTCACGTTCATCGTCTCACTGGGGCCCTGCCCCCGCCAGGGCTCTTGACCAAATAAGAGCAGCAGAGAAAACTGAGGCCCAGGTGCATCTGCTGATTTGCCGCAGGCCCCCAGTGTGGGGACGGACGCACCCACCCTCACCCTAAGTCCCACTCTGCCTTGGCCCCACTGTCAGTGCCATCCCCAGGGGAAAAAGGACGGGAGGCCTCGAGGGTTATGTCAGTGATGAAGACTCTCATTTCTGCCTCGGAGTCCATCCCAAGGTTATCACTAAAATTACTTTTGTATCTTGATTCCAGGAAAGGGTTGGGATCAACTGTGTCTGAAATTACAGCGGGGAAGCAGAATGTGAGCAAAGGCCTTCGGACCCAGGACTTGTCTAATCTGCGTTCTCACCCCCTGGGGGAGGTGTAATGCTCTCATCCCAGGGCCACTGGGTGTGGGGACAGACTGTGATATAATGTGGACCGCAGGATTTTAGGGATGCCCAAAACGTACATCTTTTCTAAAGACCCCTCTCTGCCAGCTCTGCCACAGGGCAGGAACTGAAAGCAAGCCCATGTGTCTGGGGAGGGCAAAGCCATCAAACCTCTGTCTGCTCGTAGGGCCCATCGTGAGCTGGTTTGCCAGTGCAGCCTGGTCCCTGTCAGGCCCCCTGTCTAGTGGAAGGCATTTGGGGCTGCAGAGGAAGGAGATCTGGAGTCTGGCCTGCAGGTGCGGTGCTCTCACAGGAAGCAAAGAGGAAGGATTTATGGAGATAAACACCTCCCTGTGTTGCCCAGGGCAAGAATGACTCTACTCTTCTGGGACCCGAACTAATGGGGTAGATGGCACGTGCGAGATGCCCTTACTTCCTAAGTGCCACATTTGGAGTATTTGCGTGATGACCGTTGGGAAAATCAACACAAATACGTCCCATACTTCCAGGCCCCTCCTCGAGTCGCAGATGTAAACTGAAGGTCTGGCATCCAGTGACTCTGCCCCTCGCTGCTGCCTCCCTGGCACTGGAGATAAACTCTGCTGGCACTTGATGGATGTGTCTGTTTGGTGGTAGGTGGGGATCCAGAGGCCCCAGCAGCTCCTGGGCAGGGGTGGGGCTGTGATGGATGGATTCACTTTATCTCGTGGCTTCCCCTGAGCCAGGCTGCCTGGCGAGTCCTCCCCCAGAGTTAATTTGCAGTAAAAAGAACAAGGAGTTTCATCACCTCCTGACAATCGCTCGTTTGTATTTACATCTAACATTTTCTGAGTGCTTCTCGTCTGCCAGGCACTGTGCTATGACTTTTCTATGACTTATTTCTGGGGTCTTATTACTGGATTTCTCAGAAATCGTGAACATCGCCTTTGAAATATTTCAAGCAACGGTTCATGGTTTATCCCTAATGTTCTACATATAGGTAGATATTTAATTTTAAAATATTAAAATTAATAAAATGAAACTGTAATTCTCCTCCCAGGAACGTTTTCTAAGAAAGTACTCAAACAACTGTATAAAGATATATTTACAGTAGTCACCCCTTATCCACAGTTTCCCTTTCCATGGTTCCAGTTACCTGCAGTCAACCATAGTATGAAAATGTAAAACGAAAAATTCCAGAAATAATTCATAAGTTTTAAATGTCACACCATTCTGAGGAGCATGATGAAATCTCACCATGTCTCACTCCATTGCACCCTGACCTGCCTCATCCTTTGTCCAGCGTAAGTGTACATATGACCTGACCGCGAGTCACTGCGCAGCCACCTGGGTTGCCGGATGGACTGTCGCGGCATCGCAGTGCTTGTGTTCAGTCACCCTAACGCTGGGCCACGGTGCCTGCGTCACCCATCCCGTGTCGTCTCATCACGTAGGCACCGTATCGTCGCACATCGTCCCAGAACCAGGCTGAGCACAGTGCAATAAGATATTCTGAGAGAGACAGACCACGTTCCCGTAACTTTTATTACATTATATTGTTATAATCATTCTATTTTATTATTAGTTGTTGTTAATCTCTTACTGTGCTTAATTTATAAACTCAACTTTATCACAGGTATATATGTATAGGAAAAACATAGTTATAGGACTTAGTATGCGATCTGTGATTTCAGACATCCATTGAGAGTCTTGGAATGCGTATCCTATGAATGGGGGTACCATGGTGTAGGGTGAGTATTGCAGCAGAATTTGAAACAGAAAATTAAAAAAATCACCTATATCCATCATTTGAGGATGTGTATGTATCTGTATGTATATGTGTATGTGTATGTAGGTGTGTTTATGTGTATGTTCATGTGTGTAGGCCTATGTGTGTATGTGTGTGCAGACATCATGCACATATGTACACACATGCATATACACACAAGTACATATGTACAAATGTTGTGTGTATATATTATGTAGGAGGTATATTTAAAATATTAAAGATATATTTTAATAGAAGAACAAGTTTATTAAAATGCTAGTTCTATATCCTTGCAGTTCATAGTAATAAAAAACCAAGAGGATATATATATATATATATATATATATATATATATATATATATATATATATATATAAACCGCTCACATTTATTTTTTCCAGATGGGGCAAGGAGGGAAGTTATGGGCAGAGATGTTATCTTTCTATCTTATTTCTGTATTTCTTTTAAAAATAAAAAGCATGTATTAATTGAGTAATCAACTTCCCCCAAATAAAGCTATTTACACTTGGGGGTTAAGGGGGTTAGAAGGTGTCCTGTATGCAAGTTGTGCTGTGGTGATATGTCAGCCACTTGATTACCACCAATAGTGATGAAACTGGCCAGTTTCACAGGTATTGGCACTTCTGGTCCTTAACTCATTTTATTTTCTTTGTTTGCCTGATTAACTATTTTTATCCAGGGCATTTAATACACCAAAATGGTGATTAAATATAAAAAAAGGAATCATGGAAATAAAAAAACAAGTAACTCAGGCAAAATTAAGCACTTTGTGAGGCCAAGGCACTCATTTCATAGGCCATCAGTCTAAAGGCAGCAGCCCTGGGTAAACACATAACCCGTGTTGATGAAAACAGGGTCGGTCAGCAAAGACACCCTTCCAAATGAAGATGACTCTTCTTGCAATTGTCCCTCCTCCAAACACCAAGAACCTGCATGCGGTAGGGACCAGAAAGCCTCAGAAAGGCTTGTATGATTACTCACTGCACGGCTCTCACTGAGCAGCCAAGGAAAACTGGGAATATGTGGATTAGGGTATTGTCAGTGCTGGAATCAATCTCAGCTCCACCAAATACTGGTTTTAAAACATAGGGCAAGTGCCTTAAATTCTCTACAGCGCAGTCTGCTGATCTTTAAAATGGGAATAGTGCTCACCTCTCCCGAAATTAGGGAAGACTGCGTCTTGTCTTACACAATGGTCATTGAACAGTGTTAACAAGTTAGTTGAATTCATATCAGTTCAAAAAACATTTACTAAGTAGTCTTGCTTTATCACGAGCTCTACTAGGCTCAGGGGAATAAAAGAGCAATGAACACCCTCCTCGGCCTCAGGATCTCACCGTCTGGAAGCAGTTGCTCCCCTTATTTATTTCTTGCTTCTTTAATTTCTGACACATGCACCGTATTACAGTCATAAGGCCTGTTGCAAATGATGAGTTACTGCTACTAAAATACTCAGGTTTGTACATGATTGTCATTTTTTATAAACTTGAGGTGTTTAAAGGTTCTATATATGACCATTATTGCTTTCGGTTTCTTCTTTTCTTTCTTTCTGCCTCTTTCCCCCCTTCGTCCCCCCCTCCCTCCGTCCCTCCCACCCTCCCTCCTTTCCTTCTTTCTCCCTTACAGCTTCTTTGAGATAATGTTTACAGACCATACACTTAGCCTGATATACTTTCTTCAGTGGTAGAAAAGGGTAAGCGATTACTTAGAGCAGGGCAATGATATATAACCCAAAGTCTTCCAGACCGTGCTCTAGCCTTACTTGTTATAATGCACTTTTTATGAATATCATGTTAAAAGAGCTTTTTATTCCACTGCAAGTTGTCTTTTTTGTGGGTGTGGGGGCAGGGATGGCCATCAAAAATCCGAGTGTATCATTGCAAATGCACATAACCCATCAGGAGTGCTGGGGTCAGAAAAATGATGATGCAATCCACTTATCTAATGCAGCGCTGCATGGAGAGACTTTGCAAATACACTCCTCCTCTCCGGGAGCTTTCAGAGAGCGCGGCTGGAGACAAAGGCAAGGGCCCAATTTATTTGGTAGATAAGAGAATTAATTGCTGTTATCTGCCACTAACGCAAACAGGGGCTGGGGGAGCTGCTGCTGCTCTTCCGCGCCGGGAAGACTTCCTGGAAGAGGCGGGCCCAGGACCTCCGACTGATGGAAGGGAAGAGTGTGCCAAGGCCTGTCACAGGGAATTCCGAGCCCGGGAGGGAGGAGGCATTATCCTACCTTCTCTAATGTGTCCTGTTACGGAGAGACACACTCCGTGATGACAGGAGCCGTGGAGGCAGCATCTTCTCTCCACCCGTGACCCGTTTTCATCAAACCATGGAGGGCTCAGGAACAAACACGAGCACCCCTCTCGCACCTTGCCTGCTTCCTCCCTGTCCTGGGAGTGACTCAAGGTAGACGATTCCCCTCAGCCTCGGGGCTAAGGGAGCAAGCCGGTGTGGGGGGGTAAAAACACAGAAGGGGCCCAGCAATGGCATCGAAGAGCCGGGCCCCACCTGCACCGCTGGGGGGACTAGGCCAATGGCCCCGCGCCAGCGCTCGGGGACTGCCGAGGCCACGTACCCCTGGACTGACCCTCCGCAAGGACCCACCGTCCGGCCTTTCAAACAGGCCTCTGGCTCGCGTGCAAGTTACCGCGTGGTTCCAGGCCCTGAGGACTAAGGCCCGCAGTTTAGTCGTTCAGGCTCCAGGTCGCGCCCGGGGGAAAAGAGGCCCCGGTCTGAAGGTGCCGAAGAAGGGCCACCAGCCCCGGCCACTGCTGCTCCGCAGCCAGGGCGCAGCCTGCGTGCCAAGGGGTCTCGGGTCCCTTCCCAGTCCAGGGCACGCACCTGGGGTGCAGGTTCCATCCTGCGTGGGGGAGGCAACCAGTCGATGTCTGTCTCTCTCCTTCCCTCCCTCCCACTCTCTCTCTAAAAAAAAAATCAATGGAAAAATATCCTCAGGTGAATATTAACAAAAAAACTCCCCCAAAAAACAAAAAAAGAAAGAAAGAAGAAGAATTACCAACCAAGTGTAAAAGAAATGTTATTTTTCAGTTACAAATTAATTTTTATATCAGGGCTTTTTGCTGCTGGCTGGAAGAAATAATCTTGGTCAATTCATGGTCCCTCAGTCAACTCAGGCTTTGTGTGTCTAAGTTCAGGGACATTCATAGAACAAAGACATCAGGATGGGGGAATTCGGTGGAGATTTGCTCAGTCCAATATGGTAGCCACTAGCCATATGTGGCCACTAAAAGAAATGAAAATTAACTGAAATTAAAAATTCAGTTCCTCAGCTGCACTAGCCACATTTCAAGTGCTCGATGGACACACGTGGCTAGTGGCTACCATACCGGACCACACAGATATACATTTTCACCATCACAGAAATTTCTATTAACCACCACTCGTCTATAATGTCATCCTCTAGCACCTTAAGAATTTTCTGAGATGTCCTCAATCTCTGTTTTTAAGCCAAGGAAACTGAGACTGAGAGAGAGTGTAACTTGCCCACGGTAGCTCAGATTCTCGGTTGTGGAACTAGGACTCAGGCTTCTTCCTGGGGGGCTCTAACCCTCCCCCCACTTCTTTCTCTTCCTCACCACGACTGTGCGGACCCTAAACCAGCCAGAGAACTAGACAATCGGGCTCTTCATCAATCAATCCCAATAAATCGGCTATAACAGAAACTCCATGCCCGCTTTCATCGAGGTTTTAGACACTCAAATGCCCAGAATTTTGAAGCTCAGGAAAATGTATTCTCTGCATTTCTACTGTTAAATCTCTTCTCTGAGCAGCGATGGGCTCTCGATGTCGCTTGGATGAAGAGGGAAGGGAAGGTCCCCGAATAAAGAGCACACCAATGAATATACCAAAATATGACCCAGCCTCGATGGGCCTGAGCGGGTCTAGACAGATAGGCACGCTGCAAGCCTGCCTAATTCCTCAGATGAGGCCTATCCCTCCAGCCAGATAAATGACCACCTCTAAATCTCAGTGGCTTAGCCCAGAAAGGTCATTTCTCTCGCATGCAAAGTCCTCTAAAGGTCAAGCAACTCTCCAGAGCAACTGCATGCCCTGACTCACTGGTCCAAGCTGCTTCATCCCTGTGACTGGCACTGAGCCCGTGGCCTTCACACTCCCACCAAAGGGAGCAAGAGAGCATGGAGGGTTCCACGGGGCTTTGCATTCCTCCTCCAGGGACGGACACCATGCGGCACCAGTCCTATCCCTGCCTCACTGCAGAGGACTGGGAAAGGGGAGGAGAGCTGGACTAGAGCGTGAGCATTCTTGTCTTTGCTACACTGGTGAGTTAAAGCGATTGATTGACTAACAAAAATCACATCTCGCAATTGAGCACCTGCCTGTAACTGAACGCCGTGTGTAATATCTCATTTAACCCTCACAACACCCTTGTGAGATAAGTGCTTTATTATTTCTTGCCCTCCTAGAGATGAGTACAGTGGAGTTTAGGTGAGTGAAGAGATCTGATTAAGGTGAAATGGCAACAGCAGAGTCAGAACTTGAACTCAGGTCTGACGAATATCAAAGCCCATGACCTCAGCCTCCAGGAGACACTGCCTCCTGGATCTATGTACTGTTATGGAAATTGGGAAGAAAGAGGGTGTCAGAAGCTTAGGGTTGGTTAAACATCCAGATTTTTTTTAAGGGAAAATAAAGTTGTACTGTTGAATAGAGCTGTTCCCTAGAGCTTTGAGCAGAGATGAAAATGTCACTCTGCCTGTGGGATCCAGTATGGTGGCCGTGAGCCACACGTGGATGCTGAGCACTGGACATGTGGCCAGTGTAACCCAGGAACTAAATTTTTAATTTTAATTTAAATGGAACTGAGATAGAAAATTGAATTAATAGTGTGGTCATTTAACTTTCTATGTGTAAATGCCCCTTTCAAAAATAGAGTGAAGTTCTTTGAGGTCAGAAACCATAATTTACTCAACTTTTTATCTCTTTAGCTTAGGCAGAGTGTTCTGCAGGTAGAGATTGCTCAGTAAATGTGTATAGAGTATTATTTTATACTAATCCACAGCAGGACTTTCTGGCTTATTAAGAATGCGGACTTGCGGTGACCAACTTTACTTGCCTACAAAGGGTCAAAAGTCTCTACAGATACATCTGTCCAGCAAGTTGCCTCTTATTTTCGTTCTCTCCACAAGACTGAGCATCAGTAATGAGACATGGTTTGGTATCTTTAGAATTCCTTGTTTCCAAGGTTTAAAAAAATACTGGGTTTTAGTTGGCAGGAGGTGGGGGTGGGTGGGAGGTGAGCAGGGAGGTGCCAAGTCCTTATTTTCCATACTCATTTAAAAAAAAAAAAAAATGAAGATCTAGTTTAAAATGCTTTCATACCAAACTGGAACAGAATGAAATAGAGAAACTTAATGGATCTCTTTCTGTGAATAAAATGACAGATAAAATATCTATTTTGCTCACATATTTTTCATTCACAGACAGTTCATTTCAGTAAATATCTTACCACCTGCACTTGTCTATTTTCCAAGGTTTTTGGGAAATTTCCAATAAGTTCAGTTGGACTCTATAGTTGGTATTTATGAGGCTGTGCTTAAAGGAAAATTGCATCAAGGATATCATCGGCTCAATTTTTTTCTGTGTTTTTCTTGAGCGTGTAGTTGGCAAGCTCTCAAAACCCTTATCAGGTCATAACTCAGTGATACACGTGGCCTCCACAGCTGGGTTAGTATTTACAAAGCTCTGCCCTGCCCCAGCCTTTCTTGTTTGCCTCTCCCGGGGCTCCTGCCTTTTGCACGCCCGGTGACACTGGAGAGTGGAGGGGCAGGTCTGCCCCAAAGGACATGCCTCTGTGGTCTCCCTGCAGAGGGCCACTGGTCCTCAGAAGTGGCTGGGAAGTCCCTACATGCTCTGCATACACCACCGTTTCTCAGCCTCAGCAGTGTTCGCATTTGGGGCCCCGTCCTTCTGTGGTGGGGACTGTTCTGTGCTCTGCAGGATGTTTGGGATCCCCGTTTGGCCCCATCTCTGGCTTTAGCCCAAGAGATGCCAGCAGCACCCCTTACCTGGTCATGACAACCCAAAATGCTTTCTGACGCTGTCAAATGCCGCCCTGGCAATAACCTCCCCCTCTGCCCCTGGACGACGCGTGTTTATGTTCTGGTTCTCAACTCGCATGTCATCCCAGGGGGGTATGACGGGGCTCGTGTTCCGTGGTTGCCACTCCCACGGGACCTTTGAGGCGCATCCTCCCAGGGTGCAGCTGCACATTCACCGGTGACCATCGCCCCCAGTCCTAAATTGTCACCAGGATGCACGTGGCAAGGGCACGGGGAAGCTCTTCCACTAAGCAGCTTACTTTGAGAACTGCCTGATATTTTCAGGGCTCAGAAATACTGATCAGTTTTCCATCCCTGTCACACAGGAAGGCGGCAGCCCCTGTGCGCCTGTAGGCCCGCTTGGTTGCACGCTGGAGAGGAGATGACTAGACGCTTCCTCTCGCGGATGATGCGGGGGTGTCGGCATCGCAGCCCCTCTTAATGTGAACGAATCCGTTTCGGGGTGGAGTCCTTCTGCAAATCATGTTTTCCATCAGGATAACTCGGCTGTAGAGCCCCACAGCGCGGCCGTGCCCAAGTGGGCTGGTGGAGCCGGGACCCTCCGCTGACCCATTCCCCTAACAGACACGTCGTATTTGTTGACTGAGGGAATAAGCGGCTGCTTCGTGCATGTTCTCGGCTGCCCTTGCGCCGGGAAACACGTCGCGAGCAAGACTAAGCGCGGGTCCTGAGGGTCTGGCGGGAGGGGGACACTAACCGAAAGATTATACCAATGACCGGATAGCTACACACGAGGACTATTGGCTTCTAAGGTCCTAAGAGAGTGGCAGCCACGGGACATGACCCATATCATGTCCCCCTGGGGGTGACATGTGAGCTGAGAAAACAAACATAAATACAAGTCAACTAGGGAAGTGGGAGCAGCAGGTACAAGAGCCCCCTGCAGAGAGGGACCGGAGGAGTGAAAAGCCCGGGAAACCCAGGGGCAGCGGGCGGAGCCAGGCGCGCAGGGGGCTGCGGCTGCGAGAGGGGCCCGGCTGCTGGAGCCCACGCGCTGGCCAGCTTCCCCCGGCCCGCGGCTCCCGCGCCGTCGGGGCACACGCGCCCGTGGACTGCGTGCTGTGGGAGCGTGGCAGAGGCCTCCGGTTGCAGCGTGGACAATGAGTCGGGAGACCGTATGGACTGTGGCGGGAGAGAGCGAGCTCAGGTGGCCGGCCAGGTGCGACAGGAGGGCGTCAGGGCAGGAGGCCCGACAGAGAGGGAGGGGGTGCCGAGCGAGGTAAGGGAACCGAGCGAAGGCCCCAGTGGGGCAGACTAGTTACAGCTGGTGTCCCTTCTGACGGGTTGAGGTCCCTGCTGAACCAGTCGGTGTTCAATGCATTGCTCATAGTTTCCAGAAGGGTCAGGGAGGAGGGTGGTCAGGGTGCCTCTGGTCCAGAGAGTGAACGGTACCAGGGAAACAAGTCCGTGCTAGAATATCGTGAGCTTTGTGTCGGGCACGTCGAACCGGAGGTGCTGTGAGAAAGTACAGAAAGAACAGGTCTTGTTTGCTGCCCTGCTCGGGAGAAACTCGCTCAGGAACGAGAATTATCTAGGGGTGGCCATTTTTAAAACATCTATTAGCCATTTCCCGATGTGAAATGTGAACAATTGTTAGGCAGGGGCCAATGACTTTTAGCAAAGAAAAGCAGAATAGTAAAACATTTTAAAATGTTGTTTGTCAATGCGATTTCCCTCCCCCTTGCGGCTAGGCCTTTAACACAAGAAAGCATCCCGGGCACAGCTTCCTGCGCGGCCCAGGGGAGGGAAGGACGTTGACAATATTAGGAATGCTCCATCCGCTTCTGGATGGACACAAGCCACCTACCGAGGACATCTGTAGGGGAGGTTCTCCTTCCCTTCACCTTGCTTCTGCTCAGTACCTAATCCCAGATGGTGGGAGGGAAACTGTGGCAACCTTTAAGGATATAATTTGCTTCCTAGGACGTTATTTCTTCCCGTCCAGGAGAGACCAAGTGTTTGTCATTTACGACTGCTGTGTCATTCCATTCCATATCGCAGCGTAATGATGTGAAATGATTAAATGACAAAATGCCAGCTCGCTGCCAAAATTCTTAAAGGGGCAACTTTTATTTGTAGATGGGAAGGCTGCTATTAATTCTTACATTGACTCCGCCGGATGGGATCATGCAAAGGGACCCGCGCGCCGAGAAATGGGCGCTGTGAGGTGAGGTCCCCAGCCCCGGGTCCCACATAAACAGGAAGAGCTCTGAGTCTGGAGCATCCTTCAGGCTACACGTCCAAAGCTAAACATATTAGTTTAGAACAGTCTTGTCACCTGATGAATGTGGAGTGACAGGCATCAAAATACAAACTGACTGGAGTTTTTACTGAGAAGGAAAATGGGGGTGGAAAACAGGTGGCTGAGGAACGACACGGCCTCTATGCCTTTCGCTCTCCTCCTTCAGCACTTTTTTCCACCAGCCCTTACTGGGAGATTGAATTTTATTTCATTTTTTTCTTTTAAGGGAAAAAAAGCATACAAAGAACATTTTGTTTATATCACCAAATCACCAGAATTATCTGCAGTTGGTTAAATAACAATTTCTCTCCTTCCCCTCTAGGCTCTAAAATCTCATGTGGATGTCTTAGAAAGAGAGTTAAAAATTGCACTCTGGGAACTATATGTTTTTAAGCTTTTCAGGTTCGAGTCTGTCTGACCTCCGGTGTGTGAGGATTTGTGAAGAAACCTGTTCTCACCTGCCGCTTCTCCACCGGTGATGGACTGCCTTCCCTGCAACACTTCACCGCCCAGCCCGGCCCGAACATTCCTGCAAACACATCCGCACGACTCTCTCTTGTTTCCTTCTGTTTGCTCTCCCCTGAGCAATTCTGTTTTTCTTTGTGGGGACAAGAGAAACATCCCACGTCTCAACCTGGTCACTTCTGTTGGGTTCTCTACCTCAGAGACACTCTTGCCTCAGGAATTCTCTGTCCTGACTTGGTTTGGCTTTCGCTTTACATTCCTTTTAACTATTTTCCCTTAATGTAAGCTAATGTCTTACTTTTTTAGCTCCAGTTTTCAGTCCCTGATATTATGGCTTCGGTTTAGAATCTCCTTTTGCTGTAAAGTGTTCTTGGGTGAAAGTTGATTGATGGAGTAGAGAGGTGGGAAATAAAATCAAGGGACAGAGTGTTGTCATGATGATGATGATGATGATGATGGTGGTGGACCCTTGCAAGGCTACTCACCTGTGAACTGGTCATTTTAAAACAGAAGGCAGCAAACACTAATAAGCGCCTAGATTTATAGACAGTAATTCCAGGATTCCAAGATGGTCAACAACTTCTGCTTTTGCCCTTGCGCTAACAGGGGGCACGTCGCCTTGCCTCTGGCTTGTTGGCAGGGGCACAGAGAACATGTTTTTCACGGGAGGGGGCCCCTTAGTGGGCATGGCTCAGCAACAACATTGTCAGGAGTTCATTTGGTTTGTGGGAAATCCTTTCGGAAAGGTATCACTCTCTCAGGCAATCCACTCTGGGGATGAAATGACGTGCCATTTTATTTAGATGTTTAATAAATCACAGAATCTTTGTTTAGTCCCTGCATTGTCTTCATCGAAAAGTGCCAAGGGGCCAAAAGCTTGTGCCCACACTGCTGTAACTAGAAAATGCTACTCCATTCGAACCCCTTTCCCCCCATTGCTTCTTTTGACTTTTATTTCCACGTTTCTAAGGTACCAGCTCTTATTTGGCAGGTGATGAGAATGAGGGGTTCTCTTAGAAGACAATACACTGAAGAGCATTAGAGGATTTTTTTCTACATATATGGCTTTGTCATTCTGTCCCAAATCATGAATGCCTAAAATAGCCACCAAAAACCAGCTCAAATGGCTAAAGGAAGGACCCCGAAATAATAGGCTGGCTCCCCCCACATCTGCAACAGAGATCATATTATGCATGTTCTGACCGGCACGCAAAGAACGGTGGGCTAACCTATGACCTTTGTCACATTGTTTGGCCTGTGGGTATTATGTATATTTTCATGAAGAAATTATGCTCTTCAATAAGTATCCACCTTCCCTGAAACCCTGAGCTTCTCTTTGATGACGACTGTTCATTTTCTCATGAAGTAAACGCCTGTTGAGGTGTTCATCTAAGTATTCCATGTGAGTAGTGAAGATGACAGACACTGTCCCTGGGGTAACTGAGCTTAGATCCTAGTGGGAATGGCGAAGAGAAAACAAGCTAATAAGGAGGACAATTTCAGATGGTGAGAAGTGCTGTGAAGAGATGTCACACAGAGCAGTGTGACGGAGACTGAGTTAAGACTGGGCTAATAGACATGGTGCAGTCCCAGAAGTCTCCCAAGAAGAGGTGACGTCTGAGCTGAGAATAAACACTGGAGTGCCAATCATGTTTCAGGCTGGGGAAGCACATTTCAGGCAGAGGGAATGGCAGGAAAAGGCTGTAATTAGGAATAAGCTTGAGCAGGAAGTAGTCCTGTGCAGCAAGTTGGTGCTGGACTACAGGGAAGATAGGAGTTTAGATCAGAGTGGCCAACAGGGTCTCACTCATGCAAAGACTTTCAAATTTAGGGTGCAACCTCAGGCTTTCCTGGTCCCCCCCTTTTCTCTGTTCATTTTGTTTCCAGAGTGAGTCACATGGATCATTTCACTTTCAGGACAATAAAAGATACCACTGCAACTGAAGCAAGCAATTCTCCAGTGATATTCTGGGGTGCAAATGAGTTTCTAAATGTTGATCAATATATTAAATATACCTTTACTACACCAAGGAACACACATACTTATGGCAAAGTCCATCAGCTGCAACAAGGGACTATAAAGGATGCTCACCGTGGTGTGGAGCAGAGAGTATAGTTATACTGATATGAAGTAAGAGGGCCCCTTCCCACTCTCGCTGCCTTGAATGAGGGTGTGATGCCTAGACCTGTGGTTTCCATTTTAACGTCAAGACCAGTAAAGGGAAGATCATTTCAGAAATTCTGACCTGAGATTAGATATCCTTAAATAGTTCAGCCAGGGTCAGAAACCATCTACATCCAGAATTCTTGTTTTGAGAGAAGGGAAAATATGACTTGTTTAAAAATAACATGATAAATAAGAGCCTAGAAAGGGCTCAGACTGTCAAAAGAAGAGCAAGTATTTACTGAAAATATGAGAATTTTGTCTTGTGAGTTTATAAGAGAACATAGTTGGGGCAGCAAACGGTTCTACCAAAGCTGTGGCCTGATGCTGAGGATGGATGACAGTGTAGCATGGTGACACTGGAGTGACAATCAAGTTGTAATTATTACTACTTCAGCATGGCTTTGAATTTTTTATTCTTCTCAAGGATACAACCAATCTTCTAGTAACCTAAAGAATTTAAAAGGAAAAAAAAGGTGTAAGCCACTGCTCTAGCCAGATTAACAGAGGAGAAAGACCCTTCTCAAATAGCGAAATGACATCTCCTGTCAGGCATTAGTGATACCTCTGTTATTACCAAGCTACATGTGGAATCAAGGTCCAAATGCAAAGGACAACTTATGCAAAAAGGCATCAGTTCCGCTATCGGTTCAAGTTCCCTGGTTGTGTTAAGGGCATATGCCTTTCATTCCCCAAATCCTACTTTCTTCTCCCAGTTACCTCTATTGAGTAACATGGAAGGATTGGCCAAAGTCTGTGATTTTCCAATATGGAAGGGTGTGAGTGAAGGGGTATATAAGAAGCAGATGGCTTCCTTCAACTTAAATTTGGGGTAGAAACCCACTAGGTGAAAGAGACAAAAGTGAAACCACCGCAGGTGAAATAAAGGGGTGACCCAGAGGTCCATGGGTACCCTACCCTTCGTGTGCAGTCATTGAGGGACGGTGCATGCGGAATGGAGACTCACCTGGTCAAGAGGGCTTTAGAGGAGAACTGTAAAAATGCTCAGGCAACACCAAGTGTGGGAAAGAACAGGAGGGACACCGTGGGAACACACCTGGAAAGGCCATGGTGGACACAGCGTCTGGGGTCCAACGTGGACAGGTGCTCTTTACTCGGAGTCCTGGTCTTCAGCATTCATGAGCCACTTAATTCTCATTAGAGAATAATGATTAGAGATGGAATTTGGGGCCAGAAAGCCTGTATTCAAAGTCTAGCTCTACCACTTACCAGCTGTGTCACATTCAGCAAACTACTTAACCTCTTTGAATATTAGTTGCACGTTGGTGAGATGAGGAAAGTACCAAGGATATTCAGAGAGTTTAAACGACGAGTCCAAGGTCATTCTCAAGCAGGAGGCTTTGAGTTTCAAACCCTAGGTCTTTAGACTCGTTGGATTCGGGGCCATTGTCTCTCACCACAAGAAGATCTTGCTGCAGAATCACAAATGATGCGAACCTTGAGAAAAAGAGAGGGAGGGAGGGAGGGAGAAAGGAGGCAAGCAAGGAAGGAAGAAGGTTCTGCAGCTACAGATACCTAGACTTTCGCAAAAGATAAATGATCTGGAATTTCTTTGAAATTTCCACCATTAGTCACTCATTGGATTAAAGCAGCGATTCACTTCTTTTTCCTGATGGCATGATTCTTCTGATTTTGCCGGACTTTATGATGACCAGGAGGTAGATGCTGAGAAGTCAAGCAACTTATAATAAGGTGAGCATGGCGACCGCGGCAGCTTCAACGTTTACAGATAAGTGACTGAGATGATGTGCTGCATTCTTGCCTCGTCTGTTGGGCAGCCTGGATTAAACCCAGATTAAATCCGGGAGGCCCTCGCTGCTGAGCGGATGATGCCAGGGCAGATGATTGCCAATCACTTGACATGGACCTGCTACGGGTCTGGGTGGGGTGTGTGGGATAGCTGAAAAAGCTAATGTTCATAAGCCTTTATTGCCAATTAATTAATCACATTAATTGCATCAGAGAGCAAGGTCTTAAGAAAACAGGACACAGTATAGATAAGGAATTGACTGGGGTGATGGGGTACAAAGCAAGAAGGTCAGGAAATGTTTAAGCCTCTGAAGGCCGGAGCCAGGAGCCTGAATTGCATTCGAGGCGACCTCACATGCACAAGAAGCAGCCTTATGTTGCTCCTCATTACGGCTGAAGAAAGAACTCAGAACACTACCCCGGTCTCAGCCACCCTGCCAAAGCTGTCAGCGGCACCGGTTTTCATGCACTGAAGAGCCTAAGTGACATGGGGGAAGCTTACAATCCCTCCTGCATCATGATAACAGGTGAGGAATAGTCACTTAATGAAACCTCAGCGAGGGATGAAGTCAACATGAATTACCTTGTGTCTTCAATTTTCATTCTAAAGGAGCATGGCTCACTTCACTTTTGAAAGTAACTGTAATGAATTCTCTCCAAAAATACTAGAGTCTGAATTTCCAATATTTATTTTGGAAGAGGTAGGCCTCAGACAAGTAATTTGCACTATTATTAATATTACTATGTTCATATAAATCTGATAACAATAGAAGCACATTTTTATTGAGAGAAATCTTACATTAAAACTGGAGCTCATATTTGGCCGACTTCGGTGGGTTGACCAAAAATAGAAATTGGCTTATGTATCTTTCCATTTTTAGGGAAGGTGAAGATATGGGTTTAGACACTTGATTTTCTTAGCTTAGGGAGCACTGTAGGCTAAACTGCTTTGGCCCTGAGGGACTCTTTGCTATTGGCAGCCCTGGGCAGGGTGAGGTTTTTAAAATTCATTTCTGATATCCAGTTGACATGGATTTTTTTTAAGTGTTTAAAATTGTACTGGTCGCTACTGCAGCCCTCAAAGAATTCTGCTCTCACTGGCGCCTGGTTCTTGCTTCCCCGCCTCATGTTTCCCTAACTTCACATTGAGTTCTGTTTCCCAGGTTGGATGTTGGTCTCTGAGCCTAAGCAGGAAAGAAATGTGTGAACAATCTGGAAACGGGAAGCCAGGAGCACCTATGACGCTCGGAGCTGGCTACACCCCGACATCGCCTCCTTCCCGGTGGCCCCACTGGGGTAATGCAAGCAGGGCCTGTGAGAGCGGAGCGAGCTCCTGCCGATGGAGGGGAGGTGGGTGAGCGACGCAAGTCAGGCGACACGCAGAGCTGTGCCTAGGATCAGGGCTAGGTGGAAGCCAATGTTTCGTTTTTCATTTGCGGCTTCCTTTGGGGGCTGGTGTTTCCAAGAGAAGAGACTGAAGGGACTATGCCGCCCCCTCCAAGCTGGCCTTTTGAGACCTAAATGAGGCAGGTAGAGCCCCCTAGCTCCTGGGGCTAAAATTCTACACCCCATCATGAAAAGGTACTTCGTCAGGTTTCAGAATGTGCTATGAGGTTAGTGAATTTGCTATCAGGGTAATGATTGGAAAAGTAATATGCCTTTTGCTTAAACAAAAACCACCATGAAGGGTGTTGTGAAAAGCTATGAAGAGTTTGGAGAAGGTTGAATTTTGCTTCCTGGCTCTGAAATTTACTAGCTGTGTGACCTTAAGCAAGTCACTTAGCATCTCTGAATCTCCCTTACACATCCATAAAAGAGCAATTAGGACTGTCATCCTCCCTACATCACACAGTTTTTATGAGAATCGCATGAATTCATGTGTAAGAAAATGCCTTATGAGCCAAAAAGCAATATTCCAGCACTTGATGCTACTACCGCCAGGCTATATTTCATTTGCTTTCTGTTCCTAACTTGGGAATTCCTTGGTGAGAACAAGAGCACGCGTTGCCCTCGGAAAGGAAAGACCAACGGGTATGTCTCTGCCCCATTGTCTCCATCCCAAAGCTACCCACCACAGCATCAGGGCACTGACTTAGGGAAGAGATCGGTTGTAAGGCCAATGAGTGAAAGCTGTTTAGCAAATGGGATGCCATCACCCCTGAAGTGGTTGGCAGTTGGAGGCATCCTTAATGTCAAGCATAAATCATTTATGCACATGAGACATTTATGATGTGGAACTATAAATAATGACCAGAGATTGACAGCAAAATGTAGGTGGGACTCTTACCGATTTCCATACGCAGAAGAGAAATCTTTTGTGAGGTTGGAAATATAAGATACAGCATTACAAATACTTGGTGTGTATTTGTATAAATACATATATATAGCATAATACATGTGCAGATGGCATATATACATATGTATATATGTGCCTGTATACACCCATTTATATCCAAACATATATTATAGATGTATATGTATATTACATTGTATATGTTATACACATGTATATATTTGAACTGACATTTGCTAGATGCTAAATGAAGGAGCAGGCAGAAATCAGCAAAGCAGCCAGCTTCTGTAGAGGGTGAGTCAGTGGAATGATTTTCATATATCAATGAAGAAATTACAGACAATTATTAAAACCTGTATTTCTGCTTATCTGGTCTGACTCCCACCTAACTAACCACTCTAACCTAATCTAACCCAGTCTAACTATGGATTTTGCTAAACTCACTTAACCATTTTTAGTTTGTACCAAAAGTAAAAGGTAATGGCTATTAAAATATTAGCATTTCTATCTGAATAACTGATTTTTTAATGAGGGTGAGAAGAGAGAGAAGTCACATTTCAAGGAAGTTTCTGCTTTAATAAACGAAAGCAGAACTAATTGTGGAATTCTTACAGCTCTCAACGTGGGCGCAAGCTACCCATCAGTCCTGCTTAGTCTTTAGGTTGGGGGGGAGGGGTGGCAGTGTGAAGATGAACCTTTTATCTCCAATTTTCTCAAGAAACATTTATGCATCTTCCTGGAAACCACTTATTATCAGCTCTTTTAGAAACACTGGCACAGTTAATGGTATGTAAAGTCACGGGCACCTGCCCTACACAAATGCGGTTTCTCCCCATCCAAGGACCACTGCCTATTTTCTCTGTGACTTGGCTCTCCCCTGGCCCGCATGGACAGGGGTGGGGATCCAGCAAACAGTTATTCATCCCACATATATTTATTAAGCATGTGCTACGTGCCAGGCACAGTGCTGGGCACCAGGCTACAGCCATGAACAAGACACCCCCCAATTCCTGCCCTCATGCAGCTGACTTCTCATGGGTGGCTGGAGTCAAGACATTATGAGAGATATTAAACACAAAATAAGTAAGAATTTCTAAAGATCACGTGCTAGAGAGGGAGTGGGAGGTTTTGGGTGGGGAGCCTCTTTTGAGTGGCTGGTCTGGGTCGCCCATCCAGGAAGGGGACACTTGTGGGAACTGAAATGCGAATTATGAGAAGAAACCAACGATGCTAGGGTCACATGGCAACGTGCTTCACACCAAAGAAAGAGCTGGTGCAAGGGCTCTGAGCTGGGGGCCAGGCTGGATGAGTCTAGGGACAGACCGCAAGGTCAGAGGAGATGAGGCACAAGGAAGAGGGGAGGGGTCTACAGTCAGCACACGGAAAACATTTACATTTTAAATAAATTCACTGGGAAGAGACTGCAAAAGTTTAATTGTGAGAGTCAATAGTCAGTTTTGCATTTAAAAAGGACCGTCCTGCCTAGTTTAAAGAATGGGGAAGACCCTCCCCCCTGACCCCCCTGCAGCTTTGCCCCAGGGGGCCTGCTGGAGAAACCTTTGTAATTAATTGCCTATGGTCAGGTCGGAAAGATTACACATAGGTTTTGAGCCAGGAGCCAGACTCCAAACAGACTGTCCTGTATTGTGACTATCAGTCTCCCTCTTTATTTCCTACAATAGTTTGAGTAATTTCTGTTGCTTGCAACTGGTGTTCTAGCTTAAAAAAAATGGACCCCAAAGTGAGACAAGGTCAAATAATGAGAGGCCTTGAGGGATGGTGACAAGATGAGTGTAAATACTGGAAAAATGGGCACCATTGCCCATGATAAGACAACTGGAGATATCTTGCAGACCCCAGAATTGGGACAAGAATTTGAGCCTGTAAAGTATTAATGGACCCAGACAGCCCAACAGAGAAACAGGAGCTTGAGAACATGAAATGTGAGTAGTGCAGCCTATCTCTGAGATTACCTGCTGGCATATTTTTTGCCAGAAATTTCTACTGTGTTGCCTTAGCCGGCATGGCTCAGTGGTTAGAGCATCAGCCTGGGCACTGGAGGGTTGTGGGTTCAATTCCTGGTTGGGATGCCTGTGGGAGGCAACCAATCGATGTGTCTCTTTAACATCTGTGTTTCTCTCTCTTTCTCTCCCCTTCCCCCCTTTCCACCCTCTCTAAAAGAATCAATGGGGGGGAAGAAATCCTCTGATGAGTATTAACAAAAAAAGAAAAATAAAAGAGAAAAAGAAATTTCTATGTGTAGCAAGAATGATAGCAGGTGAGACCAGCTTCTTCCAGTATTCGATTCTCACCCTTGTATGTAGCTTGAGACCTCATGGTTACAAGGTGGCGTCTGCTGCACTTCTATTAAGGGTGATATTAAAAATATTTTTTTAAACGGTGCAGATCTGGAGGCCTCTGCTGCTCTGGGCTTTTTTCTTTTGGAATCGTAGAGAGGTCCAGTGGGCTTGGGCAAGGCACTTGGGCAAGAGGGGCACTTGGGGAGTCCCAGGAAAGGTGCGATTTACCAACCAATGTGGAGATATTTCTGCATCTTCACAGCTGTCCCACCAGATCTGTGGAAGCAGCCAAATGTCAGGCCCGACTGGGAGTCAGGCAGAGGGAGGAGGCCCGGAGAGGGCGCGGGGTGCTCTCGGGAGGACAGTCTCCCGGGGGACCACCGCCCGGGTCGCACTGGGCAACGCGGGCCACCTGGCGCCGCTCGCTGCACGGGGCGAGCAGGGGCCTTCCCAGGCCTCTGCCCTCCAGGCGGGCGAGGGAGGTGGCAGCTGTGACAGCCTGGCAAAGCCACTCCCCAGCCTGGGCCACAGCTCACCAAAGCGGCCCGGGAAGGACACAGGAAAAGGCCAATTCATCCGTCCTGGAGGTGGGCAAATTGAGAGTGAGGATGTCAGAAAGCAAAAAGCCCAACTTAAAGTAATGCATTATATTTTGAACACTGAATGTTTGACAATACATTTCACGGCTCATTTCCTGCTACTTGTGAACGCTAGTAAACACTCAGAGAGCGAATTCACATTTTTCATGTCAAATATCCTTACAGTTCTCCCTCCTCCAGCTTGTCACCGTTAAACAGACCCTATGAGGACAGTCTGTTCACACTATAATCTCCTGAGACACTAAACTGTAATCTGTCTTGCAATTTCTATTGTTTTTCAGTAAAAGGTTATTCCAGAAATATTTTATAGAGCACATTCATTTTCTTGGCCGAGAACAAATTGCATAATCAGAGGCCCCTCTAACCATTGCTGAATCTCCCTTCCCAATCCAAATTTAAGCATTTCATGCAGATTACTCATCGCCATCCATCTAGCTAATTCAGTGTCATTATTTCTCTCTGGCCCAGGCCGAGTTTACCCTCCCCAGAAATGAGCTTATCTCATCTAAGATACTGGAGAAAGAAGGACAGTGCTGGTGGAGTTGAAGTCACCGAAGTTCACACACCCACTCCCAGGCCTGGAACTGAGGGGCTGTCAAAGTTTCCATTGGAAGAGACAATTCATTTTTTCTTAAATTGCAACTTACTATTTAATTTTTTGAAAATATGAAAGGGTCTAACTCTGCAAATAGTAACCTTCTCTAAATATTGGGTTTGCCTTTAATTTCATCCCCCAGCCTAGTCTACATCTCACTTAGTATCCAGGTAACAGTTTATACGCTACTTCCTTTCAAAGGCTCTCTCTGTCCCCAAGACTAAGAAAGGAACTTGGAAACAACCAGCCTTCTACTCTCATTTCTAACATCCTGTTAAGTATGCACTAAAACGCACATGCAGTGCTGTCCAAAAATAACAGAATAAAAGCCACTCAGGTAATTTAGAATTTTAGAGGAGCCTTATTTTTAAAAAATTAAAAAAAAAGGTAAGATGATACAGGCAAAACTAACTTTAGTAATATATTTTCTCTAACTGAATATGTCTATAACTATACCATTTGACATGTAATTAATATAAAACTATTAATGGGATATTATGTATCTTTATGTAAGCCCAGTGTGTGTTCACCAGCCACATTTTAAGCGCTCTAAGCCACACGTGGTGGTGACTTTTCCACTGCATGGCTCATTTCTATAGTATTGGGATGTGCAGCTGTGTTTCTTCCCCATTGCACCAAGAGCAAGGAGTGCATTTATCTTTCATCATTGCACCCCTAGCACCCAGCACATAGTGGAAACTTAATAAATGTTTGATGAAAAATAATTGAACAATGCCATCTCTGCTACTATTTAATCGTGTGACTTTGGATTAGTTGATTTCTCTGGAGCTCCTACCTTATTAAAGAAGGGGATGTCATATTCCATGATTGCCAAGGTCCCCATAAATGTAAACATTCTGGGTCACTTAATTCTGTCCCCTCTCTCTCTCTCCGACTCATGTAAAGCCCTAAACACATGCCCTTGATTTTCCTCAGCAGCGCTTTCGGGTCAGGGTACAGCTATTCTCCCCATGCTCCACGCGTCCACATTTCCCCAGCAGGCCTTTGGATCTTGGAGACATTTGTGATTATGATACTGTTCCTTTTTAAAAATCGTGTTCATTGTTTTCTTGGATTATGAATCAAATATCTTCATAATAGAAATGTGGGCAATGCAGGAAAGGACTCAGTAAGCAAACTGGTGAGATAGCTATACTCGGAGAGCAATATGGTCAGCATTGGTGTGTCTACCCTCCTGGGATATTTTCTTTATTTATTAGTAGTAATATGTGTATAAATACACATTCAATTCTCCTCTTAGCAAAGGGGGGGTCATAATGTACAATCCTTTTTTCAAACTATCCTTTGTTATTTTGCAAAATTTTGGGAACATACACCCTGGTCATCAAATGTTTTCTTCAAGCATAATCTTGCTGAGTGTGATATTTAGCGTTTTATGGCCACATGGAGGTGCCACCCTAAGGGGATGGAGGGGCAAACCAAGTGGGTGACTGGGTAAGGTCCCTCCTGGTGGGGGAAACAGCAAGGGCAAAGGCTCGGAGGCCGGGACAAGCCCAGCAGGCCGGATGGATGAAGAGACAGGTAGGCAGGGCGAGGTGGAAGTGAGACCAGCGTGGTGGCACCTTCCTCTGCGGGAGCAGGGAAGCCGCCCTCAGGCGCTCAGGGCCCGAGTGACCGGGAGGAGCGATGGCACTGGTGTCTTGTAGGTAGAGGCCAGGGATGCTGCCAAATACCATCAATGTCCAGGACGGACCCTAACAACGGAGAATCATCTGTACCCAAGTGTCAAGCGCTGAAACCGAGAGAGCGCGCTCTAAAGGAGGTGGGGGGTCCCTGGAGAGCAGCTGAGAAGTTGCCAGAAGCGCTGCTCCAGACCCAGCGGGGACAGCGGTGAGGGTCGGAAGTCGGATTCTGCCCAGGTTTGAAGACAGAGAGTTTTCAGGAGTTGATGGTAGATGGGGCATGGAGATGAGGGTGGATTTTGATGTTAGGGGTCCAAGCAGCTTGCAGGATGAAATTGCCATTGACTAGGGTGGGGGAGAGTTCAAATGAGTTTCTGGAAGAAGCTTGGGAGCCTGGATTAGAGATTTCAGAGATGGACTTAAGGGGGCTTGACGGTTGGCTAAAGCGAGAAGTAAAGACGAAAGAGCAGAGGAAGGTGCCTCCAGCTGCGAGGCCTGGGCAACTGGCCGGGTAGTGGAGTCACGCACCGAGGCAGGGAGGGCCAACCTGCTGGTGGGAGACGGTGGTCCGGCCCTTGGCATACTGAGTCAGGGCACATCCAGGGGTAATGATAATACTTTTCCAGCTCCCTCACCTGTCTCTTTGAGCACCAACTAAGATCATAGAGGAAAACCACATTGTAAAGTTAAGGTCTCTCACATACAAGTTATTTTCAAAGTCATATCACTTAACATGATATATGTCCTGTCACGTTCTGCCCTTCAAGATTCTGATGAGAGTTGACTCTCTGCCATTAGGGAAAACACATATTTATTTAGGGTGTTTAAAAATTAAGTTTATAGCAATTGAGCTTCTCTTTATTTGGTCTCAGAGCACATTAACATTCTTTGAACTACACTGTTAAGAACATTTTAAGGGTTATTTTTACATCAGTAAAAGGCTTTCAAAACCAGAGAGCACACAGGATGTATCAGTTTCAAGCAAGACCAACCCGAGGTAATGCTGGAATACCTTTCTTATAAGTGGTAGATGGAGCTTATTGTAGTTTTTATTGAGTCCGACTGATAGCACCATAATAGCTGTCTGCACCTTCCTCATTCCATGGAACCCTCATAGAACCCTACGGTGTGCGTCCTGCCGTCTCCCCCACTTTGCAGATACAGCAGGTGAGGCCAAGAGAAAAGAAGTAACACACCCAAGGCCTACTGGAGAGAAGAAAACCACAAGACGTGTATAAGATGGAATATGAAGGGGTCTTAAAGACCATCTGTTCACCAAACCCTCCACTTTGCAGATGAGCCCACCGAGGCTAACCGTACGTGGCTTAGCCGAGGTTCTGTGGTCAGAAGGCCGCAGCGGCAGCCATGAGCAAGCCACGGCGGCACAAGATACGAGTTTGTGTGGAACCTATAAGCTGCTCACTACCCAAGGACGCAGATAAAAGAAAGGGTAAGTCAGTTGAGCTTGGAGAAGCTGGAAGATTCCAGATAAGTTAGTCACCCGAGGCTTATCTTCAGGGGCCCAGACGTTACCCTTCACTCCAACATTTCCCAGAGCATGTTGTGCAAACAGTAGTTCCCTGGAATTTATGACGTGTTGGATGAACGTGTTTGGTGGCTGTGAAGGTTTGGAAAATGCGGGGCATCTCAGAGCTGGGAAGAGGCTGTGCACACTCTGACTCTCCCAGGGAGAGCTTTGACCTGACGCCTGAATCCAGGCCTTCACGGAGCTCACGGGCAGCCAGCCTTCCAGGGAGCACCGGTCTAGGGAAAGCTGCTGGATGGGCAGGTTTAAAGGAAGACTTGAAATGTGACTGAGAAGTAACGAGAGTCACTTTTAAAAAATAGAATTTGGCCCGGCCGGGCGTGGCTCAGCGGTTGAGCGTCCACCTAGGATCCAGGCGATCAGGGCTCAATTCCCGGTCAGGGCACAGGCCCGGGTTGTGGGCTCGATCAATAACTCTCTCATCATTGATGTTTCTATCTCTCTCTCTCCCTCTCCTTTCCTCTCTCTGAAATCAATAAAGATATATTTAAAATAAAATAAATGAAAAATAGACTTTGGCATAGAAACCTGATTTTGTCAGCATTTTCCTCCCCTCCCCCCACCCCCCAGTTTGCTGTACAGCTTCTCACCTACTCTTTGCAGCAGGGATCTGGTAGGAGCTGTGGGAAGCCGTGGGAGACAAGAGGAAGGGCTGCAAAGCTTCGGAATTCCTGGGAGGCTCCTACAGAGCCTGAAATCTCTATCTGCTGGTTTGTTTTCCCTGTATAGAGAGATACCAAATATAGACTTGAACTCGATTCTGTAATCCACTCACTCCGGCCTACACCCTGCATGAATCACAAGTCTAAATATATATTTATGAATAGATGATATTAATTTGTCTATCTCTCTTAGTGTCATGGCAGAACTTTTAAGGGTTCCAGACAAAAGTCTTAGGCGCAATTGATGTGTATAGAGCTAGAGCTAGAGATGATAGATGATAGATGATAGATAGGTAGATAGATAGATGGATAGATAAATAGATTTAAAAATAAAATCAATATGTAATACTACCTGATACTTCTTTTAGAATATTCAGACAGTACATTAAATTGGTTCTGAATCTAAGATCAGCTCGTCAAATAAGCAGGGTCTGTGGCCTGGAGTCCGGAAGGTTTCCACAGCCCTAAATGCCTGCCCTGGGATCACGCCCACCTTGTGTTTTAATCACAGGGAGGCGTCAGGTGGCCTGGGGAAAGGGGACTGCTGAGGAAGACTATTAGGAAGACTGTTAGGAGGCGTGTACCTGGAAAGAGTGCGCTGCCTGGAGGAGAAAGCCTTCGGAGGCCCCTGCTCCACTGGTTTCTAACTATGAGGCTGTGAATACTTGGTTTCTCATCTTTAAAACTATGATTTGCTCTTCAATTTCTTTTTACGACTGTTTTAACCTGCCTCATCTGGTTGAGTGTGCCCATGTGTGTCTGATGCTGAAAGGTCTGATTCAGAAACCAAAGATCATTTTTGTAATTGTGTAATCACCCCACCAACAGTGAGTTGCCAGGCTGGCGAGGTAGCCGGTGGAGAGTGTGAGGTGTGAGGTGTGGGGGTGATGCTCTCAACGGAGCAGAGCATGGCTTCTGGAGTCAGCGACCCAGGGCCCAGCCCGGCTCTGCCCACCCCTCGTTTTCCTTACGTATACAAGTGTGAGAATTAAATGCCATATTTTAAAAAAAGTTCTGAGTATGCATTCGATAAGTTTTAACTATTATTCCTAGTTTTATAACCATTTTGATACTTCGCAAGAATTGGGAGAGTTTTAAGAGGTGGTCTCTAACCACCAGCTTTCCCCAGATCTGACTATCACCCCAACACTCTTGGGAATTTGAAAATGAAGCTTAAGAGAGAGAGAGATGTTACTTCATATAAATTTTCTATAAAGCAGTGACATGAGTGGGCACAGAACGATTCACTTTGAGAACATTGCTGATGCCTTTTGTATGTTAATTTTAAACGAGGTTAAGGTGGGTAGCTAAGCAGCAGAGGACCCTGAGCGCCAGACCTGTGAGCAGTGTCCGCGCAGAGCGGCAATACACACGACACACACGATAACACACATGATACACACATGACAATACACATGATGATGCACATGATACACATGGCAACGCGGCACACATGATACACACGACAACACATGATATACACATGACAACACAAGCGATTTATACACATGATGACACACATGATATACACAAGATAACGTGCTATACACACATGATAACGCACACGACGCACACGGCCTGCACCCACGCTCTAACTGAGCAGACTGCTGGGCCCCCCCCGGCGCTGTGCGTGCGAGCGCAGGGGGCTGCGCCCCATTTCGGAGCCACCTGGGCTGACCCAGCGGCAGAAGCGGCCATTCCGGCGGCAGCGAGAGAGTGTCGCTCGGGCGGCAGGAGCAAGGAGGCTGAGATACAGGACGCAGGATCCCCCTATTTTAAACCTGTCAGCATAAATAAAAATTGAAATAAAAATTACAAACACGTTCCCAACCTTTCTGATGCCAGTCTGTTCAGATTCAGTAAAAAGGAAAAAGAATTCGGAAAAAAAGGTTTCTGTCTCCTCTGTTAAGCAAGTTAAAGCAACTGAGTTAAGAAGTTTATATACTCTTTTTTCTTTCTGGTTTCATTGCTTCATATCAGGGGTTAACAAACTACGGCCCCTGGGCCAAGCCTGGCCCACTGCCTGTTTTTGTAAATAAAGTTTTGGGGGAGCACTCCTATGCTCATTCACTTATGTATTGTTCACAGCTGCCTTCATCCTGCGATGGCAGAGTTGAAAGGTTGTGCAGAGAATTTATAATCCAAAAAGCCTAAAACTCTTTCCTTCTGGCCCTTCACAGAAAATGTTTCCTCACCTCTGATCTGTCGTCAGGAGTCAATCAAGGTTGTTCCCATTTCTTTAATTAAAACCCTTAAATTATATACTTTGCCCCAGGATAAATATAAATTTTAAGCATGATTACAAACTAGCCTGTCTCTACAATGCTAACATCATCTCTTGACTGTCTCCTCCTCTTGTTTTCTACTCTAGATACACAAGAGGACATTGGATTTACTCTTGTCTCTGGGCCCTTGCATATGCCATTCCTTCTACCTGGAACAACAATCTTCCCCCCTTTCCTCACTTTCTTTACCAAGGTGATTTTACATCATTTTTTTTCATTACCTATTCACTTTCTCTTTTTTTTCAGGTATAGGTTATGCTTTTCTCTTATGGTTTCGGCATTCCTCAAGCGGCGGTTGACTGTGCTCTGTTTTTGTGCTTGAGATTTTTCACGTGCTTGTGTCACCTTCTGAGTTAGGACTCGGTGTTGGGGCTTTAATTAGGGCGAGGATTTGGGGAGTGGAGGCATTTTCATAGCTGCTTCTCTGAACATAAGGGTGACATTTCTCTCTGCCACTCCGAGTCAAGCACCCACAGTCTCTGCTGTAACCTGCAGGCAGATACCTCCCTGGCTGGGCCTGATTTAGAAGGAGGGTTGCAGGGACCAACCGTCTTGGCCTGGTACTCCAATAAATTACCCTGTCCTCTGATTATGGGCTCTATCTCACTTCTGCTTTTTCCATCTCTGGGTGTGCAACACACCCGATGGAAATCTAGTCTCAAGAACAGAGTGTTTCTTATCTTTATGTGAGACCACATATTTCATTTCTTTAAAAAAAATTTTTTTTCTACATTTCTAGGGATTTAATGAAAAAAGATTGGATCTGGAGCATGTCCTCAGCCTGTCCCCTTAAAAGAAAAGATATTTATTATGTCTTTCTTACTAGACTGTAACGTCCAAGATGGTGTGGACAACCACACTTGTCTTTTTTGCCATAGTATAATTGGCACCTATTCCAAAATCTAAAGATGGCAGGTGCTCAATAAACATTTATTTACTGAATGAAAAAGAGATGGACATCACAGTTATTGGTAACTCAGGAGAACCCATTGATCACAACACAATTGAGCCTAGAGCCCAGTTTTGAAAGACCAAAAAGAGCAAAAATTTTAACCAAGGTCTGTTTTGGTTTGAATTCCCATTCATGTCTTTCTTTGCTGGATCAGGAAGAAGCTCTGGTTCTTAACAAGTGTCCTAGTACCAGTGGGCATGAGGTGCTTTAGGAAAATCCTGGGGAGAGTAAGGCATACATGTCTCCCTTTCCTGACTTTCCCACACATAACAGCATGGATCTCTTAATACTGATCCCATTCAGTCAGGTAACCCAAACTCAGCTCTCTGCAAGACATACATTGACGCTCTAGTCAAGCATGTTACTATTAAAAATACAATTTTCTTCCTGATCTTCGTCTCCACCCATCAAAAAGTGCCTGCCTTGTATTCCACCCTCAAGCTTGTCCTCAACTAAATAACCTTCTAACACTAATTTTGTGTTTTCCTAAATTTTATATAATTGTTACAACATTGGATGGTATTTAGGTAGAAAATCTGTGATTGCAATTTACCTTAGCAGTTGTATGCTTACCTACACGTATAGACAATGAGGACTCAGCCATTTAACTAGAACATCAAAGTCTTGAGATATGGAGTCACACTTAAGTAAGTGCATTTGAGTTTAAACAGCCTTAGAAGGAGCTTAGAAACATTTAGGGACTCCAGTACAAGAGGCATGTGGCTGTGGGAAAAAATGGAAAATAGTTTTCAAAGGACTGCAGCCTGGGAGATACCTCAGTCATCATGCCACCGTAATAAAATGAGCTCTCCACTTAATGCCATACACTTCCCAACTACGAAGCAATAGTTTTTTCTAGAAAGTTTCTAGAGTCCATATTTTGCTTCAAATATATCACCGTGTCTCCCTCAACAGGCAGAACAAACTCAGCGGAACAACACGTTGCTCCAACCTCTTAACTGGCCCAAGACCAGCGTCTCTTCCCACAGTCCCAGGCGGAGGCGTAAGTCGCTGGGGCTACCGCAGGTCATCAGCTTGCACCGCCTGCCTCCCTGCCTGTTAGAAACCCAGCCAGGGTGCAGGGTCGCCATTGCCTGCTGGCAGAGCTGCAGCCACAGAGGTGTGGTCTCTCCTTTGCCGTTGCTGGGCTTTCCAGCAGGTGGTAAAGCAGTGCTGCCGGTCTACCATCTTCAGTGGCACATGGCATCCCGTGCTGAGTGAAATAAGTTCATTCTCATAAACCCATCTCCTACATGATCATTTTTAAGTTTAGCAAAGCTAAGTACTTCTTTAGAAACACTTAGTCTGACTTTCAGCTTTGATATGTGAAGAGCTTGGAAATCACCATCCCCAATTTTACAGCAAGAGCAACCTGGACAAATTGAAAAGCACCAATTTTTTGAACACATCAGAGAACTGACTTCACAGGGCAAATGAGCACCGTAAAATCTGGAGAGACAGGCAAATTCACAGTTAAAGATGAGATCTCCTTACCCCTAAGAAAAGGCTGCCGGAGCCAAAAACTGGCGGGAACACCAGGAGAAGCTGGTGTTCTGAGAAGGTCTGAGCAAGGTCCTCTCCTGGCCCCGGCGGAGGAGGAGGGCAGGGCCCTGGGGAGCGGGCTCCGCGTGTTCTTCATAACCGCAGGCTCCTCTCCTGGAGCAAAGGCTGCCGGCCCCCCAACCCAGCTGGCGGGGTCCCTCCCACTCGGGCCTGCCCCAGCCCAGGGGCCCAAACTGGAACACGCTGAGCAACAAAGTGAATCAAGTAATATTGGATTACAACCCAAGGTGTACACTACATATTCATTCTAAAAAAATAAATGATTGGATGGATAGATATACACACACATGCACACACACACACATACATACAAACACACGCACATATACATACAAACACACACATACACACATAAATGGGGAAGAAATGACCAATCTTCCATGCAGATGACCCCAAATCATTTATATAGATACTTTGCCTTCAGGGAGGTGGGGCAAAGCCTCTCACTCCTTGGGCTTGGGCTACACAGGGTGATATCTTCCCGAAGAATCCAGCATGGAAAGTGGGGGAGAGTAACTTTCAAGTGCTCAGCGTTAATGTCAACAAACGCAAGTCGACTCTTGACTCGATGTGATGAACATGGCACTTCACCTCTGTGTCCCTTTTTCCCCAAAACATACAATCCCACTCTAATCAAGAGAAAACCACTTTTTAAAAATCCCAGTTGGAGAACATTCTGCCAAACACCTAACCAGGACTCCTCAAAACTGTCAAGGAGTCAAAAGCAAGGCAAGTCTGAGAAAGTGTCACAGCCAAGGGAACCTGACCAGACGTGAGAACTGAGTGTAATGTGGCACCAGGGTGGGGTCCAGGAACAGAAGAAGGACATTATGGAAAAACAAAGGGACTCTGGTTAAACTATGGACTTTAGCTTAACAATATGTATTGATATTGGTTCATCGATTGTGAACAGTTACAAATACACTCATGTACGACAACAATAACCGGGAAACTGGGATAGAGTGTATAGAACATACAGCATTATCTTCACAACTTTTCTGTAAATGTAAATTTTTTTTTCTAAAATAAAAAGTTTAGCCCAGCGGGGCGTGGCTCAGTGGTTGAGCATCGACCTAGGATCCAGGCGATCGGGGTTCGATTCCCGGTCAGGGCACATGCCCGGGTTGCGGGCTCGATCCCCAGTCGGGGGCGTGCAAGAGGCAGCCGATCAATGACTCTCTCATCACTGCTGTTTTTCTCTCTCTCTCCCTCTCCTTTCCTCTCTCTGAAATCAATAAAGATATATTTAATAAATAAATTAATTAAATTAAATAAAAAGTTTGCTTAAAAAATTTCACTTAGCTCAGCCCAGAATCAGCAGCCAACATCTGATAAAAGCAAGTGCCCGGCATCTCTGCACAGTGGGCTTTTCATCATATCCAACCTTGTCCCCTATTTTCCAGTTCCTTCTGAAGATCCCAACTCCTGACCCCAGTTCTGTCTTTTGCCTATAAAGGGAATAAGTACCTTGGACAAGAGACAACGTTACACTTCATATATATTTTGGGATATGAAATATGGCCTGATGTCTCCTTGCACCTCTCCATCAGAATTCTACATGGAAAAAGGACGCCTAAAGTGATGACCAGCACAGTGAAGTCCAGAAGATCTGATTTATTAAGGCTCCAAGTTTAGCAACACTTCCAATGCAGGGCTTTCCAGTGGAAGTTGTATTGGTGAAAATGGACATTACAGGCTCACTCTCCCAACCCTCAAAGTGTAGAGAAACTGTGGAGGGAGGGAGGGAGCGAGGCAGGGGAGGAGGGACTGAGGAGGGAGAGAGGGAGGGGGCAAGGGGAGGTGGAAGAGAAGGAAACAGAGAGAAAGGAAGAGGGAACTGGGAACCAGCGAGAAAAGACTGGTTTCCCTTAAATCAAAGCTAGTGGTTTTTTATGATTCTGTTCTGTGCTTATTTGTATTTGGGAAAGTCTAGACAAAAAAATCAAACCTAAACGTGTTACTTTAGGGCAGAACTCCTCAGATCTTTGATATGTTGATAAAAGGAATATCTAACATGAAGATACAGAAAGCAGCAGTTCCTAAACTTACTTAATTATGGATTTTTGTCGTTGGTGGTGCCATGCCTTTTAGCAGCGCGAGGTTTGACAGAAGAGGATTTCTAAAGCACTGTCTTCAAGGCATAAGTGACCCTGTGTCTTGATTACGACGTCACCAAATATTTGAAGGTCAGTTGTATGTATACAGCGGCAGAGCTGCCAGCCTGCTTCTCGGGCGCTGCCGGTGAGGCCCTCCCACTTTGTCCCAGGTCCCTCTCTCAGGGTGGACACTCAGGCTCAGGCCAGGCAAAGCAGGTGTGCAGGCTGCTTGGTTTATCTCCTTCACAGGAGTCCGCTGGGGGTACAAGAGATGCCCTTCGTTAAATGCTCGAAAGCGCCTTCCTTTCTGTTGCTGTAGACAGTTCTTTCTAATGCTTTCTTGGGCAGCGTGTAGCTGGCCTCCTCCGACGTGTTGTGTCTCCTTTGCTTACTGCTGACCTCATCTGCAAGCGGATATCCTAATTTTCATGTCCAAAGCTAAGGGAGGGGCCCCACCCCCAATGTCACCAGGAGAGGGAGACTAAGTGATAGGAGTCCCACTGTGAGGAGACCTCTGCGCTCTCTGCTCAGTCAGAGGCCAGCTGTACCTTGGACTCCCTGGTCTGCGGGTGGCCTGTGGTATCACCCTCTCTCTGCTTGGTCTGCTTCTCACCCCTCCCCACCCCGAGTCAAGGACTTTCACGTGCTCCTTTTTACGTGTACTAACCTAACTCGGTTTATGTGTCTTAATGAACACTGGAAACTCTGTCTGACAAAAGTGATTTCCCTTTTGATGAATATTGCGATCAACACAGTCTTGGAGAGAAAGAATAGAAATACTTCTATGTGTAAATAACCTCATGCAGAATCTAGAAGGAAACTAATAATTACTATTTTATTGAGTGCCCTTGCTCTAAACTCCTTAAAATAAATTGCATTTGAATCTCATCTTTCAGGGCAATAATAATTATTTTCTCCATTGCACCAAAGGAAGTGAATCTACAAGAAGTCTACAAGACCTGGCCATATGATCAGGCTGTGTTAGACTTACGTCATCGGACACCAAAAGAGCAGCCTCTTGGTAGAGGCTCTTGGGTGCTTCCCCGGGAGTTTCCAATAGATAGCACATCTGGTAGATGGGCCTTTCAATGGGGGGAGCAATTAACACATGCTGATTTTTTAAAAAAGGAATGCATAAACATCTAAACATTAACAACATAGTCACATATATCACTCCCTGATTCCGAGTGTTCACAAAGGGTATTGCTGCTTCTTAGGGCTGATTTATAAGTAACATGCAGGTGACTAATGCAAAATTATAGTGCTCCCCTGTTTTATTAAGATACTTCAAGAGGATTTCTGGTGTTGATTTTCATGTGCATCAGATCTGCTGGACTGCCACTCCCCTGTCTTTGGTCCATGGCCTGCTGTGGAACTTCTCAAAAGGCAGTGTCGTCTGGAGTGCTGATTTCACTCAAATCGGAAGGATGTGGTAATGAAATCATTCCTTATAATGTGTTTCGGTTCCATTAAATGAACACGTTGAAGAATTCCTGTTTCATCTGAATCGGGCTGTCACAGGAACCTAATTGCAGTATCTGTACATCAGGAAAAACGTAGCCTTCTTGGGATGATTTTAAGAATTAATTATTTAAGTTTTCTATTTCCACTTAATAATCTCTGCAGATTAGTGCGTTCCACGTATCCCTTTATGATTTGTAAATTTGTCTAATTATTGTTCCGGGGACTGCCAAGCATGACATCCTTCAATGTGTTCATTTCGATCTATGGGAAGGATTGCTGAGCTAGGGCATCTGTAGGTAAGAAAAACTTCGTCCGGCCATTTACTAATCAAACCTGGCATGATGCTTGCTGCAAAGATGCCTCCTGTCAAAGGCTTAATCAGGGAAAATAATCTTGCCCACTGTTGCATCCAAGAGAATCATTGTTTATGACTCCAGGGAGTGCTGTCTTGTTAATTCTGGAGATAAACTGAAGGAACCCTTCTAGAAAAGTACATAAAGGGCTAGGGATGCAAGAGGTTTTTCTAGGGTGCTTTTCACTTGTTTCACATTAGTGAAACTCAAAAGAAGAATTACAGAAAGTCTTCTAGGTTGAAACTTTGAGGGGAGCTGGCTGGTAATCTTCAGCCCCTCCCCACCATCTACACAAACCCTGACCCGTTAAAATGTCAATTCTCATTGGGGTTTAGGTCAGAAATAGAGAAGCTACTGCATAGACCTGCACCACTTAACGTGTAGTTCCCAGGCCTGGAGCATCAGCATTATTTGGGAGTTTGTAAGAAAAACAGAATCTCAAGCCTCATCCCTACTCAATTAGAATCTACATTTAAACAAGATCTCCAGGCTACTTATATGCACATTAAAACCTGGAAAACACTTGTTTGGAGCACTTATCTCCGAAATGGGTACAATTACCCAGGGGGTGTCCAAGAAGATCCATTGGAGAGTGTGAACAATAATAAGAACTTATCTATTGTTATATATTGTATAATTTCTATTTCATGAATTTTAATAATGTGCATGAAATTGCATAGCAGCACACAAATAAAACTTATAAATAACACATCCTGGTTGTGCTTGCTCAAAATTTCCCCGGGCTCCACCCTGACCACTGAAACGATTTCTCTGGGTGGGTGTCAGGAATCTGAATTGCATACAATGTTCCTGAGTCATTCTGCTGCATGCTAAAGTTTGAGACCCACTTGTTACACCATCTTCCACCTACTTGGTTTGGAGTCCGACATTAGATGGGATTATTGCTCCCCCAAATTTGATTACCATGTCCATTGTTTTTCACATGGTATAATATCCAATTATCAAGATATTCATTTTATCATTTTATAGCATTTATATCATTTGTATGTCTTTACATTGGTTCATTTTATCGTTTAATAAAAATATGGCTACAATGATCTTGGAATATGTTTCAGGCTCTTTAGCCATGTGTCATGAACGATGAAAACAAGACTATTCCTACATACCTCTCTTCTCTGGAGTTAGCTGATATCTGAGCTCGTGAACTTCCCTCTCAGCCTCTAAGAATGGCAGGTAATAGACAAAACCAAATGAAACTTGGAAGCCAACAGCGGTCAGAAGGCTATTCATACAGGGGTCATTTCATTAACATTGCGCTCCAGTGTAGTGAGAGACCAGGTGTCTTAATGGATTTCACAGGCGTCTTAAATTTGAAGGAAATCCAATTTTTTAGGGAGGCCCAAGGAACAATTTTGGCCAAGGTCAGACACCCTGATTTTCCTATTTCCCCCCAAATAATTTTAAAAAGCATGTAAAACAGTAAGCACACTCTTCGTGTGATACCAATGTGCACTGTGGACACAGAGATAAATCAAATATATTCCTTGTGTAAAGCAGCTTGAAGTGTGATATTAAAGACTCACATAATCAATTACATCTATTATGATGTGTAAAATGAAAAAAATGAATCTGGGAAAAATCAATAGGGATACTCAATGAGAGAGCGATCCCTTCTTCCTTGGCAAGGTAGTGGGAGAAGTGAAGGGAGGCTGCCTAGCAGAGTCTCTCGAGAGGCTAAGCCTTGAAGGATGAGTGGAATTGTACCAGTAGAGAAAGGAGGGGCAAAATAGAAAATAAACTCGTTATTTCTAAGCTCAATTCCTGCTGCTTCTCAAATCATCTGTCTGATAGAGTTTTTATGTAATGCAACGTGGAATGGGCTCATCCCACCACCATCGTCAGCAATATTATCAGTTCTCTACTCTGTGCCTTGCTCATGTCCTTTCCCACGCCTTATCCAATTTCATCCCCAGAACGACCCTGGGACTGTGTTCTATCATGACCTCTATTTTATAGATGGAGAAATTGAGGAACAGAAGGAATAAGTAACTTGCCCAAGGTCACACAGCTCATTAAACATGATGGGATTCAGACCTGGGTATCTGGACTCATGACATCTCTCAAGATGACTTGTTCTTTGCTGGTCACCGGCCCCATTAACGAGACATGCATCTGTTGGTAGAGCCCAACGCCAAGGCCATGACACCAGTCACTGAATTAACTCCTCGGGTGAAGTTAAGGCCTGGAGCGGCTGCCCCTGGCTGGCCAAGCTAAAGTGCTCTTCAGAAAACCGGCTTGTGCTGCATCATTTTTGTTCCTGAACAAGGTGGTTTGTCCTAGTGCTGCCAATTGCCTAGCAATCAGCCGCCAGCTCTTGAAATAAACCCTGCTACTGTTTAGAGGGCAATAAGAGGAGTCCTTGATGGCTGAGATTTGGCAGGAAGACAAGGATCCCACCGCCTCTAAATCCCACCACTGTCTAGATCCCCCCGGTGGAGGGTTCACTGTCCCCGCAGCGCCTGCCTGTGGACCCATCCGGGCTGCACTCTTTGGATTTTGGGTCTGTGTCTCCAGGACTGCAAATATGGTCCTTTTCCCAAGCACTAAATTTCTCCTAAAATTTATTTTCCAAAACATTATTTTTAATGTTAAACAACCCCAAAATGCATTTTTCATGTTTATTGCCAGAGCATAAAATTACAATGCTGTGAACATTTTTAGCAGCATACCAATATCATGATCCATAATTTAAAAGGTGCCTTTAGTATGGCAATAAATCTCACGAGACACTGAAACCTCTGCAGAAAGTATACAAATTAGGGGCCAGCCATTCAGCGAACATCTGGGGGGATGTGGTTAATTACTGTTCCCACCATTAGGGAGAACTGTGGGAGTGACTGTCGCCTGCTCCACGGTGGAACTGGTGGTGCGGGAAATATTGAGGGACTGGCTTTGCAAAGTCTTTAGGAAGATGGCGGTGACATTTAGTACAGAAGAGTGATGAAATCAAGGTAAGGGACATACGCCCTCACAGATTTCCCCCAACAGAGGGAAAAATCAGCACACACACGTGGTGCCCCCCCACACACGCGCACACACACACACACACACACACATGCACACACACACACACACACCCACACACACGCTCTGTCGCATTTACCAGAAGGTGAAGGCTGTGTGTCAGGAGTGGGGCTATTAGCTCTTGCTGGCTGAGTTTCACAGTTTGAAATTAATTTTTTTCTGTATTTCTACCCTCCTGAGGTCCTGACCAATTGCCACTTTGTCGGTGAGCTTTTTTAATTTTCAAGGAAGGTAGGTGGTGTGTGAAACAAATCAATTGCTCCTTCAGAAACCACATCTGTATGACTTCTCACTTTAGCTTCTGCCAAGCTGGAGGCAACTCCAGGGTTTTTTTTCTCCAAAAGGTACGAGGCCCAATTAGGAAGCCAAGCAGATATGGAAACAGTTCCGTCGGGCAGACCCCGCGTGAGGATCACTTTCTCAGCCGAGGGCGGCTGCTGGGCTGAGGTTGGGGACAGTGAGCACATGCCTGGAAAGTGGACACTGAGGTCGCCTGCTCCTTCTGTGTGCTCACAGGAAGGGCCTTGGTGATGGCAGGGAGCTAATTACCAAGTGCAAAGCTCTTAGGAAGCCATGGAAATCAGCACAACCCTATAAGCGGTGGGGCTGAGACCACGCAACGTGCACACTCAGGGTGCGTGCACACACACACACACACACACACACACGCCCCAGATTATGTGTTTAAGATGACTCCCCATATTGGCATCATTACTCTATTTAGGCTAATGATGCCGGAGACAATCAGAGCTATCGCTGCTCTGCAAATGATAAGTGCCATATAGAAAGGCCCCCCGGGGAAATTTATCCTGTTCAGGCTTTTCAGGTCTGATGGATTTTTTTAATCTATCTGCCAGACTGCTTTGAAAGCTAAATAGGTGCCCATCAACAAGCTGTCCATGGTCAACTTCACATATTTTGTTTGTGTTGACATTTTTGTTTCAATCGAATGGGTCGTTTGCCAGATGGCTGCCATCCTCATTAGGGTCTCTTAGCACATCAAGTGAGTATTCTTTGGGCTGATTTATGTACAGGGGTGTCCCTTTGTTTCTAACTTGTTTCTTTTGATGGTCTGAATTAATTGGTGGTTGTGTTTTAAGGGATGGGTGCCCATGGCTATCTCAAATGTGTACGCATTGAGCATCTACTGTGGTTATTGGCAATGCAGTTCCTTCTTGTATACCTAGCTGAGATTAGAGGCTGTGCTACATCATGGAAAAATATAAATTTAGGAAAATGAACATTAGTTAGGAAATTCCTTAACTGATGGCAACTGGAAGTTCAAAGTCCTTACCCCATTCATTAAATCTCTTTTTATTGTTCTTACGAAGGCTTGTGGGTTTCTTCATTGTCTCCCTCTAACTTTTCCAGGCTTTTTGCTGGTTCTCCATTGTCTGCTTGACCTCAATATGTTGACCTGTTGTAGGGTAGGGTTCTCAAGTTCTCTGCTTTCCCCCGTCTGCACTCTTCCCTGAGGCAACTTTGTCTTATGCTATGGTTTAAATGTCATCGATGGTTAGTAACTGCCAAACTTTATTCCAAGCTCTGATTGTTTTTACTGAATGCCATTCAGTTAGCCAGCTACATATTTGATCTCTCCACCTGGATGACCATATATGCACCTCAAACTTAGCATGTCTTTAAAAGAACTTTCTAAATTTTCTGCAAGAATGTTTCTCCCATACTATACCATGTCTTGGTAAATGGCAGTGCCATCTACCCAGTTTCTCAAGATGAAGACCTGGAAGTCATCCTTGAGACCTCTGTTGGCCTCATGCCCCATGTGCCCATCAACAAATCTTCTGCCAACAAAGATCCTCATCTGTTTTCTCCTCTCCATCTCCACCGCCATCAGCCAAGATTTCTTACTTGATCTATTGTGACTGCCCTCTTAATTTGTCTCTTCACTTCTATCCTTGTCCCTCAACAATCCACTTTTCATAGCAGCAAAAGTTACCTTTAAAAATAAATTCAACAGATTATATTAATTTCCTACCAAAATTTCACCAATGCTTCACAACATATGCAGAAGAAAATCTCAACTTCTTACACCATCGCCTGGGCCGCACCTCTTAGTTTCCACCCCCTGCCACTTCCCTTCATCACTATGCTTCAGAGATGTCCAGGAACATACCCAGCTTGTTCCTCTAAGGGCTCTTGCATTTGCTTTTTTTTTTATTTTCTCCAACTCAGAATGCTCAATCTTCACATATCCTGTTCGTCCTGTCCCTCAAGTTTCACCTCAGAGATTCCTGACTATTCTATCCAGAGTATCCCACCCCAGGTACTATCATCTCAGCCTGTTTCAACTTCTTCCATCACTTACTGCCACCCACAATCATCCCATTCATGTGTTGTCTTTCTGGTGTGTGTCTTGTCTCTCTGAGCTAAATGTAAGTTCCGTGGACCCTGTCTGTTCACTCCTGTGTCTCTGACTCTTGGACCAGTAACTAGAAAGTCTAAATGCTTAATACATACTTACTTGTTAAATAAAAGGATATATATGTATAATGCAATTTAGCACAGAATTACAGTACATATATTTGCCATTTTATAGAGTTTGGGGTCTTTCTCTACTAATTTGAAAATCCTTTGAAGGTAGTGACTCTGTTTGATAAACTCTTGCTGGTATCAGTACAGGTACTAACGAAAGCTCATGAATAAAATGACATATAAAAAAGCCATGTTTTTAATGATTACAATGCATGGTAAAACCTTCAGAAGGAAAGGAGAATGTTTTGTGGACCATTTGTTTTTTGTGTGTGTGTGGCAGTTTTTAAGTTATGAGTTTTTAAAAACAGTACTTTTTAATGGAAGCAACTTGGCCAAAAATCTGTCACAGAACTTTGAGACCCATTAAAACAAAGTTGAATGAGAAATAAATAAATAAATAAATAAATAAATAAATAAGCCATTTTTTAGGGTATCCTTTCTATAGGATAGCCATATTCCCTAGCTGTCTTCAGTTATATTTAATATAAGGCAAACTATAAATAAACATTAAAATTTTGTTTAGGGGGAGTAGATTCATATTTCAAATATACTAAAAATTGAACAAAGAGATTCATAGCAAAAGAAAGGAGCACAGGAGAATAGAAAATGTAGTTATGAAGGTCATTGTAAAACCCATGAAGTTAGAGATTCTATTAATTAATTATTCACTCATTCAGAAAATATACATGGAGATCCAGCTACATGATGGGCTCTAGCTGTAGAACTGAGAACTAGAGACACTGTTCATGACCTTCGGGGACGACTGACTAATGAAGGAGACAGACAAGTGTCCAGGTAATTACGTATAGAGGATAAATAGTGGTAAGGTTATAATTACAGGGGGTTGGAGAGACCCAGAGGAGGCCCTGATCCAGGATTGAGGGTCTAAGAGAGCACCCCAGAAGCTGTGGTTGGCCACATAATGTTAATGCTGTGTTCAACACATTTCAATGCACTTAAGAATCACCTAGGAAACTTGTTAAAATGCAGACTTGCAATCCCCTCTGCAAGATCCTTATGCGAGTGGCCTGTGAGAAACTGCTCGGGGAGTGAGCGGAGGGTCTCTGGAGTTAGCGTTTCTGCCTCTGAGTCCAGCTCTGCGCACACATGCTGGCCGCAGGGGAACGTTTCTTCCTCTCTTGCCTCAGCTCCCCTCCTGCACAGAGATGTTCGGTCAACATTAGCAAGTTATCGCCGCCACCATCAACGTTAGCGTCAACCTCACAGAGGAAAGGGACATGTTGCCGGCAGAAGAAAGGAAACGTGGAAAACAAAGGCACGTGAGAAAATTTACCGTGACTACGGCTGGAAAGACCTGCGTAAGACATCAAGAACCCCAGCCGCTGTGGACGGGGTGGCACAGCTAGACCAGTGGTCAGCAAATCTGGCCCACTGCCTCTTCTTGTAAATAAAGTTTTATGAGTCACTGTGACAGAAACCGTATGGCCTGCAAAGCTTAAATACTTACTGTCTGGCCCTTTATAGAAAAAGTGTGTTGATTCTGGTCCAGAGGTAATATGGCTCCATGGTTAGGGGCATGGGCTCTGCAGCCCGTCTCCCTGGGTTTGACCCCAGCTTTCACACTTACTGTGAAACCCTGGGTAAGTGGCCTACCTCTCTGTGCCTTCATGTCTTCTCCTAAAAAACAGGGCCATTAGGGGTACCTTCCTCACGGGGTTGTGAAGATTTTAGTCAGTTAGCACCTACAACGTCCTCAGATGAGAGTCTGGCCCAGAATAAGCCCTCCGTAAATATTGGGCACAATTACTATCAGTAAAGGCTAGGTCCTTATTTATTGACGGAATTTAAGTGGCTTGTGAAAACCCCCTTGGATGTGGCGTCTCTGATTATTACAGACCGAGGCCAAGAAGATGAGGGCAGGACAGCTCTGCCGCAGACGAAATGGAAGTGACTGCCTCTAGCGGCTCTGACTGTCCCCTCCTCAGCCTTTAGCACTTCACACGCTGCGCAAAAGCAAGCAGACTCTTCATGAAGGTCTAGCAACGAGCAAGCGATCCACCCCCAATACGGCCAAGTTGTATTTATAGGAAGATACTCTTCTTTTTCTCGCATATGTAATTTTATCTCCTGGGCCTGGCTGTTGGCTCAGCTGTGATAGCATTCTCTTAAAGAATACCGTGTAGCCCTGGCTGGTGTGGCTCAGTGGTTAGAGCATTGGCCTGCAGACTGAAGGGTTGAGGGTTCAATTCCAGGTCAAGGGCACGTGCCTGGGTTGCAGGTTCAACCAGGGCCAGGGCACGTACAGGAAGCACCGATCGATGTGTCTCTCTCACATCGATGTTGCTCTCTCTCTTCCCTCTCCCTCCCTCCCTTCTACTCTCTAAAAATCAATGGAAAAAATATCTTCTGGTAAGGATTAACAAAACAGACAAAAAATACTACTACTACTACTATGTAAACACATTTTTCTATGTTGGTTCCTCAGTCCCTTCTCTTAGGAATCTGTGTCCCACCTTAGGGGGGCCTGTTGCAAGGCGTTGCAAAAATTGCTGAGTACAAGCACTGCTTTGAAGTCAGCCAGGCAGACCTGAGTTTGAATCCCTGCTCTGTCCCTCGCTGGTGAGTTGACAAACTTCTCAGTTTGCCCACATACCAAATGGGGATTGTAATGATCCCTACATCACAGGCTTGCTATGGCGGATAAATCAGAAAGCATACGAGCAGCACCTGCCCCACGGAAGAACTTCCCCCAAAGTGACAACTACGGTAAGTTTAGTTAGTAAAACTCAATACTTAGAAAACTTCGGTGGGTATTTTTGAGCAGCGCTCTGCTGAAATGCCTCATTCCCAGTACTCAGCAAGTGAATGGAGCCTGCCCTCCTAGGAGCACCGTATTTTTTCCTCGAGAACATTTAGGCACTTTCTGATGGTTATTAAATTAAAATGTTTATCCCTCAGGAGAGAAAACAATCAACTCCCACGCCAATTCTATTTATGAAACAAAATGCTTTGTTTTTTTCCTGACTCGAATTCTCCTTTATGTACAATCTCTTTGAAATAGCAGGGGGTTTGGAATAATTTTCACCCTGTGCGTGTGCGCGTGTGTGTTTCTTTCAAGGTGAAGCTGGCATTTGGGGCTTGTCTTGAGAGCCATCCTTCATCTGCTCTCAAATAGGAGCCAAGACCAGGGGTCCTTGGCAGCAGGAGAGCCTCGGAGCCCTCGCAGTGTGGGTGCTACTTTGTTACGCTGATGGGAGGCTCAACAAGAGCAAGATAGGACCAAAATTTGCACAAGCATTTGCTATCTTCCTTGGGGAAGATCAGACATGGCCAGCCATCAGATGAACACACACGTTTCCCTGGGGCGGCGCCACATCGTTAGATTCTCACTCCTCTGGCATATGCTAAGCTGTCAGGCAAGAGGAGGTCGCTCCTGGAGAGAACCAAGTATCTTTTTGTGTTTCTGCTGAGGTAACCCATACTTTATAGTCCAGCTTAGTGGAAGACCATTTACTTGGAATCAGGAGTCATGGGCTTGAGCCTATTTTTCCTTTAAAAGTGACAGAGGTTACCTTCTCTAGGAATGGTCTTATGTCCAACCTCACACACAACCCCCATCAGGTTTAGGTCACTTTCATATACAACTGCATATTGTGATGGATCTACTACATTAAAGCCCTTATGGTCTTGTTATTGTCCAAGTGTCCTCTTTGGAAGAAGAGACTCTCTGTTATCTGTGACTCCTCAGTGCCCAGCCTAGTTCCGAGCTGTGGGAAGTGCTCAGGAAGAGCTTGGTGAGTGATTGTGGCAGGAAGGTCAGAGATAAAAGGAAAAGACACCACCAAGCAGAGCTTGAGGCCTGGTCCTACTAAACCCAACTCATCTCAGTTTGCCTGGGACTTCCTCAGTTTTAGCGATGAAAGTCTCAGGGAAACTAGTCACCCTCTTTCTAGATGAGGAACCTTGCCCAGTTGTCCTATGACTCCATGTCACATTTCCTTCTCTTTCATCATCGAAACCATCGTCAGAATCACCATCCTCAGAGCTATCGTGTAACAATAACTAATGGAGTAGCTAGTTATCCATCTACTGCATCTGCTCAGCCTTCCCCTCCCCTTCTGGTAGCAGCACCCCAGTTCTCCTATAGGGGGCATTTCTGCTCCAATCTTAGTCCATGGGGTTGACTCTACCCTTGACTCCACTCTTGGACACATAGCCCAGGCCTGCCCAGTTAGAGCAATCCATCCCCTTGGCTACCATGAATAGTTTGGAGACAATTATGTGACTCAAGCCAGGCCAAGAAGACAATTGTGAGATGTTTGTTGGAAATATAGAGAAAGGTGTGCTCTTACTTCACCAGGACTATTCGCTGATAGACTGTGAGTCTACTACTGTAGGGGACACAAAGAGTAATGACCTGCTTGAGTGTGAAGCCAACCTAGAGGGAAGCCAAGTAGAGAGATGGAGGGAGACATCCTGCCAATATCTTTGATCCACTGGACTGCCAGACTGGCCCTGGCTGTTTTAATGATATGAATATACTTCTGTGCTTTCATTTATTTGATGTGGGACCAGAGTCCTAACATAGTAAATTTACATTGACAGAATCTCTTTTATATCAGATTTTGTATATCCCATTTTCTGAATATGCCCTAAATTTCCAATATTAAAAATTTCTCCTCTCCTGCCCATACAGTTTTGCATTTTATAGGCAAGAGTCAAAGACAGTCTGTCCAAATAGTGGGTGAAAGCATTTTCTTCCCACAAGTGTCTGCTCCCCTCCCTTTGCCACTGAACACTTCCAGCAACTAGACACATGCTGATGCTCCCTCACTTCACCTAAGTCTAATAACAACCCTAAGGGAGATGCTCTTACTGCTCCCATTTAACAGATGGAAAAACAGAAGTTCACCAAGGTGAAGTAGCTCAGTCAACATCACACAGCCAGCTGCTCCAGGGCTGTAAGTAGAAAGGAATTATTAAATAATAAAAATGTGTTATTTTATTTATGTATTAAGCAAATGTTCTTAAGTGTCTGCTCCGTGTCAGAAATGGTTTTAATGTGCTGAGGTGAACAGACAGACACAGGGTTTGCATCCTGATGGGGTGACATAACACACAAGAAACCACAGGAGCACAATTTCAGGTGGTCGTAAGAGCCAGGAGGAGAATGAAGGGAATGGTGAGTGACTGGAGAGGGACAAGCATCTTCCATGAGTTTGTCAGGATGGCCTTTCTCAGGAGATGACATCTGAGTGGGGCCCTGATTGATGAGAGGAATGGGACCTAAGTGAGGCCTGGGGAAAGTGTCCTGGCAGGTGGTCATGACACCTACCCACAGTGTGGTCTCCAGGATGAAATGAAAGCCTATCTGGGACAGCACTTGGGAAATTAAAAGGTACACAACTGCTCCTTTTGATCTGTGGCCAGTCTTCATTCCAGCCAGATGCCTGTGACCACGACTCCTAGGCTCCTACCTGGGGGGAAGGTTCCTAGAACCAGGTTCATTTGCTTGTTTGATTTTGAGGCCTCCCAACACCATTCATCTTCTCTGGTGGCCTTTTACTCTATAAGCCAGTTTCCTCACCTGTAAAAATGAAGGTAAAGCGCTTCACACCATGTTTGTATAAATAAGCACGTAACAACTAATGCTTCCCCGTTATATTTAATTTGGGAATGCATGAGAAGGACTCCTGTGGGAAAATGCTTTTTTATTTTTTATTTAACACTTGTCCATCTTGATAGCTATATCTGTTAACAGATTCTTCAGCTATTAACAACAGAAATCAATTTTGGCTATGTTAAGCTAAAAGAGAGAGGAAGAGAGGGGGAGAGAGAAAGAATGGGGGGAGGGCCGAGGGAGAGAGGAGAGAAATATATGGGAAGAGTATATAACAGGCCACAAAATCTAAAGGGAAGCTGTAGAGTCAGGGCTCAGAGAGCACAGGAACTGGGGCTGCACCATTGAACTTCGAGAGGAAGCTGACGGACGGGGCCGGGATAAACCAGGGTTTGGGTTCTTTCCAAAATTCAAGTTACAAGGAAATGGAACCACTCAGGTTAGTTTGCCCATCTATTGGCCAGCGGGTGGTGGGGAGGTTTGATTGACTGTCCTTTGAACACTGTCATCAAAGAGAAAGACGTGGCACCCCAAATACAGAGCAGTAGTTATGATTCTGAGCAGACAAAAACAGATAAGGCCACTACAATGGGCAGGTTTGACTCTGAAATAAATGGATGCAAACTTCTACTACCAAAGAGGGAAATCGTTTGTTTGCTTGTTTTACATTGTAAATCTGGCCCAGGGGCAGAAAATGAGAATATAGTATGAATTAGTTTTTAGCATCTTTTGCAGAGGTAGTACAGTATAATCATTAGGAGCATGGGATCTGGGTTCCAACCTTTGGGGTTTGAACCCCAGCTCCCCTGCTTGCCAGCTGTGTGAGTTTGGGCAACTGATCTCTCCATATGGGTCCACACGTTCTCATCTAATAATTAAACCTGCCTCATAAAGTTGTTACTAAAATTAAATGAGTTAATATATTTAAAGCTCTGAGAAGAGTTCTTAATACATATAAGAGATCAATAAATTTTAATTATTCTTATAATGATTGCTATTGTTGATATCTATTGCAATAGATAAGCTCTCGGCATTGTCAGATTCAAATGTGCTTCTGAAGATTCCTGGTTCCAGAAGTTTACCAGCATTCTGAGCCGCCAACCAGCACCTTCACTTGGGTGTGGTTTTCCTGTTCTCTAATCCTGTGAAGTGATTAACCCCCTGATTCTTTATAAATAGGGCCGCAAGCAGAGTGGGAGCTCTAAAGAACTGTGAGAGGTAGTTTGGTGTCAGGGTGTCTTCAGGGAGCATGTAGCTCCTGATGGAAAGCAGAAGGCCGGGGCGAACCAACATGTCCAGTCTCAAGGGGCACTGTCCCTACTCAATTGCGTATCACACGGACGGTTTAAAAAGGGAGATCATATTTATATTTAGGAGCAGCAAGCCCAGCACCCCCCCCAAACAGGGCACGGAGAAAGGCACAGCTGAGGAAGGAAACCCTCTCTTCCCCTCCAGTGTGTTGATGTTCCTCATCTTCGCTGCCAATACTTCATTAAATTGCAGCTTGTGCAGAATTTCTTCTTAGTCGCTTTTCCAAACCAAAAGTGAGTCTTGTGCTAATCTGACGTCTTACACAGAAGCAGCAAGGTGGCTCAAGGTGGGGTTGTCGGTGTCTTGGGGGTGGGAAGGCCCGCCCTTGCACTTGGACTCCCCCAGGGCACTGGGTGTGAATTCAACCCAGGACTTCCCCAGGGTCTGCGAGGAAAGAACAAGCTCTGGGAAGGGGGCCACGCACGGGGAATACAGAATAAGATCCCTTATTGCTGCGGTCCCTCCTCTCCTCATCTCGCTTTGCCTGCATTTCCTTTCAACGTGCCGGTGGTCAAAGTGAATAATGATATATTTTTGTTGTTGTTTAAGAGAAGCCCTTGAAAGCCACCGTGAGACTGGGGTCCAGAAATCTAATCTTTGTTTGATTCTGTGTTTAGTGGGGATTCAAATCCCAACTTAATTTAATCTTTTGACTTATCCTGCAGGTACTGCCTGATTATATTCCAGCGCCACCAGTAATGGGATTGCAGGGACAGAATCTTGCTATTAGCACTTCGAGAAACAAAAGCCGAACAGACACTGTCACTGGTATTAGTCAATGAAACCTGCCGCAAACGGATGACTGCTTCCCCCAGCCTTTACCCCATGCCTCATTTTAATAAGCTATCGCAAGAATATATATTAAAAGTTGCAGATTCCATTCATCTCCAGAAAAGCCTGAATTTCAACTACCATGCAGAACCTCAGATCCTTTGCTAATAGATATGTTAAAGCAGCAACGTTCAGTAACAGGCAGGCAACAATTTGTTAGTAATTTTGGTGATTTGCTTATGTGGTCGTTTTGAGGGTTTTACGATAGTTGGTAATTTTTAATCAACATAGAAATAACATATAGCCTAGTAAAATGGGAAAACATTTCCACCTCTGTAATTAGGCTCTCTGCATTACAATCTTCTTGCTAGATTGGTAACTTTAGATGAGTTAATCTCTCTATTGCTCAGTTTTTTCATCCATGAAATGGGGATAGTGATGCTGTCTCTCTTGCAGGATTTTTGAAGGATTAAATGAAATAATGCATGGAAAGCCCTTAGGCAATGTGTTAGCACATAGAAATGATACAAAAAATATTATCAATTATTACTATTAAGAAAAAAGCAAATATTGCCCTGGCTGGTGTGACGCAATGGTTAGAGCGTTGGCCTGCGCACCGGAGGGTCGCAGATTCAATTCCCAGCCAAAGGCACTCGTGTGGGTCGCAGATCCAATCCCTGCCCCTGGGGGCGCGTGTGGGAGGCAACCAATTAATGTGTCTCTGTCTCATCAATATTTCTCTTTCTCCCCCCACCCCCACTCTCTCTAAAATCAATGGAAAAAAATATCCTCACTCCTCAGGTGAAGATTAAAAAATATATAGAAAAAAGCAAATATAGAAAAGTGACAGAGAGGAAAAGTAACAATGCCTGTCAAAGAGCCATGACCTGTCACTGTGTGCGCTCCCTTGTTGAGATTCTCTAGCCTCAGATACCATGAGGAAAGCGGAGCATGTTCTACAGGGGACAAAGGAGAGAGCAAACTCCAGTTGGTAAGTAAACACGTAAAAAGATTCCAAACTCAATCGTGATCATTAACACAAAGGCTGTCAGATTTTCATCTAGCGTATGGGCAGAGATGGAGACCATTGTAAAGCTCAGTGCTCCTGAGGGACGGTAAGATGCTGTATAAACACGAAGGGTTTTCCTAGCAAGCAGCAATGGTCACTCAGGCCGAGCTAGCAAGGAGGCGATTTCTCACAGTTACCGGGCCAGCTGGAGGGTAAGGCCAGGGCCAGCAGCCACGCACGTGGCCGCAGGTGCCATGCAGAATGGGTCCAGAGTGAGGCGCTGCTGCAGGGCCTGCCGAGACCCACGACCTTGGCTGCTGCTTGGCTCCCCTGCCAGTGCTCCCCCAGGAACCTGATGTGGAACTCAGAGCCCCACAGCCACCAGGGAGATGTCCCTGCAGCCCCTGGCTTCTTTGCACCACCAGCTCCCATGCAAATCTGGGGCAGGCCTGGCACCGCATTGGAAGAGCCTAGATGACACCTTGACTTGAATGCAGCACAGAGAAGTGAGCATGTGACCGATTCAGCAGCTGTTGGGGGGGGGGGGGGGCAGACTCTACCTCAAAACTAAGGGGATTCCTTAACTGCAGAAAAGGTTTATGATTTAGAGAAAAAAAGACCATATATGCGCCACTGTAAAAACAGCATTCTGCATTGCCTGTGAGAGCATAAAGCAATTTATTTTTATCTAAAAGCAATTTTATAATATGTTGCAAGAGGCTTAAAATCATTCATAGCTTTTGACTTTGTAATAATCCCACTTCTGGTCATTTATCTTAATGAAGTTATCAGAAAAACAAATAATTATATACAAGGTTATTAACCAAAGCTTTACATATTGATCCCCAAATTTTACAATACTCTTTTTTAACAATGAAAGAATGATTTAACAGTGTTAGGTCTGTTATTTTAAACATTATTTGAATTATATGGTTAAGGGGAAAAGTGGAATCTATAAAAACTAACATTTACAGTGTAATTAAGAGCTAGATACTGTTTTAAGAGCTTTACATGAACTGTCTCACCTACTCGTCACAACAATTCTATGAACTACAGATGTTAAGTGCTACTTTCAAAGGGGATTTAAGTAAATTGCCTCCAGGGAAGAAAATGAGAAGACGGAAGAGGGATATTTGAAGTTTCTGTTTGACAGCCTAGAATCTTTAAAGGCGGTGGTGCCTCTCCCTCGCTGTGCCTGAGAACCTTCCCCGCACAAACCTTTGTCTCAGCCACGGAGGAGGGAGTCCGCACCTGCTGCAGGGAACGCGCGTTCCTCATCCTTCCTGCCGGTCTGGACTCTTCCCTTCCCTGTTGCTAAACAGATAATGCTCATTTTAATTTCCAGCCTCACTCCCCATTTATCGCCTTCCATAAAGATTTACTACTGTTTGCTTTTAAAAAACAAACTAAAATTTCTTGAATGACTTTAGATTTACAGGAAAATTGGACGTCCCTCCAGAGCCCCTGCACAGCCCCTACCCAGCTTAGCATCTTACATTAGCATTGGTTCATTAATGAACCAATACTAATACACTATTATTAAGTAAGGTCCATATTTCATTCCGTTTTTCCCAAATGTCCTTTTTTCTGTGATAATCACTCAGACTTTCCTTATTTTTAATGCCCTTGACAGTTTTGCCAAGTCCTGGTCAGGTATCTTGTCGAATGTTCCCAACTGGGGTTTGTCTGATATTTTTTTCTTGTGATTAGACTGGGGTTATGGATTTGGGGGAGGGAGACCAAGAGGTAATGTGCCGTGTTCATCCCATCGTGTCCAAGCTACACACTATCAGCACAACTCTCAGTGTTCATGTTAACCTGGGTCACCCAGCAGGGGTGATGTCGGGCAGGTATTTCTACCGTAAAGTTACTCTAGCCCCCCTTTTCCACGCTGTACTCTCTGGAAGGCAGTTACTATCACATCCTCCACCTCAGGAGTGGGGAGCTATGCCCCATCTCCTGGGGAGCAGTGTATGTACATAAAATATTTGGAGTTCTTCCACATGGGCTATTTGTCTACTTCCCCCCATTCATTTGTTTATTCCACCCCCTGTATCAGTAGGGACTCATGAATATTTATTTTATACTTTGGGCCAACACTACTTTGTGTGTTTTTGGCTCATATTGTTTGTTCTTGAACACCCATAACGACTGAACAAAACCATTGTCCAACCCAAACCTTGTGACACCTGAAAACTATTAAGAGTCAGTACCCAGAAAATACTTATTGAGTACCTACTGTGCGCCCCAATAAGTTGACTTTTTTTTAGCAGGTAATAATGCAATCGGCCACCCACTTTCCAGTTTATTATTCTTTGTTCGAGATCAAATGCCTTTGCCATCATCAGGGAACCAGTCTGCCCAGTGGTTTGCTCCCATGACCCTTCCCATGGGGGCTTCCTGGAGGAGAGGTCTCTGGCACGCTCGTTGGCTGACTTGTTAGCGAGGCCTAAGCTTCCCCGGGTTGGGCGGGCGTGCAGTCTCACCCCCTCGTCTGTTTCTTCTCTCTCGCCCTCGATGCTCCTCCTATTGCTCTGGAGACCAATCTCACCAATTACCCAACTTCCCTTCTCGCCTTTTCATAGCCTCCTGTCACCCTCGACCCGCAGGGCCCCCCGCCTTCACCATCGTTCCCACGGCTAATATTCTGTGACTACCGACCTAGGCGCCCGACGTTGAGACGCGCACTTTAGACGGGCTACCCTGACAGCAACCCTGTAAGGTCGGTGTGTCCTTAGCCCCATTTTACACAACAGGAAACAGGCTCCGTGAGACGGAGGAACTTCCCCAGGCCTTGTCTCCAGAAAGTGGCAAAGCCAGGACGGATCTGATACAAGAAGGTGCTGCTGAAAAGCTCCCAGCTTCCCAGCGGCCTGGTTTTTTCTGCCACTTGTTCGCTTGCTTCCTAGCAAAACAGGAACCACGCTTCACTTCGTTTCCCCTTCCAGCGCACCACAAAGACTCTAATTCCTGCGCCTCCTTCAAAAGTCAATGTAAAATTAAAATAACCATATTAAATTTTCAGTCCCTCCTGAGGGGCCGGACAGTGGTGGAGCAGCAAGGAGAACAAACAAACCTTACAAACAAAAGTGGGGATTATCCAGAGTCCCCAGGCAGAGAGCTTTAAGCCAAGCTAGCTGGGCGCAAGCAGCACTTAGCAGCATACGGCCAGGATCTCAGCAGGCGACATCCTCCGAGGTCGGAGCGCAGGAGGGCAGGAGACGGACGAGTGCACCTCGGGGCCCAGCGTAAATGCAAACTGAAGAGAGCCGGGCTCTGGTTCTGGCCTCAAATGCTTCTGATTTCTTTCCTTTTTTTCTCTTTTTTTTAATGGACGAAAGAAGCCTTCTAACCGGCAAGGTAAATAGTTCATGGGTTATTTATTTTATCTCTATTCCTGGTTAAATTGAGTTCAAAATAATTAGATAACCCTGAAAAAGCTGTGACTCGTCCTGCTAATTCCACCTAATGATTTTCCGGCGGAGTTGCCCAGTGAAAGGGGTTATCTGTTAAAACAAGCTTTAAACCATTAATCGAGTGAAATTACAGCCCGGCAGCTCCCGCAGGTGCGCGGCGCGGGTGGGAACCCCGGCTCGGGCCGGGCCGAGAGCTCGGCCCCCGCGCCCTCCTTCTCGCTGGCGGTTGACCGGGCCGGGCCTCGGGGCAGCTACCGTGCTCCCCGCACCTTACACTACTTGTGGCCTTAATTGAGGGACCTAAACAAACAAATTAATCACCCTGGCCCATAAAAGTGACAGAATTCATATGGTAGCATTCTTCACTCTCTCCAATTTGTTTTCCTGAATTCCCCGCAGCGATTTATTTGCTGAATATGCGAGTTTTCCCCCCTTATGAAAATTACAAATTGTTGTCAAGGTTAACGAGTTAATATTCTCATTCAATATTTATTTTATGGGGAGACGGAGGGAGCATGGCTGCTCCTGTACGTCTTTCCACTGCAAAGTCTGGTTTCTTAATCAAAATGACAAGGACACTGTCCTTTGTATGATACTCGGAATCATCGAGACTAAAAAATGAGCTTTATTAATCAGCAGGCCCTGATTAATTACTATAAAGTGCGGCGCCCACATTTCTGTACATTTTAATAATTCCCGCAGAAGGCTAACAATGTCCCCCGAGATCTGGGATCCCAGGGGCTTGCATTCCTCTAAGCAGTGTCACGATAAATAGTCACGAGTAGCGGCGCTCTTTCTCTAACCCGCTCCCTTCAAGCCGGCAAGCAGGGGAGCAGCTTCTTTTTCCTATTTCCCATCTATAATTCATCGTTAGCATACAAAGTAAAAGAGCCAAGAATCAGCGGTTTCATCAGTTTTCAAAATACCAAGGGACAGCGAGGGTGATTTATCGCAGGCCACATGATCTGGTTCGCATAGTCGGAATATTTCTGCGGAACGCGGCCTGACATAACTCCTCGATAAGAGTGACCACGCGGAAGATGACGCGGAGAAAGGTCAGGGCTCTGGGGTCCGCCTGTGACATCCTCCTGTGAGCCGCGGCTCCCCGACCTCCCTTCCCAGACACGCCCAGCCCCAGGCCCTGTCCACAAGGGGACATTCCCCATCCTGGAGGCGGCAGGCAGGCACCCATTTTTAAGGCTTCTCAACACCCCCTTTACCATGTCCCCCGAGAATGGCCTGGAGTCACGGAGACAGCACTACAACGGGCTGTGCATTTCACTGTGTACCAATTTGACCTCAGTTTATAGTCCAGAGAAAGAGCTTATGGAAGATAAGAGAAGTGAGATAGCAAGGCATGTATGTCTATAATGTAATAAGAAGATACAGATATTTATATATAGACATGTGTATATACAAAGGTATATGTATTTGTGTATATGTATGTATATGCGCACACACATGCAGAGTGGGGCAAGAGTAGGCTTACAGTTGTTTGTATGGAAAATAATATAATTAATAAATAACGACATAAGAATAAACTCTGTTTCGTATACTGACATCTGTGAGCCTACTTTTGCCCCACCCTGTACACATACGCAGCATGTATGTATATGTATATGTACATGGATATACGTATATATAAAGCCGATGACCAGCCACATTCTCTTATTTCTTGTTCTCAAAATGGCTCTGAAGTGCACCTGGATGTAAACCTGCCAAAAGGAGAAATAGCAGCTCCAGGTCTGAGGAGCTCTTGGAGTCTAAATGCCTGCCCCTGAGAGTTCTGCCAGCTGATTACCGGGCTGGCAGATCCTCCTCGCCTCTCACTATTGAGTCAGCGGGAGAGGGGTTCTCTGTTCTCTGCACTGAATGGCAGTGAGGCACTTGGGGGGAGGGATCTGCAGGGAACAAGACCATCCTAGGCCAGCAGTTAGCGGCCCTGGGGCACGCTGGCAGGTCACAGACTGTGCTGAACTGGGTTATAAGCTAATCGCTGCCAATAATAAGGTCCTGAAATTTGCAATGACCTAAAATATAATCATGAATTAGAATAGAGGCAAGTTTCTACCTGCCTACATCTGTGGCAGGCTCAGGACCACGTCAACATGGGGGGATCATGGGATTCTCTGTCTTTGACGCCCAAACCTATGAGGAGGGACAAGTGTGCCTTTGAGTAGCATCCAGGTAGATGGGCCTGAGAAAATTTTATGGATTTTCCTTCAACCAAGAAAGGTTCGGGAGGAGTGGAATGTTCCCGCGTAACCAGTGTACTTGTGATACCGAGAGACAGAAAAAGAAAAGCCATCCTGTGGTCAGAACAAGGAGGGTGAGGCTGGAATCTGCGTGGTTGAGAGCCTAGGGCCAGGGAGTAGTAAGTCAGTATGTGCCGTGCAAAGAAAGGCAGAGACTAGAGGCCAGTTTCCTCGCCCTGCCTCACATCCTCTTCTGATTCCCAGCAACCTCCTTGAACATAAAACAACCCTGAGAAAGAGGAGAAGACCCTGAGCTAAAGTAGTTTATTTCCGTCATTTGAGATAATAGAGACCCGCATCAGTTATGATTAAGTCCACAAATATATAATAGAAAATCCCAGTAACAGTGACGTGCTGAGCTAAGGAAGCATTTCTCTCTCGTGTGAGTCAGGCCTGTTGGTAGGCTTACTGCAGGGGGGCTCCAGCATTCCAGGAGCTCAGGGTCTTTTCTGTTCTGTTCTTACATCCTTAGCATGCGGTTTCCAACGCCAGGCTCTCTCTGGGAGTCCAGTATGGCTGCTAGAGCTCCAGACATTGCATCAGCATTCCAGAAAAAAAAGGCAGGGCGGGGAGGGAAGCAAGACAAAAGCACAGAGAGTTCGATGTCCCACCTTGAACTTCCACACACTGACTTACACTTTCACCTCATGGGCCAGATTGCTTCACATTCCCGCGTGGCTGTGAAGTGTTGCCTTTCACTGGAATACACTCAGAATACAACTGGATATTTGTCACAAAGAAAGAAAAGCAAGAGTAGATATTAGGGAAGCAGTCGGCAGCCTCTGATTGGCAGCCTTCACCACAAGGCTCGCAACAGAAATTCAGTTTACTCAGAGAACATCAGAGATGTTACGTTTCTTCTTACAAATGTGAGTTTGTGGCTTGAGATCTGAGCCAACCTCGTCTTTGATAATGTCCTTCCTTGAGAAGGAGAGAAAAGTCTGAGTCACTGACAGAGTACAGGAACTTGGGAACAGCCCACGGCAAACATCTATTTCAATGTGCCGTCTGTGGTTATAGCCGTTATGAGTTACGTTCAAGCTTTACTTTGCAATTAAATTCTTTGGAGATTTCATCGAAGTCTAAATGCACCTCTGGAAGTCCTATCGGTGACTTCATCGCACAAACTAGATGTCACCATGGAAAAAAATAACCAAGAACACCTGGTCTGCATGTTCCAAAGACATATAAGAGGGAGAAATGTGATTCTACCCCATGAAGTTTCTAGAAGGTCAGCCAGTCCCTCTAGTAGAGAGCTTATAAAACACAGGTTAACTTTCTCCATGGGGCCCAAGCGTTGCGAGGCCAGAGCAAGCGCAGGTGCCCGGGTCAGAGCTCCGTGGCTCCCCCTGCACGCTTTTGCTCTGCAAGTTCAGTAGTAACTTCTCGGGGCTCTGGAATCCTGGGGCCTCCTCGCCGCGCTGACTTTTTACCCCGTAGAAGTACAAGTTGGAATCACAGATAACAAGTAAATGAGATTATGATGTTAGCTTTCTCCAGAGATAACAGCAGTCCAGGTCATAAAACTACCATATGGCAGATTTGGCAGTCTTTCCTGAACGCCATGGATTAATTATCACACAGACAGACTCCGGTCCCCATTTGCAAGCGCCTCAGGCCCCTTGTGGCAGGGATTGGCAACCCGGTGAAGGCGAGAGCTTGTATTATGTTTGGCAGGGACACGATGTGACCTTACTGTGGCCAGTTCTGTCATCTCTTAACATTTCGCTCATGATTAAGTTTATCATTTCAAATAAACATAAAATGTCAGGTCTCTGGGTCTACTTAACATGGAGAGCCAAAACAGACCTCTCTCTGATTTAAAAGGGTCCAGGCCAAGGGAACGATCTGATTAGCTCTTCCATCTGACTTTTATTAGAGTATCGAATAATATAGTGAGGGCAACATTTTTGTTCCAAATGGCTGGTTGCCACAATCCAAACCCACAGGGTATCCGCCATATACACCTTGACATCTCCAGGTCACTAACTCAGAGCAGTGATTATAGGTTGATCCTTCTGGCAGTTCACCTTCCAGCCTGGCAACTCCTAGCCCTGAACGGATTCTGGCTAGATTTCTCCATCCCTTGAGGATGCCCGCACGTTCTGGACCTTCCTCCTGTTCCAGCTCTCAGTGATTAGGACCGATCAGAGTGCTTCTCAGTGTCTTCCCATCTGGGGCTTCAGTCAATATTCCACCCTCTCAGATGCCTGCTGCTGTTTGACATGGACACAGGGTGTTGGGTAGTTTACTTCTCAAGCATTTCTTCACTCAACTGGAAACCACCAAGTGGAAGGGGTGAGGGAGAAATGATCTGTGTCGGCTGAGCTCTAAAGCTGTTGCTCTAGATGAGATACAACCAGTCGAGATTTGTATTTAAGGTGCTGGAGACTTTCCACAGCTCTGCTTTTAGCCCAGTCGCTGGTTTGTTTTATGGCTGCACCGTACATATTTGTAAGAGTCAATCTCCCATAACTACAGACTCCAGGCAACCGTGCTTTCAACCTAGAGCAGAAATCAAAACCTCAACCTACTCTGTGCTCATTCATTCCTTTATTTATTCAGTGAGCATTGAAAAGTCGGCTCTGGCCCCTCTCCACTCATCAATTTATCATGCAGAGCACCCTCTCTCTCTCTCTCTGTCCTACAGCCAAATGGGCCTTCTCTTAGTGCTTCGGACAAGCTGAGGCCCCCCTCCCTCGGAGACTTCTGCCCTGTTTCCTAACCCAAAGTTCTCATTCTGTTGGACCATCACTTTCCCACCTAACGTCCACTCATCATTCACAGAGCCCGCAAGCGCCCCTTCCTCAGGAGATAAACCAGGAAAACGCACCGCGTCCCTTCACTGCTGGACGGTGAAGCAGATGATAGAGTGGCGATCGCAGTTGTAATTAATAAATTAACTGTGATGACTTGTTAAATACCCACCTGCCCTGCTGGCTGTAAGTTCCATGGAAGTCACAACTCTATTTTGATCAGTGATGATCTCCAGGGCCTGGCCCAGTGTCTTACACATGATGGCACTTAATAAATATTTGTTTATCGATAAAGTAAGCACTTAGATTTATTGCCAAGAGGGTTGCCCTTGAGATGGTAAAGGAAGTATCCCTGGGGCGTGGGAAGGGTAAGCATAGGATGAAGGTGCGGTGGGATGTGTGCTATGACACTGCAGGTCTGCCGTGGCTCAAATGTTGACATTAACATATGTGGGTTTTTAATACCTTTTAGCACATTTCTATAACCCCACAAACGCCTTCAAGGAGAAGGTAAATAAAAACTAGGATGTTTTTTTTAAAAGCCTATTTGCAATTCATTGAACTTGTAGAACAAATAATACCACGAAAGCCAAAGTGCTTTTGATTTTCAAGAGCCAGGCTTTGTTCAGAGGGGAAAAAAAGGTTTTATCGGAATCCCAAATATTGATGTTAGAGCTTAGGAGACGGGGTAAACACTGTGTTCCATAAATAAACCCCCAAATAGAGGCAGATATAGGATGCAGTAGTCTTATTCCTACTCCATAAGGAAACTTGTTTATTTATTTTGGTAAGGAATTTTTTTATTTTTATTTTTAATTGCGATGGATGGGAGAATTTTGGACAATTGCAAAACCACTAGCGGGTATCCAAGAAGCAGCTCTTGCCTCTCTCCCCTCATGAAGAACAGCCTTTAGCGGAAAAGGTTGAATGTGGGACAGATGCTCCCATAGGTTCAGGCAGGCCTAGGGCAGGAGGACTTGGAGCTCGCGTCTTCTGGCATAGCCCGGGCCCACTTAAGCCTCCTGGGGACGGTCCTCCCCCTCAGCACAGCACTGCAGCAACACGGCCCGGAGAAGCGTGGCCTAAGCAGCCTGTTAGCAAGGGCAGGGGGACATCTCTGGAAGCAGCGTGCTGAGGATGGTGTCCTAGAGCCGAGTGCGCCAGGATGGTGTGTGGAAAGCAGCCAGGAGTTCCTGAGCCCCCAGAGCAGAGGGAGTGCGCTGAGAGGCAGCGAATGCGCAGAGAACGCAGGCCCGCGAGAGGGCGACTCCGGAGCACGACCCCCAAACCCCAGATGGAATAACCTATTAGTAGTGGAGGCCAGTGAGGCCAGAGGACGGTGTCAGCCCTGGAAGTTTCTCACCTAATGCCAGATGACTTTCTCATCACACAGCAAAATTATAGAACCAAGGGAGGGAGCAGGATAGGTAGAGAATCTTGACTATTACTGACATTTAATTTGAAAGTGACAGAGGTGATGAGATTAAGAGTTTTCAGCCATTAGTGGAAATAAGAACCCGTCAGTTAAGATTTTATTTTAGTTGTAGGAAAATAAATCTACATTTCCGCAGCCCGGAGTCTGTGACTGTCAACATGTGAACCTGTTACAGTACAAGTTGCTGTGAGAGCTGAAAGCAGGACTGACTAGGCCCATCGAGGAACGAGCAAGATACCGGAGCTGGGCTGTGTGCCAGCTGACGGTGGCGGGAAGTGAGTGCCAGGGACAGGGAACAGCAGGTGATCAGGGAAAGGGGCCCGGAAGGCCATGTCCCAACCTGCAAAAAGAAAGGGGGTGAAAGTAGCTGGAACACAGGGCTTTGCAAAGGAAGGAGGCCGCAAAATGAGAGCAAAGCTACCCAAAGGAGAAGAGGTCAATAGATCCTGTAGCCTTCGAAAATGGATGTTTCTAAGGTCAAGAATGAAGTCAGAATCTTCTGGAACAGGAAGAAAAGCCAATCAACTTCTCTAGAGGAAGGTTTAGCTTTATCTCTGAAAGTTTAAATGCGCGTGTTCTTGACCAAGGAATTCTACTTCTAGGAACTGGAATCGGAAATATGTTTGCTTGCCCAGGCACCTGAAGATTATAATTGCAATAGTGTTTAAAATAGAAAAAAATAGTACAGAGTAGAAATGTTCATTTTAGGGGACTTATATAGTAAATGATGAAATATTATACAGAAGTTAAAAGGAGTAAGATTCATTACTATGCCCCGAAATAGAAAGATCTCCAAGGTATAGTGACATTCCAGCTCCGCCCCTTTATATCTCATGTCCTCAAGCAATTTATTTACCTTCTCTGTGCCTCTGTTTCTTCATGCATAAAACAAGGATAGAAAATAGAGTTGTCATGAGGATTAAATGAGTTAATACACATAAAGGGCTTAAAACAATGTCTAATGCATATTAAACACAATATTTATGCATTATTGTTTTTATGTATTAAGATAGAAAAATAACTTATAGCACAATATGCACAGTGTCATCCCATTTTTGTTTTTAAAAACTTACCTAAAAGTTACGTGATTTAAATATTTATAATACCTTTCTAAAAGAAGACACAAGAAACTCTTGGCAGGTGACATATTTAGGAGTTGGAACAAAGGCTGAAGATTGTCAGGGAAGGTGGCTATGTTATCATTTTATTTCTTTCTGCACTGCTTTCGATATGAAACAAATAATGTGGTCGGCGTTATTTGTAAAATGACCCAAAAGCAACAAAATTAATGATGATGCTCAAAGCACTTATTTACTAAATCACTTCAGGTTGATCTGCATAGGATGATTCAACAAAGGAAATCTTTAATGGAAAACTGCTGCGTGCAATACAGTGCTGCAGACCAAGCTGCTGCTGCAACAGGCCCGGGGATTCTCAAACCCAACGACAACGGCCACAGCCCCGTTTCCCGCTTAGACTGCTGCTTTTAAGGTGGGAAAGGCGCCAATTATTATTATTATTAAATAGTATTCATTATAATTATTAAATATTATGGTCAATATTATTAATATTACCATCATCATCATTATTGTCTTAGATCCAAAACTTATTGGTATAGTGACCTTGGCAGGTTTTATAACTTCTTTGCCCTCCCCCCCTTTTTTTAAATTGATTTCAGAGAGAGGAAGGGAGAGGAAGAGAGAGAAACATCAATGATGAGAGGCATTGATTGGCTGCCTCCTGCAGGCCCCCTCCAGTGGATCAAGCCCACAACCCAAGCATGTGCCCTGACTGAGAATCAAACTGTGATCGCTGGGTTCATGGGTTGACACTCAACCACTGAGCCACACAGGCCGGGCTGGCCTCTCTTTCTCTATTTGCATATGACAATAGTCCTTACCGCTGGGTAGCAGTGAGAATTAAATGAGAGAGTGCATGTAGAGCACTTGTACAGTGCCTAAGATATATAAGGGCTCAAAAGTAGATAGTGATAGCAACCGTTCAATCACCATCTTGTTCTTCTGTTACCCACGAGCAGGGTCCTCCCCCCTACTGAGACCCTTCTTCTCGACCCCCTGCAAAGGAAGAGCGGATTCAAAGAGAAGCTCCCGAGAAACTGGAGCTTCTCTATTAAGGACACCATTCCCTACACCTATAGGTGGCCCTTCTGGACAGTGGGCAATGCAGACGCTTGATCTGAAACAGAATAGTCTATAAAAACCTGACCCACTGTTCCGGGGAGCTTGACGCTTGGGAGCCCCGGCCAATGAATATACTTGAATCAAGTGCATTTCCAACTCCTGACAGACACCAAACCGAGCCAAACAGTAACAACTGCTTTCTCTGCTTGGAAGAAAACTCACCATGCGCTTGTCTTTTGATGAGATGGTGTCACCACGAAGCCACCACCCAATGCCAAGTTTTGAGAATCAGCCACGCAAAGTAGAAAATTAAGCCTTGGTGGGGATGTAGAACAGGAATATAATGAACCCTGATGGGTACTTGGAGTTTTTAACAACCAACATTACCAAAGCCACACAAAACTCCAGTTAAACACTCTCTTGAGCTGGCAGGGAAGTGGACTGTGCCACCCACAGGGTCTCTGTTCCTGTAATTGCTATAATCCTCCGGGAGGTGATATCTTAATCAGAAACAATAGCTCGTCTGATTTACTAAGGCTGGGGGGGGCCTGCTACCTCTCTCAGGTATCTGAACAGCAGCACAGCCAATGAGTAATGCGATGAAATGGAGAAAGGACAGTTCAGGCGGAGACCAATTAGACTGCGAACATCACACAGTGGAGGCCCCGAGGCTTCTTTCCCCGAAGTGGTCAAGGCAGAAAGGTGGCACGGAAAACACCCTCCTCGAAATCATCTTTATTTGCAAGACTGGATGGTCTGTTTTCTTTTTCAAAAGTAACATTGAATAATTGCTTGCATTTGTAATATGTCTTTCACTCAAGGAGTGTAAGAATATTCACATATATTATATGCATATCTCTGGCCTTCATTACAAAATGGTCTATTGTAATCTCAAGTTCTCGGATGTGAAAATTAAGACAGAAGTAATCTATTACCAGATATAACAAAGCATATAAAATAAAATAAAATAAAATAAAATAAAATAAAATAAAATAAAATAAAATAAAATAAAATAAAATATAGGAAGGATAATCTTTGAGAAATAATGATCCTAGTGCCAAACCTGCATGTCCCCAAACATAAATTAGGGATACTCAACATAAACAGCATCGCAAAGCTACTTTTATTCAAACCTTTTGCTGGCACATACCTTGACAAAAGTGGACAATCTTTTCTCCGAAAGCCATTGTTCGAGAGTATTTGTTATGCAGCTTGAATATCTCTCTTCCATAAGCTTGATAGCAGAGTTAGAATGCAGCGGAGGATACTGGGCTGAGCCAGGAGACCCGCCACTGCCTAGCTGGGCATGCGACTTTTGTGGACAGGTCCCTACATGCCTCTGGAGTGACATTTCCTTCAAGTTTCCACTGCCAAGGGTTCCTTTCTTCCCTCCCCTTCCTCTGCCATCCCAAGCGACCCACAATTACCTGTCACACTTCATTTGCTACATAATGAACCTACTGGCCCTCACCTTGTGTTTTATTATTATTACTCTTTGCTCATAACTTGCCAATGAGAACTTCTGATTAGGAGATAACCATTATTGCTACACTCAAGTGAACCAACAACTTAATCTGTTTCCTCTAGGTAAAATGCCCACGAGTATTCTAGAATATTAAAGTCGTTCCATCCATCTTCATTCCTCCCTCTCAGGCCATCTATGGATCCAGGATCCCCAAGTGAGGGGCCACTAGACTAAGATTCTCAAAGTCCGTTGAGGGAAGAAGGTTGAGCAAGGACAGGGCGGACCTGAGCCCCGGTCCTCTTTCAAGAGCTCGGAGGTTCTCCTTCCCACCACAGTGGCTGGGCCAGTGCCCAGGGTTGAGAGGCCTTCTGATTTTTAGATGTTGCAAAAAATCTCATTATGTTGATATGTTGGTTACCCCTGTTTTCACCAAGTCTAAATGGCATCGCTTAAAATACATCTTAATTTATAAGAGGTTTAAATGTAAAAATATTTTTTTCTAGAATCAAGGAAATCTGATAGGTTTATTTCCTTTTAAAGTACTTTTATTTATAAGTTTTTCATTAAAATTATAGTTTCCAGAATTTTTATTTATAGTAAAATATCATGAGACTGAGTATGACCTAGGGGCTACCAGTTTTGTTCTGTTTTATGCTTTTTTAATTCTGCCTAGCCTACATGTTCTCTAATATCCCTTTTAGCACAAATATTTGATTACTTTATTTGGTCAAAAATATTGAGGTGATAGTAAACAGAAACCTCTTTAAATAAAATATTCCCCAGAAAAACCTGTATTTGAAACAGGTTTTGTGAGAGTTTTGTAAGCCCTAGATAGACATGTCAAACACATCCCACTTTAAGTAAATTTATATAGAACTAAGTAAGACTTGGTCACAACTTGAGTCACTGACAAATTATTATGAGTCACATAAAATTGATCAAAGACTTATCTGTTGTTCTTGAGTTTAATTTTATATTTTGAAACCGTGAATTCTATTTTCAGGGCTGAAACATTTTCATAGAGCTTCACACAACTGCTAGCACCAAACCCCTCAGCTTATGTTGCCTCATAGATGAAATGGCTCTATGCAAAGCACTGGTCTATCTCATCCTTCGGGTGAGGACCTACTATGTGTCAGGGGACTGTGCCAGGTGACATATTTCATCCTCACACAACACTCTGAGGTAGGTACTAGGCACCTCTATCTTCTTTAAAAGGAAAGTGAGTCTCAGAGAAGCTAAAAGACTTGCCCAGAATCACAACTGATTGCGCCCGTCCCTTCCTGACTCCCTCTGTACCATCTCCATGCTCTCTGTGCCCTGGAGGCTAAGCAGTACACATTACCACCAAAGGTTTTTCTTCCAGAAGCTTCTGGTTGGGTTTGGCCAAGGGGAACACCACCAGGGAATTAGAGGGAAGGAGGAGACAGTGACCTCAGTACACTTTCCTGCTGGCTCCCTCCTGTGCGGTCGTAAGGAGCCGGCCGGGACCCTCTTGGGACCAGGCGCCCTTCCCCACAAGCCCTCTGCCTCCGAGTCGGGCTACACTCCTTCCTCTCTCCTCCTCAGGTGTAGGAGCAGTAAGAAGGCTCCTCTGCTCTGAGCCTCAGCTACTCCACTCTTCCCGGTGGTTTCCCTCCACCCTGCGCACAGCTCTGCACACAGTCCCCTTCCTTAACTCTCTTTAAAAATATGCACATTGTGTGTGCAAGCCCGGGCAGCTTCAGGGACCCATCAGAGATTCAAGGCTAGGTCCCAACAACTTAGGATCAAAAATACGTATCACCAAACCACAGAGCTTCCCAAATATCTCCTGAGAAAAAATCTGAGCATGTGACATTAGAGTGGTCTGCTTAAAAGGGAGGGAGGGGGGCATTCAAAAAAATCGATAGCTACTTCCTGTGGTATAACATCTTCATTAATATCAAATACCATTTCTTTGAGAACCATCTAATACCTGTGAACTGTTCAGAGGAAAAATGCTATGTAAATCCAAGGTGTTAATAGTATATCATTGTTGCATGGTGATAAAAGCCCCAGTGACTCAAGGCTACTATAGGATAAAACCTTTTCAGCGGGAGAAAATCTTTAGGAAACAGATTCTACTACAAAGGAATTTACTTTGTATAAAAAGTATAGGTTTGTTGAATTCAAAAAGGTGTGAGAGGATTTCCTAATGCGAGGAGGAACACAAGCTTATCTGTACCTTGAGAATGGAATGTTCTGCTTCCTGGGGCCTAGTCAACGGTGTCATTAATTGCACAGGTGGTCATCTGAACTGTTTTGGGCACACTTCAAGATTTTGTTCCAATAGACATTCTAAAATAACTATTCTTAATGCCCATAACGTCCCCCTCTTACTGTTTTCATTCACATAGTTTCTATTTATATACTAAGTAGCTCACCAGGAATTCTGGGTTCCAGTTTATTTTTATGTAAAACTAATGAGACTGTAATAAGAAGTAAAAGAACAAACACTTTTAATGAACACTTACTATATCCCAGGACCACGCTAAGCTGCTGATATTCATTTCCTCAACGTACAACTTACTCAACACTTCCGACTGCATATTATTATGCTAGCCTACTTTTGTTACCCCCAAGTTACTGGGGAGAAAGCAGACCCAGGGTGTTGCTTTACCTTGCCCAAGGTGAGACAGCCAGGATTTAACAGACTGAGCCTTCAATCTAGTGAAAGTCAACACTCTTAAGTTTTATCCAGAGATACAAAATCCAGTGCAAATTGTGGCCAGATAGGCACACAGAGTTAATGGAGCCAGCTGGGAAGGCAATAAAGTTGTTTTATAAGACCGGAAAGCCCAGTCCCCACCTAAAGGGCCTGTGGCTGCCCAGCCCCAGCTGATCAATCATTTCCATAAAGAATGGGGACTTGGTGTAAGCATGTCTTTGGTTTCTCAAGAGAAATGGAAATCCTGAATTTTCATATGTGAATCTCCTAATTTTTAAGTGCAGGCTACCAGCCAATAGAAATAGTTTAGATGTTCAAGCTGAGCTCGTGGACCATAGGCCTGTGGTCTGTGCTCTCCTCTCAGCTCCTCGGTAAACACAGAGAAGCTCATCTCTACAGTCCACCCAAGATCTTCTCCTCTACTTTCAAGTCCTGGACTCTAGTCACAGGGAGGGTGGCCGACCCATCCTTGTTTGTCGTGACTAGCCCGATTCCCACAGCCCGGGAAACCCCAGCCCCGGGCAGAGTGGGACAGTTGGTCACCCAGTTAAAGCAGAGAATTGGCTCCTGGCATCTGCACAGTTCCAGAAGGTCAAATAACCTGACCTTTAGAACGCGTCCTTGCAGGGGAATTCTCCTGCCCTTGCAGGTGCTAATTTGCTAAAGCTTTTGAGTCTCCACTTGAAAATTTAAACTGCCTCTGAGGCTGGGGTGTGACATTCCCTGGGACAGCCCCCAGAAGCAAGTGTCTGGGAAATTCTGGGAGGGGAGGGGAGAAGGGGCCTGGGAAGGCAAGTGGACCATGGTCCGAGGAAGCTTCTGGCGGTTATTTGTCAGAGCGGCCTAATTCACACCCAAATGGGAGCTCGCCATTATCGGGGACTCGCACAGCTCCAGGTAAACAGCTAATGAGCAGGCTGCCAGCTCCATTTTTATCAAGAGCCCTCCGAGACTCCACCGTGCCATTTCATAAAATATGCAGATGGGAGTGCGGGGAGAAGAGCAAAGGCTTTGAAAATGATTCACACAACCTAAAAATGATGTTGAAAAGGGAGGAATTAAATATTCACAAAGTGAGAGAAATTAAGGCATATTAACTGTTGGAATGTGGAAATGAAATGACTAACATGCACAGAGCTGATGAGAGCCGCATGATTACAGATCTGTCAAAAGTTTCTAATTCTGACAGCGCTGACGTGAAGGTGCTCGCTGGCTGGTAAGGGCAAAAAATTAGGCAGGGGACACGCTCCCGGGGCTGACGGATCAGAGCCAAAGGGAGGGAGACACGGCGCTGATTAACATTGGGGTCCGGCCCGCGCCGAGGGGGGACTCCAGCTCGCAGAACGAATGCTAATTAGGAGCACAAAACAGACCTGAACTTGGCTGGATGCTTGATGGGAATGTGACTATTAAGTCCGTAATGAGGCCGGCAGAAGGCGGCCTAAAGGCTCTTGGAGGGGCGAAATTCGGTGAGGTCATCCTACCCTCCACTTTTAGGGGATGGGAAGCCAAATTGTGGCCCATCCAAACTAGAATTAGCAGTAATTATTATATAATATGTAATGATGGGATTTAAATGGCTAACACATTTTCTCTGCGGAGATCATTTAGACGTGATTCATACAAAATGATTAAATTAATAGATCTTCCTCTTTTCAGACTGCCAGGCAGCTTAAACTAGATTTTTCAACAGAGACTGATTCTAGTGAAATCATATGAATAGAGAGATTTGCGGAAATTGCAGGAGGAATTGGTTCAGTGTAATAAGGGCGCACTGGGGTTTAGGGAAATTCACATACTCACCTCAGGATGAGCACACAGCTCTTGGCCCTGCTAGTTTTTTTTTTTTTTTTAAATCTACCTATATTTTTAAAAGGGGTTTAGCAGTAACAATATAAAATCAACATCCTCAATATAAAGAGAGACAACACCAAAAGCTAAACAAATATTTACAGAGACAGGGTTGTTTTCCTTGCTCTAAAATGCAGCCGCTTTTTAAAGAAAACAATGGATACGTGTGAAAAAATATTTTAAATAATAATGGGGAGATGCTTCTGAGAAATTTAAAATCTAATACCAATGGAAAACAATTTAAAAGATGACAGTATTTGCATATAAAGTATTCATGATTTCAGTGCAACATTTAAAATTTTCAAGAGAAAAATTAAGAAAAAGATAAATAAATTGCCACCAAAAGGCTCAAAGCCAAAGCCGATAAAGCATTTCTCCGGTAACATTCTGTCTAAATCCCATCATCGTTGTCAGACCGGGGGATGTTAATTCTTTTCCCTCCCGCGGACGTATGAAAGCAGTTAGGGACATGGGGAACTGCCGGAGAGCCACTGTGTTTTCTGGGTGGAGAGTTTTCGAGTCCCATCAGCTGCACAGCACATGAGCAAATTAACAGGCACTTGGGGAGGAAGCCCACAGTGCGGCTCAGGCATGTAATAATTAGCATAGCCTTGCCACCTCCATGGCATCTTGGGAAGAAAATATTAATCATTCACAGCTGTGATCGCCTCAAAATCTCCTATTTTATGCCTTTGACACATCCATGAATAATGCCATTTACTATAATGTGCAGCATTATCAGAAAGAATATTTTTACAGTATGGCTGCTCCTCTGGAATACATTGTCGAACCAATGCTAAAGCCCGGACCCGGCAGCATCTATGGGGAAAAGACCATAATGCAATCCTCATACTATGCTTTACTGAGCACCTACTATGTGCCAGAAATTCCATTCTCTGTTCAAGCCTTGCAGGGGCAATATAAAGGCAGTGCTGTTATAATCTCTATTCTGTAAACAAAAAACGGCAGACTGAGAGGCTGAGGTCGAACTGGCCCACACTCTCCCCGCAGCATGGAGCCCAAAGGGACCTGGAAGCACGGCTGCGACGCTGGTTTCCACAAGGCCCTCCCGCCCCCGGTCTCCGAGGAGATCACCTTGGCAATTGACTCATTTAGAGAATCCACTGGGAACTTCTCTCCTCTGCTCCATCACTTGGATCGCCCCATTTTTCACCTTTCCCACCCTTGATCTGAGCATCCAGTTCAAGGCCACGCCCCTGCCAATTCACTCTCCACACGCAGTCACCATGGGTCCCCCGGTGTAAATAGAGTTGGGAGCTCGCCTGCCTAAAACCTTCACATTTTTGTCATTACGTCTGGGATAAAGACGGACAATACATTACCTACGCGTCCCAGGTAATCCAGAACATCCTGTGCTCCCGGCCTCGTTTCCTGGATCCCTGCTTCTAGGTGCTACACAAGCATCCAGCAAAGAGGAGGGGTCGCCAAGCAGCCCATCTCAGCCCCCCAGGCCCTTCTGCAGGCTCAGCCCCCCCAGGCCCTTCCGCAGGCTCAGCCGCCTCTGCCTGGAGCGCTGCTTCCCCCCACTATCACCGGCACGCCCACACCTTGGCTAGTTTCTTATTCTCTGGGTCTGCCCTTAAATGTCCCTTTCTCGGAGTTGACACCCTTAACTCCCTCGTCTACCCTGGGTTCTCTCGGGCTTCGTAACTCTGTGCATGTTCCCCCTGGCAGCTGCCACAATTATAAATGAATTGTTCTCTGTGTGACTGTTTGCATCAGAGCATCCGGCCCCCACATGGGACTTTAAACTCCACGACTACGTCCTCAGTGTCAGGCACAGTAAGTAGGTGCTTAAGAAATATGTGTTGAAAGAAGGAAGAAATGAAGGAAAGACTGGGTGAAGCATCTTCATTTTCAGCCGGAATCCTTTCCTCCTGCGCCTTCTCCATTGTCTAACTCAACCCAGAAGCCCCTCCTTGCCGACTTTCAAGCCACTTGGCAACAACCAGGGGCGATTGCATCATACGCACAATTGCTTTGTCAGGAGGAGGGGGGCTGAGTGTATGTCCTTGGAGAACCTCTGGCTGCAGGAGCACCTACTCCCCCAGGCCCCTGAAACTTCTTCCACACACCTCTCGCAGGCAGTTGTGACTCTGCTGTAATTGCTTGTTAGGGTGCTGGCCCCCGCCCTCATCTGACTCCAGACTCCCTCATGGGGCCGCGCAGCCCCCAAGGCAAGGACTTACCTGGAGACCTGCGCATCCCCCGGCAGCCAGGGCTGGGCTGGAGCACAGCAGGTCCTCAGGAAGCGTCTGTTGAAAAACAATTTCAGTAATGAATGACTCAGGGAGCAATCGAACGCGTAACTAGCGAAATTAGTAAATTAGTGAGTTAAATAATAAAATAAGTGAAAGTGAAGGTGAAAACAATTATTCACCCAAGTGTTCCCTACGGTGCAATGCCCATCCCGTGGGTGGTACACAAGATAAATGTAAGGACTACATAAACTAACTTTTTAATTTTAGTCCCTGAGGAATAGCAAAAATCAGTGCTAGGAAAAAATTAACTTGCTCCTTAAATCCTGTATATCATTGATATTATTACTTAGGACAATTCGAGTTAAGTAAAAATTAAACAAATATAGTACTATTACAGAATGTTCTTGGATATGGCAAAAATTATGAAATTGGCGTATAAATGAGTGAGGCTTGGGAACAGATGGTTTCAAAATGAACGGGGGGGGAACCCTAAGATTTCATGAGCTTTTGCCATTATGAAGATTCCAGAAGTGAAAGCAGGGCCCTGCTTTCACTTCTGGAATCTTCATAATAGCCGTAGGAGTAAAAACCACCCATTTTACAGGTGAGGATGGGAAAACACACATGGAGAGGCGGAATCGTCGCCCAAGCTTGGTAACTGATGAGCGAGGGCCACCCAGCTGGAGCCCGTGGCCTTCGGTGCAGCGCTGGTCAGACTGGGGCAGAGCCGGCGCCGAGCGGGCAGGAACCGGGTGCGTGAGCAGCGAGGAGCGGGCCCGGGAAGGGGGCCTTTCCCGCCCGGGCTCTGCTGCCGGGCCGCCTCCGGCCAGCGCGCGGCGGGCACCCTGGACACGCTCGTGGGGTGCGGAGCCCCCTGCACCTGCCGGGGCCCGGGAAAGGAGACAAGACGCCCGGGTTTCCCCACTGCCCTCGGGGCCCACCTGCCTGGGCGCTCACGTCCCATGAACCAGGTGAATGCGCAGCGGGGCTGCTTGCTCCTGGCCCACCTGCCCACTGAGGACTGTCCCCGCGGGGAGGAGACAGGGGCCAAGGTCTGCACAGCAGCCCGGGGGACCCCGAGGCACGAGGGAGGAGGGCGACCCCACTCCCGCTCAGGAAACAGACTGAGTCTCTTCCAACGTTGTGATTTTCTTAGAGAGGTTGGCACCCTTCCCGACGCAGTGGGGTCGCCTCGCGTGTGACCCTTTGCGAACCAGCGGCTCTCTGCCCCTTCCAGCCGCCTTCGCTCACGTTCTTCCTCCACGGGAAACGCTGTCCCCTTGTCCGGATCCTGCCTGAGTCCTCCTGGACCCTGCCTTAGCTGCGGGCCCCCCGGAGGGCGACTCCTGCTCTGCGTCCCTCCTCCAGGTGGCAGGCGGGGTGAGAGCAGTGAGTGGACACGAGAAGCGGGGAACTGGCCTGAATTTGCAGGGACATGTGGTGGCTCTTACCCTGTAAGGTGGCCCCCTGGCCCCCACTTACTTGCGGTTTCGCTTCCCGTCCTGTCGCTGACCCTTATTTTATTTCACAGCGATCCCAGAGCACAAGGGTAGGGATGCTGTGAATCTGGATAAGCCGAAGAGAAGCTGCGACGTGCTTCGGTCATGAAAGGGTGACAGCTGCTGACTCCGTCATCGCGCATCACCAGGGGAAGGTGAGTACAGTACAGTAAGGCATCCCTGGGTTGTGTTGATCCTAAAACTTATTCACCTTGGATTCTCCTAAAAAAGAAATTCAAATTAGTGATACCAAAGTAGATAAAGTGAACATTTATTTGGAATAAAATATAAATCAAGACAAATTATAAATTTTAAAAAACCAACAAACATTACACAATCTAGAGAAATAATATTTTATTAACTGCCTGACAGCTCTAAACTATTTTTCTTACATGTTTGCTTCCTGCCCTCTGTCTCGTCATGACAAAGATTTTGTAAAATATTTTTCTATAGAGAAAATAGAAAAATAACGTAGTCTTTCCCTTAAAGCGATTGATCAATACCCTTTCTATTATTGGTAGTTTACAAATACTCAAGGGAGCTTTATAATTCATTATTGGTAGTGTCCTATACATTTTTAGGATAGTTCTAAAATTTGGGAAATTTTCTTCCCTATGTGAGCTATAGAATTTTAAAGAAATTCAAGTTTTTTGTATAGTGACTAATCTTCAATGCTCTTTAAATTAAGGGCCCCCAGTTACCAGCTTGTCACCGCTGGTTTATTTCAGGGTGTGTTCTGAATTTTCTCTTACCTTCATCTGTGCTAGTGTTCTGTGTCAAATCAGCAAGAAAGTTAACCAGCAAAACTATGATAATCTTTAAAATTTCCATCAAAACAGAGAAATACTGCGTGGCGCATTTATAACTGAGTTGGCTGCAGCAGTGAGCATACTCCTGAGAGCACAGCACTTCCAGCTGATTCTGTGTTGATGAGAATCAGATCTTCCACTCACCAGTGTGCAGACCTGATGCTCAGGAGAATATTCCACAGACTAGCTCCTGCCTCCTTACATTCCACAGCATGTTTCTCCCCTTCTGCCCACTGCTGGTGCAGGCCCCTTAGGACATGTTCACACTGCGGGGCTGCCATTGACTTGGCACCTTCCCACCGCAGCACTGGGGTCACTGACAGCAGGCACGGGAATATTCCACGGGGCCAAGGCCACACCAGGACACCAGCGGCACCTGAACTATAAATGACAGTGATAAAGGAGCACACAAATATATCATATTTACCTCCAAATAGATCAATCCCCCATTCGTAGTTTATATTAAAATTTCTTACAATGCCAGTGGCCATCCAAATGCCACCTAACTCAAAGGGAAGTATGCCAGAGGGAAAGTTGGAGTGGGGAAAAGACAGCTTCTTAACCAATTGTGCTTAAAACACTTTCTTTCACAGATGTTATGGATACACATCACCATGGCAACCATGGGGAGGACTCCTCCCAGGCCTACAACGTGAGAGCCTCTGAAGCTTAAGCAGGCGTGGTCTCCAGTTATATCAGCACAGCCAGAAACCCGGACCTGGAGCTTCTAAACTCTACATCGGGGCCTCTTTCCACGACGCCTGAGGACCTCCCCGTTCCAGGAAGCGTCTGCATAGTCTGGGGACATCTGCTTGCTTTATATTAGCCACAATTAATAATCAGAAGCAGAGACACAGCCACTTAACATATATCAACCACTCTTCTGGGAGGGAGCTGTCATCTTCCAGTTCGCCTTTCCAGAGACAGGGAAATTGATAGGTCACCAGTGTCTGTGAAGAGCTCTCAAAAGGTATCATATTTATTTTAGCTGCAGCTTCAAATCAGTGGCTATCTGCATTATGAAGAACATCATTCTATAAAACACATTTGGTCTTCATTTTTCAAACGCTCCTGAAGGGAACATATGGTAATCTGTTTAACTCTCAATTCCACAGAGACGCCTAAACCCCATGCACCAAACGCTCATGCTATTTTTATTATAAAATTCATGTCCTTTTTATGCCCTAAATATTCCCCCTTTCTGCTTAGATGGTTAAAAATACCTAAGGCTACAAGACTACCCTGTTTACCATCAAATTCATGAGTCATGCCCTATAGCCATTAAATATAACAGAAATATTATTCACGAGGGGATTAGCAAGCACACATTGGCAGAGCCCATATCCTTCTGGGTTTCAGACATAAACTATTTTGAAGTTATTTGTTTTTCATCAGAGCCCATGCTAACATAAGCTCTCAATCTGATCTCCCGAATTATTTGTCTCCTGCTAGGAGCTAACCCTTGCAAACTTGTCTCAATTGTCCAATTTGGAGGTTGTGTTCCATAGTATGATTATTTTACCAGATCTGAATATTGTTTCTCCTTGCTATGGTCCCCCATCAAAAGTGTCATTTAAAACACTGATTTCACTTCTTAAATATCCCTAAGCTCGCTGCCCTTCCTGACTCCCAAAGAGAGCTCAGTGTGGAATGTGACGATGGGAACTCCAGGCCTCCGTTCTAATGTTAGTTATTACTGATGCTGAAGCCATAACACGGAGCTGGCGTTTCGTTGAAAGTTGCTGCCAATGCAAGGAAGGGAGAATTGTTTCTAAAATTTGGTTTGTGGGAGAGGCAGAGTTTCTCTAAAAAAATCAATACAGTTCTTTCTCCCAGAGCAGGCATAAACATGAAATATTAACCTGCCTTTCCTTACTCATATCAGCATTTACCAAGGATGGTCTGCTTCCAGGCAATTCTCTGTGGTCAAACATGTTTAGAAAACACTTCACTTTAAATCCCCCTCTCTGGTTTCCATCATGCACATTAGCATATTCAAGGCTCACGAAGTTCTTCGCTGAAACAAACAAAATCTATCTTTTCTAAAAAATTTCCCAGTTGTTCTGGATCACATGACTCTTTTCCCTGTAACATCCAGCAAAACTAGTGCTTCACAGAGCACACTTTGGGTAATGCTGCCATAATTAATTTTTTTTCTGATTTTTCAATGGCACATTGTGCTATTAATGAAAAGATTTTATGCAATGGAGGCACATCTCAATAGGTTTCAGATCATTTGATTTTTTTTTTAAGGTTGAGAAAAACAATAGAAGATATGCTTGCATAAAATTATGTAGAAATTTTATAGAAACCTCAAAATTAAGTATCCAAATTCAGCCTGAATTCTGAAGATGTTGAGTTGCCTTTCAGCAGCACCCCAAATCATAATTAATGGAACTAGGCTACTGAATAACCAAGTACTCATTAACTCATTCATTGTTCCCTTTAAAAATTCTTTTATTTATTGAGCAACTATCATGTGCAAGCACTGTTGTAGGCACTGAGATATCACAGACAAGTTGCTTAGAGAGGGTTTGTAGCCCACTGGAAAATTAAATATTTGTAAATAATAACACAAGGACATAATTAACAACAATTGATGCAAGTTCTATAGAGGAGAAGAAACTAGAGCAGTAATAGCAGGTAACAGGAGAAAATGATCCAGCTTTGAGGACAGGGAAGGTGTCCGGGAGGGCTTCCTAGAGGAGGTAACATTAAGCTGTCACTGAAAGAATGACTTGGGACAGATCAGACTGAGGCAGGAAGAGAGAGTATTCTATCCCCAAAAGTAGTGTGTGCAGGGAGAAATTATTCTGGCTCCAGAGTAAATGGAAGAAGGCCATGTGGCTGGAGCCTGGAGAGGTCAAGGGAGAGGAAGGGGACAGTGCTGGAGAGGTAAGCAGGGGACCTTCTAAGGTCTGGAACGCCAGTAAATATACCTGAATATTTTAATTCCAAGATCAGTGCAAAGCGTGGTCCATCAAACCTTCCAGCTTCAAGGTAAGATTAAAAAGAGTTCTTGGTTTAGAAAGCAAAATAGATTCTATCCTGATCCACGTAAGCGTCACCGAATGTTTAAATGCCTAAAAAATTTGCATCCAAACAAATGATAAGAATGAAGTTGCCCAAAATAAAAGAGGGTTAATCCTCAGAACTCAGTAGCCATGAGATGAGAATGCACTGCTGCCCAATCAAAGGCTGTGACCCACGTAAACGCAGCCAGAAGACCGGTCACCTAATCCGTGTGGCCCTCGGAGTAGCCGTGGGCCCGGTCCTCTTGACCTTCTGCCCCTCGGACGCTCCTGAGATCGCGCCTCCAAGCAGCGCGTGGGCGGGGCCCGAGGGGGCCGAGGGGGCCTCCCCCTCACACAGCGACCTTCTCAGGGCAGGGCCTCTTCAGGAATAATTCTGTGCTATCCCAGCCATCGTGTCCGGGTGCCTGGGGCTGACTGACTGAAATGGTTGGCTTTAAATATTTCCAGAAGAAGCCTTTTCAGATTCAGAGCACATGTCTTTAAGACGAGAGGGCAGGGTTTGTGATCGTGCAATATGCCCTCTGACCCCAAATACTGTACATGACCTGTGCCTAGAAGAGGAGTGTCCCGCCCCAGAAGTTAGGAGCTAGTTCTGGGGAGAAAAATGCCTGTTTGAAATTGTTTTTTTAAGAATTTTTATTGACTTTTAGAGAGCGAGGAGAGAGAGAAAGAGAGCGAAACATCAATGTGAGAGGGAAGCATCAATCAGCTGCCTCCGGTACCCCCCCCCCCCCCAGGATCAAGCCGCAACCCAGGCCTGCACCCTGACCAGAAATCGCACTGGCAACCTTTCAGTGCACTGGACAATGCCCGACCAACTGAGCCACACCAGCCAGAGCTGAACTTATTTATGATGGACCATAATAACCAATAAAGTTGTCTTAATTCTTTAAACCATTTCACTTGTCCCTTTTATCTGGGCAAAATGTCATTTCCAAGATACTAGGCACTCACCGGTGAAACCTCCCCCTTCCCGCACCTCCTTGGTCACATCCAGGCAGTCTTTAAGTCTCGCTAGGTCTACAAGATGTATCTGCTCCCCTCCACTTCTCAAGAGCAACAAATCCAGGTTGGCTTCCGCCACCTCTTTTCAGAGGTTATTTTAGAGAGATACTGAGTAAAGTGGATGTGAGACCACAGATAGTATCCCAGGGTCATGAAAAGGCCATGGGCTTCTCCGCCGGGAACATCTGGGTTCAAATTCAGGTTCAAATCTCAGAGAAGTCACCGCCCTTCTCTAAGCCTTGTTTTCTCCATCTACGAAATGGGCAGGAGCCAGGCTTGGGGCTGCGCTCGAGCAGTTGTTAAAAACATGGAACCTGGAGCCCACCTGCTTGGCTTCCACTCACGGTGCTCCTGTGTGATTATGGAAATATCATGAAGCCCCTACGAACCCAGTTTCCTCATCTAGAAAATGGGGTAACCACAGTGGGTTTGTTGGGACAACACAGGGAGATGACACATGTAAAGTTTTTAGGACGGTGCCTGGTGCCAAGTGTGCGCTCCGGTTGTTAGATGTGAGTATTGAAACGAGACGAGGTGATACTGAGGCTCGTCCAGAGAGCACTCAGGGCTGGCGTCCAAGTCCTGCAGGATTACCTGCTCCTAAAGCCACACGCCTCTCAGAAAGTCATAAGCTCACTTGTGGCTGCCACAGATGCCCTCGTCTCTGCTCCCTCCGCAAGGCCTCCCCTTACATGCTCCTTGTTGCGCCCCAAGGCAGCCTGCTTCCACCCCTTTCCTGGCTTCATAGCTCTTTAGGTCAGGGACGAGGTCCTGTTTCATGTGCATGTAATTGGCAATAAATATTTCTTGGCAATAAATATTTGATGCATGTGTCGCCCGGCCCCGTCAGGCCGCATTGTCACTCCCCTCGTTGCTCACTTGCAGGACGGGCTGAGCGCGGCCCCGCCACCAACCAGCCGCTCCCCGCAGCCCTGGCACCGCCGGCCCCATGTCACCCCGGGCACCTGGAGATCTAGGATCCGCATTTCCCCAAACCAATCCAAGGGGGAACATTCACATTTTGAAATTTTACTAGGTCTTTTCTCTGCCGTGACCAAATAAATAAACCTTTCCTAGCATCGTCAGGTTTCGCTTCTGGCATTTTCCCCGGTGCCCGAGGATTACGGTGTCAGCAGCACATGAGGGCGCTCAGGGGCCAGAAGCAGGCTTCCCGGGCTTCAGGCCCAGGGCCCCAGCAACCTCAGGCCCCTTACCCATCTCCATCGTTTCCTCGCCTAGAAAATGGGTGATAAGATTAATTCTTACTTCCCAAAACTGTTAATACATATACATGGTTAGAATATTGCCTGTCATATGATCCTCATCAATTAGTGTTAACTGCTGGTATTAGTAGTCACTTCGGTGGGAGTCTACATAGTAACCGAGTATATAACTAGATTCCCCCACCCTCAAGCTAATTTAAGTCTTACTATTAAGTCTGTGCTTATAAGTTCCCTTTATAGGCTGGGGGGGGGGGGGGGGCACCTGCTACATGCCAGGCAATGCTCTAGGAGGTGGGGCTATAGGTGTAAAAACAGACCAGGTCTATTTTTCTGCAAGCAAAGAAAATGATTGAACAAATATATATACACAAGATAATCTGGTTTATATGCACCACGAGGCTCCTGAGGCAGGGGGGCGAGACAGCACCAATAGGGAGACAATTTTTGGTAAGTGGTTAAGGAGGGGTTCTCTGAGAAGGGGACATTTAAACCGAGATCTGACTACAACAAAGGAATTATGATGCAAAAATCCAGGGGGATACAATACCAGACAGATGGGAAAAATATGAGTAATCGAGTGTACATCTGAATCACGACTGTCTCATAACGCAGACCAGAGAAAAGGAAGGACAGCTTGTGGGACAAAGCTAGTCAGTGGCCAGTTTGGGTAAATAAAAGTTGGCTGGGACATGCCACTTGCCGATGGGTTGAGTTACCTATGGCTGAGTTGCATAGTTGCGACAGAGACCACATGGTCCACGGGTCAAAGATGTTTCCTATCTGGCCCTTTACTGGCCCAGAGCTTGCTGACCCCTAGTCTAGACCATATGACTCAAGACTGCATCTGTCTGCGCCCTGCTGCTGCCTTCAGTCCAGTCGGGTCTGACCGAGTAGATACCAGGACGTACTTGGAGAAAGAATAATGCAGGATATTTTGTGCCTGTTCCAATTTTTTAAAGACTTTTTAAAAAATAAAATATTTTGCAATGATAGTTTTGGAACACAGTTTTCCTTCAGAAGGGCCTGGCTGGTTCTCACCTGTCCAGAGAAGCTTTCCAGAAGTGGTGGCCCAGGTAACAGCTACGGGTTTATCTCGCCACATGAATTTCCTGCAAGGTGCTGACACAGGACCTGTTCGAGGCAGCGGTTCTGTGGGGTGCCCCAACCTGGCCAGGGTGCAGGTACCACAGGGAATTCCCGTGTGCATGGTGTTAATTCAAAGCCGCATCCCTTCAGCGTGACACGGGCCAGGGTTCGTCAGCCTCACTCTGTCACTCTTTGGGGCCAGAGAAGTCCCTGTCTGTGGGGCCATCCTGTGCATTGTAGGACGTTTAGCAGCATCTCTGGTCTCTGCCCACGAGATGACAGTGACATTCCTCTTCCAGATATGACAATCGAGAACGTCTCCAGACATTGCCAAATGGCTCTGAGGAGCCTGGGGAGGGCGTGAAAGTCACTGTCCCTTGAAAAGTACTGGAAGACACGGAAAACATCCTCCCCTTTCTGTGGGAGCTTTCAGACACTGGAAGCAAATGTTCCCTAAAATAAGTGTTGAGCGAGCTGCAATATTCAGTGGTCAACCCGTCCACTCAAATCACCCGGTGGACTTTCACGGCCACCAAAGTGGGGCGCGGGTGCCAGTTAAAAACGCCAATATTGATAATTGCCAATAAGATTATGGAGATTCTTTTTTCCTACTAGGGAATGCCTTTTAAAAAATCGTTTCATGTAACCCGAGGTTAAGAGCCACGTGACGTCTTCGGAGTTGGGGTGTCGATGCGCCAGCTGCTTTTTAAAACTCTCATGCGCATCCGGGGCCCGAGTGCTGAGAGCCCAGCCGGCTCCCAGCCCCCAGCTCAGGCCTGATGGGACATCTCTGAGTTCTCTCCGCTGCTCATGACACCTGAGCGACACCTGCCTGCTGCCCAAAGCTGGCGCTCCACAAGCTGCACCATCAAGGGCAGCTGCACACGTGGGGGACATTCTCTGCAGGTGGGGCCCAGGAGGCGAGCCCAGAACAAACAAGGGAAACAGGCAAGGAGAGAGTGTAGCAGGCATCTGGGTGGATTCTGTTTTTTCAACAAAAAAATGGAAACAGCATTAATATGACCTCCTAGTGGAGGGAAATTCAGGACAGTGCCTTATTGGACCCATTGGATATTAAACCTAAACAATCACGGTTGCTTAGGATGCTGTATGTTCCCAACATTAGTATAATTTTTGATAGAGTGCATTTTATTATTACATTTATTATTATATATCAAGTAATTCAGCAATAATTTTCTTAACAAATAGATCATAGTTTGTAAACTAGTAACCATAAGTGTATATTGTATATATGCACATACACATACACACACACACACATATATATATATTTGGCTCACATTTTGCTTTTAGCTTTCAATTGTCAACTTTTAAAAACAGAAACATTTTATGAAAAATTTGGATCTCCGGCTTCTCTACAAAACCCGAAAGATCTGCCACCACACCCACCTTCTTGAAAGCTGACAATCGGTAAGAGATGAGCCACAGGGCATGTGCTTCCCGGTTTGTCACACTCCCCACCAGTCCCCAATATCCCACCCTTGCCTGTTTCACATATTCAGGTCAGCTGCCTGGAATGTTGGTTTGCACCTGGGCATATAGATTAATTTTATCTTTGTCTTTGGCCTCTTTCTACAGCCAAGTCAAGTCCCTTTTCACTTGCAGGTAAGCTTGCCCCAAATGTACTGCTTCCATAAAAGTTTGCCTGACTAATCTCATCCGAATTTCTTACTCCCACTACTATCTCCACTCGAATATATCATACTTCTTTGATGGCACAATACCCAAAGTGTACACTGTGGAATAAATATACATTATGTGGAGAAAATATATGGCTACCGTGATTGAGTGAATGAAGGAAACTCAAGAGTGCACAGAGCACCCTTGCTGAAGAGCTTTCCAGAGGCAACAGCCGCAGATGTGCTCTCTGAGCCTCCAAGAGGAGGCTGAGGTGCGTGAGCATCGCCTGCTTTCCCACGGACCCCTGGAAAACCCGTTATCATATTGGCTTGCCTTTTAAAAACTGTATCCATAGTCCCCAATATTTTTGCTAATTGTTTTCAACTACAGATAAGCTGCAGAAGAGGGAGATGCAGACCACCATGGGGGGCCAACGGTTTATTCTACAAAGTCAAGTCATTGAAGAATAAAATGCAACCAGCATCAACATAAACACTTTTTTGCATAGAAAGAGGAGTCGTTTTAAACACCCCCACAGAAGGAAAAACAGTATTTCTATAAAGGATTACCCTTCAAACTGAATCTCTTTGGCTTGTCACAGGCTGTGACCAGTGTGCAAACCTGCATTTGGTCAACGTCACATAAATCTGGCAGCAGCAGGAACTCAAGAGCCACCGTGAAAGGAGTTCACACGCGAGAGAAGAGGCACAGGTTTCCATGGTCAGGTTTTCTCTGAAGACGTGGAGACAAACGGAAGAAACAGGAGAGGAGACAAGTATGAGATGACAGCGGGTGCTCCCTTTGGGTGGCTTCTGCACGTGCCTCTCGCCGGCCTGATGTTCCGCCGGAATCTGGGCGGCCCTGCAAACCCACCTCGGCGCGGGGGCTGCCCTCCTGGCCTGGCGCCGATGGGGACGGGCTGATGTCAGGGTGGGACGTGAATGACCGTGAAGCCGGGGTGAGAACAGAGAGAAACAGATGGTTTGAATAAAAAATGGGGGGGGAAATATGCCATCTTCATTCGTTACCTACTTTCACATTCATGTATTATTCACAAAGGGATCGAGCGAGGGTCCCAAAATGTATAGCTTAAGTTCCTGCCCTCAAGGATTTATTAATCTCTTGAGGAGAAACCAATATAAACAATAAAAAGAAAATAATACTCCTTAAAATAAAAATGAATTAGATGAAAGCTCTATATTTTATCATCCTAATCAACTGGTAAGCTCCAAATGACAAAAAGACAACAAAGAAACTATAAAATGCATTCGGGAACTTGCCTAGAGGTCCTACCCACCATAACTCAAGGAAGGACCTGTTCTCCTTAAAGGGGGCTCCTACTTGCTGAATGAACTTGACACCGCTCTTCCAGGGAACTCCCTCTAACTCTACCATCTGGGTCAGATGGCCTACTATGTGCCATCAGAGTCCCCTGTACACGGATCTCTCATAGAATTCATTACTTGAGCGGCTCGAGGGTGGTAGGGTGTGTGTGTGCCTGTTTTACTTGACATGGTATCCTCAATACCTGTCACAACACCTGACAATATTCTAACAATAGTTAGAATTCAATATTTGAAGGAATAAATGAATCTTCTATCAGCTGGCCTATTTGGAAAACAAAAAAATAGCCCTGCCGGGTGTGGCTCAGTGGTTGAATGTCAGCCCAGGAACCAAGCGGTCACGGTTCATCCCCCGGTCAGGGCACAAGCCCAGGTTGTGGGCTCCTCCCCAGTGAGAGGTGCAGGAGGCAGCTGATCGATGCTATTTCTCTCTCATTGATGTTTCTATTTCTCTATCCCTCCCCCTCTCTCTAAAAATTCAATAAAATATATTTAAAAAATAATAGCAGAAAACCTTTAAAAGACAATACCCTGACACCACAGGAGCAAAGTGAGGAGGGACAGGCAAGCCAGGTTGCCATGTTTTCCCAAATAGATGTCGACTGAGGCACTGTGTTTGGCACTGAAACACTGGAAACAGCCTATGCTGTCAACATGGGAGTAGACAAATAAAATTCAGGCTATTTAGCAGGGATATTTTTTTGTTTTCCAAACGGGCCAGCTGATAGAAGATTCATTTATTCCTTCAAATATTGAATTCTAACTATTGTTAGAATATTGTCAGGTGTTGTGACAGGTATTGAGGAGATCGTGTCAAGTAAAACAGGCACACACACCCTACCATCCTCGAGCCGCTCAAGTAATGAATTCTATGAGAGATCCGTGTACAGGGGACTCTGATGGCACATAGTAGGCCATCTGACCCAGATGGTAGAGTTAGAGGGAGTTCCCTGGAAGAGCGGTGTCAAGTTCATTAAAAAGGAATGAGCCCGATCAGTATGTATTGACACGGGGGGCCTCTGAAAGATGGCAGAAAAATGGTATGAAGATTACGATACTTTTTATAAGTCAGAGGAACTCCGAGCAATTCTGTACATTTTGTGTAACAAGAAAAACACATAATTAGGGAACGTAACATAGATGCAATGCATTTAAAAACAAAAATGGTGGGAAGGCCGTATTTCAAACTCGTGACACTGGTGTCTTTAGGGGGAGGGGGGGAAATGTAACGGGGGTGAGGCCAGAGGGGCCTCAGGGCCTCAGCATGTCCTTGCTGTTGGTTGCTGTTTGGAAGGAGAGCGCGTTACTTGCAGGGATTACTCGCACATGTAAACGTCTCTCCCCTGGGCACTAACCCAACGCCGCTGCGTTCTTGGACTTGAACGCTGGCCAGCTGTGACCCTAGTGCTGCAGAAGATCTTGGTAGGATTTGTGGAATTTCCCCCCCTTTTTCTTCTTCATTAAAAGCTGAGAAAAACATTTGTGAAGACTATTTCTGAGGCCAACCCTCCTCATTTTGGAACAATCTCATTGTTTGTCAACTGCCAGCTCTGACATTCTCTCACTTCCCACGGCCTGGCAGCCGGGAAGGGATCTGGAGCCAGGGCGGCTCTGCCCCCGAGAGTCAGCTCGGCAGCCTGCGCCGCGTTCGGAGACGAGGGAAATGTGCAGTTTCCTTCCCTCCGTTCCAAATGCCAAGCGTGTGCTAAGATGGGGAGAATCTGCCTCATGGCAGCAATGTGCTACCAGCAGCCTCGGTGAGAGGAACGAATTTTCGATATTCTTAGTGTTTGATGGAAGGCTCACTAGTAAACAAAGAAGCTTCCAAACTCCACCCATTAATGCCAAAGTTTGAAATGAAAACCAGACGATATGAACACTATGTTTCATAATAATGATAAATATTGATTGATATACATCTCGGCAACTCTATGAACTAAGGCCTACTATTATCACACCCATTTTACAGATGAGTAAGCTGAGGTTAAGTGAATTGCAGAGAGTTATATACCTAACATGGGACAGTTAATGATTCAAACCCTAGCCTTCTAGCTCGGGAGAGATCCAGTACGTTTTAACCTCATTTCCATCATGACTCATGTCATTCTCTCTCCTCGTTAGTGCTTAGCAAATAGAAGATCCTCAATAAACACTTCTTGAATAAATTAATGAAAAGTTTACATCTGACAGATACTTGATTAATGGACATTGTGCAAAGCCAGGTATATTGACAACAGGTGGTATAACCTTATCTGGAAAACAATCATGAGATTTGGAGTCATAAAGACACAGACACAATCCTGGACTACTTACTCTACTTACAAACTTGGGTAAGTGTCTTAGTCTTTCTGAGCCTCAGTTTCCATGTTTGTAAGAGAAGCGAGGTGTGGTGGCCGGATTCTAAGATGGTGTTCAAGATTTCCGCCCCCTGGGGTTCCACACTCTCTGTAATTCCCCCCTCCTTGAGTACGCATAGACCCCGTGGTTATGATGAGATGTCTCTCCTGTAATGGGGTTAGATTACCCTGGTGGGCCTGACATAACCAGAGGAGCCTTTAAAAGAAGGTGAAGAATCAGAAAGCTGAACTCCTGCTGGGAAGAAAGGAAACCGTCGTGTGGTGAACTGCCTCCAGGGCCCACTTGGCAGTGCACTGTGGGCCACCTTTAGGGGACGAGAGCAGTTCTGGCTGATGGCTGCAAGACAAGGGGAATGACAGTTGTGCAGCCACAAGGAAGTGAGCAGTGTGTCCGGAAGGGAACCCAGAGACTTGGACGAGACACAGCTCCACACCTGCTTTCAGCCTGGCATGCCCTGGGCGAAGCACCCGCGGAACTGCAGATATAAACGTGCATTGTTCTTAAGCTACAAAGTTTATGTTAACTGTTTCTATCACAATAGAAAACTGATATAGGCAGTGACACATCAGATAGTGACATAAAAATAAAATAATATAGGTAAATTGCCTAGCACATCTGTGCTCCTTGTAAACATTGGCCCCTTCCTTCCTGGGAGATGTGAAGCTGCCCACTTATGGCTCGGAAAGTGAACGTGACGGCTGGAGTTCCAAAGCCATCTCGGCCTGTGAGGACAAGAGCCACACCAGGGATGGTGAGTGAAAACACGGAGGGAGCCTGGAGCCCTGCACTGTCACAGAAAAACCACGTCAACCTGGCCTTGTGTATGCAGACAATACTTCTCATGACCGAGTCAGTCCTTTGGAGTTTCCCTGCTACTCCCAGCCCAACCCAATTATTTTAATAGATTCTAATTAGTGAGATACATAACTCAATTTATTGACTCACAATCGGGCTTTCACCAGCAAAAGTATTGACAGTGCTGACTTTATTTGCAGGATATCATGGACTTTCTAGAACCGAGAACCCAAGTGATATCTGGAAAAGGGTTATTCCGTTTATCGGCCAAGAATTCTGGAGCAGAGAGTTGAGATTTCCTCTTTGTCTGAAGGCGGTGTGAGTACACAATGAGAGACAGAGACAGAAACAGAGAGAAGAAGGGCCCGGGACATCCTGTGCAGCTGGGTGCCCCCAAACCCTGTATTTGAGAGGTGTCCTTCATCAGCGTGGGAGCCTGAGGAGGGGCGCCCGCCGAGGGGAGCTCATTCCAATGCGCAAACTGCAGGTGCCTCTCTTTCTGGAGAGATTTCCTCTTTTATCATTAAAACTGCTGATCGTAAGCCCGCTAATGGATGAATATTGCTCACGCACACAGAAAAGGAGCTAATGCGATCAAACGCCGCGCTGATATTAAATTACCGTAACCCCTTTACCTGGCCCGCCCGTTGCCGCGCGCCCCCGCCCCTCGCGGAGCCCGCACGCGCGGCCTGTAAGCTCGGCCGGGAACGCAGAAGCATCCTCTGTGATGTTGATAAGAAACAGGACAGTCACTCTCTCCTGACATATTTGTTCTTTAAAAACAAATCAATGGCACGGGGATTTGGCACCTGAATACAGAAGAACGGCTTGATGAGGCAAAGATTGTCTTCATTAAGGACATTAATATTCATAGGGAGCAGAAAATCTGACACGAGAGAGGACTCACTAACCTTTTCTCATATTAGATTTTTACTTCTTAACACAATTACAGTCCGGCAATGACTTAATTAATGCTGCTTTTCGTCAGGCGCCTTTAAAGAGCTGTCAATTTGGTCCTGCAGAGGCTGTCAACGAAACAGAAAGACAGTCATCTCGGTGAAAAAGACACAGGAAGAAATTCAAACACTTAATAATATTCAAAGTGCTAGGCCGAGTCACACATCAGCAGGGATTAAGGGGAATTTTTGTCTTTCCCTTCCGTCCTGTTGAAGAAAGTCTTGGCGATGGCGCGTTGGGACTTGGCTGCTGGGTTGAGAAGGCAGAAGGAATGGCGCCAGGAGAGGTGGAAGGAAAGAACCTCCCGAACCTACAAATGGGGCCTAGCAAGGACCTGCAGTCCAGGAGAATGGAGCCCTGGCCTTGAAAAGGGACTGGAGGGAGCATGTCGTCCAAGCACCTCTCTTTATGGGTGAGAAAGTTCATCAGTCCCAAGGATCTTTGACCCAGATGTTGCAAACCTAAGCTCTGCAGACCAAAATTTCACCTGCAGGTATTTTTTTTTTCTTAGCAGGTACAGTGTTAAAAAGAATTAAAATTAAGTATTTGCCAAGATATAAAATTTCAGGATGCAGGCTTTTCGTTAAAACTTAGACTATTTAGCAACCCTATCTGCTCTGTCTCAGGCTGTGACCTGCAGAACTTGAGAACCCGTGGGTCTATTTCGTTCGTCAGATTCTTTTGTTCATTAGCTTCTTGTTAAAAAAGACCCTTCAACATTTCCTGTAGTGCTGGTCTGGTGGTGATGAACTCCTTTAGCTTTTTCTTATCCGTGAAGCTCTTCATCTGACCTTCAGTTCTAAATGATAGCTTTGCTGGGTAGAGCAATCTTGGTTGTAGTTCCATGTTTTTCATCACTTTGAATATTTCTTGCCACTCCCTTCTGGCCTGCAAAGTTTCTGTTGAGAAATCAGCTGACAGTTGTATGGGTGCTCCCAAAAGAATCTGATGAACTAAATAGATCCAGAGACATTGACGCATGTAACAGACGATCATATTTCAGAGGAAAGAGGGAAGGGGGGTGGAGGGTGGGAAAAGATTAACCAAGGAAGTTATATGCAGATATGCAAAACCCATGGACACAGACAATGATGGGGTGAAAGCCTGGGGAGGGGGTGAGAGCGAGGTGGAGGGGTCAATTGGGGGGAAAAATGGGACACCTGTAATATTTTCAACAATAAAGATAAATTAAAAAAAGAAAAAAAGAAGAACCCGTGGGTTTCACCTGTGCCCCAGCCTGCACCTGATCAGCTCCACTCCTCTCCTCTACCGCCTGACCCTTCAAGGCGTGTGTGATTGACTCCCTTTACCCAACTTCACTTCACCTCTCCAAATGCAACCCCAGGCCTTCCCAGATGTCAACATCCGTGCTCAGTCCCAGGATTTGCAGTTTGAATAAACTATGCTGTTCTCAAGGATATTTTCCTTTTTTTATTTCTTGCCTAAAAGAGGTATATTCTGGTCACATGGCTGGAATGCACCCCCCAGCTCTTGGCCTGCATCTCAATCACAGCACTTTTGATATTTGGGATCAAAAAAGTCTCTCCTGTGGGGTGTGTCCTGTATAATGGGAGATGTTTATTTAGCAGCTTCCCTAGGCTCTACCCATGAGATGCCAGTAGCTACTTCCCCATCCCTTCAATGTGATAAACAAAATGTCTCTAGACATTGCCAAGGGTCCCTGAGGGGTCAAAGTGCCCCTGGGCCGAGAACTGCCAGCCTAGCTGGTACCTTCTCCATCTGCAGCTTCAACGCCCGTCCTCAGGGAGGCCCTGACCAGCCCCTCACGCTCCTCTGGCCTCCACCGAGGCCCCCATTCATTTCACACGTGGTCTGTTGTAGGGTGTTTTTTTCTATTTTTTTGTTCCTTGTTTCGATTAAAAGCAGCACGAATGTAAAGGCTACTATAAATATTATTTGAATAACTGATTCAGCACTTCCCAGTCCGCTGTAAGGTGAGTCATGCCTCGGGAGCAATGGTTGCTAAGCCCTCCCTCTTGAATGGCTGCGGGGCGGCAAAGCGCAGCCTCCCTGCTCCTTCCTGGCTGGGCACCAGTGACTCAGGTCACAGGCACCGGACCGGCGAGCTCCCTTTCGTGTGGTTGCGTCCCACGACCGGTCTGGACCTGACTCCTGCTTTAGAAAGGATGAACAGTCCTGGACAGGACTGACAGGGCGGTGGCACCTTTATTTTGGGGGGCCAGAGAAGCTACCTGTGAAGGAGACTCAGGGAAGCGTGCAGGCTTCTTTGCAGGAGGAGGAGCTGGAGGGCCACCGCTTAGCCAGGCAAAGGAAGTCCAGCAGATGCCCATTTGCCCAGAGGAAAGGACGTGATCCGGACTTGTGGGGATGCCCCTCCCAGCACCCTTGGCCATCAGAGCTGGTTACTGCAGAAGAGGTGATAGATTTACATAGGGACAAGGTGTCTGGTGCAAGGAAAAGTGTTTTGAACCCTCTCCCTTGGTGGCTCACTACTTTTAGACCCTCTCTGAATGGCTGACTTACTGTTGTTTAAGACATCTTGACAGGCCCCAAAGGGGGCTCACTGAGAGAGAGGGGCATCCTGGCTGGCGACCCAGAATCAACATCAGTCCCTAAACGTCTTTTGGAGGGCCCACCATGTGACATGGGCTAGAGAGACCTCGGATCTGCCATTCCAACGCAGCAGGCATCCTTCACAGAAATTGTGGAGCACACAAGTGAATCCCAAGAGGGCTACACCACGGGACCCTAAGGTTAGGATACCACTCGGGTCAAAGCTAAGCTCTTCAGCAGCTGAAAGGACTCCACCTAGGCTGCGGGGGACCGGTTCTCAACAGTGACACCACGTGGAAGTACCAGGAACGGCGGCAGTTTTCCTGGCGGGTTTCCAGACTCCCCAGCCCACCATCTCTCCCTCCCACTGGCTTTTGAAGCACAGGTGACTCTGAGATGAATATAGCTCCTGGGACTCAGGAACAATTCATGTAGATGTGGGAGACAGGGTGTGAGGTCAGGGACGACCGCATGGGGGATATACTAAAATTGCTATTTCTGAGTGTCAAAGGCAAGGAAAAACCAGTTATAAGACCACCGGTAAGGATAAGTTGGATTTTAAAATTCTGAAACCAGACTTGTAGGAATGCGCTGCCCTTATTGTTGGTCTTCCTTTATGCACTACTCCACGAATAATGATTTGTCCTCACATTTAGGCCAACCCGTCCCAAGTTACAGAAGCAAAAAACCAATCACTCCGCCCCTCTCTACCATCAGCCCCTATGATGAAGGGCTACACAGGCAGGTTCGACGTGACACAGGTCTGAGTTCTAGTCCAGCTCTGCCACTTGTCGGCTGTGCAGTCTTGAACCAGTTACCCAAACCTCCAACCCTCTCATCCCAGCCAGCCTTTCCTGAGAAGTCCCTCCAAGTCAAGAGATGTGTTTTTCAAACATCATTTCACATCATCTCATAATATCTTCAAAGTGCAGGCACTATTTTCATGAGCAAGAAGTGAGGTGCAGCGATGGTGACAAATTGTTCAGGATAATGCAGCTGGTAAGTGGTGGCATCAAGACGTGAACTCGGGCTGTGCTCCTCCCACGTCTGCACAGCTTCTGTCACGGGGTTTTGTGATCATCAAACGAGATCAGGTGTATAAGTACTTAGCCAAATATGTAGCACATATGGATCAACAGATGCTGTCTCTTACTCTTACACACATTCATACCCTACTCCTAAACATCACCTCCTTTCCACCCCTTCCTCTTAATTAATAGTGAAATCTCTTTGTTCGCTTATTTAACCATGACCTAATTCTGAATGCTTCTGTCTTAGGTCAAAGCCTTCCTTCTAAGACCTTCTATTGGTTCAAGAAATCATTCTTGTCATTGTTTGAACGTATGCTCTCTTGCCCACTCACATGTAGACAGCAAGTACAATTTTTTTCATGCAATCCTAACACAAATGTTGGAGCGCCTGTCTAAATTGGATGTCTGGGACCCATAATAGCATCTTTGCCCCCAAGAAGACCTCCTCATGTTGGAAGTGAGCCTTTTTGTGTAACTGTATATATTGAACTGATTTTGTAAATAGATTGAAAACTTATAGTTGACTACCAATGGATGTTGATTTGGCCTGAAAGTCTCTCCAGGGGCTCAAGTCATATTTTATCGTTATTAGATTCTGTAGACAAACCCACTTGCCTTAAAACTATCATTGGAAGAAAGATGCCTTCGCAGGCCTGGAGTACCACCATGGTGGGGCAGGCGGGAGGGCACTGATCTTCTCCCTCCGCCATACATGCACTCAGGGAAATCTTACGCACAGGTGGTCCAGCAGGTGCTCAGAAGGTGACCCACATTTATCATTGAATGAACTCACTTATCTCTGAGGACTTTGTGTCTTTTGGGAGTCACGCTTGTCATGGGGAAGACTGAGAACCCCTTTCAATGAAAACCTAATTTACTTAAAGAAAAGTGTGTGTGCCCCTTCAACAATCTTTTTGTGTACTATTCCATGGACAGGATGATGGAACAGACAATTTCAAGCCAAGGCACTTTTCTAAGACACCTGTCTGCAGATAACTGATCATGAAATACAAGTGTCTTAAACGCCCAGAAGAGGGATTGCAATGCACCCACTGAGATAGGCTGGGGCAGAGATGGATGCTTGCTCACCGTGTTAGGCAAATTCTCCCTTCCTTAAGGGAAAAAAGAGACATTGTCAGATCTAAGAGAGAGTCAGCTTCCCTCTGACTCTCCCTGCCTTCCCCAGCATGGCATCTGAGTCATGTGTCCGGGCAACGAGGAAGGTGATTCTCATTCTATAAGATGGGCTCAAGGAAATGGGAGGAGAGAAATCAATGTCGATACGAATGGGCAATCTGCTTGTTTTAGAATTTGAATGCAGATATAATAGCATAAACTTAAAACGCAGATCTTACTACTATTTTCATGGTCATCAATAATGGTATTGAAGCATATCTATATAAAGTCAACGGTAATAACGGATGTTATGGATTGAAGGCCTTCTACATGCCAGGTAACATTCTAAGTTATTTACACGTCTTGTCTCATTTAATTCTGACAACAATACAATGTGGCAGGAATCACTATTTGCACTTTATAGAGAAACGGAAGTCAGTTCTCTCTGACTTGAAAGTTTATACTCTTAAATTTTGCTATAAATCTCATTTCGCACACAGGCGTGCATGCACATGCATGTCCGTATTCACGCAGATTCTCACGTATGTTTGTAGACTGCACTCTGGGAGGTCTCGGGGAACGCATAGGTCCAGGAACAGTGGGGCTGAATAATCGTGCACGGTGGCTGTCCACAAGCCTTAATGAAAAATAAGCAGCGAGAGACAAAAGGGGCTAGTGGAGCGCTGCCTCCTCTTCGCCCCCCGCACCCCAAACCCTGGCGCAGAGGCGGGCGCGGTGCGGGGGGCGGCCCTCATCGCGGCCCCGCACATCCACGCCACACGCCCTCGTCACGGGGTCCCCTTCTGCAGCAGCCATCGGAGGTGGGGATGAAATGAACTTTTCCGCCCAGCCTGGGCGAAGGCTCACATTCGCTTTCAATGAGCAGGTTGGATGGGCTGGGCGCTCTGCGGCCTTCTCGGGAACTCATTTCTCCCTTCGGCTGTAATGAGGGGGAGAGGCGCAGAGCTGCTCGAGCCCGCGATAGTTCATAAATATCTCCTTAAATACGAAGCTGTCTAAACCCTCCGTGGCCATTACTTATTTATTAAGCCCCTTATCCAAACTTCTCTCCGTATCCTGACCACTCTCTGAACTCACACGCGGTCCCTCAACATGTCACAAATGGAGCTGTCCCCTCTGGGAGCTCGCCCGCACTCCCCTTCGCAGCCACCTTGGCGCTGGTGCAGGTTCTGTTTCAGACGCGACTCGGCGCGGGGGCCAGTGTCACTGCCAGCCCTGGGACCATGGTGAACACACGAAGTCACCTGAGAGTGAGCTCATGTCCTCCAACCCAGATCCTTTTATCCAAGAAGACAGGCCCGCAAGTGAGGTCCCTGGCATCTATGCAACAATTCACTTTACTAAAAAGTAAGTCAAGTATATAGGGCTCGTTTAAAACAAATTTTATTTGAGCCCTGGCCAGTGTTGCTCAGTTGATTGAGCGTCATGTCATCCTGTGCACTGAGAGGTCACCGGTTCGATCCCTGGTCTGGGTACATGCAGGAGGCAACTGCATGTTTCTCTCTCTTTCCCTCTCCCTTCCTCTCGCTTTAAAATCTAAAATCAATTTTTAAAAAACATATTTAAAACCATTTTTGGGGGGGGTGAAAAACTATGTGGAAGAAAACTTTAAAAATCATGACAAATAACGCTCACCCCCAAATAACACTTTGAAATACTTTGGTGTGTTTCTAAGTGGCTTTTGTCTATATATTTTTTGTTTTTGTTTGTTTTGCACAGCTTAGATTATATGATATAATACTGTGACTTTTCCTCTTAATGTAAAATATAAGATTTTCACATATCAATAAAAATATTTTCTAAGCATCATAAAAGAAGGAACACAGAGGAAATGTATTTAATGAAACACAAACAAAATAACATAAAAAGAGAGGCCCAAATTCTACTCCAAAATCTTAGTCTGGTGCACGCCAGCCTGATCTCAGGTCTAACAGCATTCTTTGTGTATCTGATATATTCTGGGTTGTCTGAATAGCTGAAGAATGCCCTGTTTATCCCCATTTATTCTATCTGATTAATAATCTCTATCAATATTTTGCTTAACTGTAAGTTCCATGAAGCTTCGAAGGTACCATACCTGCCTTCTTTCCTTTGTATATTCAATACCTAGCGGGATGCCAGGCACATGGCAGAAGCTTAGAAAGTGTAGGTTGAATGAAGAAATGATGGGCTCCTTTTCCTGTGTAATCTCGGGGATGAATTAGGTGCCAATCAAGTGGCATCGGTGTTAGACTGGGAGTGGGGGAAGCAGGATGCTTCATTTTGTAGTCAACATAAGAGGAAAAGGGATTCCTATCTAACTCAGCATTGTTGTTTTTTAATTATTCTGCCTGTTTAGAGAAATAAATAATTACAAATCCTTTTGTGAATTTCAATACGTTTAATCTCTGAAAGATTGGCCCCAGTCAGGGAGCCCTTATAAACACAGCAAGCATTCTCAACGGCCTTCTGGGTAATTCTAAGACTTCTTCCCGTTGGGTTGATGGTAATTAATACCATCCCAATAGTGCACCTGCACACTTTATTATGCCACAAAGGAGAAGATAGGAAGAAGCCTTATAAAAATAGAAAGCAAATTAAGTGACATCATTAAACGTTGGATGCTCCATTGAACTCTGTGAGATGCTTTATAAACCTCGAAGCTTGCAAGCCTTTATGCACAGGACTCCAGGTGTAGAAAGAACTGTGGCTCTTTTGCAGACATATTTACCAATCGTGCTTTATTTTCCCCTTTAAAATAGAGATAAAAATACTAGCTACCTCACACAGTTATTGTGGTGCTGAATTAATATCTTAAAGCCCATAGAACATTGCCTGGCACAGAGCAAGTACCCAAAATGTTACTAATCCTGCCCCTAACAGTTTCCTTCTTTATATATATTTTATTATCTCTCATAAAATTTAAGCTATTCTCATTGTAGAAATTTTGGGGGAAAAACAGAAAAGAGTAAAAAATAAATCACATTTAACCCTTCACCTGAAGAATCCCTTACTTCTATTACTAACAAATAGCTTTTTATTTCAGTAAAAGTGGTGGTTGTGAAATGTTGACAAATTCTTGAACACTTCTTGCTTCAAAGAGTGGGGCCTAACTTTCTGTGCCTTGAATGGGGCCCCGACTTAGTGATTCACTTCTAACAAGTCAGAAGCGGAGGAAGTTCTGGCGTGTGACTTCCAGGGGAGGCCAGGCCATGAAAGGCGTTGCTGTGTATGCCTCACTTGTGTGGATGGTCACTCTGAGGGAAGCAGGTTGCCATATTGTGAGGACACTCAAGCAGCTTGCAGAGCGGCCCACGTGAGGAGGAACTGAGGGCTTCTCCACACAGCCAGAACCAACTTGCCAGTCTTGTGAGTGAGCCATTGTCGAGGGGGGTTCTTCCAGCATGTAGCCCCCACCCACAGCTTGGTTGTAACCTCATGAGAAGCCGTGAGCTGAAATATCTCAGCTAAGACACTTGCTGACCTGTAAATGCTTCCCGATCTATAAAAGTATGAGATAATAAATGTGTGTTTTTTTAAACCACCAAGTTCTGGGGTAATTTATTACACAGCATTAGATAACTAACACAATGGCTATGTGTAGTCATGAATAATTTCTAGAATTTTTGTTTGTTTTTTCTTTTCAAAGAGGCTCATTATTTTTTCATAAATGTTATTATAAATTCTATATGTGGCTTCATCACTTTGAATATTTTAACACATGATTTTTAAATCTCTTTTATGTGGTTCTGTTATCTTACAGTTTTCAGGGGAAAAATTCTGTCACCTTTGTGTGTTGATTTCTCACAGTGGTTCATTTCTTTCTGTTGGTTTGTCGTTTCTGACTCTGAACTTGCTGAGAAGTAATCACAGGAGGTTCCTTAAGTCATGGATCTGTCCCTATAGAAGGATTCACATGTGCGGGTGGGACCCAATGGCTTTCACCAGTTTGTATGAGTTCATGTAAATTCCTGGTCTCTGGGTCTCATATCCAATAGACAGTGAGACCATGGACTCCATATCCATGTACAACATGAGCTTCGGATGCACATTTCCTTAAAGTTACCTTGGACTCCATATCTAAGCATGACACGAGCTTGGGATGCCCGTTTCTCATGGTTGACTCTATCTACCTGCCCATGACACTGGTAAAATGATGTTTCCTTAAAGTGACCTTGGAAGGTGGGGGAGTTTCTCCAGTTCTCTTTGCACTGATTGGTGGCTTCTGACTCTATCCGGGAAGCTTATTTCCAGCTCCCAGCACCACGTGAACGTGAGGCCTCGTCTTCCACCCCCACCCAGGCGTTAGACCCCCGCATTAGAGTCTCTCAGACCCGCCGAGGCATTCATTCCTCTCAGGTTCCCGCTCCTCTCGAGCATTGAATAAACACTTTGCTGGCAATGCCTAAGGATTTCCCTTCTTGTTTGCAAGCTTAGCCATGTATTTAAAATATGTCGTTTCCCAGCACTTCTCTGTTAATGTGGGACATGGAGATTTCACGCATCAGATTTCACAAATCTGCCCTGTTAAACGGAAGTCCTACTGAACCTTCTCTATGTGTCACATTTTTGTGCAATTATAATCATGCTGGTTATATAATTTTTTTATTTTGTCCCTTTCATTGAATGTTATAATAAAAATTATTAAAATTCCCCGAGATTATTAAAACTCTGTGAAATGGAATTTTAATGGCTGTAAACCACCCCATCAGATGGAGGCACCCTAATCTGCTTAATACCCCCCTTTGTTGGACATCTTTTCACGACTGTTGCTGAATGGGGACTCCTTTAGTCTTTTGTGTTCTAGGGAGAGAAGACAGATGCCTCAGTATTTTATTTTGAGAACTGATCTTTAGAACTGAAGGTGTGAGGAGGTGAAATGACGTGTCTGTGGTCATAGAGTCAGTCAGGCAGCATGACACAGGCAGGTGCTCAGCTCCAGAGCTCCAGCGACAGCGTGGGCTCGTGCCATCCTCTCCTCGGTAACAAGGGGCTTGGAGATCACGTAATTGCAACCACTTTCTCTGCCCCCAGGTCTGCTCAAGAAAATTGCCTGGAGATGGCTTCTCTCTGCACCAGGTTTTCCTGGTGGGCAGGACTGGCTGGTCTGCATCATGTCTAAGAACTCAGGACAAAATGACAGGCAGACACTGCATCTGCGGACCTCTCTAGGTTGAGCTCCAGAATATTCCTGAAGACCCAAGAGCCTCCCAGAACACAACACGTACAATTTTACTCTGTGTTTTACTCTTCTCAGACGACCTTCGTTTTCCTCTCTCTGATTATCGGAGTGGTACAACTATAGAGTTTCTTCCCCTTTGAAAGTCTGGCCTCTCAAAACATCACACCACTGAGCTAACCTTATTTAATTCTATTGACTCAATACATTTTATTTCAGCCAAATATAAAATAACCCCAAACACATGCTTACTTGCAGAACCTCTCCACAAGGTCTATTTTTTCCGCAGACTATTTAACGCTCTTACCTGACACCTCATGCCCAACGCTAGCCATAAATACAGTACATTTTGCTAACCTATTAATACTAAATTTGTGTCAGACACTCTTGACTATCTGCCTATCTGCCCTGGGGGAACAGAAGCAGCGCCTTACGTCACGATGAGTGGTTTCTATCGGATTTCACTCACGTTAACCCACCTGTTGGCCAAGGTGCTTGCGCAAGACCACGCCGCCCTTCCTCCCTCTCTGGCTGAAGCAGATGCCTTCGCCCAGGCTGGGCCTCCCGGGACGGCCGGCTGAGCGGCTGCACCCAGCGAGCGGTGGGCCTCAGAAGGACAGGGCCAGCCGGCTGTGCCATTGTCACCGCGAGCAGCTGCTTGTTTGCTGCGGAGAAGAGAGGCCTCAGGGTTAGAAGGGACCGAACTGCTCAGCCTTTAATGTTTCTGCAAAATTATCTTGTTGACAAGTGCAGCATTATAAATTTGAATCCATTAGCTAAAAGGATCCATAAATATTTGAATAATGGCCTTTTTAGAGTTTTACCAGTCTATCAAACTTGTCACATGTCCACTTTTTACATTTTTCCGACTGCTGGAAAGAAAAGGGCTGAGCTAAATCTTATGGATGGTTTCTCCATATGGGTAGTTTATTCTCGCTTTCAAAATGAAAAGCGCTTTGTCAAGTGGACGTTGATTACCAAAACCCGCTGGTATCTGGGTAGAGCCGGAGGAGCCTCTCTCTGTCCACTAACATGTGCTCCCTGTCCCCGCAGGGGCATCTGGCCAGTGGGGGCTTCGTGTCCTGGCCTTGCTGCCAGGGCTGGCCAATCAAGTGTAAGCAGATGTGACATGAGTCACATCCGTCCGAAAGGGGTTTTATGAAGCCCACATGTGTTCTTTGCTATCTCTTTTTCCCCCTTTTTTTCCCTTCTAGCTAGAAAATAAAGACTCTGAGGCAGTGAGTGGTAGAGCCCTGAGCTAGAAACTTGGATTCCCAAACATTTCCCGGGATAAAGTAACCCACGTGCGAGCCACGACCACCACCGTCTGTCTGTTGCACTCACAAAAATGCACCACTGCTGAGTTCAGCCACAGAGGTTTTGAACTTGGTTTCAGCAGCTGGCAAAACCCCAACCGATAAACTGACCTATTGTAAGTCTGAATAGCAAAGCGATTGACTTTTTTCATACTAAATTCCAGATTTCTTTGTAGCTGTTGTTTTCAAAAGAGATCTAAATGCAGAAGTAGTGACCCCTGAGTGTGTTCCCAGAGGTGAGCTCAGCCTGTGGTGTTTCTACCAGATGATGGGTCCAGCAGGACTGACTGTGGGGCACCTTGGCACCTGGCAAAGACACCAGGTAGCCACCTGCCCGTCTGATTTCTAGAGAATCAGCACTCTGACCTCCCATCAGAGTTCAGCCTCACACTGTCACCTTGGTGCCATTGGTGGTAGGTCATTATAAGCATCTCATCCACGGTTCAAGGCTTTCTTAAGTCTATCAATAGATTCAGCGGCGCTCAATAGAGCTTCATCCCACAGTGCCCCTCAAACCATCACCATCTTCAGGGAAAACACTTCAGTGTTGCTCTATGTGCTTGCAGGACTGTTTGAATGGTTAACAGTCATGGAGCTCTCACGGTGTGCCAAGTACTGTGCTCGACGCCCCATCCACATTATTCCCACTAATCCCTATAACAACGCTGTCGGATTCATGCCATTACCTCCAGGACACTGAGCATTAGAGGGGTTAGCCAGCTCGCCAAAGGTCACACAGCTGGAGAGCGGTGAAAACATGGGTTGCAACTCAAATCTGCCCTGTTCCAAATCCATGTGCTGTGGGGACCTCGCGGAGAACATCATGAATGTCCACGTGAAAAAGTGATTTTATAACCCAGGGTTTCTCAACCTTGGCTTATTGAACTTTGGGGCCAAATAATTATTGTGGGGCCATCGTGTGCACTGTGGGGTATTCAGCAGCATCCCTGGCCTCCAGACATTGCCACATGTCACTGGGGGACAATGTCACCCTCAGCTGAGAACCAGCATCATGAGCTAATGTTAGAAATACATTTTTATCTCCTACAGAGTTGATGCAGAAACTTCTTTCTGAAAGAAAATTTTGTAGCGATCATGTCTTCATCTTCGCTGTGGCTGCCAAGAAGCTCAAAGAAAAAGATTAAGTTGCAACTAGAGCAATAGGTGTTCTCAAAGCCCTGAGCAATTCCATTTATCACTCTCTAATCCTTGGCTTATTCTGTCTTTTCCTTTGCTTTTGTTATTTCTCTACTTATCTGTCCCCGTCATAGTACTTCACAGAAGATCCAAGGTATAAATACAAAAACATTTTTACACTGATTTTGAAATCAACTTGCTTAATTATTTGATCAAGCCTGAATCTTTCTAAGAATGATAAATATGCCTCTTTACTTTTTAAATATTTTCAATAATTCTCTCTGATATTAAAAAACTCAAAATTAGAGTAAGAGATTGAACATTTAAAATATATATATATATCTTTATTGATTTCAGAGAGAAGAAGGGAGGGGGAGAGAGAGAGATAGAAACATCAATGATGAGAGAGTCATCGATCAGCTGCCCCCAGCTGGGGATCGAGCCCCAACCCTGACATGTGCCCTGACCGGGAATCAAACCGAGATCTGCTGGATCATATGTTGATGCTCAACCACTGAGCCATGCCTAAGAAATTAAACTTCATTGACATTTTCTGGCTCCCAGAATCATATTTTGAGATGGGTTCAGGCATAATAGAATAATAGAAATTTTAAAAATAACTAGAAAATCTTTGCAAATAGGTGTGCTTGTTTTTTCCAAATTTTCCCACTGCAAATGCTGAAAATTATTTTTCCCTTAAGAAGTTCATAAGGAGAATTAGTTCTGATAAAATGGGCACCTTTCTAAGATGCTTTCCTAAGATTTTTCTACCACTCCTGCTCTAACCAGATGCTCACAGACGATTCTGCTAGTTGAGAGACTCCTCTTTTAGATTCTACCACATGTTTTCACAAATGAATTTTCCAGTCTGTCAATTACTGGGGAGATAAAAATTGGGGCCAGAACAAAGGATGACTCAGAAGCTCATTTGGAAATTTGGGATTTCTGGGTCTGCTTTGACAGATTTAGAAGAAAAGGCAAAACATTTCCTGTAAATACCATCACTGGGACGGATTCTCACTCTCTCATTCCCCCATCAAACAGAAATCTATACTGTGCCTTGAGTTGAGCCCCAGAGAAATTATCAATATTCACACATCTGGCACAAATCTGTTGGAAGAAGAAAAAACCACATTATGCCATCTGTATTTCCTCCATCGTTTTATAGCACAGCTCCAGTCTCTCGCAGTCATTTTGTCACACAGTCTTGTAAATATAAAGTTATATTACTCCTTGGCTTGTCGGAGGACACTGTTCATCATAAAGAGCAGATGAGGAGATGATGTCACTGCCAGGAAAAAAACCAGCTCGCCTTTCCCAATCCCCCACCTTCCCTGGAGTATGGAGGAGCCAAATTTCATCAAGTTTGGCACAGTTGTAGGAATTAACATGACTGAAATGTATGCCAGATTTCAAAACAATTTCTAACAGTTTCTGTGAGACCGTGTAAGCAACTGAAAATTGACATGTTGTGTTGTGCCCGAGTCAGCCAACTGCTGTCACTGAATAATTAGATTTTCCTGCATGAGAGGAGAGTTTCCTTTAAAAAATTATGAAATAAGGCAGAAGCTAATATAGAGTATAAGTGGGCCTGCTATTCGCAAAGAGGTAGCCTTCCGCCAGAATGACTCCGGACACACGCGCGCGCCCGGGAGAGGCCCGTGGCCCGCTCCCCGGGCTTCACGTGCGTGAAATGCTCTTTGCGGAGGGAAGGCGCTCCCCGCGCAGGCCAGATGGAAGGGCGCCCACTTGGCTGCGCAAGGAATGGCTGCAGCCCAGAACCGAGAACACATTTGGAGCTAATGAACGTGCGGTTGCTTCCTTCTGACACGGGATAATAGATGCGGCAGAGTCTGCTGGGTGCCCCCAATATTTATTGTCCCCTTTGTCAATTGTGACAGTAGTGTTTGTTCGGCACAAGGCCACCCAGCTAAAGACAGCATTCCCCAGGCTATCCTGCATTTCAGTGTAACCATATAATTGGGGTCTGGCCAACGAGGCAGGAACGGAATGAATGTTTCCCGCTTCCATGTCATGTCCGTAATCGGCAAGGTGGGTTCCCTTCCTTCCTCCCTCCCTGTGTTCCTGAGCACGACCATAAGCCATCTTTGACCTCGGGGATGACGGCTGCACCCTAGATGTGGCAGAGCAATAAGGTAAAAAGGGCCACGTCCCTGATTCTTTCGAGTTGCCATCCTGCTCTTGGATAGCCTTCTGGAATATTCCATAAGAGAGAGGCCAGTTACTGCTGCGATTAAAGCCGTTGTAATTTTGGGTCTGTTGTAACAGCAGCCTTTTCCGTGTCCTAACCTATCCTGCACACTTGGAAATGGCCTTCAGAGTTCACCAGGGCCAGGCACTTACAGGAAAGGGAGTGTTTATACATCAGGACTCATGTATCTTTGTTTCCCAATCATCGTCTTCAAAGTAGATACCTTTCCCCAAAGATCTTATCTTTATGAAAGGCAAAATATGACTCAAGTAATGCATTCATTCCTTTATAATCAGATTATTACAATTATTAGCATTTTATAAATGAAGAAAATGTAGCTTAGAGAGGTGAAGTAACTTGACCCAAATTACTTGGCAAATAATTTCAGGTTTTTTACATAATGTGCTCAAGTGGAATAAGTTCTTAGCATACAGAAAGGCATTCAACAATCATTTGTTAGATGACTACATCATTGAAATAAAGCAGTAGAGAAAAGACTAGAACTCAGACCTGCTAATTTCAAAGTCAGTAATTTAAATTCTATACAATCTTTGCTCCTGGCTTTTCTGAGTTGGGGTTGTGAGTAAAAATTTTGGTGTATCTGTAAAGAAAAGAGAAATTAATTTAAAAATTAGATTTTTCAAAATAAATCTGACATGAAGATTTTTTTTCCTGTGGCCAATAACATAAACCTTTAATTCGAACTAGTTTAATTATTCACAGGACCTTATGGCTTATGTAACTGAAAAATCCACTGGCAAAACTAGCTTTGTTCTGGCTCGATCCGGGGGCTGGAGCAATGCCCCCAAAACACAAAGCTCGCCACCATGCAGTAAAACTCTCCTCCAGGTTGGCTTTACTCCCAGGCTCCATATGATATCAAAATGGCAGCCAGCCCCTCTCCAGGCCTGTATCTCACCCTGTTTAATTCCAACAGAAAGGAGCCCTCATTTTTGATTAGCTATGGGCCTGTCAACTCATAACTATAGCCTACAGGGCTCAGGGTTCTCATTGGCCAGGTACGAATCGCCCCTTAAGTCCCAACCAGGCCACAGACTCTAAGAGTAGAGGAAATGGGATTCTGAAGAGGCCAAGCAGAGTGTGTCCCAAAAGAAGAAGAAATTGATAGGGGATCAGTGACAACAAATGGTCCCTGCAGGGCTCCTTATATCTTCAGGCTGCCTGATCATAGAAATCTAAACTTATGTTTTATCACTTCCCCTCCCAACTGTGGCCTAAACTATTGTTATCTCTCCACAACAACCTTTGCTGATTTCCAGTCCTTTGTACATACAAATATGTATACACAAACAGCACACACACACGCACGCATGAACACACACCACTCATTCCTCTGCCTACTGCTGTTCTAATTTTCCTAAATACCACTGATCTCCTGGAGGCAGCCAGCACTCCCTAGGGACAACACAGCACCACAGTGCTGGATTCAGGTCACCAGGATTTGTAGCTCAGGTCTGCTCAAAACTGTAAAATCTTGAGCAAGTAACTTAACGTTTGAAAGCCTTGGTATCTTCATCTGAAAACGTAATCACATCACTGTTAATTCATAGAGTTGCTGTGAGGATCCATTAAAAGATGTATACAACACAGTGAGTATAGGGTCTAAACTCACAATATCTACCAGCTAGTATGGGTGGTGGGTCATGCAGGCCACCCCCCTTAGTTGTCCTTTCTCTAGAGAGCCTAATTTCTCTGAACAATCTGTCCTAAACTGCCCTTATTTGAACTTCCATAGTACTTACAAATTGGTACAGTGGTTATTGGCTCTGAGGCATACAGCATCTGCATTGGTTATCTGTCTTTCCAATGGTCAGATAGAGATCCCTGTGCTACAAGTTGTCCCCGCCCCATGCTGAGATCCTGAGCCCTTTTGAATGCCTTCTGCAGTGGATATGGAGTCACACAGACCAGGGCCTAAGTCCCAGGTTTGCCATTTACTATCCGTGATCATAGACAAATTGTTCAACTTATATGAACTTCAGTTTTCTCCTTTGCAAAATGCAGGTGATGTCAAACCTAAACAAGGCAATATAAATACAGCACTATTGTATGGTTCCAAACACATCATGGGTGCTTAATAATGACAGCCATTATTTTATGTTATATGCATTCTTAACCTGTTTCAATGCTTCAATTTTTCACCTTCATTGTCCTAAGAAGTGATCATAGGATGAGTTTAATTGATCTAAAGTCCCACCTTTCCTGTGCATGATCGGATCAATCCCCAGACTATTTTGCAAATACCATTAGTCTAGATGGTCATATCAAAGCAGAAGGCACACCCAGATTTTGACTAAGAAAAGTTCAGCAGTCAAGCTCAAAGCAAGGATAGTGACAGGGAACCTAAGGAAGACTGAGTTCCTATAATGAACTGAAAATGGACAGTAATTTGGTCTCATATCTCATTTGGCCTCCCAACAATCTTGAATAACAAGCCACCCCCAATACATACTGGTTTAAAACAGCAACCGTGTAATATTTTCACAATTGGGTAGTACGGCTGAAGTCCCTCTGGTGTTTTATCTGGGCTCATCCGTGCAACTGCGTTAAACTAGATGGGCAGGTGTGCTGAGTGTTCAAAACGGCCTCAGGCGTCCGTCTGCAGGAGCTGCTGGCTGTCAGCTAGCGCACCTTGGCTCTCTCCATGTAGTCCCTCGTGTAAACCAAACCGGCTTGCTTTCCATACGGCGGTCTCAGGGCAGAGCTCCAGCGGGGCAACGCGCAGTGGGCTGGTGTTTATCAAGCCCCAGCTTGCACAGTTCGTCCAAGCAGGGGTGTTCCATCGGCTAAAGCAAGTCCCATGGCCAAGGCCAGTGTTCATCCGGACAGGGACTTAGACTCTGTGTCTTAATGACAGGTGGGGCAAAGAATTTGTGGCCATTTTTAACCTGTCCCAGAGACTTTAAACAAGGTAGTATTTGGAAACCAAGTGGCAGAGTTAAGAACCAATTTCAGGTCCGAATGTCCCTCTACTCCCAATAGAACACAGTGTCTTAGACTAGCCCAAGAATGATGAGTTTCCATAATCGCTTAAGTTTATGCTTTTCTTCTTATAACACACATTAGCGTCCCTACCACATGACTGGCATCCTTTCTAGCTGTGACGTAGAGCAGCGTACAAGACAGTCAAAGACTCTGCCTTCAGAAAGCTAAGAACATACAATCACATCAGATTAATGGGATGAGGGCAACTGAAGGAGGGGGAAAGTTTAGATCCATTGGTCAGGAAAGGTCTCTGTTGGGAAGCCTGAAACAAGAATGGGGAGATGGAGGCATCCATAGGAATGTCCAGGAAATGTAAAATCCGCCAGGCGGAAAGAAGCTTGGTGTTGGGACAACAGAAATAAACGAGTGTGGCCAGGGCCGAGGGAGCAAGGGGGAGGCTGTAGGCAGAACACTGTGCCCGGTGGAAAGAACCCAGAGCTTATGGGATCTCAGAGCCATAGAACGGGGCTTGGATTTTATCTGAATTAAAACAGGAAGCAATTGGAGCATCCTGAGCAGGGGGCTGAAGCGATCCCGTTTACATCTGACCTGGGTCGCACTTGATAAAACCCCACAGCTCTAGCTGCTGTGTCGTATGTGGATGACAGAGCAGCAAGTGGGGCCGAGCTCGGCTGCAGGGTCCTGTCCGGCCGTGGCAAGGGCCACGGGGGTAAGAGGAGGCCCTGTCTGACGCCTTGGCACGTGGGTTTAGGAGACTTCTTGATGGATTTCTCATGGGCTGGAGGCCAGTAAGGACAGAAAACTACAAATGAGAAGTGGGACTATCAGCAAAAGCCACTTACTGGGGCCACAAAGGGTGAGTCCACCTCAGGAGGAGGTGGCTGTCTTTGCTTTGCCTTGTTTGCAAAAAGCATGAGTAGGAGACTTTTTTATTATTTTCAAACCCATACGGGTGTGGTAGGGAAAAAGGACAAGTGCTTTGTCGACGAGCAAAGGGAGGAAGAGGAGCTGGACCTGCATGCCCTCTGGCTGCTGAGGGTGCCCCATGCCCACGAGTCCCAGCCACGCTCTGATGAGAACACGGTCACTCACCCGAGAGCCGGAAGGTGCCCAGACCTAACAACGAGCAAAGAAGGGGTGAAGGCCACCCACTGTTTATATGGACACGCACCAGTCCCATGCATCCAAACAGTGCAATGATCACGGAAACAGCGCGATTTCTCAACAAAATCAAGACACATTAGCGTCTCCCTAATGTATTTCTCAGCTCCTATATCTCCCAGGCCTCTCTTCAGTCCCTTTCTGATTCACAAAGTCTCCAGTGTCCTTGACACTCATGCGAGTGGAGTGAACGTCTATCCTTTTACACATACCTCTTAGCCTCAAAATACCTAAATCAACCCGTATCACTCAGGAGGCAACCGCGCCTTGTCAAGGCAGCAGACCTAGATCCACATCCTGTCTAACAAATTACATCCTGAGACTTAATTCCCTGTTGTCTGTGTGTTTTTTCCTGCACAAATATCCCCCAAACAATAAATCATCTTTCTGTCTTGCCCATCATGTATGGGCTCATTACTTCACACATCATAATTATAATCAACGAACAAAACTCAAGAAACAATCTGAACAATGGAACGGTACTTGTTTCCTTACCACCAGGGAAACTGCATGATTAAGGCTCGTAATGAGAGAGATGGGTGCTTTGGAGAATTTCCGTGAGGCTCTTTTAAATTTTTCAGATATTCTTAACAGGTCCAACTACCTAAGGAAGGGGAAAAATAGCTCCTTTTGCCTTTAAGACTTTGAAGTTTGATTTTTTAAGTGCACAGATAACTTTAATGCCTAAATTGAAAAATGAGATGAACATCCGTAGGGAAAAGGGAGCTTATTGCTGCCTCCCCGAAGTTCATCAAATGTTGTCACATATTTCTCTAACATTTTTTGAGTTGGTTAAGTGCAAATTTAGGTGATCACACTCTTTTTCCCAGGGTTCATGGCAACAGAAATATAATATGTATTTTATGACTAATGAGTGCAGCTCCATAGTCTCAGCAATAATAAGCAGACAGTGCTTCCTGGAGGAACAGGACTAGACAAAATGACCTCGCTCTTCCATTATTTCATGGCCTGGTTGTTGCTAACTTTCTAAGCACTCACTTCACACCCTTTCTTGGGCCTACTTGTGGCATATAACAACTCGAATTCCCATTCTAAGAATTTAAGTCCTCAATAATAGTGCACATTCCCTCCTTAACTGCGGAGCAAACATAAATTAAGATTTAAGCAAATGGGTGAATGTTAATAAAGCTCACCTTTAGTCCCATTGATTAAGTTATTATATTGGTTGGGTAATCAATGAATGACAAGTCACGTGATAATGGAAATACTGCCATGAATATAAGCCCAAGTTCTTGTTCAGTGTGCGATTTTCGACAGCAACTGTCTAGTTCATTGATAGTAGACCAGATCCCCTTGCCAACCTCACTGTTTATTCCATGGTCATCGTGGGTGCTGCTTCATGTGGCTTGTGGTTATCGGGGAAACATTGGCAGTAGCTCTTAGGCCATGATTTAATCAATCTGGACTATGGAGCTTCTGAAAAGTTGACCTGAAATATCCAGGCTGCCTCTGAGAGGGCTGGCTATGAAAATTGTGAACATCAGCCCAGCCGGCCGTGGCTCAGTGGTTGAGCGTCGACCTAGGATCCAGGAGATCGGGGTTCAATTCCCGGTCAGGGCACATCCCGGGTTGAGGGCTCGATCCCCGGTCGGGGGCATGCAGGAGGCAGCCGATCAATGACTCTCATCATTGATGTTTCTATCTCTCTCTCTCCCTCTCCTTTCCTCTCTCTGAAATCAATAAAGATATATTAAAAAAAAAAAAAAAGAAAATTGTGAACATCAAAATATAAAAAAAATTATGGACATGTTATTTTATATTATAAAATACTCCCCTAAATCTTTGTATCCTATTAGCTGTGTGGCCTCAAGTATGACGTTTAATTACTTTGTGCCTCAGTTAGCTTATCAACTAAATTATGGGACTGTAGGCAGGATGGAATGAGTTAGCACTTGCGAAATGCGTAAGGCAGTGCTTGTGAGTGTTGGCTGTTAGTGCTGTTGCAGCCATTGTTGTTGTTGTTATTGTTATTTCTTCATTTAGGGAACTTTCGTTCATCCTTCTTGGTTCAGATGTTTAAGTTCTCCTCTTGAATCCTCATTAAACAATTCTAAAAATAAGCTGAAGACTGACTGGATATTTGATAGTATTAAGCAATTATTATTAATTACCGAAGCTGTGATAATGCTTATTTGTAAGAGTCCTTACCTGTTAAAGACATATAGTGAAATAGTTACAGATGAAATGATAACAGGTCTGGGATTCTCTTCAAAATAATCTTGGGTGGGTGGAAATTTAGATAAAACAAGATAGAGGGAGAACTGAAGATTCTTGAGGTTGGGTGCGGGTTTGTGGCAACGTTCTATTTTAAGTGTGTTTACAGTTTCTTGATTATCCAAATGAGCTGAAGGTGAGTCAGTCCCTCTGTGTTAAAGAGGGAATTACACTTCTTCCTTTCCCCTGGATCGACAACTGTGATAATTTCCTTTGTTATCCGTGGGACCAGGTATATTTCTTTGGACAGTGTAAGTGTTCAATTATTGTTTATTGGGTTATATATTTGTGTTTGTGAATCCTTTATATAGGATATATGTAGGTCACAGCATATGCTTCCAATGCTTCATTTATCAGCCTAAAAAACAGTTATTGTATGTATTCTGTAGTAAATATGACACTGATAATTATATTAATGGTAGCTAATAATTAATGAATGCTTACTTCCTTGCCACTATGAATGTTCCTTTATGTGGAGTTACCTCAATTCTTGCAGAACTTTACGGGGTGAGGCACATGTTATAAAACACCATGATGATGCAACTGTCAAGACGGAAGCTGAAGCTTAGTGGGGTGAGGTACCTTACCCATGATCCCACGGTCAACGGCAGAGCCAAGGCTAAAGCCAGATCTGCCAGACTTCAAAACCTAACTTCTTAATCTCTGCATCTGGCGCCTTTCCTTCTGAGTCAGGTAGGCTGGGTGACTCAAAATAAGAATAAAATATGATTCCTTTTCATAAGAAGCATTATAGAGACCTGATAGTAAGTCAAACGGCCACAGAGAGATGGGTTGGAGTTAAAATGTTTTCCTGGACAAATTGAGATGAGCACTGGAGAGGGTGGCTGAGTTCAGACAAGCGTGAGAGCAAGTCAAGACAGGAAAACAAGACAACCGAAAGCCTAGAGCAAAGATTCCTACCCGGGGGTCTAGCCAAACTTTTTGTTTGGTCTGCATAAGGCTTAAAATATTTTGAAGGACTTGCCAACATTCAGAACTCATAAAACTCCACATATAAATCTATATCTCTGGTTTTTTAAAATAAATCAGAAGGTTTGTCAACGCCGGGGTCATGTTTCTACAGAGTCATTAGGAGTTCTGAAGCAGGGGACAGGTTTGCTGAATGCAACATTTTGGGGAGCAGCACAGAGACTGCATTTAAGGGAGAAGATGCTAGAATCAGAAATGCTTTTTAAGTCTGGATCAAAATAATGAGGTCCTGGTCATCTTAGAGGCAAAGAGAATAGAAAGAAGGGTGGGGGGAAATCCATGAATAGATGTGGCAACAGGACTTAGCGACAGAATGACTTAAGGAGAAAAGGTATGAGACTCACATCAGGTCATAATTGGCTTCAGGTCATTTAACTCCATGACTGGCAGACTGAGAGACTGTGGGAGGGACCTTTGCTGCATCCAGATCATTGGAATCCAGGGCAGATATTGATTTTGTGTTGGAATATATTGGGAGATGGTGACACAAGAGATTAGCATAGAAAATTATTTAAAATAAACAACAATGTAGTATCCATACTGATGTCTTGCAGATACCTAGAGATACGGAAACAGGACTTGTGTAAGAGGCAGGACACACAGAGCGTGGAACACTGTTCAGTTCTATACTGACTGCTCCCAAAGACGCAAGACCAGGAGATGGCCCCCCCTCCAGGGAAGTCTCTCACGGCAAGGTCAGAGGAAAGCGATATGTACCAGCAGCAGATGCTCAGCACCAGCGTCCACCTGGTGACACCAACGCGAAGGAAGGGGCATCTCCACTGCTCCAGTCTTCCTGGTCCTGTGTCTCTGGCAGGGACGCAGCATGATGCATAATAAATACACGTGCTTACTTGCCGGATTCCTGTCGCCCCCTGTACGGCGCAAGCTCTCTGAGGTCAGGCACTTGGTCTCTTTTGTTTACCAGGCTACCCTCAAAGCTTAGGACCATTCGAGAAGCACAGCGAGTCCCCAGTAAATGCTACTGGGAAGTGTGCATCCCTCTCGAGCTCGCAGCCCAAGGTGGGCAGAGAACTGAGAGCTGGGGCCCGGCCCGGCCACAGGGGTGAGAGCAGCTGCGACACCGGCCTCAGGGGGGGACCAAGGGCCTGCACCCTCCTTGCGTGGCTATTAAACAGGCTGCTCTGAAAGGCACAAACCCAAAGCCGGGAGGACTATTTTCTTCTCTCTCCTGCTAACACACATCATCTAAACATGCCCCGCACAATTTAGTGGTCCCCGGTGCCACTTAAATGGGGGTGGGGAGCAGCAAGCCGGAGACGAGAGGGTGTCCATGTCATTCCGGAGCTGGGCAGGATCGTCTCGGCCTTGGTGGAATTAATTTAAGGCACCGGGTGAGATTTCAAAGTGCATGTGCGTGCGCGTGTGTATGTGCGTGCACGTGTGTGTGACCGATGAGAGCGTGGTCCCACCCGCAGGAAGGAAATCCGGGGACAGTCGCTGCACGTCGCCTCGCCCGCCGCCCTGGGCATCAGGGTGCACCAGGACCCGCCCCGTCAACGCGCCTCCGAGGCACCGCAGCAAGGGACTGTCAGCGACGCGGACTCCTCGCCCGGGGGAGAAAGGACCTAAATTAGGCTTCTATAAAAAGAATATCACATATTTATTTCCACAATAACACCCGGGAAAAACGTTAGTCAAGGAGCAAGCAATTGGGTGAATAAATAAGCTTGTCTTTGTTCTCATCAATTAAGTTATTACATCAGTTGGGAAACCAGTGAATTATAATACAGATGTTTAATGAAACACTGCTGAGCCTATAAGTCAAACTCCTATTTTGTGGTGTGATTTTGGCTGCATGGTTTTGTGTGTGTTAAACCGTATTTATTAGCTGACACCCATTATTATTTTGAGCAAGGTATAATTCAGTTGTCAGGCTCCATCGCAGGCAAGGAGATTTAATCAGTAAGAGCCGCTTTGCTACTGAGTATAAAACAATGTGGGTTTCAGGAGGCAATCACGGCAGTGTGAAAAAATGGGATTAATTAGTATTGTATAAGAACAGGCAGTGTGCTCATTAAAACCTTGTGAGGTGGCTCTTGATAAACTGCCACTTGATAGGACCGCAGTAATGTGACAAGGCAAAGACTTCATTTCCAAATCCTTGCTGATTATATCTCGCTTTTAAGTTACCTGGAATGACCCTCCTTGGCGTGCAGAATGCAAAGATCAAAATGACTGCCGGCGATGCCAGCCACCCGGGCCCAGGAAGCGAGCGGGTGGGGAGGCCTCAGGGACAACTTCTTTTGAACCCGCAGCCCCGCGGGGACCAATAGCTGCACCTGGGTGGCGATTTTGCGTTCGCGCTCCGCAGGTCAGGCAGAAACTAATTTGATAATGGGCAACCCACCTTAATGAAGGCCACGCACAAACCCCAGGTCTGTCTGTTTACCCAGCGCTGGCGGCGGTTGGAAGTGTGGAGGCCGGGGGAAGAGAGCAGGGTCTCGGGAGAGCGGGGTGCAGGGACTCGGGAGAGCGGGGTGCAGGGACTCGGAGGGACAGGAGAAGGTGGCTGCTCAGAGACCTGCTCGGCCAGCGCCCCTTCTGCCAGGTTTCCGGCATGCCTCTCAGTTCCTAAAATGCATGGTTATGCCTACTTATTTATTTGTTTTGTCTTGTTTTCACAGTGAGAGCATCTGCACGGGAAAAAAAAAAGCCCTATGAGAACAATCTGCTTTGCTTAAGGAATATTTTTTGATGTGCTTTAGGCTGGTTTTCCTCTTTGGGCTTCCGATTAGATTGTCTTTCAAACCTGCAGCCCTCTGGGCTGTGTCTTCCTGCTGAAGTCATTTTGCGGGGGGGGGGGGGGGGGGGGGGGGGCTCTCAAGTTAACGTCTGCGGAAATGCTTTCTGAACAGTTCACCGGGTTCAGAGTTTCCTAGAAGGATCTTCTCTCACCCTGGCAGCTTTAGCTAATGCAGCTTGTAAGGCAACTCCACATAGAACTGGTATTTGATAGGTGCATTTCTAGGACCCAAAAGGCTGTTCAGGAACCTCAAAGACCCTTTCCCTCCCCCTCACCACAATTATATATATATATAATCTCACCTGCATATTTAAAGAATGCTTTCTACCAAGAAGCTCAAGTGCTCAGCTCCCAATTGCAGCTTGTTTGCAACTGAACTTGGGAACATACACTGCAGTCTGCGGATTCAAGGCAGAAGCCGCCTCCCCAGCAGGCGAGGTAGGATGAAGTGTGCCGCTTTATCAGGCGATGGGCTGCAATGCTGTTCACTTAAACCTTAACATCTCACTGTTGCGGTCTGAGCTGCGTGATGTAATGCAATATGACAGCCATCGAATTAATAGAAAATGGAATTCATCTCTCAAAATTTCACACGAAATAAAGGCAGGGGGACAGACAAAAATAAAGGCAGGAAGACAGACAGACAAACCCCTTAAATGTTATCCCCGCAGCCCGGTGAGCCTGCCTCTGTGGGAGAGCGTCACAGCCGCAGCCATCTGCGAGCGCCACTCGGTCGCGCTTACCCTCGGTGAGGCCAGGCAGTGAACATGCTCCTATTTTGTTTCTTTTATTTCAGCGAGTGAATTGAATCAAGGCAATTCGCTGTAAGCGAAGGCGCAAGCATTACCATTTATGCATCACACAGTAATAGGAAATCTTCTGCCCCTCTTAGCTCGATGAGCGCCTCCTGCAAAGACCCAGGGACTCCTCCAGGTAGCAGCCACCTCCTTGATTTATAGGCCTGCAGCGGCGGAAGAGGTTATCCGGGCAATTTAAATCACCAGGCTTTGCTAATGAACTAGGGCCGAGAGAGAGCACTTTACCCTGTAAAGGCTCCATTTCACCTTCCTTATGTCCCACATACTTCATCTCCAAATTTTTACATTATTTATATAAAAAGGGAAATGGTTCTCTCAGGGGAAAATGAGTGAGCAAAGGCTCGGTGCTGCTAGAGCGGCTCCCGCAATACGCTGCAGCCCCGGCCCCCTCAGCTCAGGGCAACAGAAACAGGGTTGCTGGACTTGGCAAACAAAAATACGGAATGTCCAGTTCAATTTGAATATGACATAAACAATAAATAATGCAATATTTGGGACCTATTCATACTAAACGTTATTTGTTGCCAATCTGAAATTCAAAGCGAACTGGGCACCCTGTATTTCACCTGAGACTCTGGGCTGAGTGGGAGGTGGAAGGAGGCACTCATCCCAGGGAGGCCACTGCGTGAAATGTCAGGAGAAAACGCTCCACAAAAGCTCGGGGGAAACTGCCCGGATGTAGAAGCCTTCTGGGCCCATGCTTCTCACAGGAGCATTTTTATTCAGCAGGTTACTATAGGCTTCACTGAGCTTTGACATAAACTATTGGTCACTTTCTCCCACATGGCTAAGCAAGTTTTAAATGATGTCTCCTTCAAGTGAACCTCAAAAAGGCTTTCCTACGCATTTTGTATAAAGGAAATACATACTGGTTCTCAAACCTAGGAACTCCTGGAACCTTCCCACCACCACCAACACCAAATATCTTCCTCTATCTCCATAGCCTGCAGATTCAAAACATGAATCTTATAATATATCCAAATCTTACAATATATTCAAACAAATACCTGTGCAAACAAACACATGGACACACATGTCCATAGCAGCACTATTCACAACAACAGAAAGGTAGAAACCACCAAAAGGGCCATCAACAGATGACTAGGTAATGAATCTGTGGTCTATACTTACAATGGAATATTACTGAGCCATTAAAAGGAATGAAGGACCGAGGCATGTCAGAAAAGGGATGAGCCTTGAAAACACTATGCTAAGTAGAAGAAGCCAGATATACAAGGTCACATCCTGTATGATTCCGCTTATATGAAACATCCAAAATAGGTAAATCTATAGAAACATAAAGAAAATTCATTGTTGCCAATAGCCAGGAAGGAGGGGCAGGGAGCCGGAGGACAGGGAAGTGACTGCTCATGGGGACAAGTCTGCTGGGCTGATAAAAATGATTTGGAACTAAGTAGAGGTGGTTGTTGATAGCATTGCCAGTGTATTAAATGCCACTAAATTGTTCACTTTAAAATGGTTAATTTTACCATTTAATCAAAGACACCTCGATACAAATAAACAAATAAATGATCAAACAAAAAAAAAATCATTGATCTTAGTGAGCAAATGGCATTTGCTATTCTGCCTTTGGACTCCTTTTGAACTTATTACCAGCTACAAAACGATCTTCTCATTTTCCAAAAAGCTTATCTGCTGAGAGACATTTCCACGTAAGGAACTAACCCATTCTGCAGATGCAACAACTGAGAGTAGTCAGAAGGTAAGCAACTTGGCCAAGACCCGACCCCAAACAGCAAGCGATGGAGGTAGCAAGAGAACACAGTTCACCAGACTCCAAATTCTATGTTCTTAACACATTTTTGCTATGTTTCCAAGTACAACTGAAAACATAAGTAATGATGGACCAAGAAGCAATATTTAATATTGCCGAAAAACATCCAAGATGACCAAGAACTAGAATGGAAAAACCTGTATGAATTAAAGACTTTCACTTCACTTGGAAACAGGAGTCATTTCTGAGTATGCAAAGACTGGTGAGAATGGCATTTCATAAGGACATCCCAACTTATCTGGGATAGATTCCTGGAAACATCAATAAAAAAAACATTAAATTCTCACAAGGGAACTTCGGTCCAATTAAAACAGCTTCAATTCATTTGCTGTCAAGTGATACCTTTTTACAGACACTCTGATCAGTCAAAATTGATCAGAACATGATGAATATTTTTAAAAATTCACTCTTCCCAGCGATGGGACAGCGATATGTCCTAGAACTTTGGGCAACTGCTCTTATTACCATGGTGTCAGGAGCGCGGTCACGCTGCCTGGTAAATGGGGTCGGGCACCGTGTCTCCGACAGAAGCTGGTGCGTATGTTACGTGCATGGAGACCGATGGGGAGAAATGGGCAGTGGGAATGAAGTGCAACATAAATCTCAGGGACTAGGTCCAGTCTAGAAACAGCTAATCTGTTTCATTTCTCTCTCTGTGCCCGGGAACTGGGGACTAAGCAACTTTCCCAAACGCTGCTGAAGGGGGTGCGGCCGGCAAACCGGCCCCAAGGCTGGGAGGACCCCGGTGACCGAGGGCATCTGCCCAGCCTCCGCTTGCAGGAGGGGCTCTGGAGAGGAGCAGCTGTTCTCGTGGCCTCTGTTACCATGGCAACCCTCCTCTTTGTTTCGGGATCCAGAGCTGCCGCCTCTTGCAGGGGCCTTCAGGTGAGGCGCGGAGCAAGGCGGCCTGGAAGGAAGGCTGGGGAACAGACGCGAGCATCCCGGCGGGAGGAGGCCTGGCCCGCAGGTTCCCGCGCCTCTGCCTCTTGCTCTTGGAGCCGGTCAGCATCGTGCTTGCAGCTGCCGCTGAATAATGTTCTTGGGGAATTTTCACTCTGTTCTGGCTGTCATTTGGGTGGCTCCCTTTCCCACGTTCTGTATGTTCTTTAGGTTGCCTGCCATACTGTTCTTCCTCATCCCGTGGAGGGGTGGGGGGTGGAGGGGAAGGGTGGGGGGGTAGAGGGGTGGAGGAGTGGGGGGTGGGGGGAATGGAGAGGTGGGGAGGTAGAGGGGTGGGGGGTAAAGGGGTGGGGAGCTGGAGGGGTGGGGAGCTGGAGGGGTGGGGAGGTGGAGGGGTGGGGAGGTGGAGGGGTGCAGGGTTCTCGGTGTAAAGGTCCCCCGTCAAGAGGCTTTCCGGGGCCTCGGCCCCCCGCCCTCAGCCACTGCTCTCTCAGCGCCCCGCTGCTTCCCTCGCACAGCAAGCGCAATTCAATTCATAGCCTTGCACTGAATGTCTCGGGCCTGTCAGTTTTTGCTCCGTCTCCCCAGTCAATCCACAAGCTCCGTGTGGACAGAGATGCTGCTAAACTTGCACAAAGTGCTATTAAATGAAATGTACCGTGCCATTGGACACAAAGGAATATGTGTGGAGTAATTGAGGGATATGATAACCATGAAAATGTGACTTAGGATGCTGAGGTACTACTAAGTGCTGGTCTAGTGGCCTAGAGACTCTCTCTCTCTCAATTCTCCTAAATGGACAGTCGATAGAGGTCATATTAAAATCAAAGAATATGACTTGGGTCCAAACTCCATGTACTGTCATCAAAGTGTCTGCTTCCTTGCAGACCTCCCACATCTTAAAGGTATATTTGTAATTGAGTCCTGTAGGGGGTGACAGAATGTGACGTTGGCATTCAGGAATGAAGGCAAATCGAGCCCCTGCAGAATGCCTGTAGGGTATTTTCCCACGGGCTTGCGACCACAAGAAAGGGGGGACCTCAGGGCATTTATTTACATTCTAAATGCTGAGAGGGTGGGCCCACAAAAGAAATCTCTACCATCTAAAGAGGGAAGAGAGCAGCTGGCATATATCAGACAAGACTAGAGGAACTTCCACAAATGGGCAGCATCCTTCCCTGATCCACTAAGCTCAGTTTTCTAGAAGCCCATGGGATCGTTTACCTTCTTGATCTTCTTGTATAAAAAGTTGTGGATGAAATGTATTAATTGGGGGCAGGATGCATTCCTCTAACCCAGCGATTTTCAACCGAATTTGTAAGACATGCACTACCTGACTGTTTAGTCAGGGGCCCTGACCTCTTTTCCTTTAGATTGTCAAATAAAAAAATGACAACAGCCAATACAACAATAGCCACCTGGTGTAAATGTCCTGTTTTGAATCATAAATATTTAGGTTATATAATAAAGTTGCATCTTATTGGTCATATCACATAATAAAGTTGCATCTGATTGGTTAATTCTTGGTACCAGAAATCCTTATATACAAGTATAGGCACCTGATTTTTTAAAAGGTCACTTTGGAGCAAATGGATAGGCAATTACTATTATTATTTTTTTTTTGCAAATCAATCAAAATCATACCTAATTTTTTTGTCAGATCAGCAAAAAATATATTTTTTGGCGTGCCGCAGAATTTTAGTAATTAATTTATGTGCCATGAGATGGAAAATGTTGAAAATCGCTGCTCTACCCCATACTGGAGTGAGTACCTTCCCAAATTTATAATGCACATGAATGAGAAACTCGCTTAATTTAACAGAAAGGTGTATTTGAGGCAACTTTGATGGGACTTATTCTTTCCAAAATACTGAATTGGTCAAATAAAATGACTCAGCAGGAACGTACATTATTCTCAGGGGCAAAATCAACAGTACCAACCAAACAAATAAAAAATAAAACAGACAAAAAATGAAACAGAAGCTAGCCTGAAAATATCTGTTAATTCTGGTGACATACCAGGCGGTGGTTAAGGGATGAACTTCATGGAGAGGCAGAGTACCCTACCTTCCTAAGTCTAAAAAATAATTCCTGTAAGGGAGAGACCATGAGCCATCGGACTCATGATAATTTGCCAGTGATTATACTAATAGCAAAACCAGAATTATTTAAAGGAGCAAAAAGCAGCTCTACTGCTCCTGAGAATCCAAAATGTATCTCATATAAAATTCTCTACCTTACTGGCTAATGCAATCAGTGGCCTACACTGTTCCTCTTTGCAGCACTTTTGGCTCAAAGGTCTAGATGGAAAATAATGATGATAATAATAGTAATAATAATGGTCTAGATGGGTGTGATTGGCCAAGCTCAGCTTCTGAGCCTACATTACAAGCTCTGATATTGGGATTTATAAGAAGAAATATATAGTTGGTCTTTGTCCCTGTTTCTGGCACACAGCTCCCATATAACCCTTGGAGTTTCCTAAGTGATGAAAGCTGCAGTGAAGGTGAATGGGACACCCTGCTATTCATAACAAACTCCTTTCACTGCACCTGAATTTATGTTAATGAGCAGTAAGGTGACTCTTGGAAAGCCCATAAGGATGGGGTGTGGTGAGGGTGTGTGTGCGTGGGAGGGGTGCACTGGTTGCTAGAAGAACCAGCCCTGTGATTAGAGGGTTGACTTCAAGGGGAGGGGAAAGGGGCCGGAGATTGAGTTCAGGCAACAATGGTCAATGACTTAATCAATCATGCTTAATAAAACCAACATAAAAACCCTAGCAGAAGGGGTTCAGAGTGCTTCCAGGTTGGTGAGCACAGGGAGATGCTGGGAGGGGAGAGAGCCTAGAAAGGGCATGCAAGCTCTGTCCCCCTTTACCCATGTCTTGACCCTTGCATTTCTTCCATCTGGCTATTCCCAGCTTTTATTACTTTGTTTCTCCAATATCTCATTCTTTGTAGACAGCTCCCCTCCACCCCAAAGGTAGATCCAACTCAAATCATGGGGCGTGAGGTGGACCACATCTTCTTTGTTCCAAAGAGGAATGACCCAGCTCACACAAATAGAGCTTTCTTCCTCTTGGTCCCAATGAATATTTTTTGGTGGGCATATGACCCAAACTGAGTTCTCCCTGAGGCCTTTGCCTATGAAAAGAGACTTCAATAAAAATAATTTGTAAGACCCAAATCCAGGAATCAATAAAAATCCTATTAATAAATAAGTCATTGAGCTTATAGAGTTGTAGTTCTCGAGCAAGCATACCTGGGTTTTTGTTTTGTTTTAACCACACACCTTGTATGCTGCAAATATGTCAAATGAATCAGTATCTCAGGAAGACTATGGCATGTCCCTCTAATTAAGAAGCAGATTTATAGAAATACTAGATTTGTATGGGCAGTTGTACTATGTTTTTACATTTTATATAGATCCAAAAAAAATGAGTATGTAGGATAAAATTACTGAGCATCATTTAACTGCTAAATTGCTTAAAAGATACTTCCTATAGCGGAAATAGATATCATAGAGCTATAGGTTAAGGGAGCAGAATAAAGTTAGGAATGATAGGAAATAGCCATATTAACCAGGATTCTTTTGGATGAAAGTGACAGAAAACCAAAATTAAAAAGTTAAGTTACAAAGGGGAGGATTGATTGGATCATATAGTGGGAAGTCCAGGGGTGGGGTTACCTTCAGGTAAGGCTGGTCCACAAGTTCAAACCAGGGCATCTGAGCTCTCTCTTTTCCTCTACTTTAGGCACCGTTTACCTTTGGTCGGATACATTCTTCAACATGGTAGAGAAGCTGACCCTACACCCCGGCTCCCTAAGACCCACTGTTGAAGTTCATCGACCCCAGCGGAAAGAAGATTTCTTCTCTTCAACGTCTACTTGTCAATCCCAAGAAGACTTTAAATAGCTGAGCTAGACAGAAGTTCATGCCTGGACCAAGAAGAGTGACAAAGATAATGGATCTTATGATGAGGAGCCCATTCTGAGGAGCTACATTTCACAGAGTAGAAGACTATAAGCAGAAGTCTGGCCAGAATACCTGGCCCCAGAAAGAGAGGCCAGTCCCACTCCCAACCTAACCCTTCCTGGGATGACAGGAAGATAAAAGCAACACGTGACTACCATGTTCATGCACAGATTGAGCCACACGGAGGACTTTCCTTCATTCCTGATGCTCTGTGACCTGCCAATGACTTCCCAATAAAATATGAATATGACACTTGCCAACAATAGCAAGACGTTGTTACTGCTGAAGTACAAATCCATATGTACGGCGCTGGCCTGGGGGGCTGGCTAGAGAGCTCAGGTCTGTAAGAGCCTCCGTCAGAATCAGTCTCAGAAGGCAACGAAACCTGAGTGCTCTGTGTCACCAAGGCTCTGTCAAAAACGCTCTCTGTTCCATTCTAGTGACTTTCGTCTTCTTAATAGAGAACTGAGTTCCAGAAAACGGAGGTGCCTGACTACATCTCTTGTGATTTCTGCTAAAAGCCAATCCCAAACTCTTAAGTGATGGAGTCTGATATACCTGCTGTAAAAAGATGCCAAACATTGGTTTCCAACCCAGCTCACAAATGGAAATAACATAGTACAAATAGCTGTATTTACATGAAGATTTTCAGCCGAGGAGCTTTGCAAATTAATTCTGCTAGGATGATACGCCCTTCAGACCACTCTGCCCGCCTTTCACAAGTACTACACGTACACGAGTGGTCCGGCTCATGACGTACACGGCAAGAGTCCTGAATGTGCCAGGCTGAGAATAAGGAATGTGTCTGAGGCTGTGGGAAGAATTTTAACATCTCAAAGTGTCAGGAAACAGAACCACTCCACCTGATCGGTTATGTTAGGCCCCAGGGCCAAACCTATGGACTGGCTGGCAGGTTAGGCAGACAATGAACAAAGTGGGGCCCTCTAATGAGTTACTGAGTCCACAATAATTCAGAACATTCCACAGTGCTGAGTGCCTTTGATTGCACTATGGATTGTGTGTTTAGTGACTATTTAGGTGACAGCAAACCTAATTCCATGAGCTAAAATATGTACAAGAAATCTATCAAACAACAATGTGTAATGGGTTAAATATTTTAAATCAGACTCAATCTAGACTGAATGAAACCTGTACCAAAAGGTTTGAACCAAACCATAGGCAAACCCAAAATCAATTCAAGGTACTTTAACTACAACATTTTTTCTTACAAAGGTTTTCATTTTAAAAAAACAAATGTCTTCATACTATTTTCCAAAGAAAGTATGAATTTGCTGTGTAAACTCAGCACAACCACCACATGAGGGAGAATTTAGATTCACTCACTCAGCATATATTTACTGAACATCTAATGTATGCTGCCTTTCTGTGCTCAGGATATAATGGTGAACTCGGTGGATTATATCACTGGTCTCATGAATCTCAAATTCTAATGGAGAGAGACACACAAATGCACACACACAAAATGCAGATGCTAGATTCTCTAAAAGCAGGGGTTGGCAAACTGTGGCCCTCAGGCTGTTCCTATAAATAAAGTTTTATTAGAACACTGTCATGTTCATTTGCTTGTACATCTCCTACGGTGACTTCTGTGCTGCAACAGAGTGTTGAGCTTTGGAACACACACCGTGGGGTCCACAAAGCCTAAAATATTGTTATCCGGCCTTTGCGGAAAAGGTTTGCTGACTCCATGAAGAAACAATAGGGTGACACATTGAGCTCCTGGAGTGGGGGCTGCGTAGAAGGTCGGGAAGGATTCACTAAAGCAGTGGCATTTGAAGTGACATCTGAGAGTAATGAGAGGAAACGGCCATGGCAAACAGAGTGTTTTAGACAAACAGAGCAGAATGGCAATTTTGGCGGATTTTGTTTTCAGTCAAATATTGCCTTCAAGGTGATGAACCAGTTACCAGGTTCTGACATTAAGGAAACCTCAAGCGATAAAAAGAGCAAACACAAAATTTCCAGCTTGTTCCCTGTGCAAGGTGGTAAAAGCATTTCCGAGTCCTCTCTGCGCTCTTTTTCAAAAGGGGGTGAGTTGCCCGTGGTCCAAGAAGCAGCTCTTCAAAGGAATGCACCGCTGCGTTCCAGGTGACGGCCTTAATTTCTAGGGTTCAAGGTTAGAGCCCCAAACTCTCCTCTCTTTGGAGACTCTTTCTCCTTGCTGTGTCTCCAGTTATGATTTCTCTCCCCCTCCTGCCTCTGTGCTGATCTAAGACGCCTGCTTAGAGCATTGCTAGGAATACCTTTCATTTCAGTGTCACCTGCAGAGACGCAGAGCATGGAGGCAGTGACAGTGACTCAGACAAGGCGGAGTGCAGGTGGGCTACTGAGCGGCCAAGGTGGAAAACCCGCTTCACCCTGATTGCAGCACCTTAGACAAATGTCCCTTGAACTCTCGATTCTAACACCGGGTCTGAAACTCTCTCAGGTGGGAATCCGCGCTTGGCCTGTCCCTCCTTGTCTTTGTGAAAAACCTTGGTCCCAGTTTTTCAGATATTTTCATGATACTTGCGGTGGTCTTGGACGGATAAATTAAATCTGCTTTCCTCCTGATTGGCTTGCAGTCCCTCTTTGTAACTCCACTTTGTATTCCTTTCTGTTCAATACTTTTCAAAGTCCTGAGAGTTTAAAGAGGTACAATAAATCCCAGATCCGTTTTTAATGACCACGGAAAGCCTGCTTGTAATATGTCAGTAAGCTGAACCTAAAAGCCAGTGGGGAATAGGCCATTTCTGCCTTAGTAATTGCCTCCACAGGAAGATTTATAATGTCATTATCTGAATCTACAAGAAATAACTCATAGAGCTGAAATACCCTACAAAAATATTACAATTCTCTTAAAATCTAGTCATTCATAAATGCTAAATCATAAAACTTTTTTCAAGATGTTTTATGTTAAAAGTAAAATCCAGTAAAAATAGAAATGCTTGTTTCGTAATGAGACTCTTCATTCTTTATGTATCTGTTTGGAGCTTTGCAGGTTTCTGGGCTCTATTTACAAACCTACCATTGGGCCGCCAGGATCCCCGACCACGACGAGGCCGGGTCTGAACAGGCTTTTCTGCTCACCTTTTATCTCTGTCTGGGAGCAGGGAGTGAGGAGGAAGGGGGTTCGTTAGCACGGCAATAAAATTAATTTCAACAATAAAAGTCACCTCTTTCCTCCTAATTTCCCCATAAAAAAAAACACCACCACACTAAACTTCCTGCCAAATGCACCACCGAGCTGTTTTAAGCCATTGCTGCAGCTTTCCTCTCCCCTTCGTGTTTCCAAATCAAAAGGAGATCCGTCACTTATTTCAAATAGCAGGAAACGGCCTCCCTAATTTGTCCAGTTTAATAAAGTCCTGGTCTTGTCGCGTCTCCTCTCCTCCCCGTGCCATAAAATAGAGCAACATTTATACTAATTTCTGCACAGCAAAAATGTTCTTCAGAGTAGAGAATCTATTACAGCGTAAAAGGGACACTTGAGATGTTTTCCATAATTTGTAAAATCATATTTTCTCCCTTTAAATACAGTAATTTGGTGCAAATGTGAACACTGAATCAGGCTCTTTTCAGGATTTTCCTCTTTCCTCTATTAGCCTACTCAAAATTGGGATTTTATCTACATTTTTAATATCTAGCATTGCAGCTAAGCCTTTATGGGGGGGGAGGGTATAGAGAAGGTTATTTAAAAGCATTTGGGAAAGAAAACGAGTCTTGTGCCTTTTGTTTGCCTCTCCCACTGCCACCTCATAGAGCCGGCCACCATCACTCCACTCCCTTATTACTGTCCGTGTGACATCTCTGTAAATGGTAACTGTCGAGTGTCTCAAGGTATCTTGATTCAACATATCTAAACTGAACTAACCTTCCTCCCGGGAAAGTGCTGATCTCAGCGAATGATCCCACCTGTCCATCTGTTTCTGAGGAACCACAAACCCAGCTATAAAGGCACATACCTTGTCTCCCTTTTCCTCACCACCCATATCTAAATAATCACCAAGAAAAACTCTGCATCCGAATAGCTCTCAAATACGAATACTTTCATCAGTCATTTCCACCACAACCATCTTAGTAATTTGTCACTATTGCAACTGCCTCCCAACTGGTCACCCCATGTGTCTCTCCCCGTTTTATCCACAAGCCAAACAAAAGACAAGGAGAGGTTTGAAAACTCAGATCTTTTAAATACCCTTTGGACGAAATGTAGAGTCCTTCCCAAGGCTTCCTTCAAGATTTGACCCCTGCTGACCTCTATGACTTCATAACATTCTTCTCTCCGCCTGGGACCCATCCCAGCCACCTGGTCACCTCCTGGTTCTTGGGGTACATCCGTGTTCTCTTAGCTTGCTGCCTCCACGCCTCCTCTTCCTCTGCCTGGAGCGGCCTTCTCTCGCCTTCCCCCCTTTCCCTGCCTAACTCAGAGTGTGGGTCTCAGAGAAGTCTTCCATAAACCCATGTCTAGGAGAGCTCCCCAATACTGTCTCAGCAGCCTGCATGTCCCCTTGGGCAGCATTCAGGACACTTGACGCCACTTGCTAAGTCCCAGCCCCCTAATCGGTAGGCACCTCGGTGGCAGGGACTACCTCTCTTTCACTCAGCCATGTATCCTCAGCTTCTAGTAAAGATGGCCTCAATAAGCATTTGATGAATGAATTAACAGTATAACCCGTTCCATAATTCATCTATGTCAGTCGCTACCCCATCCCTCCATCCCCTCAACAATATCTATTGAAACACATGCCATGTCTCCTACTAAGCATTAGGATGAATTCAAGTTAAACTAGAGCAGATAGCGTTGCTAGTGGGGAAGCCCCAAAAAGCATATAAATAAGAAAAGTTTAGATAGTGATAAAAACCATGAATAAAATACAGCAGAGTCATGCCACGTCACTGGCTTCAGGAGGCGGGCTGTGAGCTGAGAGCGGAACGCAGAGAAGGAACTGAACAGTAAGCGATCGGAGGTAGACAGGTTCAAGCCGGAGGTCTAGCAAGGGAGGCGGCCTTTGGCAAGAACAAAATTCGTGTGATCAAGAGAGACCTCCGGTGTGCAGCCTGAGGCCACAGAGACTCACCTGAGGCCACCAAGGCTGCAATCTGGGATGCGGGTTTCTCTTAAGTACCCGGGAAACCATCTGATGGCTTCCAGGAGGCAACAATATGAGTGCGTTTTCATTTTAGAAAAATAAGTCTGTCTGCCTTTTGGAAAGTAGATTAGATGGGGGCCACAAGTGAAAGCCAAGATAATTAGAAAGCTGTTTTAATTTAGATACACTCTTCAATGACTCCCCATTGCCCATGGCATCAAGCTCAAATCCCATCGCAAGGCATTAAGGCCCTAAATCCTGGCCCCTGCGGCCCCATTGGACTTACTGCTGTGCGCTCCTTGATGTGGTTACTCTCCAGCAGGGCAGCGTGTGGCACGGTGAACCCACCCTAACTGTTTCCTCCAGCCTTGACTGTATGCGGTTTCCCCTTTTCTCATTTCCCTGCGAATATTTTCCCTCTCTCTCCCAAATCCCATCTTCCACGTGCAGATCAGAACACTCCAGGCCCCAGCAAACGTCCTTCCTCCTGAACAATGGGCCGTACTTTTTTTTTTAAGCAGATCTACCTCTTGCCGCCTCTTGGACCATTCTTTCCATCATCATTCTTCTCTTGTTTGGTTGTTTCATTTCCTTGTGTGTGCATTTGCCCAACCACAGTGTAAAGCCCCCAAGGGCAGAGTTTTCTTCTGCTTCTGTGGAACCCCCCCCAAGGCCTGGCACACCCCCCCCCCAAGCCCACCACAGTGCTGGGTGTGTTCATCTGCTGCAGAGGCGATGCCAATGTCCTTGTCGGAATCCAGAGAGACATCAAGTGGCCTCGGGACTAGGTAAATCAAGGACTTGGAAGTTGGAGAGATTTCTTTTAAGACTGTTTTTTAATAGCTTCTTTCCTGGAAGCCTCTTTTCTATAAAAACCACCCTGCTTTGAGTGGAATCGGACCTGGAATGTGCAATAAGCTAGATCCACCATTGATCACTGGCTCCAAAATTCTAACCTGGCTCGAGATCAAAGATTTAGAACTAGGCCCCTCTGAAGGAGCAGCTTAAAGAAGTCCACTAGGGAAAAGGTGGCAAGCATGGCGTGGCCCTGGATAAGTTAGTGTTCACATGATGTGAGGTTTGAAGGTCCATGGTGCATAATAGGACTGAGGATGGAGGAAGGAAAGCAGGGTGGAAAGAGAGACACCAACACACACTATTGCATTACCGGGGAGACCATCCACCAGGTCAGAGACACTCTGTAGGGTGGAGAGAACTGGCCCCTGGTTGCTCGTTTCTTGCCACGTGTCTTCACTTTTGTGGGCAGGGGATGCTATTGGCAAAGTAGGCATTTAATATAATACATAAGAAGCAGGACTGACTGAACCATAGGAGTGATATTTCGGTTCTCTAAGGCCAGTTTCAGGGGCTTATCAAACAGAAAGGCCCTGAAAGGGGAGTGGAGAGCCACGAGGAGGAAAGGTGAGAGACTTCTAACCAGCCCTAGATGGAAAGTGAAACTGGGGGCTACTGGGAGAGAGCACTTACTATCCAAGACTTTTTCAAAGAGAAAGACAGAGGCCATTCAGGGAAGATGGATGGAGGGAGTCACAGATTGCTTCCCTGGATTGAGGAGAAGCTGCAACCTCTGGTGACATCTGAATCTAGAGACTTAGAAGACTCTATTAATTGTGCAAACTTGAGAGTAGGTTCCTTCAATCTTGGTACTATCGGCACTGGGGCTAAATAACCCTGTGTCACAGGGGGCCGTCCAGTGCCCTGCAGAATGTTTAGCAGCATCGTGGCCTCTACCCGTTGATGCCTATAGCACCCCCCATCCCAGTGTGAACACCTAAATTGTCTCCAGACATTGCTAAGTGTCCCCTAGTGGGGACAACAGGGGGGCAAAATCACCTCTAGTTAGAAACCTCTGGGCTACAGTCAGACCTGGGTTTAAATGTCAGATTTGTCTGTGAGAGGGGGCTAAATATCAGCCAGCTTATTGAGTTCTGGGGGAACATGGAGTGGACACGGGGCGTAAACGTGAGCACAGTTCTGGCACATAGAAGGGCTCACTAAACAATAGCCATTACTATTACTGTCCTCGCGATTTATTGACCATGGCCCGGGCACAGAATCCCACACCCTGGATACTAGTTTTAACTCTTTCAAACAAAAAGAAATGGTCGTTGTTCCATGTGATACTGTTCCTAATCCATGCTAATGAGGAAGATTCTCTTACCCCATAATTTCTCAAGGTAAGCTCAAAGGCCCTGAATTCTCTTAACTTGACACTGCAGATAACTTACGTATTATATTAAATATCTTCCAATATTTGCCTTCTTTAAAAAAAGAAAGAAAAATGCTCGGTTTTTGCATTTTAAGTTAATTCCCAAATGAAACAGTAGACGAATGTCACGCACACCAATTATCTAATTGTGTGACTGATCCTCACTTAAAGCCTCCGTGTTTTTGACATAAATAGTCGTGAAGTGGTAAGTTTCCAGCGCGACTGTCAGGCTGATTGCTGAGTGCCAGCTACCAGAGGCTAAAGAGGATTTGGCCTGAAAAATTACTTTCGCGCCTTTCAGTCGAGAGAAAAAGAATCACTGCAAGTAAATGAAAATAAGCCACACCCTCCGTGCCGGCCCCAGGTGTCCCCCAGTGTTGGACCGAGCGGTCCCCTGAAGGGGCCTGAGACGTAGCCCAGAAAGGAGTTGCTCCTTGCTCATGTCTTCCAGGGCTGGTTTTCTTTTGTTCTTTTTTCAAACGGAGGAAGAGGGGTGAAGGAAAGAGTGTGAGCGGGTCCCTAACTTGTAGAGGCAGCTTTTCTCTTGCATGTGAGCTCACAGGGAGCAGCCCAGCCGGACAGACAATGAGGGGACATCCTGAAAGGCTCTGCTCCTCAGCTCAGGTGGCAAGACTGGCACATGTTTTCTGCATTAGGGTCGGAGAGCAAATATTTTAGACACTGTGAGCTGTATAAGCTCTGTTGCAACTACTCCCTTCTGCCCCTGCAGCACAAAAACAGCTATACAAAAATATGTAAACAAATGGGTGTGCCTGTGTTCCAATAAAACTTTATTTACAAAAAAAAGGCAGCAGGCCGCATGCGGCCTGAAAGCCATGGATTGCCGACCCCTGACCAAAGTAATACCCCTGTAAACGGCTTATCCTCAATACCAATGTCTTTATTATTATATCTGTCCTTTCAATGCATTTGTGACCCTTGTTGTGTAAATCCCCTTAGGGAAATAATAAATACATAGAGGCCTTTTCATTTCCAAATGACTGGACAGCGTGATTGAGAAGGCTGCTCGTTTTAACAGAATTATTCCGGCGTCTTTGCAGACTAAATAAGCCTCGTATGGAGCAACACATTTAATTTAATTTCCCCCCTCCAAAAATAAAAAGCGGCCGTGTTAGGAAATCCCATCACTCAATGCTGAGAGGAAGCTCCTTCAAGTCTTCAGAGCCCCAGTAATTACTAGCAAAGAACCCCTGATGAGAGATCCTTGAGAAATGGAAAATGCACCCAAAAAACCTAATAAACCCCCAGTCAGTTGCTGTTAGACATCTCTAAATGGAATGCAGGGAGGGGACAAGGGGAATTACAGGGTCGTAGCAGACACCCAGCTCAAAAAGAAAGTCAGGAGCAAGGACTTGCAGAGGGTGACAGCAGGAGAGGGCCCTGGGGACACAGGAGAGGACTGGCCCTTTCTGTTCGGACGTGGGTTTGGCATATAGCTCACAGCCCTAATCTACGGAGGGCAACTGCGCGGGTCGGGAGAGCAGGGAGGAGAGAAGGGAGCAAGAAAGGAGAAACGTGCCATCATCTTGGGTTAGCCAGCCGCATGTTTACAATTTATTTATTTTATTTTATTTTTATCTTTATTGATTTCAGAGAGGAAAGGAGAGGGAGAGAGAGAGAGAGAAACATCAATGATGAGACAGTCATCGATTGAGCCTCAACCCGGGCATGTGCCCTGACCGGGAATCGAACCCCGATCGCCCGGATCCTAGGTCAACGCTCAACCGCTGAGCCACGCCAGGCCGGGCGCATGTTTACAATTTAAAACCGTGCATGGAAAGAAAGGAAAGAAGGAAGGAGGGAGGGAAGGAAGGAAGGGGGGAGGAAAGGAGGGGGGAGGGAGGGAGGGGGGAGGGAGGGAGGGAGGAGAGAGAAAAGAAGGAAGGGTGCAGAGAGATGACTGCCGCCCATGTCTGTCTGTGTAACCTTGGGCACTCTCCCTGCCTCTCAGAATCCGATTCTTCCAGGCGCAGGGGTAAGGCAACTTGCTGTGAAGGGTGTCGCAGGACCGGAGGATGATGCATGGCAGGAGCCTGCAACAGTGCCTGACACAGGAGGCTCTCGGCAAGAATTCGACTGCCTTCCTTCCTTTAGCATCAGCGTTATTCCGCTTCCACGGGGCCTGGGTCTAGCACAGATGCTCAATTACTAAACTAGCCGTTGTTATCGTTAGTTCTATCAACGTTTTCCGAATCGATGGAATAATTCATGAGTGGATAGAGGGTGTGCAGGGAAGGGGGGGGGGGGCCAGGGAGGAAGGACGGGGGGAAGGTGAAGAGGTTTCATTTATTTAATACATATTCCTGAAGGATTATTACCTGCCCGTCATCATGAAGGGTACGCGCTGATAAGATAGAGTTAACCCTTCTCTTTCTGGAGTTAACAGTGTAGTAAGGAAAAGAGCCGATAAGCAATCTGACCTGAAAGCGTGCATGCGCTGGGAAGGTGACTATCCAGGAAGCTAACGGGACGCAGTCCAGGGAGCAGCTCATACACCTGGCGGATGGAATGGGTAAGGCAGCCTCTCTCAATAGATGACAATTAAACCAAGACCCAAAGGTTAAACTGCAGCCGCTATCAGCAGCAGTGCTGACTCCAATAGCAGTCACTAAATCTAGGGTAAAATTACAAGCATGTAATTCATGGCTCAGTGGTTGAGCTTCAACTTATGAACCAGGAGATCGCGGTTCGATTCCTGGTCAGGCACATGCCCGGGTTGGGGTTCGATCCCCAGTCGGGAGCATGCAGGAGGCAGCCGATCAATGTCTCTCTCATCATTGATGTTTCTCTCTCTCTCTCCCTCTCCCTTCCTCTCTCTCTGAAATCAATAAAAACATATTTTTTAAAGTATGTATAAAATTCAATCACTATAGTAACTATTATTTTGAATTAAAATTAAACTCGTTAATATCCATGCATTCTATAAACATTTCCTGATTGTAATGTAAATAGAATCCGCCAACTGATGGCCTTGCACCTTGAAGTGAGCATGAAGAGGGTGTGAGCCAACCAAGAGGAAACGGTTCTAACCAGTGTCCACAGGAGAAAGGACAAATGCATATGTGAGCAGCACAAATCTCTTTACGTTTCTTTCAAACCCTGCACATTTGTTTCAACCAAACGTCTTTGCTGACATTAAAGTTATTCCTGTCTATCAATAAATGATACTGGAATGATGTCTTTATTTGATTTGTGCGTTTCCTGACTCCCTCCACTAGACTAGAAGCTCGCAGAGGGCAATGCCAACTTCTGCGTTGGCCCTCCGCGTCTCTTGCTCCTGACACATGCTAGGCACTCAATAAACTGCTGTCGGGTGGATGCTTTAATGAACGGATAAATGTGTTTGCATTTCCTCCAAATATATTTGCATTACAGACTTGTAATTTCACACTGGGTTTAGTCAATGTTTTTTAACACACTGACACTTATAATCAAGACTCAGAGTCTTACTTATGCTAACAAATGCTGATTCTTCCTAATACACAGTATTGCTTTTCCCAGCTCTGAATATTAGCTTCTCATTCAATCTTTATGACACATATTTCTGAATAAATAAAAAGGGTCCCCTGTGTAGAAGCGTCTATTGTAAAACTGATCACTATGATTCTATTTCATTAGGGGCTGGATACAGGATTAGAAACCTTCTGGGAAATAAAGAACCATGATAAGAACATACAAATAATTAAAGGAGTGAAACAATACTCTGGCAAAGTACATGGGTCTCCACATGGTTAAAGCCCCTGGAAGTGTCCAAAAGGGAGAGGTCAGAAGTAGACAGTGTGGGGAAGACACTTGAGTGAGGGGCTTTTGCGATGGGGACACCCTTAAAGAACCGATCATAGTCGAACGGGCACATTTCAGACATTTTGGCAACCAGGACTGCAACCCTGTCTCCTGAGTAAGATACTGCTGCTCTAGCAGAACAAAGGACCATTAATGACACCAACTAACCCGTGTAATTATCACTTACACCTCTTTATTACCTTCCATATACTCCGTGTGATGCATTACACATTCCATTAATTGTTAACATACACGCAAGTCAAGATCCTTTATTATGTGAGGTCATCAGTCAATGATAACAGAGATATTGATGTATTAGGCTTCTCATCAGAAGTTGAGCAATATTTCCATCCAAGATGATACATGGACCCTTAAAACGCACTCAATAATATTGAGTCTCAATCTTCTGTTGCTTTTCCCTGAATGTGCATTTAGACCTTTATATATCTGTCTACCCACCCACCCATTCATTAAACTCAGCATTAATTTTCTACTCCTAGGGCCAGGATCCCGCCTGTCCGTCTGGTACACTGCTGTATCTGAAGCACTAGAACATAGTAGGAGCTCAGTAAACTGTTGGGATTAAAAATGAGTGAATCAGGGTGTGGTAGACAGATTTCCGAGATGGCCACAAACTCTTCATCCCCAGGTGTCCTCCTGTGATAATGTCACCTGACCTGGCAATGGGACTTGCAGGTGTAATGAAGATAATAATCAGTCAACCTTAGGATAAGAAGATTATCTGGGGGGACCTAAGGTAATTACATGAGAACTTTAAAAGCAGAGAGGTTGCTAAGGCTGAGAAAGGAATGGGAAGTCAGAGAGTTTCAATGCAAAAGGATTCAAAGCACCTTAATGACTTTTTTTAAAACAGCTTTATTGAGGTATAAGTGATATACAAAGAACTGCACAAACTTAGTGTGTACCAGTTGATGAGTTTGTACATATACAAACAACCATGATACCATCATCACACTCATAATCAATAATAAATATATCCAGTATCTTTCAGAGTTTCCTTGTGCCCCCTTTTTTTCTTTTTGTAAGAACACTTAACATGAAATCTACCTTCTTAACAAATTTTGAAGTGCACAGTACTGTACTATTAATTATAGACACTATTTTGAGCAGATCTCTAGAATTTATTCATCTAGCATATCCACTGAGTAACGGCTCCTCATTTCCCCAGCCCCCACCCCAGCCTCTAGCAACAACTATTGTAATTTCTACTTCTATGAATTTCATTATTTTAGATACCTCATAAAAGTAGAAACATGCACTATCTGTCCTTTTTGGACTGGCTTATTTAATTTAGCATAATGCCTTGCAGGTTCATTCATGTTGTTAAGACTTCCTTCTTTTTAAGGCTCAATAATATTTTATTGTTGTTTATACCAATGGAGGCAACAATGAGAGGGCCTGAGAAGGGTCCCTGAGACTCAAAGTCACCACTAGCTAACGGCCAGCAAGAAAGTGGCCACAACCAGACCTACAACCACAAGGAACTTAATTCAGTCAACAACCTGAATATGGCTTATGAGCTGATTCTCTCCCCAGGACTCCAGGTAAGACTCCAACCCATGCAACACTGTGATTTCAATCTTTTAAGACTCTAACCACAGAACCAAGTTGAGCCCAGCCAGACTTCTAACCTACAAAACTATAACATAATGCACAGGTGTTCTTTTAAGCCACTAAACGTGTGGTAATTTGTTATGCATGATAGAAAACAGAGATTTGGGAAAGATGTAAGTTGCAGTGACAACTAATATTTTAATCTCTTGAAATCCTCACCTAAAAATAAATAGATCAAGTAAATAGCAAAATTGTGGGCAACATATAGGACATCTGTAGAAAGCCCAGGTTTCAAGTAGGAGGGTAGAGACAAGAGCCCCAAGTCCTCAGTGGGTCTCACTCTGCACATAGGAAAGAAGTGGGGTATCTGCACACTTGGCAAAAGGAGAAATCTAAATAGCCAACAGAAACTCACCAGAAAGCACAGTGGGCAAGTTAGAGGCAGTGAGTGCAAGAGACCAGGGTGAGTTCTGAAAGAGACAGGAGTTTTCTGGGCCACATGAGTTCTCAATGGCAACCAGCCAAAATTCCCTTCCAGGATGGGGCCCCATATGGAGGAGAAGTTGCTGGGAAGAGAACCAAAATTGAAAGTTCAGATTAAAAATATGTATGTCGTTTCATATAAAAATGACAATAGAAAAGTACTGAGGTCACATCCCTCCCAACATTATAAGAGAAAAAAGAGAACCAAGAACCAATAGCATTCTTACAGAGATAAAAATACAACAGAAACACATGCCCATAAAACAGATACAAACTGTAGCCTACTGCTTTATACAATAACATTATACAAGATCAGAGAACAAACAGCACGAGTCAGAATTAGAAAATGAAGTAAAAGAAAACAAGAAATATTTACAAATAAATATCATTTAAGAAATGAAAGCTAAACTAGAAAAAAATACAAGATTAAAACAATAAATACAAGAATTATCATAATATATAATGTCTTAAAATGAAATTTTTAAAAATAAAAAAAGAAATAAAACAGGAGATAAAAATGTCAAGAAAGAAGATATATTTTAAAGATAGAGAAGATCCAAAAATTGGTGGAAAAAGGGAGTCCCTAAAGAAAAAAATCAATGCAAGGGAACAGAACAAATGTCAAAATATATAATTTAAGAAAACTTTTCTCAAATTAAAAAAAATGTATTTGGAACTAAATATTGAAAGGCTACACCAAATATCTGAGAATAGTAACCTGGAACAATAATATCCAAGATATATTCAAATAAAATCTATTGTACTATAAAACAAAAGAAATATCATTTAGACATTTAAGTAGACATTAAATATTTATAAAGAAAAGACAATGATTGTCATCAGACCTTTTTGACAGCAACATTTCATGCCAGAAGAAAATTAAGTAACATACCTAAGATATTCAAGGAAAGATGTGAGCCAAGGTTTTTATACCCAGTAAAACTGACTTCCAAGGTCACTGTTATTAACCTGCAATAACTCAGGGAGGGAAAATTAGAACCTGCACACACCACAACTTTCAAGTGCTCTGACTTGTGGGGACAAGAGCCACAAGTCCTGAGTGCATCAGACTCTGTGCAGAAGAAGCAAAGAAATGGGGCACCTGACCGACTTGAGGATAGAAGCAACCCTGAGCGCTTCTTAAAGAACTTAGCAGAGAATGAGCTTCAGACAATCAAAATGACCAGAGACATCTACAAGAGGACTGGTGGTGAAGATCAAACATACGGTTACAGGTTTAAGACTAAAGGAGGGCCACAGAGGAGAATATAGTGTACAGTGACCACGTGCTCAGATCATGTGGACCTAGCACAACAATCATAAATAGGGGGAGGTGTTGAATTGGGGAAAATGTGAAAAATAAATTTAACAGTTTTAAGTCCTATTGGTGGCAGTGTCAGTATTGTTATTCCAAGGTTGTCATGTCATCTGACAGAAAGCAAATGAGTAATTATATTTTATATTCTTTTATATTCTAATTTTATCATCCCCTATGAACTCAAGCAAAATTCTCAGCAAGGAAGAAAAGAAAATTCTGATAAAATATAAAAGAGATGTGGCAAAATCCTGTAGGCTGAATTTGAGATGGAAATATCAATAGGAAATTATATAGTATTATATCTTCTTCTTGGCTTTGTACACTGTGAAAACCTAAAACCAACAGCCAACCAAGTAAAATGAGCATGCCTAGCATGCAGGTGGTGGTCTAGAAATACCGTTTTAACAGTGGGGAGGGAGTCTTTTTTTCAGATTTGGGGCCAAAAAAATGTAAAAGATGAGTTTAGACCATCTTATTATAACAGAAAGTGAAGGACCTATCAGAGTCATGTCAGAAGGACTTAGAAGCCAACTTGTAAAGGATCTACTGGTGAAAATGGAATAATTTGAGCTTCAATAATAATTGCAATAGATTGAAAGCTATCATATATCTCGTTATGTTATAATGACATTAATAATAATAAAACTAAATGGTCTCTGGAGAATGCTAGAGAACCAATTTAGCATCTCAAAAACCGATAAAGAAGAAGGCAGCTTTCATCTTGCCTTTCCTATGCGAACTTCTAAGAACTTCCAGGAACTCAGGTGGAAGAGGGGGCAAAGTATCTCTTTTAAAAAGTATTCCAAATTGTACATGAAAAGCCATGATGCAACCAGGATATCAACATTTTACACGCCATACAGTAAATTATCGATATCAGCATTGCATATTAACAGAAGTGACCTCACAGAAAGAAAGATGACCAGGCCTCCTATGCCTCCTCGTGAATGAACACATCACCTCCAGGAGTCTTGCCAGAGAAAATGAACACAAGTCTGAACAGGACTCTAGGTTCAACTGTCAATTTGCAGGAAATACAACAGACAGAGGAATGCACTGAGCTGCACCAAAGGATGCAATTTCCAAACCCAGGCTGTGGGAAAGTACAGGTGAATTGGCCTGGGCTTTCCATAAATAAACTGCACTGAAAATAAACGGATAAAGGGGAGACTTGTAGATTAAATGGGACTTAAAAGATATACCAAAAAAAAAGGCTTGAAAAGCAAAGCCAGGGATGCACACTAGTGATAAAAGTATTTTAAAGCTCAAGGAAATTACCACTATAAAATTCGAGATAAGAAGTCATCAAATTTTCCTGCGTTAAGCACTTTTTAGGCTTTGAGTGTCAGACAGTCTCTGTTGTTATAGCACCAAAACAGCCATAGCCAATAAGTAACTGACTGGGTGTGGCTGTGTTCCAATAGAACTTTATTTACAAAAACAGCAGACCAACCCCCGGTCAGGATCATGTTTCCTTTGGAGGAGAGAGTGTGAATTGGCATTGGGATGAACTGCATAGAGGGGTTTCTGGGGTTACCAGCAGAGGTCTGTTGTTGTTTTTTGTTTTTGAGCAGAGTGATTGTTTATTATAAGGGTGTTCAGCTTATATGATTGCATTAAACTATGTAATTCTGACATGTGGCTTTCAAGTATCTATGCTTTATTTTAAAATTAAAAGGTAATATCGAGTGATTCATACTAAATGACTAAAGAGCTACCAGTCAGTTTTCCTGTAAAAGAGAACAATTGCCTCCCCTTCACCCAGCACTTTTTCTTCAAAGAAGCCAGGTGAGCCGTGCAAATGACATTAGCCTAGTGAGAAAGCCTGGGCCACGATGGCATGCCAGAATTTGCCTTTAGTTTCACTACTACGAACTGTGATGGTTAGTTCTAGGTGTCAACTTGGCTAGGCCACAGTACCCAAACCTGCGATCAAACACAGTCTAAATGTCACTGTGAAGGTATGTTTTAGATGCGCTTAACATTTAATCAGCAGACTTTGAGTAAAGGGCTTTACCTCCATATTGTGGTGGGCCTTGTCCAATCAGTCGAAGGCCTAAGAGAAAGGAGAGCGAAGGTCCCTGAGGAAGAGGGACTTCTGCTTCCACGTGGCCTTTGGGCTCCAGCTGCAATTGCATCTCTTCCCTGGGCCTCCAACAGTTCAGACTTCTCATAATCACATGGGCCAGCTCCTTAAAATTCACATCCGATTGGCTGTTTCTCTGAAAACCCCTAAACACTCACTGGGTAACCTTGAGCAGGTTGCCTACCTTGCTATGGTTTAGGCGCTTCATTGTTAAAATGGGACAATAATTGCAGCAAATAAAAAAAGGTAGTTTCTTACTCAATGTCTTGAGGGCGCTTCCTGAATGGGAGACAAGCCTCCCCAGGAGAAGGCCACTTGACTTCCCCCACCCCTGAGCCTGGGGTCCTGGGGTCATCACTTACCCATTGCCCCTGGTCGTGAGAGAAAACTGCTAAGTTGCGCCAGAAAATCACTATGGTTCAACCAAATAAATGTAACCCTAACCTTCATCCTTACAGTCAAGCACGAAGAAACAGGCAGAATGAGCTAATATGTTGTACTTGGAACCGTGCCTAGAACACAGATGCCGTCATCATTGCCATTGTGTGACGTCCTCCACGCAGGACGCCCCGCCACGCTCCACGTGGGCCGCAGCCACAGCCACAGGGTGACACCCTCAGCCTCAAAGCCAGAGGAAGGGAAGTGTGTGTCTTCCTCGGGCATCCAACAGAAGTTCCAACTTTGGCTCTCAATGGGCCGTGGAAAATGCTGATCTAGCTTAAGCCAAGTAGGGCGCAGGCCTGACGCTGAGGGTTGGGGTTGGGGTTGCCCAATTTAGCAAATAAAAACGCAGGATGCCCTGTGAAATTTGAATTTCAGAGAAACAATGAATTGCTTTCAGTATAATAGGTCCGAGACAATATTTGGGAGACAGTTGTACTAAAAAATATATGCATTGATTATCTGAAATTCAAATTTCACTGGGCAGCCTTATTTTATCTGACAACCCCAGTTGGGGCCCATCGCACCCAGACACTTGAGCTGAGAGGGTGGGGGGAGCTGTGATTCATTAAATGAAATTCTGGGGCTGTCTTACTGAAAACAGGTGTGTGGATGCTTGGGAGGGTGAAACACACACACGTACTCACAGATGTCCTCTTCAAACATCTCATTTTTTGAAATAAAACAACTTACAGAAACTGAAAGCTGAATATCTGAAACCTATAAATATGGGAAGACAGCAAGGATCTGAAAAAGCAGGATGTAAAGCATTTTTTAAAATCCTACTTGCTTATAAGGTGGCTGTAATCCAACCACACTGATGTTTATGACAAAAAAATTCTCAATTTCTTTTCCTGCAGTCATTCAATTGCCAGATGAAACCCCCAATAAGGCATAAAGGAAATCACAGCAGTGAGTATAAAGATTCAGAAAGAATATAATTATATGATAGGTGTGTGTGTGCTGGAAGCTTGCACATATCTATCTCTACCTTAAAAATAGATTGCATAAAGAAAATCTCTGATTTCATTGAAAACAATAATTATGTCAGTTATGCTAAGAAAAGGATTATAATAGTCAGAATTTGGAATACTTGGTAACTCACAGCTTCATATTCTGCATATCTGTTGCAAACTAGAATATTCTGGTATGATTTATAGCAGTGTGGATGTGTGCGCTTGCATATATACACATACACATGCGTGTTTTCTTTCTCATTTCTCCCTGGTTCTTAGCCTGTGATCCACTTGGATCTAGCAAAAATCCATTGTGAAGACATGATAGGAATTAACAATATTATGTGAGTTTCAATGGTCTTAAATTAGACAGCTCTTAGGATGCCAGGATTCAGGTCCTTTGATTTTATATAACTGACAACTTCTGCATAGCACTTTAGTCAGGCAGACTGTACAGCAATTAAAACGGAACAAAAGGCATCTAGTACTGACGTTATTGCAAATATATATGGGATGTGCAGTTAATTCCTTCCCTTACAAATCCCAGCCAAAGAGCAGCCTCAGTCCTCTCTGCCTTTGTGCAAACTCACACTTCATGATAATGAGGGGATTGAATTGGGCTCTTTAAAAAATGGGGTATTCCAAATGGACAAAGGGATTTGACATATGACAACTGGAAATTATTTTTGTTTTAAAAAGAAACCGATAGGAAACCTGTTTTGAAAAACCACCAGTGTTGAATGAGAAACATGGCGTTCATTTATGTTTCCCGTTCACTCATCCAGTATTAATTGAGCACCTATTTTGTGCCAGGCACTAAGCACTGAGTAGGGTACAGCGTCTATCCCCCTGGGAAGGGACTGTCCCACTCTGGAGCATCAGGGCTGCTCTGTTCCCACAAGACATGAGGTCTTCATATGCTTGGCCTCTTGCCCACCGAGAAAACACTAAGAGACACTCATTGCATGAAATGCAGATATTTTATGCCGTTGTTCAAAGAGTGGCAAATGCACCCCTCTCGTACACAACACAATTTTAGGTGAGATACAGATAAACACTTTTAAATTTTTAATAGTTATATATTCATGTTTTATCAATGTCTAGCTTTCACATGAGTTTTCTATTTCCTTTTACAATAGATTTTTAAGTTAATTAAAATAGAGGAAAAAGCTAAGTGAAAAATCAGAGGTTGCACATGGATGGACAACTTTGTCTGCAGGCAACACAGCTCCAGAGACCGCACAGGAACCCCGCCTGCCCGCAGTCCTCCTGGCTCATCTGCTTGGGGCTTAGATTCCTTTCCCTGGGGACAAAGTCACAAAAGCCCTTGGCAGATATTCCAAAGGAAGATGCAAGAGCAAATGCTCTCAGGAGAAGGAACACACTGGCTCACACTCACGCAGAAGCTTAACCGTGCAGGAGGCAGGGCTTTCTGCCGCTTTCGGGGGGCTTCGCTGGAGACGGAGGGCGGGGGGCAGGGCCGCACTGAGCTCCCCGCCCCTCCAGCGTGGGCTCAGCTACACACACTGTTGATGCCCAGTGCCAAGCCTTGCGGTCATACAGTGATGTTTAGAGCCACAGAAAGAAATAGAACATTCTTGGTTCTTGATGGAGGGCAAAGTGCTTTACACACTTCATTCAGTCTTCAAAAACATACCCAAACCCATGAGGTGGTCATGTCACACCCACGTTGTGCGTTAGAGGATATATACTCTGAGCCACTAAGTAGCTTGCCCAGTCGCTCAGCAACCCAAATCTAAGTCTTCTAATGACCTATTGTCTCCTTTTCTATCTACGCTCTGTCTTCAGAACCACAGCAAGAAAAAGTACAAGCGTTTTGAAAATAGAAATGAAATGTTCCTTATAATTCTTCCTCCAGTGATCACTGTTGTTAACCTTTTAGTGTATTTTTTTTTCTTCAAAAATCTTACCAGGCTAATAAAAGAAAGCTTGATAGACAGACAGACAATTAACTTTAGGATATGTGACTTTTCTTTTTAAAAAGATATAACTAGATTTATATTCAGGGTGTCCTTCTGTGCCCACACCTCAGAGGCGCCTCATTTGGGGGTTTCAGGCCAGGGTGTCTCGCTCCATGGACGCCCCAGCAGGCATGGAGACAGCCCCGCTGAAGGGCATGCAGGGGTCGTCAGAGTTTTTTCGATTAAGCAATAATGCACTGACCACCCTTGTGCATATCTCATCCTGATTTGCATAAGTATTTCTGTAGAATTCATCCCAGACAGCGGATATGCTAGGTCAGGGTACATGATCACTTTCAATTTTTAGTTTTGGTGCATTTTGCCAATTTTCGGTGTAATCAGTGTGAATAGCAGGAACCAGCAACAACTCAAAAGGATATTTTTACACAAAATAAAATATAAGAAAATAGAATCCAAATAGGATGGAACAATAGCAAGTTGCACTGACGGAGCGCGACAGTCTGCGACATGCTTCCAATGCTTCCACACGAATCTGCCCCTTGGGTCTTATGGGCAAAGGGTCCCTCCTGAACCCCGGCTCCCAAAATAAGGTAGGAGGCTGTGGCATGTGCTGAGCTCCCTGAGGCTGGAATTCCTGCTGTGTTTCAGGTCTCAGCCCTCTGCTCCGTCTATAGCAAAACCGTTATGCTTGATGACAAGGTTCTTTGTATCCTTGGGGGGAAATTAGGAGGCCTTAGGTGTATAGAATAACAGGGTGCTCTGACTCACAGCATTCACGTGTGCCTGTGTGTCTGTATGTGCCTGTGTGTGCCTGTGTGTGTCTCTGTGTGCCTGTGTGTGTCTCTGTGTGCCTGTGTGTGCCTGTGTGTGCCTGTGTGTGTCTCTGTGTGCCTGTGTGTGTCTCTGTGTGCCTGTGTGTGCCTGTGTGTGTCTCTGTGTGCCTGTGTGTGTCTCTGTGTGCCTGTGTGTGTCTCTGTGTGTCTCTGTGTGCCTGTGTGTGCCTGTGTGTGTCTCTGTGTGCCTGTGTGTGTCTCTGTGTGCCTGTGTGTCTGTATGTGCCTGTGTGTGCCTGTGTGTGTCTCTGTGTGCCTGTATGTGCCTGTGTGTGCCTGTGTGCCTGTGTGTCTGTGTGTGCCTGTGTGTGCCTGTGTGTGCCTGTGTCTGTATGTGCCTGTGTGTGTCTATGTGTGCCTGTGTGTGCCTGTGTGTGCCTGTGTGGGTCTGTGTGTGCCTGTGTGTGCCTGTGTGGGTCTGTGTGTGCCTGTGTGTGCCTGTGTGGGCCTGTGTGTGCCTGTGTGTGTCTCTGTGTGCCTGTGTGTGCCTGTGTGTGTCTCTGTGTGCCTGTGTGGGTCTGTGTGTGCCTGTGTGTGCCTGTGTGTGCCTGTGTGTGTCTCTGTGTGCCTGTGTGTGCCTGTGTGTGTGCACGCGCGCACATGCGCTCGGTTCAGTGTCTCAAAGATTCACTTCTTTGAACTCCCCAAAATTCATTTCTTTGAACTTCAATTGATTTGCCAAAAGCCAAGTTGCATTATAAAGACAGGACGAAATCTGTATTAAAGGCATCACTCACACGAGAATGATAAACCCGCAAACGGAACTGATGTGGTAATGGGGCTGTTTAGATTGGGTGGGGGGCTTTGTTGTTTCGGGGCTTTGGGGCTTGTCGTCACTGCGGTTCCCCCCCCGCCCCCCAGCACGTAAAGGCGGCTGCTTGCTGGTCTCTGGGGGGCGCGGGCCGCAGGCCGCAGCCCTGGCTCTCCCACCGGACTCACCGAACCCAGATCTGCATTTTCAAAGGTCCCAGGCGATTCCTGAGTCCCGTGCACGTTCAAGTTTGAGAATCACTGCAAAGCCTTTCCTCCATCTGAGACAGAAAAGCTGATTTCTAAAACATGGTGAGGAAATGAAGACCCAGACCACGGCCAAGCCCCGGGGGCCTGCGCGGCTGAAGGCGGGAGAAGGGAGGAAGCGGGGGGAACAAGGAGCAGCTAATTATTTAGCAATCTGGAGATTCAGACCTAATTTCAAAGAACTCTGCGAAAAGATCCTTTCCTCTTTCCGTTTAAAGCACCAGTGTTTCGTATTTCTTAAGAAAAGGGGCTAAAAGCTAGAGCTCCATATATTTTGCAGAGGTGAGGTTTTAATATGCTGCAGAAACCCCAGCGCCTAATGAAAGCCTTTTAAGTAAATCTCACGAAGCTCTAATCTCACAGAGCCTCCCATGTTCTTCTCTGCTGTTCTTATTTAATTTTTAATAAGAACAATTCCACGCAGCTCGAAAGCACGGCTCAATTAAGAAATATTCCTACCAGGCATCTTTGAAATCTTGCAGCCGTCTCTTCCTTCTGTTTCCTGATGACCCTCAATTTGGTTGTGTCGAGAGGCTTGTGGGGAGGAAGGGAACAACCGAAGCTTATTTTTTAATTGCAAGTCCAATTTCACATGTTCTTTAGGAGATGGCAAGACCGATTTTCAAAGACAGAAACGTAGCCCGTGTAGCTGCTGCCAGAAGGCTACAGTGGAATATCTGAGTATTGTATTTTGAAATTTCAAGTGGCATCTTTGATCCGATTCCTTAGGCGTTAGATGTCCTTGAAGTTATAGCGAGGTCACGAGAAGTAATTTGAAAAGAAACAATTGTTTCTGAATTACAGAGCCCCAACCACAAGTGTCTTGAAGTAATCTAAACTTAACTCCCTCCTCATGCCATACAGTTTATAACAGAAGAGATATTGCTTATTTCTCCCTAGTAAAATTCACCTTGCACTAATGTTTTCTTTCTTAAAGACGGGTTTCTAGAGAGTTAAATCTAGCCACAAACTTTCACTCTCTGCTCCTATTTTTCAGCTGAATAGTCATGTTTCCACCTATAGCTATATGTCTGTCCGTCAGAACATCCACGCATGGACAGACGTGTGCGTGACCACCACAGCACCACGTTGGTTCACTTCTAAAGCGCAAAAGGATAATACGTAATGGACAAAATTATGGATTCATTCTTTTTATTTGCAATCCATCCACTGCCTAGAATGTGAGGGAGCTGACCAAACCAATTCTAGTGTAAATGGGACAATGATAAGGGACATGAGGAATAGAAACAGCGAAGTAGCAATGAGTGTCATCGCTGTGGAGCAGAGCTGAGCTGCAGCTACGCTGACCACTGGGCAGCTTGGCCCAACCTCATGGCAAAGACACAGGGAAACATATCTGCATGTCTCACGCTGCATCACAGGCGCAAATGCACAAATGCGCCAGAAGCAACCTTTTTTATGACTCCAAAGAAATTTTCTTATGGGTCTATATTTTGGGGACTTCAAGTAACCTAACAGCCAATATCTACAAATACGGTTCTACTAAAGACAAAATACTGCAATATGGAGTTCTAGTTGGATAATCTTTATAATAATAATGCAGAGAGGGGATTTCTACAGGTGGATAAGGCAATGATGTCCAAAGTCTTGGAGTAGACGTGGTACACAATATCCAGTGTTCCTTCCGAATACCGGTGTTTCTAGCAAATTCATCAAGGCTGCCTCTCGGTCTAGCTCAACTGCTAGCATTCCATTTGACTTTGGCAGGGACTCAGCATCTTTAGAAATCAAGTGTTTCAAAGTAAGGCTTAAAAATTGAAAATTTAGAAGCTTGAAAGTTTAACTCAACTACAAAGCATCTCCTTCTAAATAATTTTATTGTTATCATTTATGTAACATAAAATTTACCCCAATCTAACGATTTTTAGTAAATTTACCAAGCTCTGCAGCCATCACCATAACACAGTGATGGGATAAGTCATCACCCAAAGATCCCTCGTGCACACCCCCTTCCCACCCCCAAACCTAGGCCACCACTAAGCTACTTTCTGTCTCTGGGGATTTACCTCCTCTGGACATTTCATATAAATGGAATCACACAACATGTGGTCTCTTGTGTCCAGCTTCTTTCACTCAGTATGATGTTTCTGAGATTCACTCACTAGTGGTGTGTATGATTTACTTTCTTTCTATTGCCAAGCAGTGCAGATAGACCACATTTTATCTATCCATTCACCAGTTGACAGACATTTGGGTTATTTCTAATTTTAGTCACAGAGAAGCATCCCTGTATGAGAGAGAGTTCACAGATCCTAGGGAAGGGTCCCATATTTTGCTCAAAAAGTACTTTGGACTTATCCAAGTGCTCAGAAAAACAGGGAGCATTTAAGGCCCCAGTTTTCAGAGTCCCATGATATGCAAGAGATAAATTAGGGACAAGTTTTGCTGAATCATAAAATAATTTTCTGCATGTCTCTCCTTTTTCTCCTTTCCCTCGGCTAATATTTAATAATCACAAGAACTAACACTTACTGAAGGCTTAGAACAGTGCCTGGCACATATTAAGAAATACCTAAGTTACGGCTCTTACAGTCACTATTATTGCCTGGATCTGAGCACACTGCCACCCAAAACAAAACCGAGGTTTACTAGCAAGAGAGGAGCTTGGGCTGGATGTCATGAAAAATGACAGATAATGGTGCATTATATAATAGCCTATAATAGTGTCAGCAACATCCTGTTCCCTAAAGCTGGGGGATCAATTTCATGTAATAGCTCTACTAAGATATTGAAATATAAGTAAAATAGGAAGGAAGTTAAGTCATAGTCCTCTCTTATATCATTTCAAACTGGAAATCCATCCATCATGAGAACTTAACCGCTTACCGTGAGTTTAGAAGTGATAATATGTTACAGGCTTTACGAAGTGCTGGAAGCCTGTGTTTATTTAGAGAATATTCAGCTGCTCCATCTATTGTTTCCATCCGTGAAGTCAAAACCCAAGAGGAGGCTCATGAAGCACATAGAGACAGACGCCATCTCTAACCACTTCCCGCCACAGAAAGGATTAGAAACTGAAAATTGTGCCCAAACCAGCTCATTACCCATAAAAACCTATGAGAATTTATTCATTCATTTCACACAGATACATGAATGCATATTTTTGAGATGACACTCTAGGTCAGACACAGATCAAAGCACCGGGGATGCGGCGGTGAGACAGTGAGACACAATTAGCTGCCCTCCTGGAGTTTGCGTCCAGCAGTAAGAGACAGAAGGTGAACAAGATGCTTGTAACACACGCAGGATTCGAACTCGGGGCCGCAGGACCCCACTACATTTTCCCTTCCTTTCTTAAATGGTGCTGCTGTATGGAAACAAAGGCTTCGGTGAGGTTGGTGAGGCTGGGAAAACACTATCGAGAGCTGATGAACCCCTCATTTCAGAGACAACAAAATTGAGTCCCAGAGAAAGGAAATGCCTCGCCTCAAAAATCACACTGGGTATTAACCAAGAATCTTTGCAATGAAAAAACAAAGCTACTCAATTCAAACGCACACCGAAAAGAGGGTACATTTGGTTTCTATGACTGGAACGTCTCCTGGTAAATCTGGTGTTGGGTAAGGTTAACTCCAGGGCTCGAGGCCCTGCTGTTGGACACTGTTTGTCCATCTCTCAGTTCTGTTTTTTTCCTGTTGGCTTCTCACTGAGGCTCACTCTGTGAATTTACGAAAATGACCACCAGCAGCCCAAGGCTTGCTGCTGTCCGGCAAAAAGGACAGAAGAGGAGCAGGGGGGGGCCCTGTGCCCCCCTCATGCCAACACAAGGAAGGATGCCAAGGCAATGAAACCGAGTCTAACTGATTTTCCCCCGACCCCTTTCCTCCGGGCTAGCATTTTTGGCGGGAGGGGCGGGGGGCTGTTGATTTTGCGGTTAAATTTGTTCTGAGAGTTTGCTATTTCTTTGCCCATTTTCTCGGTGCAAAACTGTAGGAAAATTCCTGACACTTGATTTATAGCCAATGTGACAAAATGGTTGCCTCGTTTGACCCTACAATGTTTGGTAAAAATTCAAGTAAGTTGTCCAATATTTAAAAATAAGGAGCCTTTATACTATCCACAGGTTCCGGCTCCTCTTTTGACAAAAGAAGACACTTGGGCGCTGCGGGGCCGGCTTCTCCCGTGGGAATGGGCGGGGCTGAGCTGCTCCTTCGGACGGAGCGGGTTTGTCCTAGTGTCGTGCTGCGCAGCGTGTGACCCTGGGCCAGCGCATGAGCATCACTGGAACCTGTGAGAAAGGCCCCAGCGCAGACCCCAGTCGTTCCGAGTCAAGCAGCAGAAGCCCAGGCAACGTGCTTCTGGCTCAGCGGCGCTGCCGATGGGGCATCCCCCAGCTCTCTCACCCCAGGGCAAGGCCAGGACTCGGGGAGGCAGGCGAAGCGCACAAAATGTAAGGGTTCAGCAAGGGCTCCCTCCTCACGTTAACATAAACGCGCCCCGAGAGTGCGGGCCTCTTTAATCTGTGCCCTAGACACATCCCTGCCAGGCCCTGTTGAAGGTGTTCAACCTACTGATAGTGTCCCACTTACAGAGTGTTAGGACTAGCAGGGAACACAGGAAAACCTAGTACAACTCCGTATTTTTTTCTATTGGAGATCTAAACTGAAAAGGGAGCACACTGACCCGGAGGTGAGCTTCTGATCCGTGGCAGAGCAGCCAAGAAAATCCAGGTCTCCTGTGGCTGGGGCCACTGAAGCCCTTCCCACTATTCCACAGCGCCCCCGCCCAAGTTGGCCAGAGCCAATCTGCGTGTTTTCTCACGTGTGTGGGGAACGAATGAGGTCCTGGAAGTAGGTGAAGGACTGTGAAAGTAATATTTTTACTCCTTAATCAACAGATCATTACAAATGGTCACTTATCGATAAATGAGTTGGTTGCATAAGTAACATGGATATACTTAAAGGACATTTTCTCTTACTCGATGAGAAAAATCCATTTTTAAAATAATCAAAGGCAAAGATTTCTGAGATACAACACTAAGAACACAATCCGTAAAGGGAGAAAATGATGAACTGGCCGCGATAAAAATTAAGCAAGATGCTATTGAGAGAATGAAAAGACAAGCCTTTCATGAGGAGAAAATATGCTCAAATCAGACATCCAATAGAAGACTGGTATCCAGATTACATAAAGAATACTCAAAATTCAATAATAAAAAAAAAACCAATACCAAAAAAAGTGGGCAAAAGATGTGAACAGATACTTCACCAAAGTAACCATATGGAAGAATGGCAAATAAGCGCATGAAAAGCTGTCAACATTGCTAGTCATTAGGGAAACACAAATTGAAATTTCAGTGAGGTATTGCTACAGAACAATTTAAACACCTAAAATTATAAAGCTGACCTTACTGAGTGTTGATGACTATATAGAATAGCAGAACTCCCAGGCACGGTGGTGGGGATATAAAATGGTACAGGCACTTGGGAAAACAGTTTGGCAATTTCTTAAAAAGCTCCACATATATCTACCACACGATCCAGCCATTGCGCTTTCCACTCAAGGGAAATGAAAGCATGTGTCCACACAAAGACTTGTGCATGAGTGCTCACAGAGCTTTGTCTGTAGTCCCCCCAAACTGGAAAAAGTCCAAACAAATGATTGGACAAATAAATTATGGAATATCCATACATTCAAAGACTACTTGGCAATGAAAATAAATGAATTATTGATACACATCCCAACATGAATGAATCTCAAAGTTATTATGATGAGTGAAAGAAGCCAGACTGAAAAAAGAAAGGGTACATACTGCATGATTCTGTACATATAAAATTCTATAAAATGCAAACTAAGCTAGAGTGACAAGAAGCAGATCAGTGGTGGCGTGGGGGTGAGGGTGAGGGGACAACTGGGGAAACAGGAGAGAGTACAAAGGGGCACAAGGAAATTTCTGGGGATGGTGGAATTATCCTCATTGTAATAATGGTTTCATATGTATATACATATGTCAAAACTTGTCAAATTGTATACTTTAATATGTATAATTAATTGAATATCAATTATACTTTCATTTTTTTAAAAATGTTCTCTGAGAACAATAACAAAAAATATTCAAACTTGTCTTCCACTTGGCCTCTTTACTGTCCTAAGCGCAGCGCACTGCATATCCGCTGCTCAGAGCCTTCGCATTGGCTGTTCCCTCTGCCTGGAATGCTCTTCTTCAGATATTAAAAAAGCTTGCTCCTCATATCTTTTATGTCTTTGTCAAATATCACCTTCTCTACTTACAAATGTAATCCCTTCCCCCAGCGCTCCCTTTTTCTCTTTCCAGCTTTATTTCTCTGCTCCCCCCGTAACATCTGATATACTGCATATTTTGCTTATAGGGCTATTTATCTAGTTAATCGTGTTCCTCTGCCCTCTGGAGTGTAAGCTCACACAGAGCAGGGAATTTGGGACTGTTTTTATTCACTGCTATCCTTCCAGGACCTGGAATAATGCCTGGCACATATTAGAAGCTTAATAGTATTTGCTGATATTGATTCACCTAAGCCTTTACTTTTCATGTGTCCACAGGCACCTTCCAGGACCATTTCTGTGGCTACACGGCAGATACATATCATTCGATCAAATATTTTAAAAACTCAGTGACTGAAATTCTTTTCTTTTTCAGTTTTCAGTGCATACAACAAAATTGTTTGAAAACCAAAATTAAATATGAGGTCACGGATGTGACAGCACTTTATAAGATGAGAAACACCACATTATTATAACTAATAAGACTTATAAATAACCCCAGATTAATTTTCTGAGTCTGGTGTAACAGTTCTGAGCAAGTCACATCAAAGTGTCTGGGCCTCAGTTTACCCATTTGTAAAATAAGCGGTTTAAACTCAACAATGCCTACCATCTTTAGGGAACTTGAAAGTAGTGCTAAAATATATAGACTGTTGCCCTGGCCAGTGTGGCTCAGTTGGTTGGGTGTCATCTCAGGCACGAAAAGGTTGCCTGTTCAATCCCTAGTCAGGGCAAATGTCTGGGTTGCGGGCTCGATCCCCAGTAGGGGCGTGCAGGAGGCAGCCAATTCATGTTTTGCTTTCACATTTATGATTTTTTCTCTCTCTCCCTCTCCCTTCCTCTCTCTCTAAAAATCAATAAAAGAAAAAAAAATTTAAAAGAATATATACTGTTATTAGAGAGACTTGGGCTCAAATTCCAGTTCTGCCCATGTATCCACAGATCTTGGGAAGTCACTTAACTTCTCTAAGCCTCAGTTTCCACATCTGTAAAATAGGGGCAAAAAGATGTCCCTGAATCTTTGGAACGCTCTAAGAGCAAAATGAGACAGTACCTGAAAACTGCCCAGCATATGGTACAGACTCAACATGCATTCTGTGTTCTATCATTGTATTTTTCCTTTCTTGAGTTTTTGATCCATTTATAACTCAACATCCATTTTTCCTGATATTTTTCAGTCCCTTCTCCTTTCTAGGGGGATTTGATTTTAATTTTGAATCTAATATTTATAAATCTTGAAAGTGAATGAATTAAAGCTGCCAGCAAGTAAAACTTGATTCAGGTAGAAAGTTTCCAAAAAACATTGAGTTCCACCCACCCATCTGGGCCTGGAGAGTCCGAAAGTTTAACCACATTACACACGGCTCTATTTTCAGTGCCACAATGAACATCACAGGCTTAACTGCAATTAAAGAGTCCCTGCTGACCACTGAATATACAGTACATCATGTCAGGAGAGGCAAAACTGTCAGATTAGTGGAAATTCATTTTGGGATTGCTGGGTAATTTCAAGACCTGACAGCCCAGGAAAAATCATGATCCCTTGTGGCGCCAGCATGTATCACTCTTTCACAGCCCTTGTTTGGGAACTTGAAAATGCAGCAATATTCCAGATTCTGAAGTTCACTTCTAGAGCCAAGTTGGAAAAGAAAATGTGAGTGATGAGATCATCGTTTTAAATGATAAAAAATGAAAAGAGATTCTTCAGGCACCAACCTTAACTGAACAAACAGGCGGTGGGCTCGCCAAGCTGGCCCAGGATTTGCAGCCAGTCGCTTCTGAGCAAAGGACTGAGGGCCACCCACCTGGACAACAGCTGACATTAGTTGTCCTCTGGAGGAGCCTTGTCACTTTGGTGTCCTTTGCCCCAGTGGCCATAGTTTTTTATGTTTTTCTGGAACTCGCTTGGCTTTAGATGAGAGTCTTCTAACTCTCCGCTCTAGCTGTCAACTAAGCTGATAACTTTTTGATGGGCAAAAAACTTTCCACTTAGTAGATAAGCTATGGAGGACTTAAAAGTAATAACTAACATTCATTAACTGCTCAGCCTATTCCAGGCACTGTGCTAAATGCTCTACCTGCATTATCTACTGATCCTTACTTGGACCATATGAGGTTCACGTTCTTGTACCCACGACACAGATGAAGAACCTAAGGCATGAAAAGGGATAGCAATATGACCATCGCCATTCCACAGGATGACTGTGGTTCTCAATCGGGGAGATTTCCTCCTCCCTCACCCCGAGGACATTAGGCAATGTCTGGAGACATTTTTGGTTGTCATAACTGCTACTGAGCGGAGGCCAGAGATGTTGCTAAACATCCTATAGAGCAATAGAGAAGTATCCATCCCCAAATATCCACAGTTCTGAGGTCAGGAATTGCTATTCTAGGATAGCGATTCCGAAGCGTGGCCCCTGGACCGGCAGCAGGAGCATCGCTGGGGATCATGTCAGATGCGACTTGCAGGCCTCCACTCGATCCACTGGCAGGGGCTCAGTGACCTGCGTTTCCACAGGCCCTCCTGGTGACTCCTATGTGGGACGAAGTTTGAGAACCACTGTTCTTGTGTGGTTCGGAACATGTGGTCTGAGCCCCACTGCTCACCCTAAATGCTCACAAGTCCTCGAAGTCCAAAGCAAAATGACATCAAAGCATTCGGCCTGTGGAATTCTACTGCTGTCAGAATCCTGGATCAGCTGGACACCCTTCCTTGATGCTGAAGCCATGAAAGGACGCCACTAGCCTGTCCAGGGCCTTCCCTGTGACATGCAGGCACCAGACTTCTTCAGGAAGACCTAGAGTCCCTCTCCCCATGCTTCTCAGGACACTAAGGTACTCTTATTAACAGCATATAGGTCAACATATATCGGGCCCTCACTTCAGTGGGATTCTGAGAGAGGTGTTTGTACATACATCAGTCATTACCACTGATAAGGACAACGGTGATACCATTTCTGGAGGGCTTTTCATGTGCCAGGCCTCTACCTGCATGGTCGCATTCTTCACTGCCCTGGGAGTTAGGCTTTGTAATTATGCCCATTTTAGAGATGAAGAAACTGAGGCTTAGGACTGGACGTTAGGGCGGTTCCATCTGAGAGATGCTCTAACTGGGCTGCCAGACTCCAGCGTTAACCTCATGGGGTGTGACATGAGCCCGGGGCTGGGGTTCACGGAACCTCTGCAACCAACATCAGTATCTCTCTTTTACTGTGTGTGAAACAGAAGGTTTAAACTAAAGCAACTCTAATTTCCTTCCCTATGTAACCAGTTATAATTATTCTATTTGCTTCGAATCAGCCCAATAAACACTATAACTGTTTACATTGATATTTATATTGATTTCATTACATTGATATCATTGACATCGATGCAGCATTTATAAACTTTGCACGTGCTTTGCCATCCACTCTCTCGTTTCAATTCACCACTGTTTTGTGAGGTACAGGGGAAGGCATGTTGACTTCATCTGATATTCGAACCCTACAATGGTACACTGATAGCAAACATTTATTGGATGTCCGCTACACGCACCCCTGGCAGGGGCTGAATGCTTTGCAACCCCTGTCTCTTTACCCCCATGGTCGCCCTGTGCAACAAGCATGACTATCCCCACTTTTCAGATGGGAGACAGGAGGACAAACGGAGATGCACCGTTAGGTGCTGGACCTGCACTGGAACCAACGCCTGACCAACTGCAAAGCTGGAGCTCCTGGCCCTGCTATGCAGGGGCTTGCAGGAAACTGAGGCACGGAGAGAGCCAGGACTTCCCTAATGGCATTTATGGAGTTGGGGCCTAGAATGAAATCCCAGCCCCTGCCTCCTGCCCTACGGTCCCGCTGGAGGGGCACAGTTAACCCCGACTCTGCCCGCGGGGGGCCGGCAGGGAACCAGTGCCCGGTGGGCCCTGGCAGCGGCTGAAGGCCGCTCACCTTGCCCTGCCCGGCGCGGGGCGGATCTGCATAAGCTCCGCTCCTTAAACGGATGCACTGGCCTCCTGGGATATGAAGCTCGTTGCTTCTGTCACTCGTGAGTAATGCACCATAGCTCCCTGGTGGGGAAAATGCCAGATTATACAATCACATGCTTTGGTGTGCAACTGTCTTTAGAATAACAAATCTCCGCTTCCGCTCATGAGCATTATGCTTTAATAAAAACCAAAATAGTGGCCACAAATCCCAGTTCTAGCTAAAGGGCATGCCTTGTAAATTCATGTTAGTTACACCCCTCACCATAACCCCCCTAAAAAAACACACACCTTTCATAATTCACAGGGAATGGCCAGCCTGTGGCTTTATTTATCTTTGTCCTTTGGTGGGGTTGGGGGGACCCTGGGGAAAGCAGAGTTTCTCAGCCTGGGAACTGTTGACTATTGACATTTTGGGCCAGATAATTCTTTGTTGCGGGAAGGGGGGCTATTCTGTGCACTGTAGAATATTTAGCAGCATCTCAGCCCCTCGCCCCCAGTTGTGACAACCAAAAATATCTCCAGACATTGCCAAAATATCCCCAGAGGGCCCAGATCGCCCCCAGTTGAAATCACTACGTTAATGAGAAAATAAATAGCCAACCGTGTCGTGTGAGTGGGTGTCAGTAGAAATAATGTCTTACCGTTGAAACTTTTCTTTCCTAAAGAGAAAAACAAATATATTCCTCTATGGGAGCATTCAGTCCCAATAATGTGCAACATAAAATAGCTCTCCAGCAGCGCTGGACCCAGCCTCGCCATTGCTCCTCCTGGCCCTTGGGGAGAGGCGGGGGTGCTGGGCTGAGTGCGGAGGGAGGCCAGGGGAGGGTGCCCTGCAGAGTGAAAGCTGGTGTGAGAGGTGCAGAAGGAGCTGCTGCCCCCCATCTCAGCTGTGCCCACACCACCTTCTCAGCTTCCAGACTTAGAGGTGAAAGCCCATGTGAGAGAAGCAGAGGAAGCGAGCCCGGTGGCAGGTTGGAAATAGCCCGTTCTGGGGATACGGAGAAGATGGGAATGTGGCAGAAATAAAGTTAGGCATTTTTCTTTGCAAATGGACACTAAATCAGTGCTCACCTCCATGTACCCTATCTATTTTAGAGACTCAGTATGTCCCCCGAAAGATTTTGTTTGCCCTACAGAGTTTTTAAAATTTGGAATCATTGCCAACATTCAAAAATTGGGATATAGCTCATTAGAATGCAGGTGTCGGGCTTCTTAAGAAAAATCGGCTTCTGGATGCATTAGGCCAGCAAGTCTGCCCGGCAACCGTGAGCTGGGGCTAGGCGGTGGCGCCCCCTGTTGGCAGGGAAAGTGTTTTGCTGTTCACCTCAGAGCCTCCCACACGGCCTTGCCAGAATTCTGTGGGCAATTAAATGAAGTGCCGTCTCCTCTGTGTTTTTGAAATGTGTTGTACTAGGCAATGTTTGCTATATTAAAAATACATTTAACACATAGATAATTTAGGAAGCATAGCAAGACAATTATCTATGAATCTGCCACCTAACTTTAAATTTAGAACATTACCTTGAATATATTTATTAATTTCTCTCCCCTTCTACCTCTCAGATATACATTATTTTGCATTTTGTGTTTAGAATTCTCCTGCCTGTTTTGTATTTAGTTTGATGACATATGTATGCATCTCTAAATGATATGTTGCTTGGTTTTGCTTGTTCTTGAGTTTTATAAAAATGATACCCTAGTGAATATAATCTTGGGTGCTTTGTTTTTATCACTCAATCGTATGCTTCTAAGATTCATCCACATGTTGCATGTAGCTGTGGCTCTTTCATTTTTCACTGCTGTATAATACTCCAACACACTGTGATTTGTTGCTTATTTTATGTTGTTCCTGCTCCCGGCATTTCCCTTGGCTCAGCCCTTCTCCAGGATCAGCTTTATAATGACACTTTCTCAGAGAGCTTTGGCTGCCATCTGTCAAAAGGATATGCTTTCCAGTTATTTTCTATATAAGTATTCAGATTGTCACATTCAAAACACATGCCACAATTTGTCATACTTTTTAATTCGCTCATTTTCTTGCTCATTGCTGTTTTACATACACTGCAAGTCCCATAGAGGGAGGATCTTGCCTGCCTGTCTGTTGCCATCACTTCAGCACTCAGCAGTTATTTGCACGGAACCATGAATACATGTTGGTATTGCTCTCAGGATGTGATAAATATTCGTTGACATGGGATTGAGAGCATGCTCCCAGAGAAAAGGTAGCCAGCCTTTTGCACTGGAGGTAGGAACTCAGGATTCCTTATTCATGGTGCCTGGGACTGAAGTGCTTGGTAAACATTCGTTAGGGGCTGTGAGTGGGAGTGATATGTGCAACTTCTAGGTCATAACCTTCAAAAGAATGGCTTTGCCCACTGCTTTCCATTTACTTCTCCCCCTTGCAGAAATGTCAACAGGGTAGTGAACCATTTGGAGCCAGACAGACAAGAAAGTTGTCCTCTCAGTGGACCACAGAAAGTAGGTGCTGGGTGACGGATACTCAGACGGCCACACCAGCCCAGAACTGGAAAGAAAATGAACTGCTCTCTTGTTTAAGCCAATGTCACGCTGGTCCTTGTGATAGCAGTCACAGCTCTGTGCTAATAGATACTCTTCACTGGTGGGACACCACTGGGAGGGAATTCTTCCCTGAGGAGATGTAGCCGAGCTCTAAGCACTCCTCTGGCTCTGCCCCCCATCTGCTGTCTCCATAGTGAGGAGGGGTGGCCCCAGGATGGAGCCCCTCCCCAGCAGCCCCTCCTCCCTTTCCTCCGGCTCCCTCGCTCTCTGGCGCCTCCCTTGTTGACAGCGCTGTGACATTCTCTCGCCCGTTGGTTCCATCACAACACTGGTGATGGGACTTCATTCTTGGAGCATGAGAGGAGCGGAGAGGAAGGCGGTGAGGGGGGACAGCAACAAGGGGGGGGGGAGGGGGTTCCGAGGACAGCAGTGTCGAAGCCGGAATTCCCATTTTACCCCCAGATTTGTCAAGACCCGAGAGAACCTCGCAGTCCCCACGCTGCACGGGTTGGAAATGATGAAGGCAGGCGGAACCGGTGTCCCCTCAACCACAGAGGAAGCTTCAGAAGCCGCCCGCAGCTGTGGGAATGCACCTTCCCAGGGACCCCGCCAGAGCAAAGAAAGGGAAGCAAGGGACCCCCTGTTTGGGGTCGTTATTTACATCCCAGGGAAGCGCTGAGGGACACCTGCCAGGAACAGTCATTCTGGAAGACAGGCTGGCTGTCCATCCACCCAACAATAGTTAACTGCCGGAGCTGCTATCTGTTCAGGACACGCCGGGGCTGATATAATGAAGCCAAACCATTTTAGAAACAAGAGAAGGGTTACTTTTCAGTTCCTTATAGTTCCAGGGTTTTCCTGCAGCTCATCTAATGATGGTATCAGCTCATGGAAAAGCAAGATATAATCAAGACAACAAATGGCAACCGTGTTTGGAGTGCTTTCTGCACGCCAGGGAATAAGCGTAGCGCTCTGCACATATTATCTCATTGTGAGTTCATAACAAAACTGTGATGTACACTCTATCCCCATTTCTGCCCGGGGAAAACCAAGGTTTTGAAAAGACAAACAACTTGCAGAAGGCCACCTGACCAGCGAGGCATAAATCAGGATTCAAAACCAGCCCCATCTTTATTCTTATCAGTTATGACCGTATTTCTCAAACTCCATCCATTTGTGTACTTCGTATACAATTTTTGCCATATCTGTGCAACAACTGTTATAAAGATATGAAATACTTTCTTTCAATCAGCTTTCCTTTTATTTTTATGTAGGTAAATTTATTTACATGGAAATGTTATGTGAAAACCATAAACGTAAAACACCCAGTATCATTCGCCTTAAATAGATAACCACCTTGACTATATCGCAATATAAGCATAAAAATGCTATTAAATATTACCTAGACTTGGCTGCTGAAGGGTCTGAGCTTGAAATGTGTTCTTGCTTTGTTAAAAAGGGAGGTTAACAAGTGACAAAGTGATACTAAAGACCACACCAGCACCAAGCGAGACTGTGTCCCCAACCCAAGCCGAAGAACCTAATGAGAACTCAATGGGCAAATATTTCCCAGTAGGAGCGCCGGTGTTATTTAAGGATGAGTGAATGTTCCTCTAAACCATCCTCAGTACACCTTCTTCATTAAGAGATACCATAGTTCATAGCATTCTCTGCTCTCATCCAAGAGAGTACACTGAGGACAGACCTGCCCTCCTGGGCATTTTTAAGATTGTACATCAATTACCTACAGATTATGTCAAGGCTTCTTCATCTTGGGGCTCATTGCTAATTCCCACTCATGGGCTGAAATTCTGAGAAAAGCAAAAAAAGTAAAAATTAATCTTCTCTTCTTCAGAATCAATGGGACCTACCGATTGATTCATCGAAGCCCTTCAGTGAAGCCATTGGTCCATTCAGTGAGAACTCGTAACCTAGACGGCAGCGTTTATCTAACAGCCATGGAGCCCTGGCATAAAAGCCCTCTTGCTTGATAGAACTTGAGACTGAGGAATTAGACTGGCAGGCAGCTGGGCAGAAGGAGGGATGATCATCTGTCGTCTTTCAGGCCATTTCCTGGGAGCATCAGTGGGCACCTGTCTTCAGTGTATCCGTGGGAGGGGGGCCAGCCTCCTGAATGTGGTGTCCAATACCTGAGTTTCCCTCCTTTTACTTTCCGTGTTTCTGCCTCGAGTTGGAGAGCCACAGAACCCTCTCTCCTTGCCACAGAAGCAGTTGTGATCAACCAACCAGTGTCTGGAATCACACAGACCTCTCCTCAATTTTCTCCTCTGTCACCGGCTATCTCTGACCTTGACCTGTGACTTTCCTCTACCTTTCTTCATCTATAAAATAGGGTCATTCTGCTAGCCGTGTGGTGCAGTTACCCTAAAGACCAAATGAGACAATGCCCTGAGCCCAGAGACAAGTGTTCCCACAAGATTCCATTGTAACCTGAACCTCCACCCTTGTAAAAATGACCAGGACTCCGAGCGCCTATGGGCATAAAACATGAAAGGAAGAAAACCCCCAGGATCCTCATCTTGGGGCATCCAAGCTGCCTCGTTCCTGGGAGAAAACCACAGTCACCACCAGGGAGCTCCAAGGAGTCGGCGGTGGGACTGTACCGCGGGAATATGATGGGGTCATCCTGTATAAATGGGGGTCCCACCTGTCATTTACTACCCCAGTGCTTCTCCATAAGAACTGTCGTGTCCCAGGGAACATTTGAGAATGTCCAGAGACATTTTTATCTGTCATAATTGGGTGGGATGTGTGACAGGCATGTAGAGGCCAGGGCACAGGACAGTGTCCACGGCCAAGAATGGCCTGGCCACAGCGTCGAGGGCTCATGCTCTGGCACAAGGTGAGCTGCACCAAACCAGGGCCTGGTGACGAAGTCAGTTCCTAACGTTTCTAAGTCAGGGCGCTGGGTTTTGGCAGGCGGGCTTTGTAGAAATGGGGGTAACAAGGACATCTTAAAGGGAAGGAAGATCAGACATGGGAAAGCTCGGGAGAGGGAGGAAGTGGGCTTGGGGGACCGCTGCCAACCTGAGTGTCTGCTCCATGAAGCTAAAGAGCGACAGATGGGGGTCCAGTCAGTAGACTGTCTGGCCTTCCGTTGTTCCCTTCAGTGGAGTCTGAGACAAGGACCTAAACCGGTGGGCATTAAATATAATCAGAAGTGTTCATGAGTGACCCTAAAGTGTGATTTAGCAAAATTTCACACTTTATAAGGAACTTTTTAAATGAGAGATGGGAGTCGATGGGCCAAAAAGGGCTCATGCCCAACTGTACGACCTTAGGGTGTGAATGGGAATAACACGACGCGATATGTACAAAGTGCAAGTGGGTGGCAAGGCGGAGAGGCAGCCCAGGGCTTCGAACGACAGGGCCTGGAGGCGGCAGGCAGGTGGCAAAGCACCTGGGCTGCGGAGGAAGCATGGCCCGCCTTAGCTGGAGGCTCCCGCTGGGTCCCCTGTCGGCATCTATAAAATGCAGCTGCTCAGCGCATCCCCTCGTGAGCTGACAGACGACTGGGTGAGATGAGACACGCAGAGTACACGGTAGGGGCACGCTTCGTGGGAGCATGATAGTGGCTTGGTGTGCAAAGTCCCGGCGTGGCTTTGAAACGGGCACTGGGCCCGCCACTGAAACCCCAGCAGAATAAAGGCTGTCAGCTCACAGCGTCACTGCTGGTCTGACAGCCACGCGGGCTCCCACAGGCCCTGTGCTCGAGCACTTCTGTGCAAATACCCTGTGCTCTGTACCTGAGCACTCAATTTGGGGAAGGAGGCCCAATTCAGGATAAAACACAGACATGCAAAATTTCTATTCTCTATGCAATGCACAAGTCAGACCTTCCAGTGAAACGTTGCAGCTGATCCTGCCTTTCTCGGGGATAGAAGTGTTCTTGAAACAGAAGAAACTGTAGACAGCTCTCATTGCCTTCTGGGTAATCACGTCTATAGAGCAGGCTCCTGAGGCTTATTATGAAACAAAGTGAGTCTTGCCCATGTCCTTAGAGAGAAGGTTAGATGGATGGGTGTTGGAGTGAAAGCTTCCAAAAGCCGATCTTGTTTCAAAGGAAAGGAATGAGCTTTCAACTTTGATGGTGTACAGTGGGTCGTTTTTATACCCATTCCTGAGTCTTTCGCTGAGACACAGAATGGCTATCTGCTGCCACAACAGTGAAGGAATTTCCCACTCTAATGACCGTAATCCTGCCTCATCCGCATGCCGTGCACAGGGAACGAGGACTGGCCTGGAATTAGCAACTTTTGGCCCATCTTCTCCTGGGAGCTCCAGATTCAACAGTAGCACTTAGTCGGCATTTACTGAACCGCTGCCGTGTGGGCAATGCCCTGGGCTAGAATCTAGAGTTGCGGGGGATAGAGGAGATAGGTGCAACTGGGGTGACCTCTGGGGATGGGGACAGGGACCAGGATTGGAAGCGATGGCCTGAATTAGTCGGGATCTCAGCGGGAAAGAGGTGCACACTCTAACTACGAAGCATTTAATAAAGGGACTGCTTGCGCAGTGTGTAAGGAGAACAGCCAGGTGCAGAGCTATACACCTGGAATGTGACCGTGGGGACCACTAACAACCCCGGGACTGAAGGAACAAGAAGACAAAGCGCCACCGGACCTGAGAGATGGACTACATGGAGAGGGACCCTGAAGAAACCTGTGGCCTTTTGTAGAGTGACAACCAGTCCACGGACACGCGGCAGGGAGGGAGGGAGGGGAATGACACTCCAAACTCTTCATCTGCCTCCCTCTGATCTTCTTTGGTGCCCTTACTGGCCAAGCCCAACAGGAAACTGGGGGGCAAAGAGCCCACGGATGGAGGCCCTAAGGTCAGCCTCCCCAGACACTGGGCAGGGGGGCGCTATGTGGACCTGGAGAAACAAATGAGAGAAATCAGACGCGAAGCGCGTGGTCCAAAAGGGCCCCATGCTTTATCCGAGGAACTCGGATTTCATGCGAGGATACATCCAAGTAACTAAGAGGAACACAGGCCTAAGAAGAAAGGCAATGGCAGGTGAGGAGAGCGGCAGACGGGTGATCACATTCAGAGGGAGTGTGTCCCCGCGTCTCCACCAGTTGCGACGGGAACACCAAGAGGATCCCTGCTCCGGGCCTGGGGAGTCGGGAAAGGGATCCCGAGGAAGGAACGTCTGAGTTGAAAGCTGAGGGCGGGCAGGAATCAGCCAGGTGAGAGGTGGGGGACAGTGGCATTACAAGGCCCAAAAGTGCACCCAGGTTCCTAGGGGTCAAAGGTAACTGGGGAGAAAAGAGAAGTACGGCTGGTGACGTAGGCAGAGAGGGGACCAAGAAGAGCCTTGCGTGTGACCACAAAGAGCTCAGACTTCATCCTAAAGAACATGGAGAGACACAGACGAGAGTGACAGGAGTAAAGAGAGTAACAAGAGTGAATTGTCACTTCCATGGTTCCCTCCAGCTTTGCTCCCAGGAAGTACATTCGATGCCATCTACCCTTCAGCACATACCTGTGTGTCCCTGTCCTTGACAAAAAGAAAGTATGTGTGGGAGATTGGTTTGTCCTTTTAATACACGGCAAAGATCCAAAGCCCCCCGTCCACCCCCTCCCAAAAAAACAGCCCGCATAGGTGACTCTTTGGTCAGGTGAATGTTTCCCTGAGAAAGGAAATTCCTCAGGTGCCCCTCTTCTAACCACTGCACGCCTGGATAGAGATGCCAACATTTCGAAAGGCAACCGGACACACCTTTGGCATTTAAGAAATAGAAGTCTTAAGCCTCAGCGTCATGAGCTGAGCCCAGATTAATGACCTTTCAGACTATAGGCTCAGGAATTAGAAATAGGTCAGCCTTGCAAAGAATTTTAAGAAATCACTGAACCACAGCAAACCAGACATCTCATTGGTTCCACTCACCCTTAAGAGCGTGACCCTGTCCGTGTGCCGGGAGCCTGTTTCATGTGCTGTCTCCGCGTGGGGCCCTGGGGGGACAGAGGCTTCTTGCAGAGACACTGCCATTGGTGCAAAACAGAGGACATGCATAATAGAAGCACGTAAGTTCCTCATTGGGTTCGTCATTCGCAAGCTACCAGTTCATGGAGGAAGGCCAGCTTCCATAAGTCATGTGAATATCTGCTTTTTTTTCATGAGATGTGTCTATGCAATAATGAATCACGCAGTAGTGACCTGACAGGTAAAATCCCCAGGTCCTGGTTTGTTTTTATCCTGGTAAAAATTTATTCTGAAATTGTGAATTTGGAAACAGAAACTGTCTGATCACATCCTGGCACTGATAAACACAAGACCCCCCAAAATCCTAAAACAAACAGGAATGGGATCCTTTGGATTAGTCTACGTGTCCTTCAAAGGACAGGAGGGTACTTTCTTTTCCTAATCTTGAGAAGACAGGAACATCAGCAGTTACCTGATGCCATTTCCTAATAAACCACAGACACTCTCAAACTACATCCCACCCCCTTGCCTTGGTTTTACTAAATGTTTGCCAACATTCAGGTTCACCTTTCTGCAAAGGGCTTTTTTGGGGGAAACATGGCTTTGCCATAAGGATTCTACCCAGAGCAGCTACCCCTTCTTGGGGCAAATGGCTCCACCCCAACTCTCCTGCCTTGTCCCTTCCCCTTCCGGATCACATGAGTGGGCACAATCTGGGCCAATGATCCCTTCATATTCCCTGAACATAGTGGTCAGTCCAGGGACGGCCCCAGGTCTAAAGCCAAGGCCAGTCAGGGAAACAGAGATTAAACTCTACTAGTGAGAGTTCAGACTCGGTCAACGCCCTGGATCCCTTTGACTTGGTGGGAAACTAGGGCCACTTGCTGCAGAATTGCAGGAGCTCCATTCACACCTGGTGCTGCGAGAGACGGCAGCCCTGGAAGCGAGTGGATTTCAATGTCCTTGATACAACAAGGGGTGGTCACCCCCACAACAAGAGTGCCCAGGGTTATGAAAGTCTTAAAACAACCCAGGTTTGGTTAAACAAGGCAATAAATGCTCTCCTTTGGCTTAAGATAGTTTGCTTTTTCTATAACCTGTCAGTGAAGGAGTCCTGGTGAATATATAATGCTCTTCATGCTTCTGAGAACATAAAGTTCTCATTTTCTGTCCATATCAAAGTTCTTTACCCATAGAATGCCAACAGTATCACAGATCTGCCCCACTATGGAGAGTGAACTGCTTGTCCCCAACCCTCTTCAGCCGCTCACAGCCTCAGGTAGGCCCAGGGCTCTGGTTTTGCCCCTGGAGGGAGAGGGGGGAGGGAAGGGCATGGTGTCAGCACCTCCCAACCCTAAGGACCCTCCGTCTCTGGCTAGAGGCATGAAGACCAGAAGCTGCTCTACCTATTTCCGTGAGAAAAGGTCAGAGGTCATGGGCTCCTGGCCCTGCCTTCATGCCCGAGGAGCATAATGTGGGACAGCTCTGGAGAGGCAATGACTTTCCACTTCTTTGCGTTGAACCCAGGGCCAGCTCCACGGCCATTCAACCTGCGTTGTCACACCCCCTCTCCCACCACTTGACGAACGCTGTGCTGTTGAAGTCTTAAATTTTAATTATGTTTGATGAAGAGGCCTCACATTTTCATTCTGTACTGAACCCCAGAAATTACGCAGCCAGCGCTGGTAGAACCCACCATGATGAAAGAAAGCTGCGGGTTTTTATCTGCGTGCTGTTCCCAGCTTTTTGAGATGTGTGCTACCGCAAGGGCAGGAGGGCGGGGTAGGAAGCGGGCCGAAAGTGAGACAGGCCAAAGAATTAAGGGAAAGATCACAAAAGAAGAAATTATCTCTGATGAAAGATTACCATTTATCCAGGAGATTAAGGTATCTTCCGGGACAGAGCTAGAACACAGCTCACTCAAAATTGCACTGATGTAAAATACGATTTAGAGTTTTTAAAAAAAATCAGGTAATGTAATAATGACAAGTGTAAACGGAAAGCCGGGGATGATAAACTTGGGTCAACATCAGAGTTTAAGGACAAGGTGCTTCGGGCTGAGCCAGGTTCTCAGGGAGCAGGGCATTCCTTTTGCTTTAAGGGCAATTTATCAGGACTTATCCAAGCCTGTAAGAGCAATCCCTTAAGACCAGCCAATTTCCTCTCTTTCTAATTCCATACTTAGCAGAGCAACCTTCTGATAATTAATTTGGTTTCTCAGGTAAGTCAATACCGGGAAAGAGACTGGTTGAGTTATTGGGCTGGCTGTGTCGCCTGCTGTAAATGAATAAATTGGTTTGTGGATTTATCAGTCCACCTCCCAAGAGTTCAGTTTGCAAACACCACTTTTCCTGGGGTGCGCTGACATTTGACTCGTAGACCTGCAATGCTACGTGACCAAAGTGAGCAGAGTGGTTTTAAGACTTCGGTTACCCTAGGCACTCTTATGGGGGTCACCACCCATTGTTATATCAAGGATATTAAAATACACTCACTTCCAGGGCTGCCATACTGCACATCAGTTGTGAATGGAACTCCCTGGAATTGTTCAATAAGTGGCCCTACTTTCTCTCCAAATCACATATAATATTTTTGTTAAAAAATAATTTTTATGAAGTTGGTTCTTTAGCTCTAAGTCACTCATTCGATTTACTTTTGGCCATAAGTTCCCAGCAATCATTGTGTATGCCAGAGAATCCTAATTTCCCACTTCTTCATTTTAGTAATAAAACCCCAGTGCCCACCCATCTAAGTTGTAGAGGACACAGAGTCATCTAGCAGGAGGCTTCCCTGTGCTTCCAAATGTGACATGTTTTTAAGTCTGGACAATCGGATATGAGTGGGTAAGATCTGTGTGCCTTCCCAATCACATCCCTTAGACCAGAAGAGACTTGATTTCCGGTACCCTCATTCCTTCTTGCTTTAAGCTGGAGCTGGCCAGTCAAGGTCAATGATGCGACAAGGACAATGCTTCAGAGCCTAGCAGAGCAACAAGCATTGGCTAGGCTTGGGAACCTGGCCCATGGGTGACATCATGAAGTAGAGCTGCCCCTCTCCCTATTGCATAAGAGAGAAATAAACTACTATGTTGTTGGAGTTTTATTTTTAGGTCTCTCTGCTACATAGGCATGTCCTATACCCCAAATAACAGCAAGGATTGTAGTGAACTGAGAAAACCAAATTATGCATTTAAAATATATATAATAAATATAATTTTTATTACTGTTAAATTAAACAAAGCCAGCATCCTTTCCACTATCTACCAGTCCTATGTGTCTGGCCCAATGCTTCTCTCTGACCTCATTTCTTCTTTCTTTGCCCATCACACACACTCAACCACATTGAGCTCCTTGTTTCTCACCATATTAGGCAACCCTGCCTCAGGATCTTTGCACTTTCTGTCCCTTCCCTATGAATGCCTTTTCCCCATGAAATTTCATGGTAAATCCCCTCACCTCTTTCAGGCCTTTGTTCAAACATCTCCTTCTCTCTGAAACCTTCCTGAACACGCTATTTAGCAGTACAATTACCCTTCATCTCCCCTCAGTACCACCATGAACCCCATTTCTCCTTCCCTGCCTTATTTTCTTCATGGGACTTGTGAACATAAGATACTATCTTATTTATTTCGTTTTTTGTCTTTCTACTTTCATCACAAAGGCAGGTGTTTTTGTGTTTTGTTCACTGTAATAACTCCAGCACCCAGAACAGGAGGGAGCCTAGTATATACTTAGTAAATATTTGTGAATTAACAAATTAATCACTTCAAGTTAGGTTTTTCTTTGTATGTTAAACTGTTGTGTTTTTAGGTTTTACATGTTTTAGAGGTTCTTGAAAGGTGTAGAGTCTATAGGCTCTGTGTGTAGACTGCCTAATACACCCTATAGCCCTGAGTGAGTGAGGGGGCGTCTCCCTGCCCCAGGTCCCACTGCGCAGACACAGAACCCTTAGTACTAACTGAGAACAGGAGTGCTCCTCCTCTCACATCCCTGAATCCCTTCCACAGTCTCTCTGTGCCCTGCTCCCTACCCCCCCAATTTCTGTGAGCTCTGCCCATCCCTGTAATTCCTTTTAGAGGGCTGCCACGGCTATGGGGCTACTCCACCAAAGGGGAGTGGACTGGAATCTCACGGGGAGGTTTACGCCCTCCCAACTGGCCTTTGGAGTCTGAGATCCCAATTCCTCGCCACCAGATATAAAGGGCCGAGGCATGACATATTGACTCATACGCCAGAGCTCCTCACACCTTGCTGGGCTTCTCTCCCTTCCCGCTCCTGCTCCCCCTGAACAGCTTCTGGGGACTCTGACTCAGGACGCCCAGCACAGCCTTCTGGCCACAAGTCACCTAAGTTACATACGCGATGAAGGCCACTGTGGCCCCCGCTGCTTCCTTTCCCGTGACTGAAGTCACACTCCTGTGCTCTGCTGAGCCTCCCCCCCATGGCCTCCCGGCTGCCCATCCATCACAGGCGGATCCCCGGGAGCGGGGCGCGATTGCAGGGCAAGGCAGGCGAAGAAAAGGACCGCGTGATGCTCAGAAGCACCGAGGCTGCAAAACACCAAAATACTGAGGAATGAGTTCAGGCCCAACTCACCTACAGATCCGTTACGTGAGCCTGGATGGGGCTCCCTTTGATAGGCTCAAGCCGTCTTGCCCTCCAAGATCAAATCTGTGCTGAGCTTTTCATTCTTCCAAAGAAAATGCCCCACAGCCTAGCTTTTGTTTCTAGCTTGCTTGTCTGAATTAAAGCTTTGCAGCGTTGTAGTTTATGGTATCTCTGGGGAGGAGTGAATATGTCAACGTAATTAACTCATCTGATGAGAGAGGTCTTGTTTATTTCCCCTACAAAATAACAGGTGGTGGCTGAGCTGGGATACATTATGGTGACACGAAATGCGTTTAGGATAAATAGTGTTAAATAAATAGGGAGACAAAACGATTTCAAGGTACATTTTTTATTGTTCTTAAATTAAGTTTTGAAAGCGATAGCTGCATACCAAAAGGCCAGGAGGCTGCTACCCACCTCCCACCTGCTCTTGTGAGAAAGGGTTAATGATCCTCTCGAGTTCAACCCACCAGGAGTCACAGACACTCGGGACTGTGTGTGCATTATTAGGTCCACAACCCCTGGGTTTCTGAGAACCCCCTCTGTGTGTGGGAAACAATGGGCTAATCAACTTGGGTAATCAGTTAAAACAACCATACGCAATTCATTTTACGGAATCCGCCATGACATTCATTTAATAAACACATAAGAGCAACACCATGTGCTGGCCATTAAGTAAAAAAAGCAAATAAGGCAGAGTCGTTGCCACTGGGAGCTCACTGTCTAAAGGACTATGTTAGATATAGAGGTATTTTCAGGGATTAAAATGGAAAAGCAAATTCTGCCCCCCTCCAAAAACTTAATGAAATTCCAGAAATTCTTTCTTTATTTTACATTTAAACGAGTCATGACACTAGAAAGTACGTAGACAAAGGCCTTGGTCTGCCAACCAGAAACGCTGAAGACGCCCTGACGAGTGGGGATGAGCAGATCTGATTGCAGCCGAGGTGAAGGGAGGCCGAAGAAAAGCATGGAGGCGGAGGAAATGTGTGAGGGAAGGAGAAGGGGGCCGGGGAAGTTTGGGGGACAAGCAAGGCCCGGAAGGTATGGAGGGAGGACGGGGGAACGAGGAAGGAAAGGGGAAGGGCGCAGGTTGGGAGAACTGGAAGGGGGGTGGATTGGCAGCTATGGTTCAGTCAAGGAACTTGCAATGGGACATCACCCGGGGTTAGCTCACGGGACCCTAAATGCCATCATAGTGTCCTCATAAGAAAGAGGCGAGGGAGATTTGACACACAGACAGAAGAGGAGAGGACAGTGTGACCACAGAGGCAGAGACTGAAGGCTGTAGATCCAGAATTTCTAGTATCCCTCAAGAAGGAATTCTAGAGGGAGAGGACAGTATGGTAATAATAATAATAATAATAATAGTAGTAGTAGTAGTAGTAGTAGTAATATAACAAAATCTCCTAGAGCTGAAGAAAGAAAAATATCTTTAAATTGAATGTTGACATTTTAGAACCAAAGACAAAAGTATATTCACCTGAAAATATACCAGAAAGCTAAAATAGTTTACCTAAAAAGATTAATATTCTGAATCTCATTAGATTTCATTGATAACATTATAGACTAGAAGAGAGTAGATCTAGGAGGAAAAGTATTACAAACTTAGAACCAGATCTTTCAACACTCAGGTCTTTTCTAATATGTAAGAAATTAGAATCATTACCATCAACAGGTTCTCTTTTATTGCCTTGAAGATACACCAGAGGGAAAGTAGCAAAGAGTCTACGTTAGAGGAAGGTGACATACAAGAAAGAGTCGGAGGCAAGAAGCAGTCAAACATAAGGCCAAGTTTCAGTAATTACTGAGTTACCTAAAAATTTTTAATAAGAATATGGAGCTGAAATCCCAAAAGAGTATTCCATGGCAGGTTGAGAGAGCCAGGTGACATTCCGGGTCTGACTCGGCTGGATTATTTTTACTGGATTTTAAAGAAAAGACTATGCTCTAAGTCCTTGAGTCACTTTCAGCCGCAGGCCTCACAGGTGAGGAGAACCCAGGGCAGATGCCACTGGCGCAGAGTCTAACCACGGAGGTGGCCCGTGTCCATGATGCTCTGGTGTGGACAGACACTGGCAGTGTTTCTCCCGTGAGATGAGTGATCACTAAAGATAGCACATGAGCTTGTGGGCACTAGTTTTATGTCACGCCCTTGTATGCATTATTTCCTTTAATCCTCAAAGCAACTCTTATAATTATGCTGTTAATTTTATTATTAACCCATCATCATTATTAACCCATTATTATTATTAACTCATTAGTAGTAGTAGTTTTATTATTAACCCATTATACAGATGGGGGACTAGAGTTCATAGACTAAATAAATTGCCTAAGTTGACACTGGTCAGTCGAAGGCTCAAGTCTCAACTCTCATCTTTTTTGTTTACAAAGTTTCCCTCACGTGGAGACATTGGGGGGGGTTCACTAGAAAGAAGCACAGGATTTGGTGTCCAATGTCTGGGTTCAAATTCTACTGACACCATCTACTAGCTGGTGGGCAGTATAGCATAGAACCAAGGCCTTAAGAGTCCACCCAGGCCAGGGTTCAATGCTCAGTCCACTCAGAGGTCAGCTGTTCCAAAACGGGTAGGTTAGTTGAGCTCCCTAAGTCAGTAAGAGTCCTCACGGTCAGTTATGACAGGCCTCAATTCCACAGACCCCTGCAGGGCCATCGCTGGGAGCAGGTAAAGGTGGAGTAATAAATACGTGAAGAGCAAAGGTGTCCTTGAGAACCTGGAGTTACGAACTAGAGAACTTGGATTGCGTCTGCTGCAAAGAACTGTTTGGATGCTCAGAAAGTGAAAAGAAATTAAAAATCAGAATTTGCGTAACAAGTCAGATTTCCTGCTCCTCTGAAGGAAATCTGCCAATGCTGGGACCACAGTCCCCCACAACAATAAGCGAACTGCGCTGCCTCGGGCGCATCGCTGTGGACTCCAACCTGGCGCCCCGTTTCCTTACACCTGCCCGATTCACTCGCTCACACCGGCTGCCTGGCCCGGGGATGTATGTGAATTTGTGAACCCTACCGTAAGCAAGAGACCGCCAGTACCAGTTCAGGGCTGGCTGGAATGAGGCTCCTCCCACCCTGTCTGGAACCCAGGCTCAAGGGACCAAGGTCCTCTGTCCATAATGGGCATGTTATATAATCACAATGTAGCACATTTATCGTTCCATTTAAAAAGAGTGACTGCTGGAATTACATTTCCCTTGTAAAACAATAACACAATTCCCAATTGGTCAGCAAATAAATAAGAGAAAACAGCTTTGTAATTATTTCAACAGTGGCCGGACTCAATAAACCCATCAAATCCCATTTCATGAGAGCGAGCGCTAAGCAGAATTGAGCAAATATTCTACCTGAGTCTAGCCCAACACATGCTACCCCCAAAGACGACTCCTATAATGAAAATCTGTTGCTCACAAATGACTCATCACGTGAAAACTGTGCTGAAGATGTTGGAGATGTGGGCGATGTGTGCAAAAAAGAAATCAATCAGCATGATGCTGGAGACCAGCAGTCCACAGGCAGGCTGATAGCAATGAAACTGGGGTGAACAGATGGGGCTCACAATAGTCATGAAAGTGCAGGAAACATCAGTGGTAACCACGAGTTGGTAACTATTGCTAGAAATGGAGAAACAAGAGTCAACAAAGAAAAAGATATTGTCAGGAATCAACTATATCCATGCCTACCTCTCTAGTCCAAGCCAACAATAGCTGTCTCCTAAGTTAGGACAATGAATTATCCTCAAGCCTATTGCCCACAGGATGATGTTTTCACAGCCGCCAGAAGAGGCCTGTCCGCACACAGTTCACATGGAGGCAGCCCTCTAATCAGCACCTGTTTCACTTTTCATAAAAGCCAGCATCCCCATATGACCTACGAAACCTGAACGGCTGCGTCTCCATCACCTGCCTCCCCTTCGCATACTCCAGGCACGTCAGCCCAGACATACAGTCTCCAAAACACAAGCCGTGGGGCCTTGTCAGAGCACTGACGTTTGCTTTCCACCCTCTGGAATCAGCTTCTGTCGGGCAACCTTGCTTGGAAGTGTTCCTCACTGGCTTCCAGTCTTCCCCATGAGAAATTACAATCCTCCACCAGTACAAATTCTTACTTTCTTCTTAGCATATCACTCTCTCTGATGCAAATATTTGAGTCAAGTCTCTGGTTTACTGCCTGCCTCACTGGTCAGACTGTGGCTCCAGGAGATCGAGAAGTTTTGCCTATTTTGTTCTCTGTTGTATCCCAAGTAACAGAACTATGGCCAGATAAAAGCTCCCTCCGCTTCCAAGGGGATGAGTAAAGGTGGTGAGACAATGCCAATCTTTCCTCCTTCGAACAGAGAAAATGAAAGATCTGGAACCACTAAAGTGATTAACGTGCCCGGAATGGCAGCACCCTGGCCCCTCTCCCTTTCCCCTCTGGAGTAGTCATGTGGTGAATCCTAGCCCGATGGCACCCATCAGTCTCTCTCTCATTTCCTTCTTCATTAAGAATCAAAATCGATTGACTTGCAATTCCATTTAACAAACATTTGTTTACTGAATTGAATTTGCAAGGACATTAAGACTTCCATGTGGCAGAAAGGAAAAATTGTTAAGTTAGTGCTAGAAGGAGTTTTCTTTCCACTCGTTTGTGAAGATGGATGATAAATATTGAGCATTAGCCTGATTATGTTGTATTTCACACATGTTCTGCAGAAACCACTGATGGTAATTGAGCAACATGTGATGCTTATCCTCAAAAACTAGAGCAAGAATGAGAGGTAAGAACTAGGACATGGTGCACTTGCAGGATGCCCGCTCTCCAAATGTATTATCTGCATGTAGGCAAGTCTTCCTCTTGCAGATGGGAAACTGGCCCTCTTACAGGGTAGGTCACTACTTCAAGACAGGTAACGGGGCCAGAGTGGGGGGCCCCGTCAGTTGATCCTCCTCAGAGGGCCACACCTCTGTACTGGGAAGTAAAATTTTCAGCACCCTCCCTCCTTCCTCCAACTTAGACGAGATATTTTGAGGTTCAGAAAGCCCTCCTATAAATAATCATGCCTGTGATTGCTTCCACAGTACTCTACTGCAGTGTTTCTCAACCTCAGCACTATTGACATTTGGGGTAGAACTGTCCTGTGCATGGGGGAACTGTCCTGTGCATGGCAGGATGGATGTTCAGCAGTATCCATGGTCTCTACCCACTGGATGCCAGTAGCACCACCACCACCATCAAACATGTCTCCAGACATGGCCAAATGGTCCCTGGAGGGCAGGATCATCCTCAGTAGAAAGCTACTGTTGTAGAATGAGTCTTTCCATGAATTGAATTGTATTTTTACCACCTACAGTTAAAAATACTACATGATTAAGCCCTATAAATGTATCATCATGGTATGTTTATAGCCACCCCTCAGTCCCCTTATGTGTTGCTTATACCATGTTTGAGGTTCTTAGAAACTGTGTCCTAATCAGGGGAAAACTGATTGCAAGGAATTGAAATCAACTCAATTTGACCAGGTAAAGAAGTATATGCCTTAAGTATGCAGAAGAATTTCCCAGACCAAAGAAAACAGTGAGGACTCCCAGGACTTATAGGATGCACAGGTGGTCAATCTCTTTCTTCTCTCTCTCTGTACTTCTTTCTGTTTTATCACCACATCCCCATCATTTGTTCTCCACAGAGCAGCAAGAGTGATTCCTTTAAAACATAAAGGAAATCGTGTTATTCCATGATTTCCATCATGCTTAGAATAAAAGCTCTAGTCCTTACCATGACCTCAGAACCCAGCTAATCTGGACTCTGACCTTACCTTGCTACTTTCTCCCTCTCCTTCTTCTCTAGGTTCTAACTTTGACCACTGGAGAAAACGTCTACACACTGCCTTTGTCTTACACGCCTGAACAAAAGGCTGGTCTCAGCAGAAATCAGTAATGTAGCTGGGCATGAGGCCCAGGGGATTTCTCATGGTCCCAATAACCAACTCTCATCATAAACTAATCCATCATGTACACTATTTCCACGTTAATGTTATTAAAATGACACTTAGAGCATGTCACTTCTTTGTTCAGAAGCCATCAATGACTCATTGAAGCCTACTGGATGAAGCACAAATGTCTCAACCCTGAGCTTACAATCTTCCATGGTTTACACTAAAGAGTTCATGGTACAGAAATCAAAGAATACAAGACTGTTATGCGTCAAATTGTGCCCCCTCCCCTCCCTGCCAAGATATGTTGAAGTCCTAAACCTCAGTATCTCAAAATGTGACCTCACTTGGAAGTTGGGTCTTCGCAGATGTAACCAAGTTAAGATGACATCATTAGAATGGGCTTTAATCCAATAGAACTTATGTCCTTGTGAAAAACAAAAAAGGGGGTGGAGACACAGAACGGTACAAAGAAAAGACTATGTGAAGACACACAGGGAGAAGATGGCCGTGTAATGACAGAGGCAAAGATTGGACTGATGTATTTACCAAGCCAAAATATGCCGAGGATTGTCAGCCATCACCAGAGGCTAGAAGAAGCAAGCAAGGACTCAGCCCTGAGCCATCAGAGAGAGCACGGCCCTGCTGACACCATGATTTCACACTTAATAGCCTCTGGAGCTGTGATAGAATTCGTTTCTGCTGTTCTAATATTCCCAGTTTGCGATGCTTTGTTGTAGTAGCCCTAGAAAACGAATGCACGGGGAAATGGTGAAACAGGATTGTTTTGCCTAATTTCACAGGGCGGTAGGGTGACCAGTTGTCTCGGTCTGCCCGAGAGGTTTGCAGAGGTTTTTAGGGCTAGAACTAGGAAAGTCCAGGGAAACTTAAACGAATTGGTCACCATCTGCGGCAGCCTCCTCTCTCAGTAGGCAGAGCTCCAGGAAGCAGCCCAGGTTGCATACACAGGAACCTCCTCTTCTTGAGGGCCAAAGTTGGTGACGACTGTCAGGGCAGGTAGGACCTGATGGCCTCCAAGGCACATGGCAAGAAAGGGCAGAGGCCCCAACAGAAATATTTAGCATGAAGTCCAATACATTAAGGTTAGGAAACTAGTCCCCACAGGGGCTGGATAAAAGCAAATAGCATTTCCACCTTGAGAGATTGTGAGAAGCAGAACTTGCCCATAACTGAACCGGTGGGGCAGATTTACCACACCGCCCCCACCACTGGGTATATTTAAAAAAATTTTTGTTTTAATATATAATTATTTGTTGTTTTGATATAAATTTCTTTCTTATTAAGATTTAAAATGTTCAAATGTTTGTTCACCATCTGTATGTCCTCTTGTAAGAATGGTCTTTTGCCCATTTTTCCCCATAGATCTTAATTTTTAAAAATTGATTTGCATGAGTTCTTCAATACTGAATATATTTACACCTTTTGTGCCATATGTTGCACATATTTTAATCATGTTTTTAAGCTTAGACAGCCCTTGCCCACATGGAGAGCAAATTAAAATTGTTTTAATTTTTTCATAGGAAATGTTAATATTTTACTTCTGGAAATGGGGGCCTCTTAGGTTAAAATACTTGTCTTTTCTCTTCATTATTATAAACAGTCATGTTGCCTTTGTTTACTCTATTAAGGCTCTGGCTCTTCCTGCCTGTGGCTGGCACAAGACAATCCAGGGCCTGGCTGAGAGGGGAGTGAAGTGACTAGAGCAGGGGAGTTCAAGAAGGCCTCACCCTCAGGGCACAAAGGGATGGAAGGATTAAATAGTTGACAACTAATTAGCATGCTTGAAAACATGGATGGGGCACTAAAAACCCCATCCCTTCGAATGACAGAGGCGAACAAGAAGGAATGTTGGAGGAAATAAGAAAGGGAATCTCTTTGCTCTGTCCTGTGAGCTCCCAACTAGGAGTCCAGGGTCCTCTTTTTAAAGGAGGAATGATTCTATAAAAGCTTTTCTTTTTAAAATTATTTATATCATTTATCTTAAGTATTATTTAACATGTATGGGGACAGTCTTCATGGGTTCTATGTGTTATGTGTTCAAGATTTGGGAATGTGGCTCATTCCTTTTATTTTACATTAAATTCCCCTGAAAATAATTTTTATGTATAAATTTCTTCTTGAAAAATTGTGTTTCCTTCTTATGTGTCTTCAGCATGTATCAAAGACTAAATAATTCCCATTGATAATTTTTTTCTTTTGTGTAAATTGCATTTTCCTGTGATGTAACTTTGACATATAGGAGAGACCAAGTTACTTCCTGCATGTTGTTCTAGAATATAACCTTGGCATAGATTGAAATCTCCTGTATTTACAGAGCACTCTGGGCCAGTACTGTCCTGGGTGGTAGAAATTTGGGTTAACAAGATGGGCTTGGCCTTGACCATCAGGAAGTTTAGCATGGTGTGTTTTAGGGAATACCTTCCCTCTCCTGGCCTAGCAGCCCTGCCTACCTGCACTGTGACAGTTAGTTTAGGGCCAGGAATGGTCCACTGGCTCCTAGAAAATTTGGTGTAGAGCAAACAAGTCACCTCTGCTGTTTCCTGGCAGGAAAGAGTGCTGTAGAAGATCTCTACAATTGTAAGCAACAATTTTCAAGAGAGATGCAAGACAGTGCTGATATTGTCAGCACCTGTTAGTTAACCATCTTTGGAAGAGTATCTTTAACAACTAATCAATAACAGGGATCATCTTCTCCTCTTCTACTAGTCTTTGGTTGGTTACAGTTTTTTTTAAAAAACTTATATTTATGTAATTTTTAACAACTACCAAAATAAATTTTAAGTCAGTGTTTGATAAGACAAATCCTTTTAAACACCTCCTAGGGATTACACATTTTTAGTGATCAAATCCTTGTGTTTGGCAAATGAATTTATGAGATTGGGGGAAGAAAGCCCAACAGCATGAATGAGCTCGTCTATCTCACCCAAGGCCAATAACAAAATAATTTATACAGAAGAATTATCTGTGAATCAACATGTGAGACAATGCGACTTATCTTCAGAGGAGAAAATCTAAATGTTTGTCCAATTAAAATAGTCACACTTGTCTCCTGTCTGTTAAAGAAAAAATTAAACAAGAGACTCAGTACATTAATCCTAAGAAGAATGGTTTGAAAATGAAGATTTAAATTTTTCCCCAAGAAAGGGAATGAAGTATGAATATTTTCACCTATTTTATCTTTTTAAATTGATAACATGTTGAAATTACACACTTATAGACAATTTCAATTTGAGCAGCTGGACAATTCTTCATTGCATTTTGTCCATTAACCATTACTTTTAGGTAGAAGCAATGTCAAAATAATCAACAACTATATAGCACACCACCAGCCAATCAGACCAGGCACCGCCTTGTGCAGGCATTAATTTAGCTTCTTGACAACTAGGGAGTCCTAGGGTTGAGGCTTAGGTGGGGGTGGGAAGCATTCACACGGGCTTAGGGAAGGAGCTGTATACAAACCGGTACGGCAATACCAATCACCCCTGTTGACTATCAACTCTAAGTTCAAGGTCAAACCGAATTACAAAGGATGTCACAGAACCATTCCAATTCTTTTTGCTGTGATATTTTGTCTTAAGTGATTCTGTTATTACCATAATCCTAATTACACACTTTTGGTTTAAAGGTGAAGGAAAGGAAATAACTGAGGTAGTAGAGCCCTTGAAATGTCAATGAGAAAATGCAGAGTTCTCAGCAAACCAGAAAGTTTAATATTATGTATTTATCGGTACCACCCCTTCTTTTCTCAAGCTCTTCAATTTCTTGGTGTGCTGCATTTGTTTTGGATGGTGTATTAGTCAGGGTTCTTCAGAGACACAGAATCAATGGGATATAAAGAGGGAAATTTACTTTAAGAAATGTGTTCACACGATTGTGGGAAATGACAATTCCAAAATTCACAGGGGAGGCCGGAAGGGAAGTCAGGTAAGATCTGATGTTGCAGCCTGGAGTCTGAATCTGCAGGGCATGCCAGCAGGCAGAAAACTCAGGCGGGGTTTCTATGTTGCAGTCTTGAGACAGAATGTCTTCTTCCCTGAAAATCCGATGAGAACCACCCACGTTCTGGAGGGTAATCTGCTGTACTTAAAGTCAACTAACTGTAAATGTTAGTCACATCCACAGACACAGGAGCTGGGGATTCACAACAACATCTAGACTGGTATCTGACCAAACAACTGGGCACCAGAGTGTAGGCAAGGTGACATAAAATTAACCGTCGCAGATGGGCATTTTGGAAGCTTAATAGTAAACAGGGTGATGGAGATGCTACTATATAGCAAGATCAGAGGCCGTGACTAATTCTGTATCTTTAAGCATATACTCTGCTCCAGGCCTAGTGCCAAGCACCTCTCTCTCTCATTTCTCACAACAGCCCGTTGGGATGAATATATTATTCAGCCTTGTACATGACCAAACAATGGTTTCTAGAGATTAGGTTGCTTGCTCTACTAGTTTCCTATTATTGCTGTAACAAATTAATACAAACTTAGTGGCTTAAAACTACACAAACTCATCTTATAGTTCAGAGGTCAAAGTCCAAAATGGGTTGTACTAGGTTAGAATCCAGGAATCCGCAGGACTGCATTCGTTTGGAGGCTCCAGGGGCCAGTCTGTTTCCTTACCTTTTCCAGCCTCTAGAGGCTGCCTACATTCTTTGGCTCTTGGCCTGTTCCTCCATCGCAAAGCCAACAGCAAAGCATATTCCACTCTCCCTCTCTCTCTCTCAGATCCCCTTCTTGTGATATTGGGCCACCCAAATAATCCAGGACAAAGTTCCATCTCCAGATTCTTAATTTATTCAGACCTGCTAGGTCCCTTTTGCCAGGTGAGGTAACATATTCACGGGTTTCAGGGATTAGGACACTGGCATGTTTGGGGGGCTATTACTTCACCTGCCACACTTGCTCAGTCTCACAAAGATGGTGGCGGTGGAGCCTGACCCCAGAGCCTACATTCTGAACCACGGTGGCAGGTCACCTCTCACAAACAGCACGAGAACAGGATTGAAGTCATCAGAGTGATTATGTTATGAGCAGGGGCAGGGACCACCGAAAGCATTGGTCACAGGGAATTGTAAGCACACTAGTAAAGCACTGTTTGAAAAGTCATCCAAAGGCTCATGGAAATGCTTCATTATAAAAAAAAAAAAAAACAGTGTCTATATTATACTCTCATGACCCACTGAAAAAGTGAATTATTCAGGCTTCCAACACAGAAATGAAGCTTCCTTGCTCACATAGATTAGCTATACAGCCAAATTTGGAAGAGACTGAATTAAAGAGTAATTTTACCAGAAGAAAGAAAGGAGCCAAATGAGGACACGTTAATACCAAAGTTGTGGCTATGATATTATCCTCACACAAAACAGCCCAAAGTCTCAAGGATCGGCTTTCAAACTTGACCGGTTCTAAGCCACATGGATAAAATGGGGTTTGGAGGATTTGAAAAATAAAGCTTGGAACCTCCAGGCTTGTGACAGAAAGAAGAGGGACTTATTTACTTGGAGAAAGGGGTTCAAATCAGAACTCTAAAAAGTTCACAAATAAAATACCCAAGGAAAATGGAAAAAATGAAACAAACAGTTCCATATGAATTCATTGTCCTCTCTCATCCAATGGTCTTTTCACTTATTTCTCAGGTAATCAAATTGCAGGATAAGATTTAAACTAAATGACCATGCAAGCAACCCATCCAAAGGGCATGTAATAAAATTCAATGGGCAGTCTGAGGCCAGGATGCCTCGCTCACAACTCAGATGCGCCCCAAAATCTTACTGTTCAATATCTTGATTCCTACTTCCATGTCCTCTGCACTGAGAGATATTTGGTTGTCGATTTACAGGTGCAACCAGCTCCAAAATACTACATTTCTTTTTGTTTTGTAGGAAGGATAATTAAGCAATAGAGAAAGAAGGAATTTTTATCTGCTTTCTATGAACATTTTCCGGGCAATACTGATTGCTTTATAATGACAGGTGTGGTTCTTAACTGGAGCTATTTGCCCCTCAGTGGACACATGGCATAGTCCAGAGCAGTGGCTTTCAGCCCGTGCGCAGCAAGAATTTATAACACCTACAACACCTGGCTATTTAGTCAGGGGCACTGACCTCTTTTCCCTTAGATTGTCAAAGAAAAAAACAAGAACAGCCAACACAACAATAGCCCATCCAGTGTGAATGCCCTGCCTTGAACCATAAATATACAGGTCGTAAAACAGTAGCATCTTACTGGTCACGTTGCATAATAAGGTTGCATCTGATTGCTTAATTCTTGGTGCCAGAAATCCTTATACCTAACTTTAGGCACCTGATTTTTTTTAAAGTCACTTTGGAGCAAAAGGGTAGGTAATAACTATTATTATTATTTTTTTTTTTTTTGCAAATCAATCAAAATTATACCAATTTTTTTTGTCACGTTGGCAAAAACTATATTTTTTGGTGTGCCACAAATATTAGTGATTAGTTTATGTGCCATGAGATGAAAATGGTTGAAAATCTCTGGTCTAGAGACATTCTGGTTGTCACGGATTAGAAGATGGGGACAGAGGAATGGGAGACACGACTGGCTTCTAGCAGGCGGAGGCCAGGGGTGTTGTTAAACACCCTACAAGGCACAGGACAGCCCCACGTCAAAGAACTATCCTGCTCCGAAGGTCAATGTTGGCAAAGGTGAGAAACCCGATTTATACAGTGGAGCAGGTGAGGACGGGGTGCTGCAACCAGGTGGCCGGGGTTCAGATTCCGGCTCTGCCACACCCTGGCTGAAACCCTTCAAAGGCGTTTCCTCAGCCCTAAAGTGGCTAATAAAGCACCCTCCTTGCAGAGCTCCTGTGGGGCCCAAATAAATTAACCTAGGTAAGTGGTTGGAGAACAGCCAGGCACAAATGATACGCATATTGTTAAGTATATTATAAGTATATATAAAATATAATATGTTAATATATTAATTTTGGTATACCCTTTAATAGTATGTCCATTAATTAATATCATTAATTATTAGTATAATACTAAATATAGATTGATGTGTTAATTAGTATGCTATATTAAATATGTTATATATTGCTATATTATATATTATATATAATAGCAATAGCACTGGCCCCCAATCTTTTGTTACCTGCTTGTCTCCATTGACTTCCTCACTAAATTGTGAGCATCCTAAGGTCAGAACTTGACCTTAATCGTCTGTCTCACCTCCGCCCTAAGCACAGGGCCTAAACAGGCAAATCAGAAACCAAAGATTCAACACCCTGCTAGCGCTTGTAGCCGTTGTCACTGGTGCCCGCCTATGTCAGCCCAGCCCTCCCCCCCTCAGGACACGCTGGCCTGATGTCCTTTGCACCGAGGGCACTCTGACCTCTAAGCCCGCCCTGTCCACGACATGGCAGGACGCGGTGCCAGAGGGTCAGCGCCCCAGGGAGCGGCCCTCAACCAACCACCGGCGGGAGCCGGGTGGAAAGCCCAGCTCCCCCGCGGCGGGGACAGCGCCAGGCATGTGCCCCTCTGTCTCACTAGGTCCCCAGCAGGAGCGCGCCCCAGTGTCCACAGTGGGAACGTCCCTGGTCGCATACCCTCCCGACATCAAGTTTCCAGCCCTCCCAGTTTCTGGGCTTCACCGCCGCCTAAACTACCCTCCAGCCCCGTCTCAGAGCCGGCTGGGGGGACTGGACGCGCTCTGCAGGCAGCATGCGTCAGGTGGCCGGGGGGCGACGGCCCTGCCTTGAAACTTCTTGCACATTAGCGGGGCCAGGCTTCAGTTTCATCCCTGGGGCGTGAGGCGCCGGCCAGGAGACGCGGGCACTGAAAAGGGGTAGACAAGGAATCTGCGCTCAGAGCGCCGAAATGAACAGTCACCCCGGCTCCCGGGGGGTAGGGAAGGAAACGAGGGGGCTCCGAGGGGGCGTGGAAGGAAATGAGGGGGGCTCCAAGCAGGGTGTGGAAGGAAACGAGGGAATCTTCCAAGCGGAGCTTGGGGCTCCTGCGGCTGTGAAATGCAGCTACTCTGTTTCTAGGGAAATTCACACTTTAAAAAATTAAGCTGGAGGCTAAAAGCTTCGAACAATAAATCTCCCCGAGGCACGCTCCTCTGGGGACAAACAGAAGGGGAAATTTTCAAAGAGGGTGCTGGCTTATAGGAAGGGAGCCCCTTTGATTCTATGGCGAAAGCAGGCCCCCCTAGACCTCTTGAAGGGTTGAGAGCCTTCAGCTCCCCGCCTCCACCCCACAAAGACTGCATATCATTTCCCTCTGCAAGTAACCCCTCGAGGCTGAAAGCAGATCGCAGGTAGTAACCACTGCTGCTTCCTAAGCTCTTTCCTCGGGAGCTGAAAAAAACAACAACAAAAACCAATCCTGCTGTGTAATTAAAATGCAGCTTCAAATCTGTTTTCTTATCCCTCATGGAAAACTGTAATAATAGTCATAAGAATTTGTTGAGCATTTACTATGTTCCAGGCATTTAAATTCATTGCCTCACTAAAGAACCCCATAAGTAACATTATTCCATTTTACATATGGAAAGTCTGAGAAGTAAAGCTTTAAAAATTGACCGAGGTCACACAGCTCATACATAGAGCTGGGATTTTCAACCTAAGGGAGCCTGACTTGAGAATTCTACAGCAAACACCTCAAGTGAAACTCAAGTACAATTTAACTGATAAACACCCTCTGAGTAAAGCTCATAATTATCCTACTGGACATCAGGCATGGACACAGAGAATGTAAAAATTAATGGTGATCAGAGGGTAAGTCCAACAGACAGGGAAGAATTGTAGCCGATGGCCAGTGACGCTTTCCATCTCAGATCCTGCAATCAGAAATTTTGTTTCTCATATGTATGTCAAACATACATGCACCTACAACAGAATTTTGGAGGAATCTAGTATGTAGGAAGATAAAAAATTAAGACGGGGTTAATGGAATGAATAGGAAAATGGGACTTTCTCTCACTGCAGAGAAGGAACCATGTCCCGCAGTGAATCCAGCACAGGGTGTAAGAGCTCACGGCTCTCACAGAAGTGGGTGTGATAAACTCTCCCCACATTCCCCACCGGCCTCACACTTCGAGCCTGGTGTCAGGCTGCCCCGGTTCAACTCTGAGCTCCAACACTTGCTGCTGCCGTTAAGATTGAATGAGAAATTCATGCAAAAGTCCTGCCTCTTGGCCAGCCCATAATAAGCACTCATTAGACATTCAGGGGTACTCTTCTGCCCTCACCTGAACCCTGAGCATGCAGGCAGGTGGGCAGTCACCTCTGCCTCAAGCTCTACCCGGCTGCCTTTGGTGCTTGGCTTCCCTTGCAGCGCCGAGCAAAGGAAGAAGCCCTCAGTGTGGGAAGCGGCCTCTGCGTTGAGTTCCAGGTCCATTAAGGGGTTATCCTACTAATGGTACAACCATTCACAGGACTCTGAGGTCAGTGGAGTCCCCTCTCTCACTCCCAGCCCCTCTGAGGTGAGATACTGCAGTGAAGGGCCTAAAGACAATCCAGCTGTGGGTTCAGAGGTTCTCATGGCACTTTGGGGGAGCCCTGTGCAGAAAGAGAATGCTGATAACCAAGGGGAAAAGGCATGTTTAGGTTGGTATTTGGGAGAGCGATGGGTGGCCCAAAACATGGCTCTTTCTCTCAGAACATATCTCCATGGACTAAAGATACTTTACAGAAATTATTCCTAGTCCGCATCACAAGTCAATAAAATGCTGCCAATGTGCCCATTTTACAGATTGGATTGATCCCAAGGTTCAACTAACCTACCACAATGGAAGAGGCGGACTTGGGATAGGAGCTCGGACGTCCCAGTCCAGAGCCCCACGATCTTTCTACTTCCTCCTCTGTGCCTCTCTTGAATGCATAGTGTTTCCATAGATAGATCTGAAAACAGTGTATTATAGACACAGATGCACGGCCCAGCTGTCCCTTCTTGAATTCAGGAGCTGCCACAGCTGCGAAATGCCAGCTAACCGCAGGTCTCGCCCTTGGAGCAGTTGGAATAGCGATACAGCGAGATGGGGCCTGAAGGCCCGGCCAGCTCTGCACAGTGCGGACGCTGTGATGGTCAGCACCAGCCCCAGAGCTCCGCAGGGCTGGCCGAGGCTCCCGGGCCTGCGTTCCCGTTCGCTGCAGCCTCTGCCCGAGCCCGCCTCTGCCCGAGCCCGCTTCCGCCCCTTCTGCTTACAGGCACTGACCCCGGGGAACATCTTGAACCTCAGGATCTGCTTCCAAAACCCAACCTGCACTACAAGTGAGGCTTTTTAACCCATAGGAAGGCAGGTGGCACAAAATAAAAGTTGGGTTTTGGAGTCAAAAGACCTCATTTGGACCCCTAACTCATCCACTTTCTACCTCTGTGTTGGACAAACCAGGTACTCTCACTGAACTTCACATGAAAATAAAGACCAGTATTACTGGACGGGTTCAATCAGGACAATGAGAACAAAAGTCACGGCACATCTCATAACGGTCACCGCTGTTGTCCTGACAGACCCCCTCCCTCCATTACGGGTGAATGGTATTTTGTGGGATGAGAAAATGCCCCTTTCTTCCCCAATGACTCAAGCCCCCTCTCTCTAAAGGAGAGCAAACGCGAAAAATGGTAAAAGTGCAAAAAATCTGGAAAGTTCTTTTCCAAAATTCGCCAAGATCAGCAGCCCCAGCAGCCGCGGCAGCAGGAGAGTAAGGAGCATTGCTGTTCTTGTACGGCAGGGCTGTAACCTATAATTAAATCATTAAGAGGCAAATTAACTCCTCTAGCAATAGTCTTCTAAGTTTGGTGGGCAAACCCATCAGCGTTGTGCCGGGAAATCCTGCAAACTCTTTGCAGGCAGCCTGCGTAAGGAACAGCAGCACAGGCAAGGGCGATGCGGCGCACAGGTGGCTTGACCTCCTGTGGAGACATGTGGGCGGGGTGGGGTGGGAGCAGATGGGGCGCTAATGATGTGTTGTGACTGTGTTTCATAAGCCCTTTGAAAACACAGCTGCCACGTCGCCTCTACCTAGAACCAACAACACATCTATTCTTCTCCCAGGAAAACCGTTCAAAAGCTTTGGGGCCCCATTTGCTCTGTCCTCAGTCACTCTCCTCAATTCGGCTGCATTCACGCAGCTTGGACTTTCTTGGTTTTGGAGGGGGCATAGCTGGGGGGCTGCTGGGTAAGTCGAAAGGGCATCTCCCAGTGATGTACTTTGTAGCTATTTATTCAGCAAGGTTTTCAGAATAATGAATATAAACTTGGCTTCGATTCTGTAGCCAAATATATATTTGCGCTATTGACTTAAATTCCAGCTGACCAATTGGTTCGCTGTCTGTGGCCTTCAATTCATTCAGGCCTGAGTGTTTCGGTCAATATGTTGATCATTTATATGATGACCCTGCTTAAACCATTTAATAAAATGTAAACAACACGAAAGTGTATTGGAAGTCAACATAACTCATTACTGCCGCTTATCCGCTCATCAGAATCCTGAGGGGAGCCTGACCCGACCCGGCTGCAGGTTCCTCCAGAGCCCTACAATAATTTCAGCTGTGAAAGGAAATTTTATGGCATGTAAGATTAGCCCACACTAATGCAAGGTCAAAAATAATAGAATCAATAGGCAAACTCAATACTGTTAACATTTTGAGAAAATTACTACCAGCAAACAATGTCAACAACAGATTGAAATGGGTCTCCAAAGTCGTCCCATTGATTTCCTTTCACTTTGGTGGCAACCCAACTCTTTCTTTTATGCAATATGGAATTTTTAGTCTTTTTTTTTTCAGCTCTGCTTTAAACATGGAATATTTCTGTTGTACTTTTTTTGATGGATGCCCAACGTTACAAGTGTCGAAAATTTTAGACGGTTGTTCATATTGAAGAGATTATGGGGGCTTATTCCATCATGTAAATCCTTTAGCGGGTCTTTAATTTAGGGCTCAGTTGATAAATTCAGGAGTTATTTTAATTATAGCAAGGCATCCAAGTTCAAATGTAAACAGTTTCATTAATAGATTACTAACTAAATCAAAACCTTACACTGAAAACACGTGGCCTTGGAAATGGCTTTATATCGGATATATCATACTCATATCCATCATTTTTTAAAAATATATCTTTATTGATTTCAGAGAGAGGAAGAGAGCGGGAGAGAGAGAGAGAAACATCAATGATGAGAGAGTCATGGATCGGCTGCCTCCTGCAAGCCCCCTACTTGGGATCGAGCCCACAACCCAAGCATGTGCCCTGACCTGGAATCGAACCACGATCTCCTGGATCCTAGGTCGATGCTCCACCACTGAGCCACGCCAGCCAGGCTGATCTCACTCTTCTTGTTGGAAGGGGAGACTCCAGTCTGACACATCCATGTTCCCGAGTGGTAACTGAGATACCAGTAAGTAGCCAAACTTTTCTGTTGTAATAGCAACCCACCCCACCCTAGACTTTTCTGCTCTAGTCTTCCCATTTTAGTCAATGACTCAGTCACCCCTTCCATCACTGACTGATATATTCAAGCCAAAACCTTAAGAATTATCATTTTTCCAACAGGCCATCCACCAGCAAATTCTGGCAGTTTTACATCCAAATTTTATCTTGAAACCACCCACTTTACTCCCAGACTGGTTTTCCACTGCCATAAGACTCTTGCCTGGTCTCCAAGTTTCCCTGTTCTATCCAAGGCTATAATGATCATTTTAAATCACAAATTAATCACACAGTGCTCATTCTTGGAACCCTTTCATGGGTGCCCAGTGTACTCAATAGAAAACCCAGACCTCCTCGCATGGCCTACCAGGCCCTCCATAGTCTGGTCCCTGCCTATTTCTTCTTCAACTCATCCTCAGTCTCTCCATCCCTAACTGTCTGAGTTCCAGCCCCGTTGGCTTCCTTTCGTGGCCTAAATCATGCCAAGTTTAATAACATTTCAATGCCATTGCCTGGGCTAATTCTTCTTTCTGGCTTGCTTTTCTCCCAATCTTTTCCTTCACTGACTGCTTCTCTTTAGCCAGGTCTCAGTTTGAAAAGAGCCCTCTCTGAACATGTTATCAAAGGATGCCCATGACCTCACCCTCGCACCTCCTAATTGTCGTCATTACGTACATCATTTCTATAAAGAAGTTGGCATTTATAACTATGGCTCCAGTGGATAAAAATGGGGGTGGGGGAAGTAGATTATATAAAACATTTTCTCAAACATATAATCCTTTTGTTTTCAAATTTTATTTCTACTGATAGCAGACAACCTTAATTCGTCAATTAAGGCCATTGCTACTCTTTTTGTTAACTTTTCTTTTGGGTAATTTTCCAACCTTTTGGAGTTTCTCTCCAGGCTCAGGGTTCCTGCCCCCTTCCCAGATACCACAGGGTACCAGGGAAAGGCTGTGTCCTCATTGTTCTGGGAAGGGACGTCTGGCCCATGAGCTCCGCTTCCACGTTGGTTCTTTCTATTCATGGTCTTCAGGCATCACCCTCCATCCTTACTGCAATTACTGTCATGTAGTGTGGCCTCCATGCTCAGTGGACATTCGGGGCTGGTGTCCACCAAGATGGCACTGAACCCATCAATGCTCTTGGGCTCTGTGTTGGCAACTGGTGTTGATGACCATAGATCCCATCATTTCCTCTGAGTGTGAAGTCCCAGTCACCTAAACTTCCTTTCCTTGAACCCAGTCTTCTCCTAGGAAAACGGTTCATGCACCACTTCTTGGCCTCCCTTGGTATAGTGGTTGACTGTTCCCCATTGAATCGTGTGTGTATGTTACCCACGCAGGGCCATGGGGCAGGGCTCTGTGGGGCTGCCCGAGCTGACCAATGGTATTCTCCTGCCCTATGTAATGTCAGAGGCACCCACCTCTAATACAGTGCTTCCCTGAATAGATTACATTCTCCCCAGTCTTTGAACTAAAGACCTAGGTGTCCTCAAACCAGGAATCAGGATACTCCAGTCAGAATTACTGCTCTCCCCTATCTGGCCACATTTCTGGGCCCCTACTTCTGGCCCCCAAGGGCTTTTCCTGTTCTGTACATTCAGAAATTTTTCTGAATTCATAACCTCACCTTTCCCACTCTAAGTTTCCCTTTGTGGTCTGCCCACCAAGCTTTGGTCCCTGAGATGGAAAAGGCCAGTTTGTGAAATACCCAGAATAACCGTGTTTTCCTGTAAAAAGCTTGGCTTTTAAGACTAGAGTCTTACTAAATGTCTATTTTGAAACTGAAAGCTAAGAATTATAATTAAGATAATTATTCAATAAGTGTTGCTTGAAGATTTTTTTTCCCTTGAGGCCAGTTCAAAATTGCAGAAAATTTAACCCCTGAAATATAAGATTAAGTTGGTACCTGATGCCACAAACACCTTACTGTGTATTTCCTACAAAGACTTTTTTTATATAACCACAACCAACCATCGAAATCAGGACACTAACATGAAATATGCCTATCATCTAATCTTCAGATTCCATTCCTGTTTCTCCTACTGCCCTAAGAATGTCTTTTGTAGTAAAAGAATCACATTCAGAACCAGCCGATGCACCTAGCCATGCCTCGAACCTCTTCAGCCTGGAACAGTCCCTTGGTCTTCCTTGACTTTCATGACCTTGACACTCTGGAAAATTACAAGCCAGTTATTCTGTAGGCTTCCTCTGGCACGTCTGCTGTTGCCCACCCTTCTTTGTGTGAGAGAATAGAGCATCGTCTGAAGCTGTGGGTAAGAAGACAACTTCTAAGAGAAGCTTCCAGGGCCACATTCTGGCTCCAACCCCCCTGATTGTATGGTTGTGGGCAATTTATTGGACCACCCTGTGCCTCAGTTTCCTTGCCCATAGAATGAAAGACCATCTTTCTTATTTCCCAGAGCTGCTGTGAAACACTATTTTCAGAGCTGGGGTTGTCTAGGAAAGTCTGACCCCCGGCTGCAGTCCTTGTGGGTGACTGGTAGGCACGAGCAGTGTCAATACGCCAGCTCCCTTGCTCCTGACTGGGGCAGGCTGGGGTGTGGGCTGCACCCCAGAGCTCTCCTCTGGGCTAATCTGGGGTCCCCTTCCCCAGGACTCATCGCAGCGGCATGTTTCCTCTGTGCCTTTCCCTTCCCAGCCTCATTTCCCTCCTCCCTTTCAGGTCTTTCCTAGGAACACATCACAAATACCTTCACACAAGTGCTCATCTCAGGGTCTGCTTCTAGGGAACACAACCTGAGATAGTTTGCATCTTTTAGGAGAGGAGTTTGCCTGACATGCCAAGAACGGAGAGCACATAGGCCAGCTCAGAAGCTGCCGGAGTTGTCCAGATGGGCACCATGCCGGCAGGGAAGTGAACATACACAGAATCTATTTGGGGGTGTTCTCTACAGGACTGGCTTCTAAGTAGAGTACAGGGAGTAAGGAAAGGAGACAATATTAAGGACAAATCCTTATGTGTACGCAAATTGTGTCACATGAGGAACAGAACAGCACTTTAGCTATGGAGAGTTGATATTCTTAGAATCTAGGTTAATAATACGAAATATCGTTGGCAACAAGGACTGTAGACACACAATGGAATTTAGTATCTGGTACCACAGCTCACAGTGGGAAATTTTAATGCCTTGAAATTCATAGGTTTTATTTTTCAAAGTGAATATTTTGCTCTTGTAATGTCTCACTGCCAATGACTTTCTTGGACTAGAACCCATCGGTCTTCTTTCATCTAGAAACAAGGGCCGTGGCTACTTACACAGACTGGTTAGCCTTGTCCAATAGAAACAAAGGCCCCTTGCACTCTCCCTTCTTTGTGTTCTGACCCTTTGATGATCTCAGAAAAGGCTTCAATGTCCTTTCATTTTAGCAAGTTAGTGATGGTAACGTAGGACCCCTTAGCCACAGGAAATACGTTCCAAGACCCCCAGGGAGTGTCTGAAACTGGGGATAGTACCCAACACATACCATGTTTTTTCCTATACATACACACTTAATATAAAGTTTAATTTATAAGTCAGGCACAATAAGAGATTAACAATGATAACTAATAATAAACTAGAACAATTATAATAACATACTACAACAAAAGTTATGCTAATGTGGTCTCTCAAAATATCACATTGTACTACATTCCCCCTAACTCTTCTTGTGATGATGATGGAAAATGATAAAATGTCTTACTAAGTAAAAAACTCTCACCTTTTCACCTAAAGGAAGCACTTATGGCTCCTCTTTGGCATATCTGAATGGCCAGCATCACTACTCTTGCCTTTGAGGTCTTTATTAAGTAAAATAAGGGCGACCTGAACACAAGCAGTGCGACACCATGACAGCAGATCTGATAACAGAGTCGGCTACTAAGTGACTCATGGGAGTGTGTACAGGGTGATGGACGAAGGGATGATTCATGTCCGGGCCTGGACAGAGCGTGACATACAACATTTCATCGCCCTGCTCAAGACAGCGCACAATTTAAAACCTATGAATTGCTGACTTCTGGAATTTTCCATATAATATTTTCAGACTGCAGTTGACTGAGGGTAACTGAAACCATGAAAAGGAGCTACGGATAAGGGGAACTACTGTATAGAGAGAAAACATCGGAGTGAGTGTAGAAAGACCTGAGTTCCAGTTCACCCACCAAGAACTTAGGTGAGTCATCTAAAATTTGATCGCCAGGGTTCCCAGCTGATTGACTAATTGCTTTCTGCGAGTACTTATTGAGCATCTGCATTGATCAGGCTCAGTTGTCTACCAATGGTTCACCTCACAGAACTCACAGGAGGGTAAAATTCCCCACCCCACCACAAATGGAACAGATGTCTGTGATATAAATGCTTTGGGAAATTAGTTGGACAGGCAAATGTGTTACTAGTATTTGTGAGACTTCTCTATTGTAATCTCTTACACACTCCCCCTACTTCCTAATATAAACAATTACAATTCAAATGCTTTTCTTATACATTCAAAAAAAACAACAAAAATGGTCATGTGTAGTTGTGGAAGCCCATACCCCTCCATCTGGAACCCTTTAGGCCCCATATATTTCAGAATACAGGCATTATGTGGATCTCAAGCAATTCGGTGCAGATAGAAGTAACAGTCCCAGAGCAGACTGGGGCGTACCCCTGTGATCAAATCCACCATTTATGTAGTAAAACACATGAATACCCCCCCTCACCATAATAAAATACACACACACTCATATCACTTTAATTCCATTTTGGCCATTAAGTACATTATTAAACAATTTAAAGGAAACCAACTTTGGTGTTCAAGTGGTTTTTTGGATTTCAAAATTGCGTGTGAGAAACTGGGCCTAGGGCACGTATTGTTTGAAATAAGTAGGACATGAGTTGGGGCTTAAAAACCATATTTATCAAAGATATTCATTACAATTGCATTTGCTATAATGGTATTTGACCTATAGATGACCTACCTTTATAAATAAACTTAAAGCACCTCCAGGTCCATTAATATTTCATTGATCCATAAAATACTTCCAAGTACTTATATTTATCAGCCTCATAGAAAGCTGTTTCTGATGTAGAAACCACAAAAAAAAAAAAGGCAACCTAGCTCTGGTGTCCTGGGTCATAACTCACATGAACATTAGTAGTCAGCTATAATATAATTCTGAAGGCCCCAGGAGGGACCAATGGAAGTTGGCATGACAGAATTGGACCATGCCATCTGGTGGGTCGGCTCCTCACATGCTTAAGATAGCAATATCCAGAGAGCTCTCTTTAAAGTGCACATTGGAGCCAATGACTTCCACTTAACACCCCCAGAGGCTCCCCGCAGGACCTAGAATAAAGGTTAACTTCCTCATCTTGGTCTGGTGCCATCTGACTTCACCTTTCCCCGTTTCTCTTGATGCCCCAATCACACTGGCCTCTGATTCCCAAAGCTTCCCCTCACCTCCGCACCTCTGCCTGAAATACCTGAACAGGCCCCCACCCTTCACAGGAATGGCTCCTCCTTATCATGCAGGTTTCAGCTCAAAGGTCACCCCGCAAAAATCCTTCACCCACCTCAATCACTCTTCATCATATCCCCCTATCTATTTACTTCAAATTACTACTACTCCCTAAAATTAAGATTTAACTTATTTTTCATTGTGTCTTTCCTTGTATTGCTTAGAATTTGGTCTGGTGGCTAACAGGGGTTCGTTTATAAAGTGACTAAGTGATGACAGGCAGAGGTCGACACCACTGAAAGAAAAGCGTAATGTCACCCCCAGTTCCCCTAGGATGGGAGGCATGCGCAGCACGGAGGGCCACGGGGGACACAGCAGTGCGGGGCAGGCGCTGAAAGAAGCGAGGGAGCTGAGGCCCAGCCTCCGCCCGGAGTCCTGCGGGGAAGCAGGCAGGGCGGGTAAGAAGCTGCGCTGGCTGGGTGGATGACTCTGCTAGACTGCGGGGCGTAAAGCCTCTCGCCTTGGTCTGTGGGTGGCAGGAGAAGATGGCTCAGCGTATGGACTCAGATGGCGGGGGAAACGTAAACCACTTTGCCCGTTAGTTTGGCTCTGTAGTCAATGGATGCCAAATAGACAAATACAGAAGCTAAAAACACACAAAACAGTGGCACAACGCCAAAACCCCAAATAAATGTGTTTTAATGAAAATAAAGGTTTATTTCTCCCGTGCATAAAATTAAGTCCAGAAGTAGCAAGTTCAGGGCCAGAAGGGTAGGTGTCATCAGAGGAGACTATGTTCCCGACTTTCCATTCCCTCCTCAGGATCGCTTTGTATAAGCCTCTCGCACTGTCGCTGCGACAAATTACCATACACTTGGTGGCTTAACGAAACACAAATGTATTACTGTACTGTTCCGGAGGTCAGAATCCAAAATACATCCTTATGGGGCTAAAATCAAGGCGTGGCAAGGCTGAATTTCTCCTCAGGGCTCTAGAGGACAATCCCTGCCTTGCCTTTCTCAGCCTCTGGAGGCTGCCTGCACCCCTCGGCTCGTGGCCCCCTCCTCCAGCTTCAGAGCACATCATTCCAGCCTCTGCTGTTATCACCTCTCCTTTTTCAGACGTTGACCCACCTGCCTCCCTCTTACAAATCCCCACAATCACAGATCACACCTGGGCAATCTCTCCATCTCAATGTCCTTCACTGAATCCTACCTGTCGTGTTCCTTTTGCCATGTAAGGTAACACAGTCCCAGGTCTGGGGGATTAGGACATTCTCCAAGGTGGCAACTAGAACTCTGGGCATCAAATCCACCTTCCAGACAGCAGAAGAAGAGGTAGGAAGTATCGTCACCTCCACCTGCTTTGGGGAGCCTTCCCAGGGGTCCCCCACAGCACTGTCACTAGCATCTCACCCACCAGATTTAATCGCACAGCCATACATTCAAAGGAAATACTAGAGAGACAAGGAAATGTAGGCTGTATTCCAGGGGGCTGCTAATGAGGAAGAAGGGGAAATCGAATGTAGAGGACCCCAGTGTCTGCACTACGCTCCCCATGTCGGTGTCTCGGTGGCAGGAATGGCCCCTCTGCTGGCTGCTCTTTCCCACAAAGCCTGGACAGCGTCTGGGACCCAGAAGGTGCTACAGTGGGCTGTAGAGATGCAATATGCAGCCAGTCCTGCTGGGAGCCTAGCTCCCTGGGGGCAGGAATCTCATCTTTCACGCTCACCTCTTGTTCCTAGCGCCTAAAACAGCGCCAGGCACATGGTAGTCTTGCAATATTTGTTGACTGAGAAATGAATGTTTTCTCTTTCATGTCTGGTTCTTAAGTGGAGGCAACAGGAGACCCCAGGGGACATTGGGCAATGTCTGGAGACATTTTCTGTTGTCACAACCAGGTTAGGAATACTAGTGGCATCTGGTGGGTAGAAGCCTTGGATGCTTCTCAACGCTCTACAGGGCATAGGACGGTCCTCACAACAGAGAGCGATCCAGCCCCAAATGTCCATAGTGCCAAGGATATGGTGTCAAAAATTCATGGACCCAAGAATTCTAAGTTTGTTTGAAGATGTCTCTTAAGAACTCCCTGCTGAAACGCCTGGAGTAGATGGAGCGCCGTTGCCCTTACGCTGGAGTTTACACTGTGGTGTGAAGATGAAGTCATCTGTGACTCGGCCTGTGCCTGCCCGTCTTGCCTTGTGCCTCATGAAGCCCCCATGTCCGTCTCGCTTGAGAAACCACCTCCTTGCAGGTCACTAGACACATCTCTATACCCATGAGCTCCTTTGCTCAGGAAGCCCCTTCTCTGATTTGCCTGTTTATATATTTATGTCTTTAAAGAACCAGTGGAAGAGATAATTTCCATCTTCCCATCACGGTGAGTCATGTTCTTGCCTAAATTCCCATAATACCCTCACCATGGCATACCACTTGTTACTGGTGTATTTGGTTCCTAGGGCTGTAGTTACAAGGTACCACATACTAGATGGCACAGAACAGCAGAAATGTATTACTTCAGAGCTGTAAAGGCTAGAAGTCCAGCATCAAAGTGTCAGCCAGGCCATGCGCTCTCTGAAGGCTCTGAAGGGATACTCCTCTTCCAGTTTTGGGGGCCCCAGGCGTTCCTTGGCTTGTGGCAGCATCACTCCAGCCTGTCTCTACCTCTGCCTTCACATGGTGATCCTCTCCCTGAGTGCCTCTCCTCTTCTTCTTATAAGGACACCAGTCATATTGGATTAAGGGCCCACCCTACCCCAGGATGACTTCACCTTAACTAGTTAGATCTGCAACTACGCTATTTTCAAATAAGGCCATGTTCTGAGGTATTAGGTGTCAGGATTTTAGCCTATCTTTTCAGGGAACACAATTCAACCCACAACAGCTGGCGTAGTAATAACTAAACATTAGTCTTTGAAGAGAGAATAAGAGAAACTCAACCAAATTGGTGTAAGTGAAAGAGAGTGTATTGGTTTATATACCTGGACAGACCAAAAGGTAAAGGTAGCTTCAGGCATGGCTGGATCCAGGAGCCAAAATATTATGCTATGGGTTTGGTCTCTATGAGTCTCTGAACTCTGTGCCTGGCTTCATTTTTAGGCAAGTGTTCTCTATGTGGTAGTCCCCAGAAATTGCAGAATTATATTACAGCAGATAAGATACCTTCCTCTGGTTTCCACCAAATGTAAGATTCGATATTGTGATATTACTTTGGGTCAGATGGCCTTCTGAATCTACTGATGCACTAATGGACTCAGCCTAGTTATACGCCCATCTTTAGAGCTGAAAGTGAAGTGAATTCAGGCCTCTCTACAACTCATGGCCTAAGAATAGAGAAAGATGATAGCAGGGAAAAGCCCAAGAAGCAGTTGTTAGAATGGAAAAGACACCAGGTATTTGGTACCTGTAAGTTCCTGTTGCTTTTCTCCTAGGGGATGCTAAGCAGGGTGACATAAAACATGGATTCCATCCTGCTTGATTCAGTGAGAAACAACACCAGGAGGACAGAGCACATGGCACACGGTGGGTGAGCAGTAAATGTTTCTCAAATTGAACCAGGATTTTAGTTTTCTGTTATTTTAATGGACCTCTGTGGGCATCTCCTCCTTTCTTTTGATCTAAGTGCCATGCAGGCTCTTCAAGCACATCCCTTTTTCTCATCGGTGAAAGCAGTAAACCACTCTAAATATAAACCATTTTTTCTTCTCTTTTCACAAAACTGTGACCATACCGTCGGTGGACAAAGAATTATTAGGTAAAGCTACATGACTGTTACTACTGTGATGACAATGTTTAAATGCCCACCTTTCCCTCAGGGCCCAACCAACATCCTCTGAAGTCCATGATTTATAAATATGAAGGTTATGCTCAAAAACTTCCAACCATTCATTGGCTGCCATTTCAGCATCACTCAGTGAACAGATGTTAGTCAAAAACTATGTCAACAGCAACTGGCTATGCCACAGCTTTTGCCAACAGATCATAAAAGTCTGTGATTTTAATCAAGTTTGTCATCTACCCAGAACTTAAGAAATGAATTCCCATCAAAAGGAAATATAAGTTTCTGAAAGGTACCTAGCCCCAGAGCCATGAGATTGAACTCTGGGCCCAAAAAGAAAATAAAAATCAGTCGTGACAATTATTTTACTAAATTATTTTAAACTGCAGTGTATCCAGAAGGTTCAGGTAAATGTCGACTGTCACACCAACAAGCAGTGCTGTCCCCATCACTGACCTTTATCTTGTTAAAATGCATGTCAATATGCAAAACAGAAGTGTTCCATATCAGAGCCAAAGGCACCCTCCACTTCTACAGGTTCCCAAAATCATCTATAGAAAATGAAATGCAAACGACAGTTCTGTTTTGCTAGAGACACGCACAAGCAACCTTTCAAAGTTGTGTCATTTGAGGGTTTGGTCTCTCATCACGCCAGCTCTTATTTCAATGGATTCAGACCTGAGCTTGCTTCAAAACAAGGCAGAGATTTATTCAAAACAAGATTTATTCCAGAGTTGAGTGGGAAACCCGTTTAGCAAACATCCCGAAACACTCCCTCACACAGAGGTCACTTCTCTATCAATTCTGGCCTCTGGAATGTAGCCCCAAACCCAGCGAAGAGCAAAATAAACAGTCCTCGGAACAGCTGAAATAGACGTTGCCAGACACAACCCCTCTGCCAGGAGAGAGCTGCAATCGGATCGACGGGCACATTTACCTAGTGGTAAAAATCAGCCAAGGGCCAGTCAGAAATCAGGCGGCACTGTCAGATTAGGACAGTTCACAGGCAGCTCAGCGGAGGCCCAGGCACAGAAGGGGCCTGGCAGGGGGACACCAAAGGAGCTGGTACAGCCACAGGCCTGAGGCGCAGGGGCAGGAGGACCTTCTAGATGCAGAAAGGAGGAAGAGCATGTGGAAGAGGCTTCCTTGAGAGGGAGAGTGACCATGGAGGAAACAGTCACCAAGGCAAGGCCACAGGTCATAGACATCCTGCAGCTCACCCCACTGAGACCTGGGGGGCGAGGGAGGTGCCTGGGGCCGCCCAAAGGTCGGGGGTGGGGAGTGGATCTCTGGGGCAAACAAAAGAGGCCTGGCTCACTTGGTAGGTAATTGTGGTTTTCGCAGCCCGTGGCCTCTGAGGAAACCAGAAATGACTATTGTCAGACACAGCACATGGCCATGCCCAGAAGGAATATCTCATAACCCCTTACAGCAACACCAAGATATTCCAATACGGAGACAGGGACTTCTACAAGACTTATTCCAGAAGTTTGGATTCTGTCCCCAAAGGAATTAAAATAAAAAATCATATGGAATGGGACCACTTAGGGTAGGGGTCCGATTCTCCATGGTGCCTGGAGACATCACTGGAGACACCTCCATAATTCAATAACAAGTAGCCCAGAAAACTTGACAAAGAATTCCATAATCTCATCTTCGGGAAGTAGAGACGTGTTTGGGGTATTTTACAAGGGTTCTTTCCAAAGTGGTTAAAATATATTTGCTAATTAACAAAACACAATAATAACTGACAAGTTATTGTGTTCTTACTATGCACCAGAAACTTCACAGGCAAAGCCGTTTCACCCACATCCAGCCTCATGAGCTAGTGTCATTCTCACTGCACACATGACAGTTAAGTAGTTTGTCTGAGGTCCCACAACCAGTGAGACGGGTGCCGGGTTCAAACCCAGCCGCCTAGCTGGGGAGCCTGCACCCCTAACCAGATACTCCGTCTCTCTAGTCCACGTGTGCAGCACCTGCTGTGTGCAAAGTACAACTAAAGGAGACGATCTTTAAAAAACATAAGAAAGGCACACATTGTGGCGCTTCGGTAAATGTGTAATATAGAGAAGGCACACGTGGAATATCCGTTTTCTCTTGCGAGACGCATTCCCGTCAGCTGAGCAGCTGACAGCTCCGCCTGTTCATCAGCTCTTGGTCCCGCAGCCCAGAGGGCCGGGCACACGGCTGCTCCCTTCGCTCAGGATCTCCCAGGGCTGCAGTCCAGGGACCGGGGGAGCAGTGTTCATACCTGCTCGGGGGAAGAATCCATTTCCCAGCTCATTCTGATCGTTGGCATAATTCAGTTCCTTAAGCCTGTAGGACCGAAGTCCCCATTTTCTTGCTGCCTATTGGCAGGAGCCACTCACAGCTCATGGGGGCCACCCCCTCACACACTCCTTGCCAGGTGGCCCCTCTCGTTTTCGTAGCCAGCAGTGGAGGCTCTTCTTCGGGTTGAATCCCTCTCCGTCTTCGAATGTCTTCCTTCGTGAAGAGTCCCATCTCATTCAAGGTTCACCTGACTGGGCCAGGCCCACCCAGAATCATCCCCCTGTTGTAAAACCACCAGATTCTGCATCTTCATGTACATCAGTAAATCCTTCCTTCCACAGGAGTGATCTTTCATCATACTCACAGGCTCCTCCCACACTCAAGGGAGGGGACCCCACAAGGGCAAGGATCATGGGGGGGGTCACTCTGGCACTGACCTAGGGTGATCACAAAGCTGAAGCCGGCCAGCATGACCTCCTCATGATATGTACATAGAAGTCACTGACCACGCAGCCCTGGATCTGAACCGGAGAGGTCCTCCCTCCACCCAACCTCTGTTATTCAAGCTGTTTAGTTTCTCTGAACCCCAGAGAAGTTCCTTTCCCTGGCGGTGGAAAAATGACGGTGTGTACCTCCCAGGGTTGTGGTGAGGAGTAAGGGTTAATTAAACCCATGTGACTACCCAGCACAGTACCTGTCAAGGAGTAGGCACCGAGTAGTTCTTAGCTATTAGGATTCATATTAGCACGGCTGTTAGTATCTTTATTACTGTTCATATTTGAATGATTTAACCAGAATTGAGAAAAGCCCGGATTGAATTTGTAGCACAGCTGAGAAAAATCTCTGTGGCTTGTGTGTTTTAACATGGATTCTGGTCACTGATGCATCAACTCAGGAATAAAAGCAAGTGGCCCCTGGCAAAGAAGGAACAAGACATCTCCCATTCCAGCGCCATTTACAAGGCAGCTTATCACTCTTTATGGATTCCCCGGACGCAGGAGCACAAAGGCTCCCAGAGAGGAACTCGGGAGATAGGCTAATATCTGGACGAAAGCAACTGTAAGATTCCCAAGGACGCAGACTCTGCCCAAAGCAACTGATCCCCCCACTTTCCCCCCCCCAGCCATGTAAATTATCACAAGTTTTTCTTTTGCTTTTGCTCCAATTTAAACAGCATTGTATATCTGGCTACTTCCTACAAGATACAACTTATTTCAGCTCCTTTTGCCGCATTACTTGTAAGAAGCCACTCCAGGAGACAAGGTGTGGGGTCTGTGCCGTTACTGGGGCTGTGTCCCTTCTAGAAAGCACCTCTCCCTTTCACTGGGGAGGGGCCAGAAAGTGGTTTCTGATTTTACCCAGAGCAGTGGCCTCCAAAGTGGAAGATAGGCAGGAAAAAAATACATTGGACCTCTTTATACTTATTTTCATTTTCTTTCTTTTTTTATTAAATTTATTGGGGTGACAATGGTGAATATGAGCATATAGGTTTCAAGTGTGGGTTTCTGTGTTACAAGATCTGTATATGGCTCTGTGTGCCCACCACCCAGAGTCACCTCTTCTGTCACCATATATTAGGACCCCCTTCACCCTCCACCCCCTTCCCTCTGGCAACACCACATGCTCTTTGTGTCCACAAGTTTCAGTTTTATATCCCACATATGAGTGAAATGATGTTTCTTAGCTTTTTCAAGGTCCATCCATGTGGCAGCAAATGGCAGTATCTCATCCCTTCTTAGGGCTGAGTAGAGTTCCATCGTGTACATGTCCCACTCCTTCTGTATCCAGTCCCCTATCGCAGGACACTTGGGTCTCCATGTCTTGGCCGCCGTGAATAATGAATGCTGCAGTGAACATAGGGCTGCATATATCTTTGCAAATACATGTTTTCAAGTTTTTCTGGTATATACCCAAGAAAGGGATTGCTGGGTTAGCTCTGGTCTTAATTTTTTGAGGAACCGCCAGACTGCTTTCCATAGTGGCTGTACCAGTCTGCATTCCCACCAGCAGGGAATGAGGGTTCCCTTTTCTCCAGCTGAAATAGAGAACAAAAAGATTATACAAAAAAATCAATATACTTGTTTTCATACTAACAATAAGAAAGGAATTGAGCTTTGTTGTATTTTAATAAGAAGCTGACACTCGTCTCCCTCAGTCTGCGGGGCTGTGTGCGGCGTTGCAGGGATCCAGGGAGAAGGGGGGATTCCACACCCCGAAAGGAGGCACACAGTGGAGTCCTTTTCCTCTAGCCTACAGTTTATTGAGGTTCCTCGCAATTTACATGTGCCCAGTAATGCCGATTCAGGTTGCATTATCTACTCTCGACTACAGCAGCAATGATGAGAACTTTTGTCACATGAAATATCTTCTCTTACACTCCAAAAATTACAAATGTATTTGCAACTGGCTAAGTGCATACTTTCCAATACTTAAAAAAAAAGAAAGTGCACAATTTAGATAAAGGCTCAGAATGTTTTTAAAATAGTCAGTCACCCTCTAGCTACTTTCAAATATTAATTTAATCTTCAAACCATCTGAATGGTTGAGTCAATACTTTTAGTCATTCACACCTTAGTTTGAAATAGCATTATAAGCCAACCCAGTTCCCAGGGGAGATTTGTCTGAAGATGTATTTGGGAGTCTTTTGGCAACAAGTGTCAAAAACCTAATTAACTCTGATTGAAGCAAAAAGGAGCTTATCTCGCATCCCATGGGAGTTTAATGACAAGCTTACCTTCAGGAAGGGCAGGATGCAGCAATTCCGAAATTTCATCAGACTCTTCATTTCTCATCGCTGTTTCCCTCAGTGGCTTTACTCTCCAGCTGACTCTCTCCCTTTGTGGTAACAGAGCACCAGGCTTACATCCTATGGGCTTTGTGGTCCTAGTGAAAACATGGCTTCTTGTTCCCAATGGAGCCCATTACAGTGCGTGGCATCACTGTCATTGGCCACACTTGGGTCAGTCGTCACACCTGGAGCAGGGGAAGGAGCCAAAGCTCTCCAAACCGCATGGATCGGGATGAAGGAAGCGTAATTCCCCAAAAGGAAACGTGAGGTGCTTTTACCAGAAGGACTGCACTTGGGGCAAGCGAACCAGCAGATGTCCATATCAGGGGATACAGAGAGGGAGTGACAGGCCGTGGAGCCATCCTGCAGCACACAGCCTGCCGTGTGGTGATTATAGAAATAAACAAGAAGTCAAGGAGCCCCGGGGTGCCAGAAGGTCACTTAAGGACAGTGGGAACATCTGACCTGCTGATTCAGAATGACTGATGATCCTTGCACTTTTAGTGTGAAAGCCTAGGATTTGAACTCAATTTAAAAGGACACCTCTGCTACATCTGCCCACACACCTTCAGGTCTGAGGAAGACTTTACGGTCGTGCTGGTGAACAGCGAGCCTGGTCACAGCGTGCCCCACGCCGGTTGCTGTGTGACTGGGTGGAAGTGCTGTCACTTCTCTGTGCTTCGTTTCCTCGTCGGGCATATGGAGCCGATCGCAGCAGCATCCTCACGGTCTCTCAGCCAGCGTTAAAGGACACTGGCTCTTCCCAGAGTTGCATAATGCAGCAGTTCAGAGCGTGGAGAGCGAGTCCCGCGGCTGGGACTTTCTGCTCTCCTACTCACCAGCCAGGTAAACCTGGGCGACTTATTTAACTGCTCTGAAATTGTTTCCTCACCAGAAAGAAGGAAGATTGATCATAGTCCCGCCTCATCTGTTTCTTGTGGGACGGACATCTCGGGTGTTCTGCAGTGTCCCTGCCACACGCATGTTACCTGCTGGTCCTACAGGGGTTCCTCTGTCACTCGTTTGCAAGTCCCATGAGGACAGGATTTTCATCTCAGTTGCTGCTGTAACTTAAAACAGAGCCTGGCACATAGTAGATGTTCAATAAATATTTGTCAAGGGCCAGTCCAATACTTGTCGACTGGAAGTTTGCTGCCTCCGCCCTCAGCTTTCTCATCTCCAGCTTCCCATATTTCCCCAATTTTCTGATTGGGACTTTTTTGGTGATCCCCTATTTTGTTTCAGATGCTGACCTCCCTCCCGGAATGGAGCAGTGAGCAAGACACGCATAGCAGCTTCTCCCCGGAGTTTATATTCCCATGGGGAGAGGGGGGGAGATAAAGTCTATGAGAGAAATAAGGTCCAGTGGCGACGGAGTTGGGGGCTGGGCAGTTCAGAGCGGGTGGTCCGGGAAGGCTCCTGACCCCTGAAAGATGGGAAGGAGCCAGCAGTGCAAAGAGCTAAGAGAGGAGAATTCAAGGTAGAAGTCATGAGGCAGCGTTATGGGTTGAACTGTCTCCCCAAAAAAGAGGTGCTGAAGTCCTAACGCCCCATACTTGCAAATATGACTTTATCTGGAAACAGAGTCTCTGAAGATATCACCAAGTTGAGATGTCATCTCCAGCCTCCAGAACTCTGAGAGAAGAGATCGCTGCTGTTCTTTGTCACCCATTCCATGGCACTTAGTTAGGGCGGCCCGAGGAAATGAATACAAGTGGGAGTAAGCTTGGCTTGTTTAGGGACAGAGAGGAAGAGCAGGGAGCCTGGACTGCAAGGAGAGAGTTAGGAAGAGGGGCTCATGTAGCACCTTGCTGGCCACCCCGTAGTGAGAACACTGCCTGTCACTAGGCAAGGGACGGAAGCCACCGAGGGACAGTAAACAAAGGAAGGACGTGATCTGACTTCCATTTTTCAAAATCACTTGGGCATCTATGACATGGGGCACCTGCCAAAGCATGAGGACCTGTTAGCCGGAGATAGTTATTCTAGTTAAGAGCTTGAGTGACTTTAATGCCTTGGTGGCAGCATCAAGTACATGCTGGAAGGATGGACCATGGGCTGAGTTAAGTGAGCCCAGAATCAGCTGAGGAACCAGAAGTTATGTCTGATGCTCAGTTTTTCCTGCGTCTTTAGATCCTTCTACCTCAAGCCACAATCTACGATCATTCTTTCATACTAAATTCACTGATAATGTTCCAGGAGTGATGTATTTCTTTTCTCTCTTTTTTTCCATTGGATATTTTTTCCATTGATTTTTAGAGAGAGAGTGGAAGGGAGGGAGCAGAAGGGGAAGAGAGAGAGAAGCATCCAGGTGTGAGAGACGCATCGATCGGTTGCTTCTGGCAGGTGCCCAACTGGGGCCAGAGATTGAACCCGCAACCGAGGTACATATCCTTGACCAGGAATCAAACCTGTGACCCTTGAGTCCATAGGCCAACCACTGAGCCACTGAGCCAAACTGGCCAGGGGTGAAGTGATGTGTTCTTTTCAATGAATGTGGACATAGACATGCACAGAAACATATACGTTTCGCACATTGTCCTCAATCAGCAATTTTCAACCTTTTTATCTCATGGCACACCTGAACTGATTCCTAAAATTATGCGGCACACCAAAAATATATTATATTTTGCTGATCTGAAAAAAAAAAGGTATAATTTTGATTCAGTCACACCAGACGGCTATTGTTGTTTTGGCTATGGTCTTTTTTTGACAATCGAAGGGACAAGAGGTCAGTGCCGATGACTAAATAGTCAGGTGTTGCATGTTTTAAAAATTCTTGCAGCACACCAGCTGAAAATCGCTGTCCTAAATCAATGGGGAACACTGGAGGGAGAAATGGGTACCAGTTCCTGCTGCCTCTGGTCAACCTCGGGCTCTATTTTTCTCTCTCTCTCTAAGCATGAAAATACTGCACTTTATGTGTTTTTCCCCACTGTGATCATTCTGGCTTTGTGACTGTGTATTAGTTACCCTGGCAACATGGTAGACTTGGATCTGATTGGCCGGGTGGTTAGGTTCATTGTCAGAGCCGTGGGCCCAGTTAGTAGATGTGTGTGCGGGAACCAGAGCTAGACAGACAAGGTTGGCCAGGAAAACTCAATCTAGCAGAATTTCTACATCCCCTCTGCCTGCCAAAAGGACCCTTCACTTCTTCCAGCTGCTGCAAATGTCCCCGGCACTGCTTTGGGGAAGATGCAAAAGCATATTTGAATATATATATATTCAATCTTTGAAATATCTGTTAGGAAACGTGCTCAGCATCGGTATGTTCAGCCCGTGGTGCAGAACACATTTATTTGTAATGAGAAATTAATTCTAAAGGCGGCTAACAGACAATGGTCCAATTGCTGGACCATGGGATTAGAACCTATTACACAGCCTTAATTCAGACTCGCTGCGCAATCTGGAATGAGCCACAAACTCAGCCAAGTGCTTCATTCTCTGTAAATCAATTTCATTCATAAAGACAGAGCCTTCTCTTAAGAATGAGGTCCTGGGAGCACAGTATGCTAAAGATTTAAACTGGGACAAAATTGTAACCCGGTTTGTGCCAACAATATTGAATCATGCATTTATTCAATTTATCAGATGCATCGTTTACTTATTAGAGTCTAGCTCTATTCATTTACCAATTACCTAGGGGGAAAACAAACCCGGCCTATAGCAGAAAACCTTTATTAGTCAACGGATAGAAAAGCCCAACACAGAGTAAAGTACAGACCAATGCCTAAAAAGGTAATAGGTATATTTTTCTTATTTGTACAGATTTCTAAGTAGCCATACCTGGCTCACTTTTCGCAGTCTTTGCATTTTCAAAGCAAGCATATCATTGGCCTGGATCTTCCACCCTCTCTGCATTTGAACGTGCAGTATTATATTTAACTGTGCTATACAACCAGCACAGTCTTAATATAGACGTAAAAGTCACTGGCACGCAGTCATTTTTCACCTGGGTTAAGTGTTACAGTATGTTCAGCTCCAGTAAAGTTAACATTTAGGCTGTCCAATTTCACAGAGAAGGAAATCTGAAGGGAAAAGAGACAAGAAGCACATTCCAAATAGTCTTCCAAAGAAGATGACTGCACAGTAATAATTCCTCCGCTAAAGCTACTGCTGGGGAGGGGGAAAAGTGCCTTCTAAAACTTGTATTTCCCCCCACTGAGGATAAATGTCTTGTTAATTGTGCGCAGAGTGCGATGGAACCAGAGTATGATCAGGGAACCAACCAATTCCTTCAGGATTCAGCCGAGAAACCGACTGGTATCACATGCCTTCTAAGATGCCACCCTCCGTGGCTGGGTGTCCTTAGTAAGCCTTGTTTGTAGTCCCCACTGAATATTATTCATAAATCCGCTAACTTTCCGACACCCCGCACAATCACATAGCCTTAGATCTGTGCGCAGGGTGTTCACTTGTTAAGGGCACATATTTAAAACGTATCACAACTTTTATGACCCTCCTTTGGTATGTGTTCATTATCTAAGGCACTGGGGACCGCCCTACTGGATGTGGCCTGGGCCTCTGGCTCCCTGAGAGGCCTGCTTGCTCCAGGGTTTGGGCCCAAGGAAAGCTCTCTTAGTTGGGGAGGGCGGTGGGTATTGGTAAGAAGAGGCTTCCCCAGTGAGCTTGGAAGCTCGCACTCGGAACAGCTCCAGACCACAGACCCCCGCAAGGAACAGCCCATGCAGGTTTTCAGAGAAGACCCAGCAGAGCAAGAGAACGGAAAACACAGTGCACGTCTGTGGGCAGAGCTTTGGTTAAAGGGAAAAAGTCAGGAGTCAGGATGGGGATGGGGGCGGGAAGGGAGACGGCAGGAGCAAAACCTCTTTTGGAGCCAAGAGAGAGAACCTGAGGGGAAGCAAGGGATGCAGCCCGCCTGAGAGAGCCGTGCAAACCTGCGAGAAGGGGAGGGGACGTGCAGGAGACAAAAGGACCCGGGATTAATAAAACAGGGAAAATGCAAATGCAGCACAAAGCCCTGTAGGACCACACACAAGCCAAGGTACATACACTCGCCAATGAGCGCAGGGAAGTGGGGAACAAAGGATGTCATAGCAACCTCAGCGCGCCCCGTGTGCCACCCACTGCAGGCTCCTGGTCATCCATCAAGGAGCTCGGAGACCACACGGGGAGGGCCCCGGCCGCCCGGCCAGAGGCGGCGGCCCCGCGATGCACCGAGGTCTCCCTTTCCTCCTTCCTCCCCGTGAAACCGGAGCCAGGTCTGTGCCAAGCCTCTCCCTCCCCTCTCCGAACAGCTGCTTTTCTGAAACGCAGAAAACAATCTGGACGCAGCATCCGGATATACTCATGGCCCAGTTACGGTTCTCGAGTGTTTCACCAACTCCCTTGCCCCTTTGAAAACAAAGAGGAGATAATCACAAAAGAAGGGGAGGAAAGCCCAGAGATGCGTTTTGCCTGATCTTGCGAAATCAGGCATCTCACTGCCTGAATTCATTTGGGACTGTGGGTTTCCAGGGGGGTAGAAAGCTCGTCTACCTGTGTCTAATTCCAAAGAAACACTCATTTCTTCCCACCTGTCTTCCACTTAAATTATAGGTCTCTTCTTTATTAAGAAACCCTTGTTTCTTTCTACTCTCTTCTGGTTTGAGTGGGGGAAATACTGTGACACTGAAAAAAAGAAAAGAAAAGAAAAGATGAGTGTTTCACCAGCAAGTCTTGGAAGGCGGTAGGAAATAAAAGAGAAGTTTTACAGGAACCTAATGGAGATATCGACACGTGCGTCTGGAAGGCTAAACTTAGCAAAGTGTGAGGCAAGAGCAGGCGTTCTCACTTTATTTCCGTATCTGGAAAGTTTCCGCAGCTGGTACCGTATGAATATTTATTAATGCATTGTGAATCAGAACCTGTGATTATTACTCAGACTATCTTTCTACCTCACAAGCTTCAACTCAGAAGAATAAAAACACATCTGCTTTTGCTCTTCCCATATTTTATTCAATGTTTTAACAGCTTTGCTGTAAATATCTCATCCATTACGATTCAGTTGTGACTATATCAGCTTCATGTCTCCTGTTTTATTACTGTCGTTGCAATGAAACAACACACTGTTAATTCTGTTAACTAACAAGTTCATTGTTCCAGCTAGTCAGCCATCTCCCGTGTGTTGGGTCCACATGTTAAAAGAGAATTGGTGATAAATCAAAGGAGGGCCCGAGCGAGGCGTGCTCCCTTTGTTAGGATGGGTCCTTATTTGAGACTGTCATTTCATGTGCTGTCATGGAAGAAATGAGAAAATCTGAAGACAGAGCCAAATCCAATCGTATTAGATGAAGAGGTTACACAGCCCTCAAGGAATTCAGCTCTGGGATACGCAGGCATCCTTAGATCTTCGGGGTCTCTGCAAGAAACCCACACGCCCTCCCGAGTTCCCATCCAACGGAGACCTTGTAAACCTGTCTTCTTCCACATTCTTTCCAGCAGGAATGGGCTAATATTTCTCTTCCCCAGACATGACTTAGTATGTCTGTCAGTGCAGTCTGAGGGTCAGGAATGTGGTTTGCAGGCCGCAGTCCTTGTTTGCTTTCAGCTCTGGCATTTCCCAGTTGTGTGGATGTGGATCACTTGCCATCCACGAACCTCATCTGCAAAATGGGAGCAGCAGTCACACCTACTTATCAGGTGGTTGTGACAAAGGAGCAGCTGTGGGTAAAGTTCTGAACGGGTCAGGATCCAGCACAGAAAGTAGAAATCACTATAGATATTTCAAGCACAAGATGAGTTAATTTGAGTATTAGGTGTACACCAGTTATCTCATGCTACGCTAATGTTGAAACACACACACACGGTGGCTTAAAACCATGAGCGTTTATTTAAATCAGGGGCTGCAGGTTGGAGATTTGGGGATGGCCGGGCTGGGCGGTTCTTCTGGTCACATGAGGTTCACTCCATGTCTTGCTGTTGGCTGGGCTCTCTCTGCTTTAGCTAAACCTATAGACCAAAAGGTTACCTTCTATGATTCCTAATTCCTAGAAGGCTACCCTCCGAAGGGTAGAATCATTACAAAGAAAATGGCTATTGTAGCATTTCAACTCCCAAGGACAATTGGGGAATATTAAAGAAGGCACAAGTCTTTCTCACCTTGTTTTGTTTTAGTTATTATTGGTGGGGAGGGGGTGAGTGTGTGTTAATTCCTCTTCTTATGGAAATTATCTGGATAGTCTCAACCTCCAAAAGGTTTTGTTCAAATTCTGGGTGAAGGTTTACATCAGCTTTCATCACTTTAGCCTTGCTGACTCCTTTGGAATCACACACAGTTACAAAATAAAGAAGAAGAAAGGCACGACTTCCGAGGGTGTCTGAAATGAGCGCCATAGATCTTGGCCTGTGTCTGACCTATTCTTGAGAAAGAAAAAGACAAAGCACCTTATCTTCCAAAGGTCATTTGAGTCTCCTGATTTCAAAACACAAATGAGCGGAATTTATTAGGAAAAATGCGGGTCCATTAGGGATCATTTTTCTAAGGTTCGGTGCCTTAAGGAAAACATACCTTAGTTGCAATTCTAAATCTGTCTCCTGAGAAATCTTGGATGCCTGCTGATCGTCTTGAATTCTTTGCTGCCCTTAACTTTCTGGCTGCAAGTTAGAAATCATTTTAAATGAATTGAATAAAATTCACAAGTGTTATATGCCAGCAAATGATGAACTCACAGGAAATATGACTCAAATCCACTTTTTTCATTTTGTGGTTTTTTTCCTCATAATAAATAGAAATGAACAAATGTGGCTGTAATGACATCTTGGAGTGAGAGCCTTTATTGATATATTATCAGTTGGAAGCGTGTAATGCTTTGGTGAAATAAACTCCATTCCGCATATTTATAGCCAGATTGAAAAAGGTGTGTTTGTTATTTTGTGTGACACTTCCTAACGATGCTGACGTTTTATATATGAAGATATACACGCACCATCATAAAAACGAACAATATTTCAGCCTACAAAATGTTTCTTTGATTGAAGATGTTTTTTGTACTTAGTTTCCAATTACTTTTTTAACCTGTGCTCACAAACTTGCAAATACCTTTTCCCCCTTTCTGTAAAGCTATAAACAGATATTCCAAGATATACCCATTGCGGGGTGGGGTGGGGGAATGTAGAAGACCTGTTTTAGAGTGACAAGTCTTTCCTCGGACAACTGAGGCTCTTGCCCTTAGCTAGTCCAGCTTGTAACAGGTTTTTGGGTTACAAAAAAATGGAAACTGCTGTAAGAAAAAAGGTTGTCCAGTGGCTCACGTAAGTTAGGTGTAGAGCAGCGGTTTTCCACGTTTTTCATGTCATGGCACATAAACTGATTACTGAAATTCTGCAGCACACCAAAACATATATATTTTTCTTGATCTGACCAAAAAAACCCACAGGTATCATTTTGATTCACACGGAACAGCTATTGTTGTTTTGGCTGTTGTCACTTTTTTTTTTTTTTTTTTTTACAAGGGAAGAGAGGTCAGTGCCCCTGACTTAAATAGTCAGGATTGCATGTTTTAAAATTTTTCACAGCACACCGGTTGAAAACCTCTGGTGTCGAGGATGCTTTCAGACACAGTGGGGTAAAGATGCTCAAATGATGTCACCAGAGCCTGACGTCCCTCCTTCTCTCAGCTTTGCTCTCTGATTTATGTTAACTTTCTTTTAAAGCAGGATCTCTCCACAGAGTGACAAGATGACAAAGCTCCCGTACACGCACCCAGTCGCATTCAGGAAACAACAAGCCCAGTGCTCACGGGCGCGTGGATGCTGTTCCTCTAAGAGGCTCAGGTCCGGCTTCCTGCCGGCCTGTGAGGACATTAACCCAGCGCTAACAGATCTCCTGGTTTCTCAAAGAGGAAATTCATACTGATTGTTTAAGAAATATAAGAACTGTTCTATTGGCTCCATTAAAAACCAAGTGCACTTAAACGAGTTTGCTGGCCAAATAAAACTGGTCTGCGGGCTGGATTCAATACACTGGCTACCAGTTTGAGACTTAGAGCCGATTGGTTGTAATTCTGAAACCAACCCTAAGGAGAGAGAAAAAACAGGAAATAGTGAAACTATGGAGACAATTAAGAGATTTATCATGGTTGCCAGGGCTCGGGGAGAAGGGAGTGGCCAAGAGGCAGAGCACTGAGGATTTCCAGGGCAGTGAAATTATTGTGTGTGACACTATAATAGTGGAGACGTGCCGCTATCCATTTCTCAAAACGCATAGAATGTTCAACACCAAGAGTGAACCCTGATGTCAGCTAGGATGCCGGGGGGTGTAGGTTCATCAGTGGGAGCAAATGCGCCTCTCTGGTGTGAGACGCTGGTAAAGGGGTAGGCTACAGGTGTACCGGGGCGTGGGTGTTATAGGAAATCTCTGTACCTTCTGCTGCTCAATTTTGCTGTGAACCTAAAACCGCTCTAAAAATAAAGTCTATAAAAATAGATGTAAAATTCTTTAAGAAGCAGAATTACAACTATGTAAAACAAATAAGTATATACCAATTAATGCCTATTGATAAGAAATTCCTATATGTACCAACAAGTGCCTTTGAGGGGTGGGGTTATGTGTAAATTTTTTCTCTTGGTCTCTTTGCCAAAGCTTCTTCAATGAGCAAAATCCTCGCTTTGCAAAGTGACGTGGGACTATGAAATTGATGTGCAAGCTGAAACCATGCAAAATGGAATTAATAAACAGTGGTAAAAATTCCAATCATTCCATGACCTTTAAAAATGCCTGCGAAGACATTAAAACTGTCTTACTGTCACTTACGAACAATAGGGAAAGGAAAAAATAGTAAAATTAAAATTTATTTAGGACACCATACTTCGATCATTAGAAACACTGAGAATGAAAGCACTTATTTCTTTGTGAAAACTTATGGAGGAGTTTGAAAACTGCTCTTCTTCTTTTCATGGTATAACTTACGACACAAGAACATCTTTTCCATGCCTCGGTGAATTGTCGCACTTAAGTCTCAGCTTGGATCAGCTTCTACTATTTTGATCTTAGTACTTCCAATGTCATGAAATATCTCAGAGTTAATGTGAACTATTTTTGCCAGCATTACTTCCTCTGGGACTTCTCCAACCTTCCTGTCACAACCACTTTCCTCGTTTATTGATATGTTTGCCTCCACCAGGTTCCTCTGGCCGCACATGTAAAGTCTTTCAAACGGTGACTAGTCACCATCCCCACGGTCAGCTAGTTCTCCCGTAACCCCACTTGCGTTCAATGCAAGCTTCACTTCCGGGGTCACTTTTTGTTTCTTTGTTGAACTTTTATGTTTCTTGGCTGATCCCTTGCTTTGCTTGCTGACTTTTATGAAATGCCACTTGGGTTTATCACTGAGAGACAAGGTGGAAACACAGCCACACGCTTTGCTGTCTGTGGGTGGACAGTACACACATGTGCAGGGACCAGTCCTTGACATCCTGAGGAAGGGATTTGATGGGTCATTGTGGGGGGGGCAGGGGTAGATGTGCATCTGATGATATTCACATAGTGATTCCCGGGCTGAAGAGCTAGCAGTGAAGTAGGTATTTTACACAACTCATCCCAGTTCATGTATCATGGTAACTCAAAACTGAATCATATTGTTGGTGGACTGGTGTTCTTTAACTAAAACATGGTCACTAGAATTTGTGCATAGCAGAACCATGCAAAACAAAGGCTGCTTGTACTTGGATATTGGAAAAAATAACTTTCTTATAAAATAAAATTATTTCATGCTCTGATCTTGGTCACGGGCAGACTCAAGGACAAAAGATAGACTACTGAAGAAGACATGCTGCTGGTTGAGTTCGGTTGATTTATGACCCTGGAGACCTCCTAGAACATGTCATAATGCTATTTGTGCAGACTCCCTGTGAATATGTACATCTGGAGACATATATTTATGGAAAATGACAAATATTTGTTCTCCGCTCCTTATGTCTAAGTAGGTCATGTTGGCAATATGTGGAGTAAGTTATTCCATTTCAGCCAATATATTTTCAAGAGCATGTTGAATGTAGCTGTGGGGTGCACAGGGGTGGTGACAGTGAGTGTCTCTACCTCAAAGTCCTGTAAGTGCTATTGCTCTCTGAGAGCTAAACTGGGAAGATAGAACTTCACGGGTCAATGCAGAAAAGTGCAAAGTCAACTTAGAAAGATAATTCCAAAAGCCATGCGATGTCCTTAATAGATGCAAAATGGATAAAACAATTATTCATGGTTATTTATTTATTTAATTTATTGATTTTTTTTTTTTTTTTAAAGAGAGAGAGGGAAACATCAATTTCTTCTTCCACTTATTCATGCATCCACTGGTTGATCCTTGTATGTGCCCTGACCAGGGATCGAACCCACAACCTTGGCACATTGAGATGACACTCCAACCAACTGAGCTACCCAGCCAGGACTTTTCAAGTTTTTTTAAATAAGGGAAACTGAGTAAAAATAAAATTATTTAAAAGGGTAAACACTTATAGCAAATATCATTCTTCGTGTTGAAGATTTACAAGAATTGCCATCAAAGTTAGCAATACTACAAGCACAGCCACCACTGTTATTTTACAAAATGGTTCTGAAGTACCCAGCCAATGCATTAAGCAAAGAAAAGAAATGGACAACCAGACAACAGCATAGGTAACCACGGTCCCCTCCACCTCCGGCAACCTCTGCAAAATTACAACTAAAATACAGAACCACCATCACTCAGAGCCTCCTGAAACCTGGCTGAACAGAAGTCCTACAACCAGGGAACTGAAGAAGCATAGAGACCTGTAGGAGGGGCGGAGACGCGGGCTGATCGGGGTTGGATCCCGGAGACACAGCCGAGGGCCCACACCCGGTGCCGTGGGTAAACCTGGGAGGACATCTTGGTGGTGGAGGTTTCCTGGAGGAGGGAGGGGTTCCAGCCCCACATCAGGCCCCCAGCCCAGGGTTCCAGGGCCAAGAAGAGAAGTCCCCCAACTTCGGGCTGTGAAACCAGCGGGGACTGTTGCTGAGTGAGTGGAGGCTGCAGGTGCCCTAGGTAGTTCCTGTTACAGGGCCCGCACACAGACTCATTTGGACACACTCCCTCTGAGCCCCAGTGCCCAGCAGCAGGTTGAAAGGAACCTGGGACTTTCAGGGAGGAATTGGGGCTAGAGCTGGAGGGGCAGTTTTCTCCCGGAAGAGCTGGCAGAGGCCATTGCTCCTTTGATAAGCCCTTCCCCCCACAGAGCCAGCAGGCAGGTACCTTTTCTGAATCTCCATCAGCCTGACTTACACCTTTGGCCCCACCCAGGTGATTCTGGAAGACCCGCCCCTCCCTACCTGCAAACTCATCCGAGTGATTTCCAGTGGCTTTTCTATGCAAGTGGCCTCTCTAGCCTCATGCTTAGGACTTTCCTAAAATCTCCAAACAAGCAGCAGCTGGCCTCAGAGTGATCCATACTTCTCGATAAGTGGCCCCAGGCCTGGCTTTAGTGGCAGCCTGCATTGGTTCATAGCTTGGCCTCTCCTGGACACCTCCAAGCCCAGCACAAGTAGAAGTCATCTATGGATTGCTGTGTAGCTCACAGTGGGTGGCCCTGAGCAAGGCACAGACAGAGACTGACTTTGCACCTTCCGGGAGCCCCCGGAGACAGTGCACCCAGTGGTCAGCTTCGACCACACTGAATTATAACCCTACCACATCCATGAGTGACACACTCAAGGAGCAGATTCAGTGAACACCAAAGCTCCATTGAAGTAAATCCTGCTCCATAGGGTTGTCTCCAGCACAGCAGTTCTTCAGCTGTAGCTGCAGCTGGTCCTCACAGCTGATTGGCCTGGGGGTCAATTCCTCCCAGTGATGCCAACAGCAACCAAGGCTCAACTACAACAGGTCAGAGCACACAGTCCACACAGGGGAGCACCTAGAAGGCCCAGCTCAGGTGACTGGGGAGGCTGAGTGACTGGGCCCTACAGGACACTCTACCAATTCCAGGAGAAAAAGCATCTCTTCCTAATACATAGAAACAAACACCAGGAAGCAGCCAAAATGCAGAGGCAAAGAAACATGTCACAAAGGAAAAAACAGAAGAAATCTCCAGAAAAGGAACTAAATGAAATGGAGCCAAGCAAGCTACTAGATACAGAGTTCAGAATAATGTTTATAAGGATGCTCAAGGATCCTAGTAAGACTATTAAGGAAACTAGTGAGATCATCAATGACATAATAAAGTACCAATCAGAAGTGAAGGCTACACGAACTGAAATGAAGAATAATTTACAGGGAATCAACAGTAGAGTAGAGGACGCTGAGAATCAAATCAGCAATTTGGAACATGAGGAAACAAAAAACACCCAACCAGAAGAGCAAAAAGGAAAGAGAACCCAGAAATATGAAGATAGTGTAAAGAGTCTCTGGGACAATTTCAAGGAGCCCAACATTTACATTATGGGGGTACCAGAAGGAGAAGAAAGAGAGCAAGAAATTGAAAACCTCTTTGAAAAAATAATTACAGAAAACTTCCCCTACCTGGGGAAAGAAATAGACTTACAAGTCCAGGAAGCACAAAGAGTCCCAAACAAGAGGAACCCAAAGAGACCCACAGCAAGACACATCATCATTAAAATGCCAAAGGCTAAAGACAAAGAGAGAATCTTAAAAGCATCAAGAGAAAAGCAGTTAGTTACCTACAAGGGAGCACCCATACCACTGTCAGCTGATTTCTCAACAGAAACCTTGCAGTCCAGAACGAAGTGGCAAGAAATATTCAAAGTGATGAAAAGCAAGAACCTACAGCCAAGATGACTCTACCCAGCAAAGCTATCATTTAGAACTGAAGGTCAGATGAAGAGCTTCTCAGATAAGAAAAAGCTAAAGGAGTTCATCACCACCAGCCCAGTACTACATGAAATGTTGAAGGGTCTTCTTTAAGAAGAAGCTAATGAACAAAATAATCTGACAAACAAAATAGACCCAGAGACATTGACGCATGCAACAAACTGTCTTATCTCAGAGGGAAGAGGGAAGGGGTAGGGGTGGGAAAAGATTAACCAAAGAAGTTATATGCAGATATGCATAACCCATGGGCACAGACAATAATGGGGTAAAGGCCTGGGGAGGGGGTGGGAATGAGGTGGAGGGGGTCAATGGGTGGAGAAAATGGGACACCTGTAATATTTTCAACAATAAAGATAAATTTTAAACAAAGAAAAGAAAATAAAATAGGAAGTATAAGAATTAGAAAGGAAGAAACTACCATCATAATGTGCAGCTGGTGAGATCATCAATAAAGAAAATAGAGACTCAGCAAATTACTACAACTAAGGGAAAGTGGTATCAAAGTTGCTAGGCATCAGCTGGACATCTAAAATGTCCTAGACAGTGAATATAATCAATTAGAAAATGTGAAAAAGGTCAATGTGATTCCTGAGCCAGGAGAGCTGGAGGTAACCAGACTGAAGGTATTAACACAGGTAACCATGTGGATAGTTAGGGGACAAGGTGAGCCACGAATTCAGAGACAATGAGAATCACAGAGGATTATGTCAGGGAAGCCCAGGCAAACCCTATCTTGTGACACAGGTATCTGATACAACTGTCAAATATGCCCATACTGTGGAGCCACTTAGCAGCTGATACCTTTATATTTTCTAATCATATATAGCTAAATCATCTCAGGTCACCCCATTCCTTAGGATTTCCACAAATTTGCACTGTGATGTTTGTTTAACCTCCCTTGGAAATCCAATGCTGCCTGATGGTTTGTCAAGTTCATCCAGAGGTGGTCCCTAGGCTGAGCAGCGTTTGAGCCCATCAGGGAACAATCACACCTCTCCAGGAAAGCAGGCTTTGCCAAGGCCCATGCCCTCCCTCTCCCTGCAAGAACAAGCTATTTATGGATTTCCTGTACATTACTTGCCACACATCCCCTTTAAAGAATATGATTGCTGGCGGCATATCTCCTCTCCTCAGAAAAAATATGGCACGTACTTCCAGGGGGTTCACAGGCATCCTGAACCCCACCCAAGAGAACCCAGGTTAAACATCCTGGCCCTGCAGGACACGGCACAGCCATTCCTAGATGCATCAGTGCTCATCACAGTGACTCAAAATAAAGCAGCCCTTCCCAAGTGCAGCCTGAGATTGAATCTTGACTTGGTCCTTAATCAGCTGTGTGACCTTGATTACATGACTCAACCTCTCTGGGCCTCAGTGTTACCATTTGCAAGGGGGATCATCATAGTTCCTACCTCACTGGATAAGTATAAGGATCAAATGACATGAAATAGGGCAAGCTGTTGGCACAGTGCCAGCCACTTAATAAATGACCAAAAAATGTCAGTTATTGGTTATTAATAATAAAATAATGTTATTTTATTATTAGCTACCCTGTGACTGCTTTGTCTTTTGTTTTAGCTTTTTAAGATAAATACATTTCATAACCTATACCAGAGTTTTTCAATCTCAGCACTATTGACGTTTGGGCCAGATAATTCTTTGTTGTGAGCATTGAAAGATGTTTATTTAGCAGTATTCCTGGCCTCCACCCACTAGATGCCAGAAGCGCCCTTATGGCTGTGACAACCAAAAATGTCTCCAGACATTTACAAATATCCCTGGGTGGGCAAAATTACCCCCGATTGAGAATCACTACTCTACAAAAATTATATGGACATTTTGATAATGTTTATGGCAGAGGCAAAAGTAATCATGATATTTAAAATACTACCATTGCTGATGAAAAGGCATGAGGCCAAGAAATGTGCACTTGACGGTGTGAATGAGGACCGGGACTCGCAAGGCCCGATGCAAGTCTACGGTTGAAGGTGCCTCGTGTGAGACAGAGGGGCTGTGAAAGACGCAGAGGGAAAAATAAATTTCAGCAGTGGGATGAATAAATTCAAAGCTCTCAGGAGAAAAAAAAAAGGCTTAGTCTGGAGAATATACAACACGAGTAACACCTGGAAAGAGTCAGTAGCGACTGAACATGGAAAACAGACAAGAAATGGGGAAAATGGTTCTGTGGATCCCATGAGAGGTGGGCACCACTGATTCGGGACCAGAAAGGACAGCATGATGTAGAAGTAAGGGTAGAGCCAGGGGTCGAGAAGTCTTGGAACAGAACCAAGACTCGCGTTGGGCTGAGATCCTGAGTATCAGCCTGTTAGGAAACTAACACAGGACACTCATTCCCGAAACAAAATTAATATCCCATGTGTATGTAGCCCACGTAATGTCATAAAGTTGTGGTACATTCTGAGTAAATAAGTTTATGCGGGCCCGATGTCTCTCTGATCGGCCCTGATCAGAAGGTGCATAGTCTGTGAAGGAGACATGCGGCCTTCCCTTGGGTGGTAGTATCAGAGACTTAGCTGTCATTCCAATGTTGATGTTGCTAATATGAATCTATGAGCACTTTTGAGCACTTTGTATATGTCAGGCTAAGTTTTTCTCTTTTCTTAACCCCTTTAATCCCTACAACAACCTAGAGGTACCGACGATTATGATCCACATTCTATAGGTGAGAAACCAAGGTTTTGAGAGGTAGACGTTTGCTCCAAGAGGATGCACAGCTAGAAGGCAAGGATTTAACACCCAGCTTTCAGTCTCTAACACTTGTCTTGGCTCCTGCACTGTCTCCCTGGAGTACACGTGGGGAGGGGTGGGTGCTGAATTCCCCTCCACCCAATGTGCTCAACAGACTAAGGGTAAACCGACTGAGAACGCTTGAATAATGTGTGTCCACTCTGCCGAGCGTTTACTTTTATACCAGTAATATTTCACTTTGCCATTGAACAGTGCCCTAAACATGTTAGTCATGTCACTAAAAGTGACAGAGGGGGAAGAAAGAGGGGGAAAGTCCAGCTGGGGGGGAAACTGCTGTGGTTAGCTGCATCACTCCTTCCCCCTACAAGGAGTGAAGCCGACCCAGAGAAGAAGAGTTATTGACTGCGTGCTGCACTCAATGCCAGGTAATCCCATGCAAATTATTTAACTTCCATTGACATTTCAAATTATTTTCCCGTTAGCATCACTATCCCCAGTGTGCCAAGAGCAAGCCAAAGTATATCGAGAGAGGGGGCTAAGACCCAACTAGGCTCCATCTGACTCCAAAGTCTAAGGATTTTTTTCATCAGATCAAAACAAACACATTAAAATCAAGAATCCTGTGCTCTGACGTCTTTTCCATGTCTCCAAATTTTTTGCCATGTGTGACCAATTAGCACAGTTGGCCAGAACATGGTGCTAATGAGGCCAAGGTCAGGGGTTCAATTCCTTCATGGCTGAAACTTGATGCTTCCTTCTCAGAGTCACAGGCTGTGGCCTGCACCACAGCTGGGCCCTCCCAGGGGTATGGTATTGGCGGTAAGCGCAGTTGACAAAGCCTTGCTGAATCACAGCAACTCCATCCGCACCGCTGGATCAACTCGGGACACATGCCATGCTGACCGTGTGACTACATATGTAATGAAGACCAGCATTGTTATTAGTTGAATATTTAATAATTTTGCTTACATTCTGTAAATTTTAACTGCACTCTTTATGGATCGATGGAGCTGTGACTTGTAAAAGCTCATGTATATTAAGGGAGATGCTAAAATTTCAAGACATTGAATGACATGTGCAGTAATACCTCAATTACTTAAACTCATAAGGAAATGAGTTATTTTGTATATGTAAATTATGTTCAGATAATGGAAGTGTCTCCTTAGTACCAAGACATGTTCATATTAGAAATTTTGATGGAAATCTTTCTAAATGGAATTCACATTTTTCTGTCTTCTCAAATAAGAGAGATGGGATGTAATTTATCCTACATATCTTATTTACAAGAAACACAATTTAAATAAAGTGATTTTTAATTAAAAAATAAAGGGAAAAACAAAGATATACCAACCAGGAAAGTCAAAATTAACACCAGACAGGTGGGATTTAAGATTAAAGTAATAGCAGAATAAAAAGGAATGTAACATAATAATAGAAGACATTTTCCCCAAAGAAAATGCAATAATTTTAAACCTATGTGCACCAAATAATATGACATTCTCACCAAGTTTCAGCTCCTGACTCTGAGTCTCTGTGGCTACAGTTTCTTCTGCTTGGAACTCATTTCCTCTGGGACTTGCATTCCCGCCTGATGGTCTCTGCCCAAATATCATCCACCTAACAGTGGCTGCCCACTCTATCTGATGCGTCACCTATGATCCCAAGGTTTCAAGTTGTTCAATAATTGATCCCCTATATACATGAGGTCCTATGGCTGTGGGAAACATTAAAGATACCCGGAGCCCTGAATCCACCTACCTTACATTATATTAGGTTCCTAACAAGTGTCTAGTAATCTCAAAATCCTCTAAGCATATGTACCAGTCAAGACTTTTGACCTAAAATCTCATAGAAGGACTAAGTCCACAGACTCCGCCTTGGCCTTTTTCCTCCATAGTCAATCCTGATCTTGGCTAAGTTATTATCAACCCTAAGCATGAAGAAAGTCACAGGAAAATAATGAAACGAAAAATTCTTTCGGTATTACTTTCTTGTGGCAGTTGTAACAAATTACCACAAACTTGATGGCAACAAAAATTTATTCTCTCACAGCTCCAGAGGCCAAAAGTCTGAAATCAAGGTGTCTCCAGGGCCACATTCCCTCCAGAGGCCTGAGGTGAGAGTCCACGTTCTTACCTGTTCCAGCTTCTGGTGGCTGCTGGCAGTTCCATGGCTTGTGGCCACACAACTTCACGTTGCCTCTGTGTGTGTGTGTGTGTGTGTGTGTGTGTGTGTGTGTGTGTGTGTGTGTCTGCACATCCCAAATTTCCTTTCTCTCTCTTACAAGGACTCTTGTAAAAGCCCACAAGTAGATAATCCAGGATTATCTCCTCATTTCAAGATCCTTAATCACATCTGCAAAGATGTTTTCTTCTAAATAAGGTGACATTTACAGTTTCCAGGAATTTGAACTTGATATCTGTGGGACCACCATTCAGCCCACCACACCTTCTAACGTCGGGTGCATATGCCTCATCACTTTTCCCTGGGACCCTACTGGGCTCTTCTCGGTCTTCCAAGGGCGGGAAGCTTTTTTATAAATGGTGCATGTTACCAAATCCATCCGCACACAATGGCCACGTGGCGTTCTGGGCACGGGAAGCAATGGATGGAAGTGAGTAAAAGATAAAATGACAATGCTAAAAGAGTAAGCACAGTGCTTTTATGATTGTGTACACTGTACTCCCATGTATATTTTAGGAAGGAAAGAAATTGCGTCTTAGCATCAATGAGAAATTAATCCTGCTTCCGTTTGCACATTTGATGACTGGGAAAATCTTCCATGGGCTAGCTTCTGGCTCCTTATATTTTAAACCCTGTATCCCCTCCACTACCCACACACATCAAGTGCTGGCTGCCCAGGAAGTACTCAGATCCCTATGGAGACTCCAGCCTGTAAATTCACTATGTGAGAGAGTTGGCAAAGTGGTCATTAAGACTATTCTGGAAGCCATTTCTACACCAGCACAATGAGCAGTAACCTAACTGCATCCACATGTGACCTACAATCACATGTGTATATTCCACTAAACCCAAATTGAGCGACTGCCCAGCGCTTTCCCTTAGCCATCTCCAAAACCTGCCAGTAGCCACTCTCATTGGCAAATTGGGCAGAACACGTGACCACATGAATCTATGGCTCTGGTGCCCCAGGTCCTTGGAAGGGCTGGTGCAAGTGGATAAGAGGCTTTAGCTTCACTTTGAGATTACCTCTAGCTCAGAGCTTCTCCACTCTGGCACTATTGGCATTGGGGACTGGATAATTCTTTGCCGTGGGGCTGCCCTGTTGCCCTGTAGGATGTTTAGCAACATCCATGGCCTCTACCCATCTGGTGACTGCAGTACTACACCCTACCCAAGTAGATGCCCCTGGTCTCCAGATATTGCCAGATGTCCCGTGAGGGGCAACATTGCCCCCTGCTGAAAACCACTGCTCTCGAGGGATTAATTCAGAGACAGAATAATTCATTTATTTAGTGACTGCTTATTGAACACCTACTGTTTAAAGCCCTAGGGAGGGTCACTTTGCACAAGGCCCACAGTGCAGCTGGGAAGAGAGACAATGAATGATAAATTCCAGTAGAATCCAGTGAGCGCCATACGCAAGATCTCAAAGGCACTGTGGGAATCCAGGCCAGACCCTTTCCTACTTCACCAGGCTATTGTGGGAATCAAAGTGATGAGGGTTGTAAAAGCTGAAATTACTCTCCTTTTATGCCACCAAAGAGTTTCTTTGTCTTGGTGGGATATAAGCTGAACATACACAGCAAATTACAAGAAATACTTCAATTAGCCATAACAGTCATATTTACAAACCTTGGCCAAGAAAGATTGAGAAAGTGCATTAACTGTTGCGAGGTGGAGAAATCCATCTCCTTTTTATTTATTCTTATAAAGTATTTTTTAATTGACTTGAGAGAGAGGGGTGGGGGAGACAGAGAGAGAAACATCGATTTGCTGTTCCACTTACTTATGCATTCATTTGTTGCTTCTTGTATGTGCCCTGACCGGGGATCGAACCCACAACCTTGGCGTATAGGGACAATGTTCTAATCAGCCGAGCTACCTGGCCAGGGCTCCTTTTTGTTTACTCTGGCATTTACACTCCTTACACCATGCCAGCCACCCTCATGTTTGAAGTCTACATATATAGAGTCATTCCTCTGAGAGGTTGACAATTTTATTCACAGAAGATTTGCCACAGGGTTTATTCCAGCTAAAAGGAGGGGGAAATAGAGAGGCTAAATCAATGAGAATTTAGCTTGTGAACAGCACTGTATATAAATTAAAAAAAAAAACACTCACCTGATTTGACACAAATCATTCCTCTAGAACTCTTGAGATAACCCTGGTATTGTTCTTACCCTATTGTGTTTCCCCCGACAATCAGTTATTAAACCTATTGACAACAAAAACTAACTCGAGGGTACATTGAAAATCAGGACCTATTTCACTCAGGGTGTCTTCTCAACCATCAAATGTATTTGTTCGCAGAAAAGCTATAGAACAGACAATATGCCCCTTTGCTGAGCTGTTTGCGTTTCTGTAAAATTAGTAATTGGAGAGGGAATGTCACTAATTCCCACTTCTCCGTTTGAAAGTTACTGCAGGTCCTTTATCAAATTGAACACTGTAACTGTGCTCGGCAGAAACGAGTTAACCCATTAGCTCTCTTTTGATTGCATTTAATCACAGGGGCCCCTTAAAAGCATGTTCCTTTCATCTTTTTCTTTATCATCACTCTTTATTTTGCTGATCTTACCTTAATTTGGCCATTTAAACCTCTTCTAGAGGGTGCTCTGTGGCCCTCACATGGATTAATTAATCAATTATTATAATAATTTCCACTTATATAGTACTTGATCATTAGAAATTAATTTTGATATTGACAAGAAGTAGCTTAACACTGTGGTTTAAAAGCAGTGTTTCCTCAAATTTATTAGGAAAATAACATATCCATGACTCCAGGATATCACTGCTAGGGGTAAGGTTAAATTTATTTAAATTTTTAAAAATCAGGAAAACAATAATGCAGGTGTCTCGAGGGTACAGAAGAATCATTGAAGAGGGCATGGAGTGACTGATATTTCAGAGATCCTAGCCAAGAACCAGCGCTTGGGGCTGAGACAGCCTAGACTAAGACCTGGTCCTCACACCTACAGGGGCTCACAAGATCTCTGACAAGTCACAGGGTCTCATCTTTGAATGGGGTTATCACACTCATAGTGTTGCAGTGAGGATTAAACCAGATAATCCATGCAGAGAGACCGGCGCCGTACCTGACATAGTTGTGGGGATTAGATAGATGTCAGCTGCAAGCATGGAGTGTGGAGCCCAGCATATGTTAGGTGCTCAATAAATATTAGCTAATAATATTACTGATTAGTTTCAATGGGCCAGGCATTGTGCTAACTGCTTTCCAGATCTTAGGGGGGAAATGCCCATAAGTCATGGGCAAAAGTGACCATTGATTGAGCACCCCTAGAGTTTATCATTGCTCAAGTCCTTCACTATGTTCTCCATTTAATATTCATGACAACTCAGTGACTTAAGGGTTATCCACCCCAATTTTGTAAGTGTAAACTCAAGCTGAGAGTAAGTATATGCAAAAGTGTTAAATAAGAGAGATGAGATAGACAAGCTGCCAAATTCCAAAACCATTATTTCTGCTGATTGGCATTCTTCTATCCTACTGGGTAAGAGCTCTGGGGTCAGATGTAAGAGTTCAAGTACTGGCTCAGCCCTGCTTGGACTGTGGCAACATATTTAACCTTTCAAATCTCAGTTTCCTTATCTGCAAAACAGAGATGACAACTGTGCCTAAATCATAAGATTATAGAAAAGGTTAAGTGACATAATGCAAGTGAGTGGCCCAACTCCATGCTTGGTACATAGTAAATGTTGAAAACGCCTTAATATCACTACTGTCCAAAATTACAAAAAAGTAGAAGATGCTGTATTTGCCCACTTTAAAATTACAGTTTTACATGTGGGGTGCCCTAAAGGAGTATCCAGATAAAAATGTAAATCTCAGATTGAATTATGCCCAACCCAGTAACTGGAAAGGTCAGGTTCCATGACATAGTGTGACCATGACTGATTCACCGAGACCAACATTCTGGTGAGTAAACTGAGAAAAGTTCATGAGGATCAGGATTAGGAAAACAGTGAATCCCATGAAATTTGGAAACAGATGCCTAATTCCTGGGCCTCATGACCAAGGCATTTGAGGAGTAAATGATGTTCTTGACCTTGGTGGCCTGTGATCACGTTGAGGACATGCAGCTTCCTGGAATAGCAACAGTAACCTACAGAAAGATGGCAACCAAATCTTGAGTTTTAAAAAGTATTAATCTTTACACGAAATTCCTAGTCAGTGGCAGGGGGGATATTAGTATTATTTAATTTTATTCAAATTACACTACAAAAAACAATTAAGGTGAATAATTATGAAAGTAAGGTCAACTCAATTTTCTATGATAATGTTTTTTTGTTACCAGGCTCATTATTGCTAATTCCTTTCGTAATCTTTGCCATCTAACCTCATTTGTTTCATTTATAAGTGGCAAGAAATGCACATCATCAAACAGCAATGAAATCAAGGTAGCAGCATGTCACTTGGCTGATCTCTGGAGAAAGTAATTATTGTCTCTGGTTAACCTTTTAGGGAGAAACTTGGCTGCCTATTCCCAATGTAGGTGTTACATTTGTCAAAGTGACGCTTTCCTCTTTTAATTTTTTAGTCATACACTCTGGCTTGAGAGGGCACAAGCTTGCCAAAAGTGGAAGGTTTATCCTGCTGTTCTGAATACTTATAAACCAAATGAAAAAGCACTCATGTAGGTTTTAAATGGGTTTTTAGTGGAATTCAGCACACACACACAGACGCACATACACCACATACACGGAAACACTCATTTTCAATATCGAAAATCACCATGCTTTTTAAGAAATCATTCATGTCCATTAACAAGACACTCCCATTTGAGATCTCAGAATTTAATTTGCCTCCATCATTATATTTTGAATCTGTACTTTTGGGTTTATGAAGAATCTGAAAATTTTTACTTTGAACACCTCGTGTTTAAACATAGCCATTCCACTGCTAGAAACTTGCTCTAACACTGGGTGGGCAAACTTCTAAATGATCAACAGCGCTGCCAAACTGGTGCTTAAATACTTTGAGGAGCACCCTTTCTGCTGACTAGAAAAACATTCAAGAACAAACAAACATAGTGCCTGTGCTCTGGGACCTCACAACATACTAACTTAATACACATACAAACAAATAAAGGTGTGATTATCAATTATAAGTGCATTCAAAGCAATAGACAGTGTGTTAGCTCAGGCTGCTGAACAAAAGACTGGGGGGCTTGAACAGCAGACATTTATTTCTCACTGTTCTGGGGGCTGGAGGCTGAGATCAGGGTGCCAGCATGGCCAGGTTCTGGTGAGAGTCCTGCTGTGTTCTCACCTGGTAGAGAGGGAGAGGGCTCTGGTCCCCTCCTTTTCTTGCAAAGATACTAATCCCATGATGGAGGCTCTTCTCTCATGATCTAAACTAAACCTAATCACCTCCCAAGTAAACGGCTCACCTCTGCCTCAGGGGAAGCTATGCTAAGATTAGGACCTACTTTGGGAAGGTCCAATTTAACCTGGTCGGTGAAGGAAGAGAAGCGGCCCTCTCTGTGAGCACCTGGGGAAAAGTATTTCATAGAGGAGGAAACAAAAGCATGGCCCAAGGCCCTGAGGTTGAAAGCAGCTGTTATACTGGAGGGCGTCGGAACAGAGCCAACACGGCAGAATCACAGTGATCGGCGTGATGTGGGGCCGAGGCCCAGCAGGGACCAGACCAAGCAGACCCTGGCCAGCTACACGGACGAGTTAGGGTTATGTCCTAAATACACCTCCATTTTACAAATGCAGAAGCTGAAGATTAGAGAGGTTATAGAGCAAAATCAAATGGCTGGTAAATGTTTAAGCGAGAATCTAAGAATAGGGAGATTTGAATACAGAGCCCATATGTTTAGCCACTCTCCCACCAAACCTGACAGGCACAGAGCTGTGGCCCATACTCCCCCCAATTCTCGGCCCTTCTCTGTCACCCCTCCCTGAGCACGGCCTCTGCCTAGGCCCCTACCGGGGCGACAGATGAGGAAGCCTGTCCCGGCACCTGGGCGAGCAGCCGGCCCGCACTCCCCCCAGCCCCGGCACATCCTTTCGCAGCAGCAAGATATACAGCCTCCGTAAATTTTCGGAGACATGTTAACGTTCACCTCCATAATGCCTTAATTGTACAGAAACCATTAGACAAGGGTGTTAAGGTGACAAAGGGACCCACGCAAATGGTAAAGAAAGAGAGCGAGATGCCTAAATTAAAAGGGGTGAAGGGTCCAGGACAGTCTTTCATGGGGAAAAGATTCATGGAGATTTGCCTTCTTAACAAGAATGGACCGCCTCGTAAATTATCTCAATATGATGCCAGTAAGTCAAGGGGAACTTTTTTAAAGTACGAACTCGCGAAAGGTTAAATTAAAATGAAGGCTGAACAATTATTTTCGTCCCCCTGCCTGGCGGGGCTTCTGCTAATGTTTGTGCACAGAAGTGATAACGGCAGGATACTTCAAAGCCTTTTCAGGGGGAAATCATATCACTGGCGAGAAAGGGTTTGATTTTGTAAAAAGCTTACATTGTAAGTGATATCGAAAATAAAGAGACAAGATTGCATGAGCTAAGTGCTTTATTTTCCTTAGTGCTGGTGGGGTTCCACAGAGCCTCGTCGGGCCCGTAATTGGGTTTTAAAAGTGGAAATAGAGAAGTAGGTGTGTTTTTCTTTGTGTGTAAAGGCGGAAGCCCTGACCCACCACCGGTGGAGGGCCGTGCACTTTAAATTTTGTTTCCAGAAAAGAAGAGGTAATTTTTTCAAGGGCTTCTGGTTCTCTTGGCAGGGCCACGGCATTTGATTAGGGAGAGACCCCTTTGGGTACATGTTGAGTTAGCCCCCTCCCTCCGCTTTTCTTGGCCTGGTCCTCTTACGTAGCTTCACTAACTGCCTAGAGAGGAAGCTACTGAATAAACTGGGGGAAATAACAACCCCCTTCAGACTGTAAGCATCACCCGAGCAGGGGACATATGTCCCCCCGTCCCCACTCAATGCCCAGCCTGGGGCCCATCGCACATCGGAGGTGCACACACTGCAGTAACATAAAACCCGCTGTAACTTCAACTAGGGAAGTGATTTCCTCGTGTAACTAAAAATCTAGAGGTGAGGTCACTTCTAGAGTCATTCATTTCCTCAGCATCATCCAAGCCCCCATGCTCTTTCAACATCTTTTTTATTGAATTTATTGGGGGTACATTGGTTAATAAAATTCTATAGAGATCAAGTGATCATGTGATTCTCTAACACATTCATCTGTGTACTGTATTGTGTGATCCCCACCCAAAGTCAAGTCTCCTTCCATCACCATAGGTCACCATTTCTTTCACGTGAGCTAGGGCTACAGCTGAGCTACGTTTGGGCTTGTAAGATGCCTCCTAATTGTACACCCTTTTCTTTTCCTACTTTACGTAATTTTTTTTATTTTTCAATTACAGTTGACATACAATATTATATTAGTTTAGGTGTACAGCCCAGTGATTAAACATTCTATAACTTACTAAGGAATCACCATGATAAATCTGTTTATTCTTTTAAAAGAAAGAACAGCTTTCCTTGAATCTTCCTGGAGACTTCACTTTATATTTTGTTGGCCAAAGTGTTGCTTATGCTTATGCCTTAAACAAAAGCCTAGCGCCGGGAATGGGATTAACATGATTGGTTTAGACATTCAATACCTGCCACCTGGGTTTAGAGATAGAGCAGCCTCCTCTCAAAGACACGGCCGCTTAAAGGGAGTGGATAGTTGAGCAAAATCAATGACTCCACTAGCAAGAAGGAATGGAGGTAGGGAGTAGATATTGGCAATTAACAGTCCTTGCTAAAATAAAAAAATTTCAGTAAATATCTATTAAAGAAAACATTGGATGAGCATATGAGCCTCTCTTATGTCATTATTTTCTTCGTTGAGGTATTGATTTTGTTCCAGTGAGTGTCAGTTCTTTGCCTTTCCAGCATTTATTCCCCATTCTTGTCATAATAGCGTCTCCATTTCCCCCTGAAGATCCCATGGGCTCCATCATATGGTTTGATCGGTGCTAACCTGCTCCCAGATACATAGAGACACATGTCCCAAATCTGTCCCATCAGTATGTTCCATCTCTCTTGCCATACTAATTAATTCCCATGAAAAATTAAGCCAATGAGAGTTAATTCAAAGGAACTGTGGGAAAGGAGAATGTCTCTTCCCACTAGAATTAGTAGGTGTTTGGAGCTTCCATAATGTAATCCTGGACAGGATTTGTTTGTATTGAAGGGGACATATGAGAGTGAACCCAACATAGAAGAAAACAAAACCAGGAAATGGAGAGAGACTAAATCTTGATGATACAGTGGCCAGTCTGGCTCTAGGCATGCATGGGTAAGTATTTATTTCTGAACTTTTTGGTCAAATAACCCAGTGTATTCCTTATGTTCCTTTAAGTCATTTTGAACTGAATTTCTGTTACTTACAACCAGAAGTATCCTCTCTAATACATTCCCTTATCTCTACTATGTTATGAGTTTCCTAAGACCTTAGGCCCTGACATATTCATATTATAATTTCCATAGTCTTCAGTATCTAGGATGTTTCCCAACATTTTTATCACATGAGAACGCCTTTTTAATATAAAACATATTAACACACCTTCACACAACAGTGGTTTTGCTTCTTTAATATCTGTTGAGTGAGAAAATATATAATAACAAAAAGCTGCTCTAAAATAAGGAATGCTCTTGTTAAATAAATTTGTATTTTATGACTCATAGAGGCCTCTACCTACATTTTAAACTGTTCATAAGTAATGTGAAGACATATCACCTATTTAGCCTAAGACAAATTTTGGACTTATGGTAGACTTTAATAACTACACAAGGGGATCCATAGACCCTTCCATGAGCCTCCCATTTCATCAAAAGTACTAGGATGGGCATAGGTAAAAGAAAGTAATACTTCCACCCTGAAATATTAAAATACTCCATGACGCAACCATTCTGTAAGGGTGCTGAGTGCATCTTCTTGGGGGTCCCTTTGGAAGAGGAAGGAAGTATGTAACACAAGACATTGGTGCCCAGCTGGCATGGCTCAGGGATTGAGCATCGAACTAGGATCCAGGAGATCGAGGTTCAATTCTCAGTCAGGGCACATCCCGGGCTGCGGGCTCAATCCCCAGTCGAGGGTGTGCAAAGGGCAGCCAAGCAATGACTTTCTCATCATTTATGTTTCTATCTCTCTCTCCCTCTCCCTTCCTCTCTCTGAAATCAATAAAAACTTAAATTAAAAAAAAAAAGACATTGGTTAAGATGCTGGACCACCAGAATCACTCAGGAGAACATCTGTTCAAATGTTGTTAAGGAGAAGTCAATTCAACTGGCAAGACTATAAACGCTGACAACAGCACCTCTGTAAATACTGCCATAACTATTTTTTAATAATTACTACTGTTTGCCCGGCCAAGCGTGGCTCAGCGGTTGAGCATCTACCTAAGATCCAGGTGATCGGGGTTCGATTCCCGGTCAGGGCACATGCCCGGGTTGCGGGCTAGGCAGCCAATCAATGACTCTCTCATCATTGACGTTTCTCTCTCTCTCTCTCTCCCCCTCCTTTCCTCTCTCTGAAATCAATAAAGATACATTTAAAAAATAATAATAATAATAATTACTAGTTTATCCTTTTAAAAAGCAGCACAACCATATACACATTTCAGAGTAGCAAGACCTCTCTAAGATATAGAAACCTAGAGATAAGGCTCCAGTACCTTCACTTCCTAAAAAATGCCTATCTGCTCCGTTTTCTGCCTAATTCTTCAGTTTATTAGTGGTGGGTGTTGCCTTGCTCACCCTCACCCTGCAACTCCCCTGGGCTCTCACTGCAGACCCCTGTGAGATTTGGAGTTCTCCAATTGGTCCCACCCCCTTGTCACATGATTGACTCAGGTTTGCTCCTATCAGGGTGATGCTCAGCACATTCCCTCCGTGGCTCTGAGAAGCAATTCTGTCCCCCTCGCTGGGTATGAATTAGCAGCTCCAGTTGCTAAGGGCAGCCGTGGAAGAATCTAGGCTCAGCATAAAGCCAACCCAGGTAGGCGGGCAGAACAAAGGTAATCCCCCCAGTAAAACTGAAGCCTGCACCACCTCTACATTTTCTTAATGCTGTAAGTCAGTAAGTCCCCTTTTTGGTTAAGCCAGGGGTCAGCAAACTAAAGCCTGTGGGCCAAACCCAACACTCTCCGTGCCTCTGCACGGGCTACGAGCTAGGACTGGTTTCACAAATGAACACTCACCGTCGCTTTGCTGAGAGTGAACACTAATTGTGAGTCCCACGCAGGGAAAACATTATCCCCTCAAAATAAGAACTGCTCTTCTCATTAGCATACCTGTGTTGCAACAACGTGAACTCAGTTATTACGGTATTTTCAACTTCATCAATAAAAACCCGGTGAAAATTCGTTTTCTCTCTTCTCACATAAGTACATACATAATACCCCTATTTTGCCTTTCGACCCATGAAAAAACCTCAAATATTTATTCTCTGTCCCTTTATGGAAGCAGTGTGTTGACCCCCATGTTAAGCTACTAGCTTTCAATTTTCTGAAAGGTGCAAATAGTCATGTTAAGTGGTACGCTATGGTTTTCAGGGCAGAAATGAAATATGACCATTTTAGCTTCTCAAGTTTTCTTTTATATGAAAACTCAACCAGAACAACCAAACCGACTGGCCGAAAGTGCCTCTGCTCCAGCCCCTCCCAGCTCCTCTCGTCCCTCGACAAGTAAACAGAGTTCTCTCAGATGATATTTTCTGTCCACTGAACCTTTAATTATGTGCTTTCCTGTCATCTCCCATAACCCTATTGGAAAACAGAACCAAAAACCTCATATGAGATAATTAATGAATTGTGAAACAATTATTTTACGGTTCTTAGGAACTTCTATATCTCAGCGTCCCCTATAATAGTGAGACATTCGTGACATATTTTTCTTGAAATTAACTGGAACCAGGAGATTGTTTTTTCTTGGGAGATAGCACTTTTTCTCAGAGGAGGCATTATGAGTCAGAGGTGTGGGTGTGAACTATATAGCACTGATCCCCCTTCTTCTGGTAAAAGAACGGTCTTCCTTGGAGACCCACCACCACCTACGTTCACTTCCTGTGACGGTGCAGCTGAGGGGACTGCCAGCTTCCCTGGTGGCCTTGGGGCCCAAGTCTGGCCTTAGATAGCTCTCTAGGCACAGTGAATGGTTCAAAGATGGGCACATGATCCAATGAGAGACAATCAGATAAAATCCTAGGACTTGACCTGAAGTTCAAAGATGGGCACATGCCCCAGTCAGAGCCATGAATCAGATCTAGTCTCAGGGCTTAGCTGAAGTTATCTGGAGGGATTTGTTCTCTTTTCTGCTGAACTTAAACCTGGAAAGATCACCTGCTTGAGAAAGAAGTCAATGCAGAGGAAAGTAGAGCAGAGAGATGGAAAGAGAGAAACACAGTGCTGGTCACATCACTTAAAGAAATTGATTCAATGGTGCCTGAAGCTAGAGCTATTAGCCTGGACTGTTCAATTACATGAGCCGATAAATTCTTTTCTGCTTGATCCAGTTTAAGTTGGGGTTTCTGTCACTTGTAATGCAAATATACAACCATTATCTACTGTGGCAGCTGTCTTGGGTTGGGCTCTCCCAAAAGCAAGCCCTAAGACAAAGATATGAGTGCAAGTAACTTATTTGGGACACGCTCCCAGGAAGGCAGCCGGAACGGTGTACTATCAAACGTGCTGACAGGAGGACAACTGGGGCTCCCTCCTGCTGCGGAGCTGAGAGATGCCTCAGATTACTCTCCTGCACTGCTCCAGGCACAAGGAGGCTGGAGCACTTATCTTCCAGCTCATCTCCATCCCTGGCTGAGAGGCTCCTGGGGGTGGGGGGCATTAACGCCCCACATTTCCAGCCAGCGCTTGCATGAGAAGCTCTCAGGAGGTGTCGCACAGGCATGTAGGAGCTCTCCGGACCATCTACTGATGCTGACTGCTGAGGTGAAATGACAACGCACTCATCAAATTACCTTCTCCAGACCAGCCATGCCACAGTAATTACAGAGATGGTTGGGGGGCTACTGGTGTAGTCCTTCACTACTGCCATAAAAATGCTGTGCAACCTCAAAAGTCGGTGACTTTGGGCAACAAGACTGTATTCTCTCAGGCTTCTCTGGGCTGATGGGGCACCTCTAATCAAGCTACAGGTCCTTGGACCATCTCCAGGGAACAGTGACAGGTGATAAGGCAGCAGCTACCCCAGGAAGCTCTCCTCTCAGCCACCCAGAGGGAAGCCTACCTAGCTTTTCAAACTTCAGCTTGCAGCATCTGCTGACATTCCATGGCCAACCTCCTAGCCAATGAAAGGGACCGCCAGTCCAGCCTGGGAAGGAGAACTGCGAGTCCCCGAAAGGGCCCGGATGCACAGGGAGGGGTGAAGAACTGAAATCCATCATTCGATCTACCACATCCCTGGAATTTAAACTCTCTGAAAGCAAGGACCCCATCTGCATTTTTTTACTGTTTTAACTCCAGAGCCAAACACAAGGTCAGCACATAGTAGGCACTTCATGCAGATGTGCTAAATATTCTAAATTCCAAGTAATATACTCCAGATGAACTTTTGCAACCCAATCCATTTCGGAGTCAGGAACTGCTTGTAATGCGAGGACGCGTGAAATATATCTCCCGGAAAGGTAATGGCACCTGTGCTAGACTCTAAATCAGCCATCAACGAGCTACTATCATAGTATCGTCAATGGATTATAGAGACGATGGCTTTGAAGAATGCCTCTGCCTTGCCAGAGTGATGATTTGTTACTCATCTTGTGGATTTTTAAACAGAACCTTGTACTTAGTATTCAAATTAATGACTCCAGTGTATTTGCCTGGATTAAAAAAAAAAAAGAACCATTTTGCACAATACACGTAATAGTTACATTTCTATGATAAACTTACTTGGTAAAAGCTTTCTCGATTTTATCATTTAGACAAGTAGATATCAGTAAATCAAACTCGAAAGCCTGAATGGTGGAGGGGGTGTGAGGCAAGCCTTCAGTTCAACAAGGACCGCAGCAGGAAAAATGAAAGAAGGAAAGACTAAACCAGCACAGAAGAATGTGAGAATGTCCCAGAAAATCACCTCCAGTCAGCAACCTGTTATCCTGCAATTTTCTGATCTGATTCATTAAAAACTCGTCCAGCCTGGGAGCCCAGTGTTATTAGTGGAAAGAGCCAAAACTTTAGTTTAGGTTTAGATTCTGGATCCATCACCTCCTAACTATGCAACCTAGGAGAAACTACTGAAGTTTCCTATGCCTCCATTTCATCACCTGCATGTGACCCCTGAAAATTTTGTGTTGAAGCCCTAACCACCAGTACCTATGAATGTGACTGTGTTCAGAAATGAGGTCTTTGCAGATGTAATCAAGTTAAAATGCAGTCATCAGGTCGGGCCCTAATCCAGTAGGATGGTGTCTTAGGAAGAGGGAAAAACCACCTGAAGACAGAGACTCAAGGAGAGCACCATGTGAGGCCAGAGGCAGAGGCTGGGAGCGGTGCTGCTGCAAACCGGGGACAGTGCCAGCCCTGGGATAGGAAGAGGGGAGGAAAGGCTCCATCCAGAGTTTCAAAGGGCACGCAGCGCTGCCACCTTGACTTCTGGCTTCCAGCGTTGCCATTTCTGTGGTTAAAACCACCCACTTTGTGGCACTTGATGGCAAACCTAGGATACTGATACATATGATAACAGTGAATTTTTAAACAAAATTTATTTAATTTAAAAGAATGACCTTTTTAAAAAATTTTATTTTCTTATTTTCATCTTAACAAGAAGCATGGAGACAGGCAGTTCGGGGCTAACCCAGCAGCTCCCTCTGCTCCCCTCACCACCCTGATGACCCCCCGACTGCTCCTCCCGCAGGACATGAGTTTACAAAATAGACAGGGAAAGGGGGGAAGGGCAGAGTACAAAAGACACACGTGGCTGTCCCTTTCTAAACTTTTTAGGTTTTAGAATAGTTTAGATTGACAGAAAAATTGAAAAGATATTATAGAGAATTCTCTGTATCCAGGTTTCCCCCTGAACATGACATTAGTATGTTATTGTTGTTATAATTAATGAAGCAATATTGATACATTATTATAAACTAAAGTCCATACTTAATTAAAATTTCCTTATTTTTTATCTAATGTCTTTTTTGTGTTTCAGGGTCCCACCTAGGAAACTACATCATAGTTCGTATGTCTCCTTGGGCTCCTCTTGGCTGTGATAGTTTCTCAGACTTCCCTTGTGTTTGATGACCGTGACAGTACTGAGGACTACTGGTCAACTATTTTGCAGGATGCCTATTTTTAATTTTTAGGTAAAATTCACATCACATAAAATTAGCCATTTTAGAGTGTACCGTGTAAGGGCATTTAGTACACTCATAAATTGTGCAACAATCATGTCTATTTCAAAACATTTTCGTCACCCTCAAAGGAAACCCCATGCCCACTAGGAGCCACTCTCTGTCCCCCACCTCCCAATCCCTGGCAACCACTAACTCACTTTCTGTCTCTGTGGATTTGTCTATTCTGAGATCTCATATAAATTTATATTTCATATAAATCCTACAATATATAACTATTTCTGGCTTCTTTCATCTAGCATAATATTTTAAATGTTCAACCATATTATAGCATAAATCGAATCTTCATTCTTTTTCATGGTTGAGTCCACTATGTGGCCATCACACATTTTGTTTACTCCTGCATCTAGCAATAGACATTGGGTGTTTTCCATCTTTTGGTTATTGTGAATAATACTGCTATGAACATCTGCATACTCTTTGACTTTCTGTTTTCATTTTTTTCACATAGATACCTAATGGACTTGCTAGGTCATATAATAATTCTATTTTCAACCTTTGGAGGGCCTACCAAATTGTTTTTATATAACACCTATGTCATTATACAGAATTCTTTATTTTGAGGGGGCCAGTTTAGGTCTTGCGAAGACTAACTGGAAAGTACAGAGCAGTCTCCCAGCCCCCCCACACACATAGTGCCTCCATTAGTTATATCCTTGAATTAGTGGGGCACATCCGCAGAATGGCCTTTTCTCCTGAATCCTTGCCAGAGTTGTTTTCTCAGAATGATTTTTTAAGTGAGATATTTTCTACTTTTTTGAGATGGTGAAAAGACTTTTAAATACAATCAGTGATGTTGGCTGGTAGAGTGTGTGTGTGTAAGAATCTTACATGACAACCCAAGTTAGTACACTGTTTTTGTCCTAATAGTGCATGAAATATAATAATTTAAAAATTGGGGAATCACTGGCAAAGATAAAACATGCAAGTTTAAGCCTGACGCACAGTACTCAGTAAATGCCGGTGCTGGGTTCTGTTAGATCCAGGCCTGGTTAGAGCAGAGCAACCTGCATTTGTATGAGCCGAGCTCCTGTGAACTTTGGGGTAGACAGGAAACGGCACATCCTCCGGCCCTTCCTGGGGCATTCACACTTGCTGGGGATCCTGCTCCATCTCCAGCATTCCTGGTTCTGATCACTTTCTCTGCACAGGCACGTGCTCGAGTCAAAGGCCATGTGGAATTTTGAGACTTAGCAGCCCTAAGCCTGGTGGGGACTTATCTTTCTGGTGGGGATGGAGAGAGCCCCATAGTTTAAACTGTGCTGTCTCCACCTTGCCAAAATGTTCCAAGGACTTAAAAACTGGATGCCGACAGAGAAGTGGGTGACCTCTCGGAATCAGTTTGCAGGTTTCGCAGAGGGAAAAAAGTGCTGAATGCCAGTACAAGTGCATCACCATTTTTCACTGTAACTCTTGGCATTAACATTTTTCTAATCCGAATCCTTTGGGACTAGAGGCTCATTTAGACATTCCCCCTACGTCTTAAAGTTCAGGGACCAGAATGATGGCCCAAGCAATTCTTCACTGGGCTCCAGGAGGCATCAACTTTTGTGTTCCAATAACTACTTTTCACACTTCAGCCTCAGTCCTTCAACACATTAATCCCTGCATATTATTAGACAGTGAAAACAAAACAGTGTATTTAGGTGGCATCTGGTTAGGTTTATTTTCTCTTGAAAACACCCTTCACCACAACCCAAACCAGCTCCTTATTATATCTTTAGCTTTGCTTATTCCTTCCAGTTAGTATAATCTCCATGAAAACCCAACAACCAGCTAGTCATCTTGAAAATATCTTCATTCATGATGTCTAAGTTTCCAAACAGATTGAACTCTCATTGCAGATAAAGCCAGCAGATATTCAAGAGGCTGAAACTACAGAAATAAACTTTCTCTCTTTCATTTTATCATTCCCTTGTAAAGTTTTTATTTTCTCCTACAACATAAAGTCATTGTTTTAGAATTTCAGCTAAGCTAGAATCAGCCAGGATAGGCAATCCCCCCCCCCTTATGTATGTGTGTGTGTATATATATATATATATAAATATATATCTTTATTGATTTCAGAGAGAGGAAGAGAGGGGGGAGAGAGATAGAAACATAAATGATGAGAGAGTCATTGATCGGCTGCCTCCTGCACACCCCCTGCTGGGGATCGAGCCCGCAACCCGGGCCTGTGCCCTGACCCAGAATCGAACCGCGATCACCTGGATCCTAGGTTGATGCTCAACAGCTGAGCCACCCCCGGCTGGGCCCCTTTTTATTTAAATGCTCTACTTGTTAAGTTTCTTTTCTCCTCTTCTGTTGGAACCCACGTGTATCACTGCTGATGGACATACACACCTGTGCAGAAGTAAATAAACACTTCGGTACATCCGTGCACCTAGCACACACACCAGCTCAGCTATTCTTTCTTGGGTTTGATGGGAATCTTTTTGTTCTGTGTCCTCGTGACTCTTTTGAAAACTTGCTAAATAACCTTTTAGTTACCTTGAAATCCACCCCTATTGGTGTTTAACTGAGTGCAGAAGAGAGAAAATTAAAATAATCAATGAATGTAGTTTGCTGCTTGGTCAATGTCATCAGCATTTAATTTACTCTTTCCCTCAAGCGACTGCAGGTAGCGTCACTCTTTCCACTACTAGTTAGTTTGCCATAATGAAATTATCTCCACTCCCCTTCCCACTGGAAGCTGGAATGGCTTAGCCATAGGAGGATATTTACCTGCTTATTTCATTTTTAGAAAGGGAGGGAGGGAGGGAAAGATTGACTCGTAATTGATTATATTCTCTTAAATATAATGACTATCTAATTTTAAAACTCTTTCCCTCATTACCTTAAACCTGGTTCCCAATCATAAGAATGGGGAGTGTCGTAGAAGCCAGAAGTGTACCACTTCTACCCCTAGGTAGGCACCATGCCCATATGTGCTCACAGACAGATTCCAACTATCAGCACCTGGGGTTCCTTGCAAGAGTGTTTGAAGGCAGCCCCTCCCATGGGGTGGGCTGGACATGCTGGGAGTTAATGCCTCTTGGGAGCAGCTCTCAACCAATAACTGCAGGGATTCGGTGGCGAAATGCCCAGTCCTGCTGTCCCTCTGTTGGAATGACCGAGGAACTCTGTCCTACACTTTCTCTGTGCTGCCCAAGGGGGTGAGCCCCAGCCGCCCACAGCCCTGCCCTGTTGGACACTTCACCCCTTTATTTGTCTACCTGTCCTGTTTCATCTCTACTCTCCTACCAGGGCTTCTTAGGGCCACCTTCCACACAGGCTAGTCTCACTCAAATCCTTCTTGGCAGCTGCAGTTTTCAAAAGTGTCCTCAGTTTGAATCTGAAGGCCGTTTTCAGATGCTAGGAAGACCGGCTCTGATAAAGGGGAAAAGCAGATCATCGATATGCTGGAGCCGCTGCGACTGTGGGGGTTGTTGTAATGACTACTAACAGCAGCATCACAATTCACCTAGTGGCACCCAAGTAACAGGAAGACATTTTTATACATCTTCCTAAGTCCCTGGGTTTCCATTAGAAATTACAATCTGTGGGTGAATTAGGATTAAAATACCTTTAATTTTAGATAATGCAGAAATTCCTTTTAAATCTGATTTCTTTCAAACACTTAGTAACCACTGGCTGCCATAGGCCATTCATAGCGCCAGCTTCTGAGAATACCAGCAGGAAATTCTTCTCTGTCTGGCCCATGGAAGATTTTAAATGGGTCCTATGTGAGTTGGTCAGTGTAAGCAAGAGTTGACGTGCCCTTTGATCCATCTGTCAGGGACAGTGAGGGAACTGAGCCTGTCGAGGTATCAATCTTGCGTTGATCCTGGATTTTATTTTACTGTAAGGGAAACATGAGCTTAGATTTTATTTGACTGAAAATGGCATTGTTGGGAAAATCTGAGAAAAGTATGTATATTAGATAGTAATATTACATTAATTTTAGTTTTCTAAGGATAATTATATAAGAATTGAAGAGTGTGCTTTTAGTAAATACATGCTGGAGAATTCAGGGATAAAGGGGTATCATGTCTTCAACTCACTATTAAACAGTTCTGGGAACATTATATATATGATTTTTTATGTGGTATATATGCACATACACATATCTACCTACCTATACATTTATCTCAATAGATATAGGCATATATATAGGCTATATGTCTATGACATATAGATATGGATAGATATATAGATATATAGATATATAGATATATAGATGTATTATAGACAATAAAAAGGAAAATGTAGTAAAATATTAATATTTGGGAATCCCATAACCTTTATTTACCTTGGAATGCCGTGCACTATTATCGCTTCTTTCCTTTAAGTCAAAAATTGTATCAAAATAATTTATAACAACATTCTCAGTGATGGGCAGGTACGCCCTGTGCATGGCACATGCTTTATTTACATAATCCTCACATCAGAACTGCAGAGTCTTAGATGCTATTGTCTCCTGCATATTTATAGATGAGAAAGTTGAGGTTCACACAATCCAAAAAGATGCTCAAAGTTACCTGGCAAGCAAGTGGCGCAGCTAAGATTCTAACCTAGTAAGAGTTGTACCATCTTTCATTCCCTCCCTTAAAGAAACCTTCTGGGTACCATTCTGGACATATTTGTAGCCTCTTCTGATCTAAAACGAGGACTTGTACATCAACTCACAACAAATCGGTAAACAGGAAAGAAATACAAGCACACTCATTTAATTGACAGAATTTAATCTATATTATAAAAGTGAACATATATAATAGCTCTTACTGATTTAAGAGACAACCAAAAAGCAGTTTGAATCTTTGAGTTATAAAAACAAAATCCATTTACCTATCTTTGACATTCTAATAAAAAGATAAGATTATGATTCTCGAGAATTATATAGATGATAAACACAGAAAAGCTGAAAGACAGGGGAAATGTAATAAATAAAATACCACATTGCCAAAAGTCAGGACAATCAGCATGTCTAACAAGAGATAAATTATGTTATATCCATAAGCTCAAAAATAAGGTAGCCTTGAAAAATCATGTTCTCAAAGAATACTTAATGGCACAGGAAAAATGTTTACGATAAAATTTACTGAGAAAAGCAGGATATAAAACTCCATAAATAATATGATGCCAAATCTGTAATAGATAGTTACAGCATATACACACATATATGTACAAATAAGTATGTGTACGCGCACTCTGTGTGTGTATGTCACTAGGGGAAAAATGCACCGAAAATAATATTAACAGAGGTTATCACTGTGTGATGGGATAATTCATGCATTTTATTTTCTTCCTTATACTTTACCGTATTTTGCAAATAAACATGATTTACTTTCAAAATTAGAAAAAACTATATCTAGATATACATATTTTAAGGGAAATGTGGATATTAGAAAAATGGGCTTTATTTTTACCTAAAACCTTGCTCTATAAACAAACGCTTACATATGATATTGGTGGGTGCATTGTGACATTTTATGTAGAGAACTGAGGTCTAACTTCTAGAATGAATGTTCTTTGTTCCACTTGAAGCCAAGTTGAGAGGCCCTCCCAGGGTGCTGTCTCTCCTTTCCCAGCAGGAACCACACTGCCATCCCGGAATAACTCTTTTCAGAAGAAATGGGGACCGTTTTGGTGTCCACTCCCTGACAGCTTTGAAAATTATTTAGCTTCTACCATGATGGATACTCTTTGCCTAAAATGATGGATGGGCAGCAACTGAAAAAAGATGACATGAAATTTGAAAAATGATACGAGCGTTGGTGGACAGACATTTTTTTAGGAGAAAAGTTGACATAAGTTTGAAATATAGCATGGAGGACTATTCTATCATTTTCTCTCTCGGAAGAAATCAGTAGCTGTCCTTTATCCATATGCTCTTTGGGGAAGGAAACCTATACTTAAGTTTAAATGAATTCTTTCTCCCTCCTTAAGAAGTGCATGGGGTAAGCCTTAGGAGTGAATTGGTTCATTCGCCCACTCAGCGATTTATCGTGCGCCTGTTACATGGAGGCTATCGCTTAGGGGCTGGGGGTAGAAAGATGAATTAGGTACAGACCCTGCCTCCGGGAATTCCAGACCCCAGCAAAGAGACAGACGAGCAAACAGATCATTATAATCCAACGCGGCATGGAGGACAGACCATGTAGAGGGTGGTAGGCGATCCCCGCAGACTGGGACAAAAGCCAGTCTTGTATGGGGAGGAAGGGTGTAGAGCAGCCTTCCCCGAGAGGATGATGTCTGAAATGAGTCCTTTTCAATGCTCAATTATTTTTCTTATTGCCTTGGCTAAATCTTGATGATGTGCCCATGATTCATCCTTTTTCTGGCTTAGAGGCAAACCTTCTCCTGGGGACCATGTTACTCCCTCAACATTGTAGACCCTCTCGGCTGTGGGTTGGCCTGTGCCCACAGAATACCAGTTCCTTCGACAGCTTAGCTTCCTAATGTTTCATCAATCTCAATAGAGCGAAAAGGTAAGCTGCTTCGCTCCTCTTCCCCTTGCCCTGTCCCTGGCACTTCTATAATACACACTAAAGTCATCGGGATATTCATTTTCCAGGTTGGGAGGCAGAGGTGTGCACTCCCATTGACTCGGGTGTTAGGGTTTTTGCAAGAACACAAGGGAGGTAAGGGATTGGGCATGCCTCACACCCAGGCCCCACAGACGCCCAATGGCATCTGTCAGGCTCTGGAAGCTGTGCCCTCTGAAGCTGGCATCCTCCAAGCCCTACCCTGTGCTGTGGCACTGGGATGCCTCAGCTACTCTCAGCCTCTCCAAACCAACTCTACACTTTCTACCCTCTGGTCAGTTCTGGGCCCCCCGGCCTCATGACACCTGCTCACTCCCTTCTCCCTGTACTGACTTAGTAGGCTAATTCAAGTTCAACCCTGAGTGGGTTTTCGGACACATTTGGGTCTCTCTGTTAAATAGGTCTCACTACAAAACTGTACTTACTTCATGGAGGACTGAGGAAATGCATACAAAGCACTTTGAAGTATCTAGCGCAGAATAAATGCTCGGGAGATATCAATCACTGCTATTGTTCTTACTAACACTTAAGAACAAAGGATTCGTTCTTGACTTTTTTTCATGGCCACACATGTGTTACCTTCTTCTTGAGATGACAGGGGAAAGTTTTAAAATCCCCCTGCTGATTCTCAGCCAAAGCAGATAGGATTTCCCAAAGGTGATATTTACAACTGGGGGACAGGGGTTACTTCTATTTGTCACCCTGACTTGGAGGAATCTATTGTTATATAATGCCAGGGTCCAGGGATGCTAACATCATAACATGCACGGAAGAGCCCCACACAGTAAAGAACTGGCCTGCTCCACGGGTCAAGTGTGGTCCCCACCATGAGAAACCCTGAGCTCACTGTCCCTGAAAACCCATCTGAAATCCTCCATATGCTCTGTGAGCTGCCAGCCTTCCAAATGGTGTCACATCAAATGTTAATTGTTGAGTGTAGCAGGCTTTCCCACGTGGCAGCCTAGTTATCCGGGAGTGCCAGGGTATAAAGAATTCGCAAAGAGAGGAAGGGATTAGAAGTGAGTACAATTAAAAGCAGCCTCCCATTTTTGCAGGACCCCGATTTGACTTCTCCCATGTAGTGCGGATGCACTGTGAATCAGGGTTGCAAGGCCGGCCAGAGATGGGAGGCGCTCCTGTTTCCCTCCCCTTTCTTAGCTTGGTGCTGTACCATTTAGAAATAAAAGCAACAGCATTTATGTTACCGCATTTTGCAAAGACAAAAAAAAAAAATAGTTCCCAGCATGAAGAAGCAGAGGGATGCCAAATTTCAGTCTCAGACGAAATTTTGTTCCTTGCTAAAATTCACTGAAAATGGCCATCTATATTAGAAACTATAATTTACACTTCACTATGGATGTGACAGAAGAAACCTAGAAAGATTTTTGGGAAAGACAGCAGATGAGAAGCGGGAAAAAAAACCCAGAGAAAAATACACTGATTCTATTTTGCCCTGGTTCGTATTTCTCTTCTCTTTTTTTTCCTTAATCAAAATGCCCAAAGGTTTCTTTTAATGAATTAAAGATACCATAGAAACTGTTGTACTAATTTGTCTTAGACCCATTCTCCACTTTTTATACCCCCTCCAGCCCCAATGCGGCCCAATCCTTTATTCTGGGGGCCACGGTTCTGTGAGGGCAGCTATACCACAGCCAGCCACGGGGCGCTGAGGCGGTCCCCCGGGAAGCCAACGATGCCAACGCGGGTGCTCTGCGGCCTTTACAGAGATGGGAGGCGAGCGCCCGGCCTTCCAGCCCTGCAGCTGGGTGAGGAATGATGACCCAGGCAAGGCCACGCGGCTGCTGGGCCAGGCCCTGTGCCAAATGCCAGGACAGCTTCCATGGCACTTGCCCTGTCCTCACGGAGCTGACAGTCCAGATGGGGAAATAGATCATCCACAAGTAAGGAATCACCGAACGGTCCGCGCAGAACTGTGAAGGTTGGGTGGCAGACGAGCTTGCCTGACGAGGAGACCGACTATATAAAGACAAAGGCAGGCAAGAGTTAGGGACGAAGGACTCTAGGAAAGGGTCCAAGTTAGAAAAGAATTCTCGGGTCAGAGGAAGGCCAGTGGGGCAGGGACAGGGGCATGAGACAGGGCATGAGGGGGCGGGGGTCAGGTGCAGCGCAGAGGAAGGCACTGACAGTGGTCAGCGGGATGAGGGCTCACGGCCACAGCCTCCGTTTGCTGAACGCTTCTGCTCCCACGGAGAGCACAGAGGAGACGGCTGGGGATATTTGCAGAAACTGCTCGCCGCCAGGTAGGAGACAGCGAGCCCTACTCAGCGTCTGGAAGGTGAAACAGCAGCACAGGCGGGTGTGAGATGCACCGTCCAGGTAGCAAAGACTGGACTTGCATGAGAAGGAGTTAAAGGGAACTCGGGCTTCCAGCTCCAGAAGCTCTGGCTGAGACATCGACGACAAGTTCAGAAGGGAGCTGGGTGAATTGGAAAGGAAATGATGCCGCAAATATTTGGGGACTAGACGGTGTGGCGAAAAAAAGGCATGTAGGGCATCTGGGCTTCATCACAGCGTGTCGGGGGGCTTGAGTGCCAGAGGCAGGGGAGCAGAGGTCTGAAGGTAGGAAGAACGTCAGGGCACGGAAACTGTCCACCAAAAGCTACACTCCACATTTCAATCAACTGCTCCCCTTATCTGCCCCAGGGTGAGCTGCAGCACCTGGACACATCGTGGTTAACAGCATGGGCTCTGGAGTAAGAGTGTGGTATTTCTGTCACCTACTGGCTGCGCTGCACCTTTCCATGCCTCAGTTTCCTCATCTGCACAACAGGGGCGATAATAGTCCCTGCCATATAGAGAAGTCACGAGCCTTGTAGGTGATAACCCATGAAATGAGCGTACCCCGGTGATTGGGACACAGAAAGACTTCAGCAAACCTTTGTGAGTGTTATTATTATTTTTTATCATTTTTACAAATGCTGCACCTTTCAAATGGCCAAATCTGTTTTTCTGCGGTTGGTACCTGTCAGGGCTTATTCTGAGGAACCTTGAGTATCAGGGACTCACTAATGTTTTATGATATTTTACCTCATTTTATGGTAGTCATTTATGACAAGACCAGTATGACATAAACTGCCATAAAGCAAAGCAGAGCAATCAAACCAATGACCATAAATCAAGGGGCGCAACCGAAAAGGGTCATAAAGGGAAGGAAATTGAGGGAAACAAGAGCGAGGGAGAGTGTGAAGTTGGGAGCCAGCAGCACAAACTTGGAGAGCGTGGAATTTCAATTGAGAGCAAACTAAAAAAAAATTAGATGGATGTCTTCAGGGGTTGTTTAAATTTCACATACATATTTCTAGACAAATATGGTGGTGCACTTTCACGGTTTCAAAGAGAAACACGTTATTTCATGTCTTACTCTGTTATGCATTTTTTATTGAAAACACTATTTCTAATCCTATCAGTGTGTTTCGAATCCATATTGGCCTTCAGAGATTTTTAGAATTCACAAGACAAGGAAATCTCTTTGCAGTTGAGGAACTATTGATGTCCCAGATTCCTCTGGAACCCCACTGGCTAAAAGGGATTTATTAATAAATAGAATATTTTTCTCTTCCCTTTTCTTTTTTTTAGTATTTCTTTTATATATATAGATTCAATGTGCTTAGAGTACTTCTTCTCAGGTATGTATGGATGGACAGGAAAGATGCACAGAGAGATCAAGCAACAACGTTTTCAAGACCCATGTTGAGTAGATCTCTGCTCAGCCTTTAAACAAAGTCACAAAATCAAACTAGGACAACTGACTTGGACCCATTTCTAATGATAACTTTCCTAGCTGTTTTAAGATAACCCAGGCAATGTCTGGAAACTAGATGAGACGACACAGACATGAAAAATTTTACCTTGCCTTTTTGTCACAGAGAGAATATTGCATTCCCATCCCAAGCAAGGTATTTGAAAGCATGTACAATAGATCCTGTTTAAGTGATTTAAAAATTAAATCCTCCCTCAGATGTGCTCAGGATTTGCCAAGCTGAAAAAACACTTTGTGCCCTGGCAGGTGTGGCTCAGTGGTTTGAGTGTCAGCCCAAGCACTGAAACATCGTAGGTTCCATTCCTGGTCAAGGACACGTGCCTGGGTTGCAGGTTCAATCCCCATGGTGCAGGCATGTGCAGGAGGCAGCCAATCAATGTGTCTCTCTCACGTCAACGTTTCTCTCTCTAAAAAAATCAATGGAAAAAATATCTTTGCGTAAGGATTAACAACAACAACAAAAGAATACTTTGGTTTAAATGCCCTAAAAGTGAGCAACCCCTTTACAACATAATCATTCTCCTTCCAAATATGTATGGTTTATTCAAGTTAGAATGTATGTATCGGGAGTCTTTGCAAAGCAGAGCCCATCTGCTTTCCAAAGTACATTTATCCTCTGGCGTGTGACTGTCCCAGGCTCCAGTGTAGACATCACACACAAGTGCCAGGTCACTCCCGGGAACCACACTCTGCCAGCGTGCAGGCTGGTGCACAAGACAAGGAATTAATATCAAAATGTCTGCATTACACAGCAGTGAGTTCTGTGCCCCTCCCACAGGTGCCTCAGAAATCAGGTAAAAACCTAGACTACTCTGCCATCAGCTTCTCACCTCTGTATTTTAAGGTGCCCCCTTGCAAAAGAAGTTGTGGGCTTTTGTTTTGTTTTTGCTTTTGCTTTTATTATATTCAGGCACCGCCTCTTGCACTGCTGATTCTTATGTTCACATAAGAACTTCCCAATATTGTATCTTTTTTTTAATTGATTTTTTTTTTTTTGAGAGAGAGACAGAGGAAGGGACAGAGAGAGAAACACTGATGTGAGCGAAACATCAATCGGCTGCCTCTTGCATGCTCCCTACCGAGGACTGAGGCAGCAACCCAGGCATGGGCCATGACCAGGAATTGAACCAACAACCTTTCGGTGCACAGGACAATGCCCAACGAACTGAGCCACGCTGACCAGGGCAGTGCATCTTTTTTTTTTATTTCCTTATTTTATTTAGTTTGGGCGTATCTCTTTGATACTTAATTACCCAATATGTTCTCCCTTCACTTTGATTAGAAATGTCACACTTCTTGGCCCTGATATAGCAGTATATCTTAAGGAAATATTTGGACAATTATGAAAAATTGGTTTATAATTATAAAAATAGAAATGCCTTAAATGTCTGCTAAAAAGAAAAATTTAATTTAATTAATGTATATCCATTCACTACACTGAATTTAAAAGGATATGAAAAAACTGGCATGTATTGCTATTTGTATAAAAAAAATATATACTCACACGTACATATCTAAAAATTTTGCAAGTATGTACACCAAACTGCTATCAGTGGTTATCTCTGAAGGGTGAGCATTTCTAAGGAATCTTTCATTTTCCAATATTTACACTTCTTTATTGGGTGAACTTACCTAATGGGCCTATGATATATAGGTATGGATGTTTCAAAGATATTTTTCATTCGAGAATCATGTTGGGTAATTTTCCATTTGTACTCGCACATACAAATGTGGGCATAGAATATTAATGGTAGTTGTATCTGAGGAGTGAGAATATTAGGGATTTCTATTTTTAAAATTTCCTACAATGAATATATATTAATTTTGTAATATGGGGAATCTCATTTTTTTTAGAAATTCCCTTACAATAAAATAAAATGTCTGGAAGGAAGGAAGGAAGGAAGGAAGGAAGGAAGGAAGGAAGGAAGGAAGGAAGGAAGGAAGGAAGGAAGGAAGGGAGGAAGGAAGGAAGGGGGGAAGGAAGGGGGGAAGGAAGAGGGGAGGGAGGGAGGGAAGGATGGAGGGAGGGGGAGAGGGAGGGAGGGAGGGAGGGAGGGAGGGAGGGAGGGAGGGAGGGAGGGAGGGAGGGAGGGGGAGAGGGAGGGGGAGAGGGAGGGGGAGAGGGAGGGGCCAGGAAGCCCAGAGGCTTAGCCTGTCTCTTTCCCACAACATATCCAACAAGCTAAGCAACAGTGACAAAAAGAGTGAGCGTGAACCTGTACAATTTGCTGAGAGTTGCAGATGAACAGCCACCCTTCCCAGCAAGCAACCTCCAGCCCTCAGTCCCCACGGAGGGTAAAGAGGCAGAGCCTGGGCTGCCTGTTGCACGCTCTCTGCCCAGCTGTAGCACACTGCACCAAGAACAGACAGCTGGCTGGATGGAGCAGACACACACAAAAAAGAAGCCCAGAGAAGACGCCATGACCCCTGAGAGGGTAAAACAATGGTTTCATATCTAACACAATAGAGTTCTGGCCCCAAATACATGAGCAATTGTCATTTCTAATTATGGGTTCCTCTCCCTGCATAGGCTGTGGAGAGTTTCTCTTCTAGAAACTCCCTTCATAATGCTAGTTCCACAGTGTCTTGTTCATCTTGGTCATCACTGTGTCCCCAACTCCTAGAACAGTGCCTAGGATATTGCAAGTACTCGGTATGTATTTATTGAATGAACTAATGCACCAAAGGACTTAATGAAAATAGATAATCCTAAAGCTCCAAAGTTGGCAGAGAGAGAGTGGTTTCATTTTTGAAAATCCACTCAACGACAGGATATGAACGTCTGAGACCTCTCATACTGGGGATGTGTGATTGGGATACAGAATATTCTTGAAAAATTTAAACAGACTTTAAAATCTTCATGATTGGCATCACCTATGCCTAAATGACATCCTGGCATAAGCATCCGGGTAGCTGGGGATGGGATACTTGAATGGGTTTGCTCTGTCCAGAAAATCCAAGAGAACCCTTGAGTGGAGTGTGTGATGTACAAACACATAAGCATCCAGAAGCCCAGGAATATGCAACAAAACTGAGAGCTACTCTCTTTTGGGTGAAGTCAGCTACATTACCCAAGAAGCAGAGCCACAAATGATTTCTTGAAGGAACTGGAAATGGAGTATGGTCAAAAATACAGCGATTTAACCCAGTCCAACAGATGAAACATCATCTTTTTAAAAATCTGACTGATCTCTCTCTGTCCCAATAGGAATGTTTGAGACAATCTAATTGTATGTTGAGCAACCATCACTGAGAGGAAACAAAGATGTGAGCCTGGGGCAGAACTTTATCAATGGCCTTGACAGGCAAAAAGACAGACATAAAGTGTCAATGGTCGCTGCCTCATTATAGACTGTTTTATGTCTGTCTTGCATAGTGCTCTTTGGTCCTTTCTTCCCTGTTCACGGAGAGTTTTTTCTTTCTGGTCTTTCAGAATAAATTCTAGAGAAGGAAGGGCAGGTGTAAGGGGGAAAACCTATATTCTGTATTGTTTCTTGACTCAACTAGTAAAAATCCTTTTCTGAGTTAAAAGTTATTATGATGATGCGTTTGTGGCTACCTTGCTGGAGAAAATAAAATAAATTTTAAAAGGCTGGCAGACAGAGGGAGACGCTGATATCTGGATTTTTGACACAGCCTTTGCATTCTCATTGTTGCATTGTCTTTTTGGATAACTCCTGATTTACAATGCAACTGGAGAACCATAGAAATGTTAACGGCAGCAGGACAGCTCTGAGGATGGCAAAAATGTTTGCTAGCTATTGTCTTTAAATTTGGTTAATTATGGAAGCACTGCTTCTCCCGGTTCATTTCAGATGGGACCACCACTGGGGGAGGTCAGGGTGACCTGTATTGTCTAGTTAGAAAGGCAACTTTCATAATTTTGCCGCATTTCCCCCTCGGTTCACCTTTTAAAGGAAGGGACAGATTGTAAATTAAAATTCTCAGCACTAGAGCTCAATAGCAAACCTTAAGGTGAGTCACTGTCTTTTGTTTTGTATTTAGATAGAAATTGTTGCTCATGTTTACATGGGTTTTTTTCATTGCGTGCTGCTCATTACCGTAAGGGAGCGACTGAGTACTGCAGTGGTTATTAGTAAGGCTGGTGATGAGGTTACTGAACCATTTGGAGTTGACTTTCCTTTTGTGTGCATAATTATAGGGGCTTATTTACAATCTTTTTTTTTTTTTTTTTTTTTTTTTTTTTTGCTTTTTAATGAGTCACATTTTTATTCTTTGTTTCCTCCCCAGTGAAGGTTATGATTTCTCCATCCTTAGTATAAATTATTATTTGGAGTGCTCCATTATTCCCTGGAATGCTAGAATTAAAGAAAAAAACTTCAAAACTAAATAAATAAAGAGCTCCCCTCCCAGCAGTAACGCTCCCTGATCCGGATAAGCCTGCAGCGGAAGGCACAGGGCCGGCTGTTTTTCAAGGCTCAGTTTCCCGCTCGCATGGCGTATTACGTTGTAAAACATCTTATTTCCCCTCTAACGTCTTAAATTGCTCCAGATGCTTCTTAACCATAAAAAAACATAATGATAATTTTTTTTAAAGCTGCATCATCTGTTTCCATATCCGACTTCCCTGAGATATGGAGGTTAGTTCAGGAAGTTTGAATCAGGCACAAGATTACGTGCATGGTTCATTTGCGCAGAAACAGAGACGAGGCCAGAGAGCGTCACAGTGGCAATGACTGACTAAGCGCCTCACCTTAGCAGAGAGCCCTCTAAATGCTCTGTGACACGATCTCCTCCTGGGCAAAACGGCAATGATCACAGTGCCCACCACCTGGGCTTGGAAGGATTCAATTCGTTCATCCACATAAAATATTTAGAACCCAACACCAGGCACATAGGTGCTTGATGAACGTAAACTATTGTTTCCTAAAGTTTGCTCACTGTCCCTTTGGTAGATGTGAGGTGGTTTGGGGGGATTCATAGAGGAATTTTTATTTTCATGTTTAGTGTGCATCAATTAGAATGCCCTTGGCTATAAATAGTAGAGATTATTTGTGAACAGTAATCTTCAACTAATAAAATTTTAAAGTAAAACTTGCCTTAAAATGGGAGTTAGCAAACTATAGCCTGCAAGTCTAATCTGAACCGCTGTCTGTTTCTTATGATCTGCAAATCAAGAATGGTTTTTTGCCCTACTGGGCATGTGTGGCTCAGCAGTTGAGCGTCCACCTAGGATCCAGGCGATTGGGGTTTGATTCCCAGTCAGGGCACATGCCCAGGTTGCGGGCTTGATCCCCAGTCGGGGGCGTGCAGGAGGCAGCTGATCAATGACTCTCTCATCACTGATGTTTCTCTCTCTCTCTCTCTCTGAAATCAATAAAGATATATTTAAAAAAAAAGAATGGTTTTTACCGATGAATATTCATAAACGGTGTGGTGATAGAGAGAACACTTTAAAAAGCCTATTCTCACTCGTATATCCCTACTATAAAAGAATTACACTCTATTAATTATTATTGCATTTTGAATTTCATCAATAAATAATTGATGGGAATATGTTTTGCCTCTTTTTATCGAAATACCCTTGATGTTTGCCTCTTGGCCAGTAAAGCCTAAAATATTTGCTATCTGGCCGTTTCCAGTCTCTCATACAGTAAGCCACTCAGAAGTAGAGCAACTCTCAGTTGGTTAAGAGCGTGGTTCTGTGACTCATCAACACAGAGATTCTCTTCTTGTGTCCACTCTGCTGTCCTTAATGTGTGAGCCTTCCCTGCAGACTGGCTTCTTTTGGTCACAAGGTGAGTTTCTGCAGCTCCAGATGCAGAAATAGCCTCTTCTGATGTCTGCTTAAGAGGCATTCTGTCCTAGGAATAAGAAAACTTTTGCCAGAAATCCCCCAGCAAAACTCCTTATGGCTCACTGGCCAGAATGGGGTCATATGACCACCCCTGAACCAATCACTAGAGAAGGAAATAGATTTTGATAACTGGCTTAGACTAATTCTGCTCTACCTTCTCGAACTGGGAATGAGGTCAACTTCTCTTGAAGCACATTAGTGCATGGAGAAAAGAACTGACAACTCAACACTCCGGGGTTCTGTTAGAAAAATGGAAGGAGGATATGGACATTGGATAAGCAATTTATAGCACGTTTATTTCTTTAAATATGTACTAGAAAGAAATAAAATTAGCACATTGAGCCATGCTTTCGAAGCTCTTATTACTTTAGATAAGGCCAAATTTTTGCTCTATTTAAATAAAAATATTAATTAAATAAGAACATAGTAAGGAAAATGTCATGGAAAAAATAGGAATGTGTTACACAAGGGGTTAAATCACAAAATGTCTAAGATTTAGACTGTTCTGTATGTTGACCAATGTCTCTGCTATGTCTTTGGCTTAAGAACTCCTATTGATTCTTCAGAGCCCAAGTCAATTGTTATCTCCTCACCGGAGTCTTCCCCCATCTCCTATTCTTTTTATGCTCCTGTAGAAGCGGTTTCTCCTAGAGCACTGTCTTTTTCTTCTCTTTCTTACATTATGTAATTATGTATTCTCTCCTGATTGAGAACACACTGTTTATCATTCAGCCGTTCATCAAACACTTGTTGAGCACCACTTACATGGCTCACAGGGAAAATTTTTATGTTCATTTCTAGCCCTGGCAACTATAGCACGACATATGCGAGGTACTTATAATGTGCTTGCTGTACACATGAAGGAAGAATTGATCAGCCAAATAATTTCATGAATTGATAGTAACTATCTATGCAAGTTTAGCAAAGGGGAACACACATTTTGAACACCCAGCACTTTAGCAATTTTTTATTTAATTCAAAAGGAAACCAACCAATCTCAGTACATCTCTGAAGTCGGCATCACTTTTAGAAATAGGCTAAGACGAAATGTCTCTATAGCAGACTGGATTAATATGTGGGTAACTGGAGGTAAGACCTTTTGCCTCAACCATTGATTCTTTATTATTTTACTCTACCTTAAGAGTGTCTGTTCCTTTCCTTTCCTTGTAAGGGAACCCAAAGCAAACTAAAAATGGACTCGCCATTTAAAAATAATGTTATTTCTAATTTATGTGATTAAAATTTTAAAAATTAAAATTTGATCACTTTTCTACTTCCTTAGAACATTTTGGTGACATTTCATTTCTCTCTGGACAAAGGCAGGAACTTTCAGGATGGCTTTCACAGACGTGGTAATTTCACCCAAAGGTTGCTTTCTTTCCAGCTTCACATCCCTTTCTCCCCACCTTTCTCTCTCTGCTACAGCCACACTGGTTTGCTCTTGTATTTTACAGATGAAGCTGCTCCCACCTCAGGACCTTTGCTCATGCTTCCCCCCTGCTCCTAACACTTTCCAACTTTTATTCATCTCTGAGGTCTCAGGTTAAGTGTTACTTTTCCAGAGAAGCCTTCCTGGTCTCTCCAAGCTAGACCAGGCTCAAATATCACATGCCTTCTTGGCCCCTGTATTTTTTTCTTCAAAACAATTATCTAACTTTTAATTTAAATTCATTGTTTGTATAATTATGTGTTTGACTTATGTTTTCCTTATAAAAACAGTGAGGAAAGTGTGCGTTGTGAATTGCTACATCTGCAATACTTAGAATAGAGTCCACCACATAGTAAGTCCTCAACAAAGACAGGTTGAACAAGCAAGTAAATGAGCCTGTCTACAGAGCAGTAATGTCAGTGCTCAGGGCCAGTCAGATTCCTCCAGGACCCCACAAATCCCAAAGTCACTCTCTCACGACAACAAATACTCATTTCTGCATCCACTCAGCAAACACTCCCTGAATGCCTGCCGTGTGCCAGGATTCTGTAGCCAGGGGAGACAGAGCCTCGTGGGGCTTCCATCCTAACAGGGAGACCAAAAACGAACAAATGGGCAAATGAACACACAACAAAATACCAGATAACAGCACAGACTATGAAGATGGCACAGGATTGTCTTTGAAAATGTGTCTCTGTGGCGGCGCTGGTGCCCTTTTCCAAAACACTTGACTTTCTGTGCTTTAAAAAGTAACAGGCACCATAGATGCAGCAAGGATCTGAGCTTCGCCCGCCTCGGAAGGATCCTTTGCAATGGCCCCAGGAGCCTGTTCTCCTGAGGATCTCCTTCCTAAGTGGGAAGCAGACAACCAATCATCTATTTCAGGGTTAATTTAACTTTTCAAACTGCAAACTCATCTAAGGCACCATCCACCTCCGCAGTAATTCACGGGGCTGCCAGGTTCTAAGTGCCGCCGTGACGGCCGGTGTTCAACTCCTTACCCACGCTTCTTAAAAGATGGCCACCCTGGGGTTTACAGCAAGCCTATATAGTCGTATATTGAAGCCGGGCTGATTTATTTCCATGTTTCTGACTTGCATTCATCACCTTTCGAACATGGCCGCTGTGTTCCATGCTTAATAAAGCACCGAGCTTGGGAAGCAGGCCCAGGGAGACGCGGACAAACACAGCAGCGGTGTCACTTTTCGGTACCGGTGAACATCTCAGTCTTCTGAACATCAAGTCTTAACTGGAAAAATACAAAACAACCTTTTTCCACCCCCCCTTTTTGGCCTCCTTTCTGCATTTGCTGAACTCAGACCCTGGTCAAGCGGTAATTTTTTACAGAGAAAGAAAGTGTGCAGAGGGAGGGGTGAGGTGCAGTAAATAAAATCATTAGTTCCGTTTCTCACAGCTTTGTCTCCAGCGACTGCCATCCCCGTGGTAATAGCCTGTCTGTGGTTTTGACCCAATTCTTAGAGCCTTCTTATGGTGCTCCACCAATTCATCTAATGGTTCATTAATTGCAAATATCTGAAATCATTAGAACCTGATTGAGCACAGAAGCATCAAACCTTCCAAAGCTGTAACTGCTTAACCAGCAAATGGGCTCATTGCAAAGGAATGTCGATGTTTATAGTAGATGTAACCCGAACTCGGGTGTTCATTGACACATTGTTCCATTTGTATACAACCGCCCTGGCATCTATCTGTTCAAGAGAGCATGATTTATCCAGTGCTATATCCTGGAACTGACAGGCCAAAGATTAGAGCTTAACCCAGATGAAAGGCGAGGCTGTGTGTATTCCTAAAACAAATATTTAGTATCTGACAAGCTCTGGTTAATATTAATTTGTGATAGAAGGCAGTCAATTTAAGCTCAGCTCATGCCAAAATCTATTTGGGTTTTGTAAATCATTTTTCAGGATTACAGTGTAGAGAATCAGACAGAAAGGAGACTTCCCTAAAATTAGAAATCTGCAGATCTGGACAGAGCTTTCAGGAGACATCCAGCCAAGAGTTATAAACGGGCAGCCCGCAAGCATGAAATCCTCCTGTAGATATGTTTTCTTTGACTAGCACAGTGTTTTAAAATAATCGTTTTTAATTATTTGCCAAGTCTGAATTTCTGACTTTTCTTGCAGATCTGGCAATACTGGGCCCAGGTTCCCACAGGCAGCAGCCAGCTGGAGCTGAGGAGAGGCCGTCCCTGCGGAAGGGGCACATGTGTGCCATTTGGCCAGAGTCCCCCCTCCCCATTATTTATACTTTCCCACCTACACCTGCCCCCTGTTCATCTGACAGGTAAGGAAGCTGATGTCTAGAAAGGGACAAGGATTGTCCAAGGACATGTGTTTGGTTAGTATCAGAGCTGGAGCGAGACCCCAAATCTGATTCTACTTTGTCGTTTAGTTCATGCCATTCCACACAGATACGCTCATGGTCTGGAGAAGAAAAATTTTACCCCGGTGTTTAGGGAGTTTTCAAAGGCAGTAGAGTATGGCTGGGACATTAGCATTATTATCAACCACTCTTCTCTAGGTCTCCTGTGTTGTTACTTCCAGAGATCTGAATAAGTGTCATTAGGCAAAGCTGCAAAAATCCATGAAGACCTCCCAGTCTGCGCAGCGCAGCCGGGCGGGCGGGGCCTTCTGCACTGGGACACTGTGGTGCCCGCCTAACCCCGTGCGGGCTCTGTGACAGTGAGCACGGCTGCCCTCCCTGGACACCTGCCGTGTTCCAGACTATGTCTGTCCACTTTTCTTCGTCTCATGCACAACAATCCTCAAAGGCAAGTGGATTGTTCTCACTTCACAGATGAAGAATTTTAGTTTCAGGGGGACCGAGCAGCTGGAGCAGGATCCGGCTGGATCCTGAATGACGGAGCTAGAATTTGAACGCAAATCTATGGGGTTCGAGCCCTGGTGTTGCTACCGCATCCCCTACTGGCTGGCTGCTGCTGAGTTGAGCTTGTGTCCCATCCGCCTACACAAAAAACAATGCTTGTGTGTCATATGTGGCTCAGAGTAAGTAGGCAAAGCAAACAGGAGAGGCGCACAGTCGAGAATGGGTTAAATTTTCTGTTAGAATTGGTTAAAAAAATGAATTCTTTGCATTTTTAAAATGTGTATTGGAAGCAGATTTCTCGGTGTGCAACAAAAACATTTAGGCTCCCCTGTCATTTAGGTGAATTTTGTTTGCATGCTCTCCTCATGGAATACTGATGTTAATTTTTGGTTAAGTTTAATCTTACGGAGAATAAAGCAATTTGATAGAATAAGTAACCTTTCATTAAAGTTCAATGCCGTACTTAAGGAAAATGGGACCGTGTGCATTAATTGATAGTTGACAGCTATTATTTCCATGAAAACCTTTTATAGTAAAATTTCTATTTGATGGATGGGAATTTATAAAATTTGCATTTCACTGAGCTGGATTCAACTGGAAGTACTGGAGATGTATTTCTTCTTCAAACAATTTTCCATCTTTACATTTTTATTAAACATTTATTAATGGATGGAATCTTAATTTAAAGAGTATAGCACAGACTTTATTTAATAAGTCAGGTTTATTAGTGCATGAACACAAGTACTACCCTGTATTTGACTTTGATAAAACATGACTATGAGTATATTTATCCATGGAGACTTAATTAGTACAGTTGAGTTTGGGGCAAATTACTTAATAAAGAATTTTACTTTATTTTACTTTATTAAATTCACAGTAAATTACATAAATATCACTGGGAATTTTTCTTCCAGCCAAGAGTTTAGAAGGAAATAATATCTCAGATTTGGCATATTTGACTGAAATTAGAGAAATGAGGTATGGAATTCTAATTTTATTCAGATTCTGCCCTACCCACCTCTTTACAAATATGAGGATGCTTGAGACACTACAATTCAGCCTGACATTGTTATCCAAGATTTTACAAATGAGATGATATTAACATAAAAGATATTTTTCTCCCATTAATTCTGATCAAAATATTAGTAAGATTTCCCATGGTTTCCTAAAAAGCACTCATGTTGAAATTGCTGTTACTGTTTAAGAGATGAGGAAGTTGAGGACAAGAACGGTGAAGGTGAAGTTCGTTGGAATTGAACTCATTCGAAAATATGTAAAGATCACCCTGGCTGGATGGCTCAGTTGGTTGGAACGAACCAAAAGGTTGCAGGTTCGATCCCCGGTCAGGGCGAGAATGAGAGACAACTGATCAATGCTGCTCTCTCACATCAGTGTTTCTCTCTGTCACTCTCCCTTTCTCTCTCTCTAAAAAAATCAATAAAAACATATCTTTGGGTGAGGATTTAAAAAAAAAAAAAAGATTATGTCAAGATCAAACTCTAGGTGGAGGAAGGTATATGGGGGATGAATGGGAATGGAAAAAAAATAAAATAATAAAATGGAAAAAAAATCTAGGGTTTGAGATCTTTTTTCAAAATGTAGCCACCAGGTTAAAAGCCTTCCCTTATGCATCTCCCTGTACCTGGAATGTCCTTCTCTCTCCAGGTAGACCTCGTTCCGTGACATCCTTCAGGGTTCAGGTGAAGTCCACAGACACGACATCCTGGGCCACCCTATCTAGCTGAGCAATCCCTGCTGTAACCTACCACTGCGCAGCATGTATCACAGGTGACAATTACACAGTGGTCTGGGTACCTTTCAGTTGTGTGTCTCCCCTATTAGATGTTTTGATCTCCATGACAGCAAGGATGCTGTCTAATTTGCTTATTGCTCTATGTACTCAGTACATGGTACGGAGCAGGTTAAACCTCTCATCAAATTGTTGAAACTCAGAGCTCAAAATTAATTTCTTCATCCACAAAGTAAATTTCCTATGAGACCAAGATTCCTCGTTTGTGTGATAAGGCACAGTTTCTTTCTGTCCTCCACAAATTGGAAGAGAGAAATCTGTTCGAGATATTTATATGAGCTGCTTAAAAGTCCTCACGATGTGACACAAATCAGGAAGCTGAGCATCTCTTCTCAGAGGTCCCATTCATTTCCCCAAAAGCACTGATGTGAGACCAGCCCTCACTCCCAATCCATGGGGCCTAAAGTGGGCTGTTCTGAACCACTTCGAAAGAAACTCTCCGTTTATTTTCCCCCTCAGTGACATTGCCACCCCAAAAGTAATTTAACAGGAAATACAGTGCAACTTAGTAAACATGATAAGAAATATAGAAATATCTCATGATGATATCATTTATTCTAAAGGACGTGTTGCTACATGAAGAGAACATGAAAAAAATTTCATAAGGAAATGGGCAACTGTGCAATTCCCAAGAGAACTACTCTGTGTTCATATTTAAGGGCCAGGATAGCTGAAGGGTAATTAAGTTCCTGTGAGTTATAAATGCCTGTCTTTTCAAGGCATTTCCCTCTTCCTTTGGTATCTTTTTTTTTTTAATATATCTTTATTGATTTCAGAGAGAGGAAGGGAGAGGGAGAGATAGAAACATCAATGATGAGAGAGTCATTGATCTGCTGCCTCCTGCACGCCCCCGACTGCAGATCGAGCCCGCAACCCGGGCATGTGCCCTGACAGGGAATCGAACCCCGATCACCTGGATCCTAGGTCGATGCTCAACCGCTAAGCCACGCCCAGCCGGGCCCTTTGGTATCTTTTCTAAAGTTGGATTATTAATATAAATAGATAGCATCTCACCTCAGGAACTGCAAATAAGTAAGAACTTAGTAACATGAACTAAAAAAAATCAACTCTGAGTTCATTTAGTTCTTACAGATATAATCTTGTCATCAGGCCAAGGCCAACATAATTTTTTTAAGGGCCAGGTAGCAAATATTTTAGACTTCCCAGGCCACTGAGTTTCAGTCACAACCACCCAACTCTGCCCTGTAACATCGAAGCAGCTATCGATGGTGACTAAATGAATGGACATGACTATGTTCTAATAAAGCTTTATTCATTAAAAAAAAAAAAAAAAAGGTGGCTGGTTACAGTTGACCAACCTCTGGTATAGGCTAAAGTTTTGGATAAAGCCAGATTTTCTAGTGAGGAGTTAATAAGTGCTCACATCTGGGAAGGCCTGGAATTCCCCCCAAAATGCTTCTTCCCATTGATGGATGTCTGAAATCACACTTTAAAGATTCCAACTCTTTTCCTATTAATATATGTTAATAGGTATTCACCTGGGAAGCAGAAAAGTGTTGTGCAGTCACATATGTCTGGGATGCTGGATCAACAAATTTAAGCAGATTTATTTACTACAGAACTTTTGAGAGCTTTTAATATGCTAATGTGCCTCAAAAATAGGGGAAGGAAGAGCCTAAGCATTTTTATATGTATTTAACTACAAAATCCTTTTATGAGGGCATTTGCAGGACTGTTTTCCACCAAACACATCTTGGGAAATGCTGTTTTAAGATTAAAATGCCATGGGAAAGGGGCAAAAATAATGATAATTATCACCCTGGCCAGTGTGGCTCAGTTGGTTGAGTGTCATCCTATGTACAGAGAGATCACCAGTTCCATTCCTGGTCAGGGCACATGCCTGGTTTGCAGGCTCAGTCCTCAGTAGGGGGCGTTTAGGAGGCAGCTGATTGATGTTACTCTCTCTCTCCCTCTCCCTTCCTCTCTCTAAAATCAATAAAAACATATATTTTTTAAAAAATAAAAATGATAGTTACTATTTATTGAACCCTTATTACATATGATTACATATGCATATTTCATTCAATTGTGGCAACCACCCTATGTATTATATCACTCTTTATAATTAGGAATATTGAAATGTCAACAGGTTAAGAAACTTTAATTTTTGGTTAAGACGAGAACCATATGACTTCACTCATATGTGGGATATAAAACAGAAAGCAACAAACAAACAAAAACTCATAGACACAGACAATAGTATTGTGGTTACCAGAAAGGAAGGGAGGTGGGGGAGATAGAAGAGGGTAAATGGGGTCAAATATATGATGATGGAAGGAGCCTTGGCTTTGAGAGGTTGAACACAATGCACTATACAGAAGATGTAATACAGAACTGTATTACATTCAAGTGAAACATAATCTTATGAACCAATGCCACCCCAATAAATTTAATTTAAAATTTTTCTAAAAACAAAGCCTTACAGATCTGGGTCAAGGAGTTGTTATATCTCCTATACTTGAGGTATGTCAGCCTGGTGACATTTAGGGCTATTCACCAATGTTTCAGCACCCCTTCCTTTTTGGAAAATGGTAGAATTGTGTGCCTCTGCCTCCTTCCTTTAAATTCATCAAGGTCCTAAGACTTGCTTTAGCCAATGGAATATGAGCAGAAGTGGAATATGTCACTTTCAGGGTGATTTCTTTGGAAGAAAATGAATAAGCAGCCGTGTTCTGTTCTTCCCCTACTGTGACAACCCACAACCATGCAGGTAGGAAAGGCTCTGTCAACCAGTCTCCTCTGTGAGGAGAGTTAAGGAAGAACCTCCCCAGCTCACTAGAAATAGACATAAAACATGAGCAAGAAATCAACCTTCATTGTTTACAAGTCACTAAAATTTGGGGGATGTTTATTACTGCAGCACAACCAAGCTTGTCCTGGCTGATGCAGGCAGATTGAGCCAGTCTATGTGGATATTGTAGGAAAGCTGTAGGACCCAGGGATGTCAGAGATTTTTTACGATCTTTTTAAATAACAGAGTCCTCTGAAGAGCATAGTTTCAGGTGCCAGCTTGGAACAGATGAGAACATAAAAGCAGTAAATTCAGGCCTAAGGATTCTAGAAGGTAAGGCGAGCATCATGACAGGTATGCTTGTCTTTTTCTGACAGGAAAAAGTATACACCTCCATTCAGAGACAATACTTTTTATCCCCCTAGGACTGAATTCAACTGGACTTGTCCTATGGGGGTTTGTTTAAAGGAAAAACAGAGTGAACACTATCTCCCGCCACAAAAATCACAGAACCGCTGTAAAACTGGACAGTCCTTTCAGTGACCCCCATGCCGAAGGGAACAGCATATCCTAACATGCTCAGGCAGTGAAGGCATTTTCTATGAAAAGCTGAGACAACAGGGATCGAGCAAGTTATTTTCAGATGACCTGAGTCAGTGGTTTCAATCACTCCAAAACCATTTTCACACATTTCTTCCATGCCCACTGCTCTCTCTCCTTCACTGAATATTTTCCTTAAATTGATTCTCACTTATTTCCTTAATTAAATTTATTTTAACAGAAAAAAGAATTGATTTGAGCAGTATAAATTGAAAACAAGTATCTTTAGTTGTAAGTAAAAATCAATGGAAAGTCCCCATAAAGATAAGTAAACAGGAAAAGAAAAAAAAATCGAATTATTCCATTTTATCTGGATATCGTAACTTGCTAAACTTGATATGCCTGAGGCTGGCTGGCTTGTTATTACAAAATGATAGCATCAACCTGAGTCTTTCTCCTTCACTAACGAGAAGGATAAAGGGAATAATTTTAATACTCAGCAATGCAAGGCCCTCCTTACAACCCTTGCAAGTGCTCTCTGTGGGCTGTGCCCCGCGTTTGGGGAAATACTGATTGTGGTGGCCGTGAGAATGGACCTCTCAGATTTCTGAGTGGGGGCGGCATGAATGACTGACGAGCCCAGATGCTGCACTCTGAAATCCATCACTATATTCTCACGGAGCCCACACATCCCACAGGCCACTCCCAGCCAAGGACTGAGGGCAGCTGGGTGCCCAGGCAAGGAGACATGGCTGTCTTCTGACAGCCACTGCGGCTCACCAGCCCTGTCATACATCCTTAGAACTGCACTGCCCCAAAGAAGCCCCTACCCAACCTCTCTCTCTCACGAGGACCAGGCCACACTGCTGCCTGGCCCTCCCACGTTCCTTGGTAGGTGTCCCCTAATCAGTTCATGTGTGTCTAACCTCCTCACTTCTGCTCCTCAGAGAACCTAGGCTCACGCGTGGACATTCCTGATGCATCTTCTGGAGACAAAATGAACAGACAGGAAAATGTCCCACTAAATTGTTTTGTTCAAGCATCACTGTCCCCAGTAAATCTCAGACAGGATGAATCCCGACTAATCTTCCCCAAAGCAGGCACAGTGCAGATAGTCTTATTGTAGCATAAAGTAAAAGCCTCAAGATCTGCGGGTATCTTGGATTAAGGAAGCAAAGATGACATTTTATGGTAGGAGTTTAAAAGCTGCATTTATATCTTTCCACCAAACATTAGGTGAATGTCTGCTTACCTTTTAAGACCCAGCTCAGACAGTCCCTGCTCTGAGAAACCTTCCTCACCTGACCAGCAGCACTGGTCCTACCTGCCTTGCGTCCCCACAGGTCCCATCGGCACACCCTTTCCTGAAAGCACTTCCCACGCTTTACTGTATAATGAGAGTGGCATCATATCTTGTGAGAATCAGGTTGAAAGTCAGAGCCTGGAGCAAAGAGTATGTCAGGAAACATTATCTTTCAAAATCCCTTAAGAAGGTCTCGCTATGCAGATGGATGTACAGTTCCTCAATGAGCCCAGCATGGCTGGTTCTTCCTCCCATATTTGACCAAAGCAAAGTAGTTGGCTTTCATTTAAGGACCAGAGTGCATGAAAAACAGGATAGTCCAGGGATGTAAAGTACAGCATAGGGAATATACTCAATAATATTGTAATAACTATGTATGATGTCAGATGGGTACCAGATTTATTGGGGTGATTACTTCGTAAGGTATATAAATGTCTAATCACTGCGTTGCACTCTTGAAGCTAATATAATATTGTATGTCAACTATAATGAAAAAATAAAACTTATTTTTAAAAAATAGAGCCATGATGAATCTATAAATGTGAGAATCACGCCCAATACGAGTCCCCGAGAGGCGCGCACAACCTAAGGCGCACCGAGAACACCCTGCTTCCGGGCCCCTCCTCACATTTCAGCCAGGATCTGCATTTATTGAGTGAAATGGCAGCCCTGGCCAGTTAAAAAATTATCTCTCTTACTTTTTAAACTTCATGTATAGCTGAATTCACAAAGGTTAAACTTAGTTTCTACTATAACATCTGATTCTCTCACTTAAGTCCACTTGACTGGAAGCTTCCTAGCATCTACCAGAGTGTCTGTACACAGCTGGCAGTGAAAATATGAGGAAAGGAGGGAGGGAGAGAGGGAGAGAGGGAGGGAGGGAGGGAGGGAGGGAGGGAGGGAGGGAGGGAGGGAGGGAGGGAGGGAGACATGAAAGGAGGGTTGGATCCAAGAACTGGACACCAACAAATTCATTCCTGAAAGGTGTCTTACCCCAGAAGGAGACCCCAAGACAAGGACTGGAATGGAAGGAGAATGTGGCAGGGGCAGGGATGCAAGCCTTTCCCTAAAGAGTCAGTGAATGAGCAGGTGACTGCTGTGGTAACAGGGGCCCAGTCCTGCTGAGGACTCCTGGGAGGTGGTGTAGAGCACAGCCTAAAAGTCTCCTACTTAAGGGGCAAGGAGGCCACAGTATTTACCCGCCAGCTCCTCCCACAGAACAGGCCAACATTCCTGCGGGGAGGGAGACCCCTCGGGCTGAGATCTGCAGCAGGACACCATAGTCGTGGATAAGAAGGGTGACTACTGAGGGACCCTGGGCGGGACACACACATCCATTGCCACAGAAGGTGTTCCCTGTTATTTCAATCTGTTCTCTTTCATTCCAAAGAGAAGAATTTTATTCTTTAATTTTGTCTCACCCAATGAGCACTGTCAGTTACAACAAGGATGTCAGAACTTGAACACCTTGGGGTTCTGAAATTTTTTCCTTTGCAAAATATCCCTCACTTGTGATTGCAAGTTAACAATGAGCTTAAATTATGTCACCTGTGTCTCACTCATAAGCAATCTCTTTGCAATCTGTGTATGAATGAGTGTGTTTGTTTTTAAAGCAATTTTTGAAATAAAAAAAATCTGTAAGATTCTAACTTCACTCTTATTTTAAACACATATAAATATATATACTAAGTCTATAAAATTGTATAATGTTGTTTCCAGTAACTAGTTGCACAGCATTCTTGACTGCTAGCATCATTCACATATAAATGTTTATGCTACATGGAATTTTTTATTAGTTCAAACATATCTACAGAGTGAAATTAAGATTTTACAGTCTTGAAAAGAATTCTCCCTCATTGACCATTAAGAAGTTATCATGAGGAGGTGTTTGTTAGATTAAAGGTAAAAATTAAAGATCACAAGATCCCGAGGCAAGCAGCCTTTCCTTTCAGTTTTCACATACATGCCAACACTTGACTTATAAATAGCGGACTGGAGAAGCTAGGAGACAAGTTACATAATTCTGATTTAATGTCCTGGATTTGGACAGCCTGTTCTGAAGTTGTGAAAACCAAAATGGAGATTCTTTCCCCACAAACAATGGAATATGAATTTAGAACATCTACGGTTTTGTTACACTTTGAGCATCAGTATTTCCAGCCTGTTCGCTGGCCCAGCCCCAAATAAATTCTTCCCTTGAGAATTTTTGTGCAGATCGTGCATCGGAATACTGATTCTCACCAAAATCCCAGTCCACATCAGCGTCCATTGTGTGGCAAGGTTCAGAAAAGTATAGTTTCCTTTAAGCAAAAGCTGCATGTGAACCCCAGGTCTCTGTATTCTGCTAGCGGGAAGGAAGTGGGGAGCTCACTCTCTGGACGGATGCCTCGACCTTGCAGCCCTCCATGACTCACCCCTTCAATCTCTGCCTTTGAGCTTCAGACCCGTGCCCTGAACCCTCACCACTGCCCCATGGACCCCTCACTAAAGAAATAACAGCAAGTTTTAAAACTCACAGATGCGTTTGTTGCCTGAGAGCATGCGGTGGTGCATTTTGTGGTAAAGACTAGACTTGCTTCATTGTGACTGCCCCGTAGGGACAGGATGGACCCTCCCTCAAAAGCAGGTAAAGACTGATGTCACCGCACACATTCTACAAGGGTATGAAGAAGTTCACTACTTATATAAGGAGGCATTCTGGGGAGAGCGAGGGAGGCTCCCAGGACCACGTGAGAGGCTCCTTGTGTGGTTCCTGCCAGCACCAAGCAGGAACTACCCGGCTTTTCTATCAGCTTGCTCAGATATGGGGCAGCAGGAGAAGATGGATGAAAAAGTGGGCAGCAGTCAAACATCCAATAAATGGAATCAGACTCTTCATTACAGCTTCCCAATTAAGTCAGGTTTGCACCTACTGATATAATGACAGATGATAAAACACAGTTAGGATCTGCTGTATTCCAGGTATGCACCCCTTATATACATCATTTCACTGAATTCTCACAGCCACCCTGAGACTCCGTGCCTTTGTTTGGGTTCCCCCCCACAAGAGAATTTTGGAGATTTGAAAAGAAGTCGTTTAAGCAGTTAGGGCAGAAACATGGTGAAGGATTGGGAGTGGGGCCAGGGAAGGGAGGAAAGTCAGGAAAGGGTTATGTGGAACTCAACCCAACCCAGGCCCCTCTAAGATGTGTGGGACATACTCGGTGTTGGCTCCCTGGGTTGTGAGGAAGCCGGGATGTTTATCCACCATCTCCCACCCTCATCATATGGAGGTCACACCTGGGGGCATCCCCTCCAACACCCCCAGCTGTGCAGAGAAAGCCTCCAGCAGAGAGACTCTGGTGCCTGAAGTCAGAAGCTCTTCCAAGGTGAACCAGGGAGAGACATGGACAAGGCGGCCACTGCCTGCCTGCAGAGAGAAACTCCTGTCACCCCCATTTTGCAGATGGGGATGTGAAGGCTCAGAGAGGAAACAATATGATAAAGACCTGGAACTAAAACCCAAGACCATCTGACTTCTGAGCCACTGTGGTGAGCAAAACGCACTGAGGGAAGGCAGTTTGGCCACTTGCCGAGAGTGGAAGTGAAATTCACAGGCAGTGCAGCAGAGAGACAAGAACATGCTCTAGCGTCACAGGGTCACTTCAAATTCTAACACTGCCACCTACAAGCTTGGTGACCTTGGACGAGTCTTTTGACCTGCCTGAGCCTTGGTTTCACCATCTACACAGTGGCCAGAACAATAGCACCTTCATCACATGGTTGTTAAAATGAGCTTATTTGGTGCCCAGGAAATGCTGTCTTTTTTTTTTTTAATCTTTTTTTTTACAGGTTTGGCTGACTGTCAATTCAGAAGTTCAGAAGTATCTTGATACCTGATTTTCATTCCAAACCCATAGTTTTAAAAAATAATTCATTTGACCTGGTTTACTTTTTGAAAACCACTTTACATAGTTATATATTTTTAAAAATATACATATCAGCTTTTCTCCTTTTTCCATGTCATTTTCTTAATTTTTCTCTATGTTTCTTGCCCTAACTTCCCAAATCATGGACTTTATTCAAATCCCTCAAGGTCTCCTTTAAGGAGGAAACCAAACAACTGTAAAATACAAAAATGTATTTTTAAAATATGTAACTACATATGCACAGTGGGATAAGAAAACCCGTCCAGCCATGTCCCGGTGCTGGTTTATGGGTTATTTTGGACCCCTCTACTGATGAGATTTATAAGACTTGTCCTTCTGAGTGTCAAGCTAGCATCCAGGACTCCACCCCAGCACAGTTCTCTACTTGGGGCTCCGATTAGGCAACACACTGTGATAGAGGAAAGCAGATAAAAAGACAAGTCACATAAAACTCAGGTTCCTTGGGACTTGGTGTCTGGAGATTCCCTGGCTCCTTTGAGTGGACACGGCATCCAAAAATAAGCCTGTGTGGAGGCAATGGGCTGACCACGGGTTCTGGTTGCATTACCTCGGGACCGTTCTCACCCCCTGGCCCACCCTCCTTTCGCTACGCCCAGTAACAGTAATTAATAGTCAGCTCTCCTGGGAACTCACCGCTGACACTGCTCCACGCACTCTACATGCAGTCACGCACTTAACCCCTACGACAACCGCAGGAGGGAGTTGTTTATTACCCCCATGTTTTATTTGCAGAAACCAGGATATACTAGGAAGTAAGATGACTTCTTTCCAATATCAAGATCTTTCAGATCGTTTGGTTGGCCATTTGTGTCATGGGTGGCCAATCTAATGAAAACCAATGTATCAAGACCAGGCTTTGGACCTCAGATTTGAGATGTTTCCTAAATTTGCCTCCATCCACCTACTTACCCCCCCCCACACACATGCACAAAAAACTCATTGCAACCTTGGTTTAGATTCACTTACCCAAACATAACCCCCCAAAAAGCTTTTGAAAAGTTCACACCAACCCCATGGAGATATCTTTAGTTATTCAAACATAAATAGGAAAGCAAGGCAGAATATGAAAAAAAAAAAAGAAGAAGAAAGGAAGGGAAGGGAAGGAAAAAGGAAAGAAGGGGGAAAGGGGAGGGGAGGGGAGGGGAGGGGAGGGGAGGGGAGGGGAGGGGAGGGGAGGGGAGGGGAGGGGAGGGGAGGGGAGGGGAGGGGAGGGGAGGGGAGGGGAGGGAACCCTGTATTTTGCTGGCTAAAACAGGCATTCCACAAACTGCTTATCAGGTGGGTGTGTTTCTTTAATTAACAAAATCTTTAGAGGTTTCAGCTTAAAAATAAAATACATCTTCTTCATCGGAGGAGGCTATTACCATCTTCCTTTCACACCAAGTAACACCCTCACCTTCTAGCTTTGGATTTCTTAAACAGATTCTGAACACGTCAAAGATGAGTGTTATCGGTCCGCCCTGGATAAGAGACTCTAAGCTGAGCCTGCACTTGCTCTGCATGGTGAGGGATGGAGGTATGCCCTGGAGGAATGCGCTGGATGCTATGGTTAATTAACTAATTTACTCAATCAAGTTTAACAGTGGTTTTAACGTTAATGAGACCATTACATTTTAATATGGAAATAACAGCCTTGTATCCTTAACAATCCCCACAGTCCGCACACCCACCTCCCTCCTCCGCCCACTTCCCACCAGCATTGATGTTGATTTGTGAACTTGAACGCCGGTATAACATCCAGAACTTGTAATACACATGTACCGGGCCCATTACAGAGACAGCCCACAGAAACCACTATTCTGCCTTCTGCTATATATGTGAAATCTGAAAGCACACAGCGGTTGCCACTCGCGGAAAAGCCAAAGTTTTATCATTGGCCGGGTCCTTTCTAGATGGAAGTGCCAATGGGGGCGTTTGATACGGAAAACTGGTGTGAGCCAGGAAGGAACGCAGACCATGTCAGAAAATCCCAAAGGAGAGAAATGAAAGGAGACGGCCCCGCCTGCAACCTGGGTGTCAGTTGTCCTAGGAGCCCTACCCTTGGGCTGCCATCCCCAACTTGGGTTGCATTTAATTGGGCTCCTCTAAAGGCCAGTCTGTCGTTAATAGAACAGCCTTCCAAGCTCTTATTGAGAACTTTTATTATTCCAGATACAGTACTTTGGAGATTAACTAGGAAAAGTTTTACAGGGCGGTGAAGGTAATGAATCATGAATTCTGTGAGGGTGAACCCAACACACAGAAACCAAGTACAGCTGTCTTATATTTGCTCTGTGTGCATTTTGCTACCCGTAATTTTGTCATCAATTTTCATCTTTTGTTTAAACATATTTGTCTTTTGGACAAGATAGGTCATATTTCATAGGTTTGATGAATTTTCTCCTTGGTCCAGTTTTACAGAATTTGCACTTAATTAATTGCCCAACCTTTAATTCGACAGACTGTTTTTAATGGCCGTGTAGCTTCAAAAGCATATACACAGTGGAATTTCGAAAAAGTAATTGTTTTTGTGTCACTTCCAAAGAAAGTCGCAATTATTAAAATGTGTAAATAATTTGTCAAATGCGCAATGGGCAATAATTAGGAAGATATCAAATAAACCTTTAATGGATATTTTTAATTTGGTGTTCAGCAGGAATATTTAAATAATGCAACAAAATATGTCATTTCTCTCCTCAGGACGATAGAAGCCAAATCCCAGTGTGAAAATGTACCTTTCAATTACACAGACTGGGTCATAATGGAGGTGACACTCATAAAAGATTTTCTAGCTCTTTGCAGAGCCATAAACCAGGACCCCCTCCCTCCGGCAGACAGCACAGAATCCAAAAATCTGCCTATCAAAAGCATCATTCGAGCCACGAGGCTCTTCTGTGCCTGGTAAAAGCAGGCAGGAAAAGAGGAGACAAAGGTCAGTTGTTGTCAATTCTTTATCAGTGTGACGGGGCTGGCAGTTTGCAAAGAACAGCCATGTTTCCCTGGCAACTTTGTGTGTGTGCAGACGCGTTCAGTACGCTTTCCCCTTGTTCTTTTCAGACCGTCTTTTTGTGCTGCGGACTATCGCGAATGTATTCTCCCAGTTACACGGACCATTGTGTTAAGAAGACTCAGAGGCTGACATTTTTTGGAGGGGAGGTGTGCTGAGTCGGGGGTGGTAAAAACTGGAGTTCAATCTTGAGCCAGATTGCAAACAAAAAGCAGGAGGAAAAAGGCTCGGTTAGAGAAAACACATTAGACCGAGAGAAAGCTGAACATATCCAGTGTCTAGAAATTGGAGGCTGAGATACCATGGCATTCCTGAAATGGTGCTTTGCAGCCCTGCCTTTATGTCCCCTCCTTGGTTTTGTGACTGTTCCAGAGCCTGGAGTCAATATACTTTTTTAATTTTTATTTATTAATTTTTGAGAGAGAGCAAAGGGAAGAGAGAGAGAAACATTGATTTGCTGTTCCACTTATTCATGCATCATTGGTTGTTTCTTGTATGTGCCCTGACCGGAGATCAAACCCACAACCTTGGAGCATTGGGACCACACTCTAACCAACTGAGTTAGGGCCTCAATATTTCCTTTTGATTCATCTATTCCTTCTCCTTATTTAATAGTGACAGGGAAGGGACATTTGGAAAGAAGTGTCACCAAGCTCTGCTGTTTATTAATTCATCCAACACCCGTATTGGGCACTTACAATTACCAGGCACTGTGCTGGGCACACAGAGGGTCTGCTAACTTTGTCAGTAAGCACAGTACTGTCTCTCTGTCACAGCGCCTCAACCCTGCCATTGTCTGTCGCAGCAGCCACAGAAACCCACAAATGAAGGGACATGGAGGTGTGCTAATATTTATATCTGGGCCCTGAAACCTGAATTTCACGTAATTTTCACACCACAAAATATTATTCCTTTGATTTTTTTCAACCAGCTAAAACTGTAAAAAGCATTCCTAGGTCATGGGCCATACAAAAAGAGTCAGCGAACTGGATGTGGCCGGGGGCCATTGTGTGCTGACCCTCGGTGTAGAGGCAGGGCTTGTGCTCTCAGGAGACTATGGATGGGACACGAAAAGAAAGACATAAAAGAATGCATAAACAAGATGACATCAGGCTACTCTAAGGAACATGAAGGCAATAAAATAGGGTGATTGGTAAAGAGTGACTGAGAGGTGGCAGTTGCTTTAGATAGAGCAGCAAGGAAGGCCCTGTCAGAGGCATGAATGACAGAGGGAGTGGGTCCATTGTCACCTATAGTCCATTGTCATCTACAGTCTACTGTTTACCTGCAGTCCACTGTTCACCTGCAGTCCACTGTTTACCTAAAGTCCATTGTTTACCTACAATCCACTATTTACCTACAGTCCATTGTTTATCTACAGTCCACTGTTCACCTATAGTCCACTGTTCACCTGTAGTCCATTGTTTACCTACAGTCCACTATTTACCCACAGTCCACTGTTCACCTACAGCCCACTGTTCACCTATAGTCCACTGTTCACCTGTAGTCCACTGTTTACCTATAGTCCACTTTTCACCTAAAGTCCACTGTTCACCTACGGTCTACTGTTCACCTACAGTCCATTGTCACCTAGGCTTCCCTGAGAGCACTAATTCTATCAGACAGCTACTCTTATGCCTAATTACTACGGCTAGATTTACACTGGGAAACAGAAGAAAACAAAGCAATTGACCCCCTGACCTTGGTATCAAAATCACAGAAGATAAGCTATGCTAGAAAGAAGAATCTGACTATTAATATTGCAGATTTCCAGGTGCCGGGTGAACACTTCATCCCAGTTGCTAGGAGATAGGAGTTTTCAACGTGCAGCACAATTTTTCAAAGCAGGGTTGTTGTTTTTTTATGGGAAATAATGCCACGCCCACAGGTCCCTTCTCCTTTCAATACGCATGGAGTCTACATAATGGTACACTCTCCAATTACAAACTTGGGTTGAGGGGAGCCTCTTTTATTTACATCCTATTGAACTACATTAACTTTATTTCCACAACTGCTAAAATGTTTTTTAAAGGGAAGCAAATTATCTTCGTGCAAGTTCTCTCAGGGAAAACAGAGTCATAGAGACTTGCTCTTTCATTCGTCTTTTAGGGAACAGGCCAAAGGTGAATGGCATTTCTGCCCTTCTCATAATTTGCTGGCTAATGTCAAACCCAGTGCCAAAGGTCTTGATGGTACATTTTTATTTTTCTCTGAAGGTGTGACCTCAGACAAGTCACTCCTTTTCCCTGCCTGTAGAACAGACCTGTGACCCCAGGTCCCTCCATCTCACAAGCTGTTGTAAGAATCAAATGAAATGACTTATGGGAAACCATACAATTATAAAAATGCTTGGAAGTTTGATCATAATAATAATTCCCTATTGTGATTTCATCAACACTTGAGGCTTCAGTCTGTGTGAGACCACATTATTTTATTCTCATTGACATGTCACCTATAACCAAGCTCAAATTCAACTATAAACTCCCCAAAAATACAGAATTTGTTTTGCATTTCTTCTGTGTGCTTAGTGTAGTATTGTGCACACAGAAGGCTCCAAAATGTATTCATTAAGAAATTATTAGGAGACTAGATATTGCCAAAGACCTTTCTCACTTACAAATATGGTGGTCTCTTCACACAATGCTTGTCACCATTGAAAGACGGCAACATCGCCAGACTCATGCTTGGAAATAAGGTCTCACAAGTGTATTCCTCATAACCCCCAAGTCCCAGAGATGTTTTGGAAAATAAGAGTCTTGTGATCTAACAATTGGGGGTGGGAGCCTTATTATATTCCTCTTACGTAGTCATGAAGTCCAATACTGCGTTTAAAAAGTCAGAATTTCTGCTGAAAAACAGACACCTTTGGCCCTGGCTGGGTGGCTCAGTTGGCTGGAGCGTCATCCCATACACCAAAAGGTTAAGGGTTCGATCCTCTGTCTGGGCACATACAAGAGGCAACGTATCCATGTTTCTCTCACATCGAGGTTTCCCCCCACCTCTGCCTTCCTCTCTCTCTAAAATTCAATAAGCAACGTATCCTCAGGCGAGGATTGAAAAAAAGAGAGAGAGACATTTTTGTTCACCCTGGGGTCTCACAAGTCCATAGGAAGAGAGATGCTTTCTCTCCATTAGCAACTCTTCGCACCCCCGCCAACAAGCCTCCCTTCTGAGTCACTCTGGGAAACGGTCGGGAAGAGTGTCCTGCAGACTACAGGTCATAAAGTCAATTTAATGGACTAGAGTGGGAATCAGCAAATAAGGCCCATGGGTCGAACAGCCCACTGCCTGTTTTTATACGGCCTGCAAGTTAAGAATGGTTTTTATATTTCTAAACGGTTGAAAGTAGTCAAAGAAAAAAATTCTTTTGTGACACAAGAAAATTACATGAAATTCATGTTTCCGTGTCCGTAAGTAAAGATTCGTTGGCGCACAGCCACGCCCGAGTGTTTATGTCGTGCCTACGCTGCCTTCACAGTACAGTGGCAGGGTTGAGAAGCTTTGCATTGTCCCTCAAAGCTGAAAGCACTTACGACCTGGCCTTTTGCAGAAAAAGTTTGCTGATCCCTGATCTAGAGCAGCAATTATTTCTAATGAATTAGAAGAGAACAGAAAATTCCAGAGTGCATCGCATGTGAGGAGAACGAGCGCTGCATGAAACATCTGCTGCAGCAGAATGAATGTGTGGTACGTATGGGTGCACACCCTGTTCACAACGATCCTATTGCTTACTGTGTGCGTCGCTGTCCAAAAATTTTTTTTCAACGATTCTGGAGGCAAACTGGAACCTGCCCATGTCTTACGCCTACAATTCAAGGACGTCTATGGTGCCATCATATCAGGTAGCTATATGGGGAGCAAGGAAGAGCAGAAAGAAAGAGACTGATCACTAAATTCAGGTGCTCTACCCTGTTTACAGAAAGCATCTCACTGAAGATTTTTTCCAATGAGAAAGAGATGAAATTAGCCAAAAAGGCAGTATCAGTGATCTGCAGACTCTGACCCCTTATTCTTAGATGGTTGGTTTATCAAAGACTCCTTACACTGAAACAAACAATGTAAACTGTTGTTTGCTTAACCTCAAATAGGGCTTCATTCTAAAAACAACTTGCCATTCACTCATCCAACACACGGCCATAAAATCTGGAAAGATTTGGGGTAAGAAGATGCAGGTGGCTGAGTCAAACTATCCCAGTAATAGTTATAGTAACTAAGTAATGATTATTATAATAAAGTAATAATATTTCTTCCACCCCAATTGTCAGGAATTGTACTAAGCCCATTCATTTCACTCGGTCCTCAAAACAACCCTATTAGTTGGGAATAACTATCACCCCACTCTTCAGCTAGAATCACTGAGGCACAGAGAGGCTAATAACTTCCCTAAGGTCACCCGAGGAGTAAAAAAAAAACCTTCCCTTTTGACCATTTCATTATATTTTCTCACCACTCATATATCTCATCAATTCATGTCTGCTGGAAAAAAACTGAACCAACTGAGCGATGAATCCATAGAATATAGGTTTTATTATGGAAACTGTTCTATGGAAATAATTCTACAACAATCAAAATAATAAACACCACCCAATAACACATGTACAACCTGTTATTGCTAGAAATGATGCAACCGTATCAGTACTGAGTTATCTCCAAATCTGAGTTATGGAGGCATAGCTCAAATGATCCCTTTTGCCTGCTACCCAACGCAAAAGACATATTTTTTTAATAAACATTTGTGCTACCTTGCTCCTCACGCCACATGCTGCCGTGTGAAAGCTACAGCCTTCCTAACGTGATTCATCAGAAAAATCAAGGGGGAAAAGAGTCGTGATCTGATATACTGAGCACTCTTAAATTACCCAGCAGCCACTTCCCGTGTAGTGCCGGGGAAGACGGAGCTGCAGTGACTAAGGCCATCGCCACCTGTCACGTCCGTGAACTGGGGAGTGGGGCCGGTCACTGAATTATGTTCTAGCACCTCAGCACATCCATCGAGATGCGAGGTAGCCAAGCCAGCTTGCCCGAGATGAAAGTCTGAACAATTCAGAGGAGGCTGTAATTCTTTATAAAACATACACTAAGTAGTTTTGTTGACACCTACATGACATTTCCAAGGTGCTTGGGAAACCAGACCATTTGTTACACAGGATCTAGATCAATAGAGTGTGTGGAGGAAGATGAGGAATGCTTTAGAAAAATAATTTAATTGAACAAAGGTTGAAAAATTTCATAATCTGCAACATCTCCAATCTTACGTTTAAAATTCAAGATCGAGAAGAATAAAAAATATCCCAGCAATATGGCACAGCACCAGGAGCCCATTTCTCTTCTTAGACACCATTTAAAGAAGGAAATATTTTTGTCCCATTAGACAAACAAAAATATAATGAGGAAACAGTCAATTGCTTTTATCCCTGCTCTCTTTTTCTTTGCTTTTTTTTTTTTTTTTTTTTTTTTTAGTGGCTGTCGTCAGCGTCACCATGACAGGAGTCTGAAAAATTAACACATCACTAGGACTTACCATGTGAGATTTAACTTTTGATAAACAACAAAGTGGGTTACTGCTGTGCTAGCTATTTTTAATCCACCTTGTGTGTGTGCTTTTTTTATTGCTTTATACAGCATATCTGATTCCCTCTAAAGCACCAACTAAAAAATCTATCCAGCTGTCATTTGCTGCCCGGTAACATCTATCATCGCACTGCCTGGCAGGTCTAGTCTATGAGGCAGAGGGGAGAGGAGACAGGAGGCAGAGTCAAGGACTGTCACATGGGATGGGGAGAAAAACTTGTCACAATTATTTATGACTCTTGCTGGGGCACATAATAGGACACATAAGCCCGTTTCAGTTGCAAGCACCCTTGCACGGCTGTTCCCTTGTCGAAGTTGGACGCAGGCAGCTCTGCTTTACACATACAATTTCCTGAACAATGCCAAGCACTTGGGAAGTGACAGTGACAAATACTGGAGTTGGTGGCTGTAGAACTGTGGGCTGTTAGGAGCACGCGAGTGGCAGTAATCAGGAGAACTGCCTCGCTCCCCTACTCCTTTCTTCCTGGTGAAAGGCTTCCTTTCTGCTCCTTGCTTGAACTGCTGGGGACACGTGTTTAGAGAATGGGAAATGGTGTGTTCCAGCCCGTGTTTTATTATTCTGAGCCATAGCTACCCTGCCCAAGGCAGAGTGGGCTTCTGTAGTCATTTGTTCCTTCCCTTACCCATCCTTCACACACAGGAAAAGAAGCCACTTCCAAGGCTCCACCTGGAAGTGTCCCCTGGTTTCATGCCTGCTAAATAGCCAGGGTTTTGAGCAGTTGGTTCAGTGAATGGCCCCTCCAGATGTATTCACAAAAGCAAGTCCTGGATTAGACAATAATTTTGTCCAGCTCTGTAATCTAAATCCTACTACAAGCCCCTTGGTCTGAGTAGCCTCTTCAGGGTCTAACCTTTGGCCCTAAGAGAGACTTGAAAGGACCTCTGTCAACGTTCTCTCTACCCAACAGACTAAGACTGCAGCAAACCGAAGAGCTGAGCTGGCAACGTCTAAGGCAATTAAACATAAGACGGAGGTCCGGCCCGGTGAGTGATGCTCACATACTCCATGAGTCCAGCACGGCCTCACATTAACCTAGGTGCCCACACAGAGCTCCTGGGCACCTTGGCATCACCTGCTCCGACCCTGATGATGGCAAGTGTCAAAGGCCTTCATTAAAGATCATAGGAGCGAAATATCCTATACCTACCCTGGGAACTAAATCAGAAATTAATCTGAGGATGAAGAAAACCTGTGAATAGAAGCAGCTGGAAGCATCAAAATTGCTCCAATTATCTGTTTAGAGTTTGCTAAACCAAAAGTCAGCCACCTTAGTTTAGAAATAGCATAGGAGGCCAAGGTGAGAAAGAGAATGTTCTTTTCGCGGGATCAGTCCCAACCTGCCTATCACTCATAATCCAAAATTCTGTGATGCAACTATTGCCAGACACCATGGTACTGGTGCAGCTCTGCACACCACTGTCTGAAATGTAAAAGGGGATCCATATGAATCAGAGGAATGAAGAGCTGATAGGAATCACCCAAGATTCGCCATCTGCCCAGGGATCATTTCCCTTGTGCAATAACCTCTCCTCGGCTGCCTTCGCTCTCTGCCTGTATCCATCTTCTGTGGAACTGCAAAGGTGGATTCCATAGTGTTGGCCTATGTCTTGTTGGTCTACAAAGTGATTTTTTTTTAACAAGCCAAATCTGAATGTCTTTAGGTCAAATATAAACTCTCCAGATCACTAAAGACCCCATCATTCCCACCTTCACACACTTATGTTACCCACTCGGCCTCTGGAGACAGTTCAGTTTGCAATACCTCTTTCCCTTCCTTTCAGATTATTTTCCCATGTTCCTTTCATATATAATATTAGGAGGTAATCTTTACCCGCCACACACACACACACACACACACACACACACAATACACACACACACATTTTTCACATTCTCAAATGGGAGAGGGACCCCTCCCCATCCCAGGCAGGAGCACTATAGCATGAGCACTCCCCTCCCTCCTTCCACTGCCTCCCATCTGATTACTAAGCTAGTGGTAGACCAGATATCTATGGGCCTCCTAAGTATGGATTTAGTTACTGTGCTGAAATTTCTAACAAGCCTCCTGCCAGAGGTTCACATAGCTAACTCAAGGAACAAGAAGCATACAACTTCCATCCTCATGATTCACTCAGCATGTATTCAACAGTTGTCTATTGAGCACCTGTGGGCCAAGGGTGATGCCAGAGGGGTGAACAAGAACCAGAATAACTTTCGCTTTCATAGCGTTTTCTTCATGATGACTCTTTAGTTACAGAAGTGAAATGTGCATAGCAAAGCAAATGCAGGTGTAACCGTGAGCACGTTTGACACGGGGACCTGACCCAGTTTGGGGGAGAAGAGGTCTCTTTGGGGAAACGACAGTGAAGCCAGATCTTTGCAGATAAGTAGGAAGGCAGGACTTACTTGGGTTGGTGACTTGAGTCCCTCAGTATCTCTGCCGGGAAAATTGAATGATCTCATGCAGGTAGAAAAGCACCATCCAGACTACAAGAGGACTAGTTGGTGACGCTGCCTAAAGGAGAAAGGCGAGAGTCAGTACACCCTAAATGTCACCAGAGACCTAGATCAAAGGTGGAGGCAGACAGTTCAAGTCCTGACCCTGTCTCTCTCTCTCAACAGAGCTTAGGCCATTGCTTAACCTACCTGAGTCTCCATTAAAACTGAGATAATAATGCCTAATAAATCAGACAGGATTACACATTCAGCCCTCTCAGAACTGTCCCCAGCGCGTATGTTAAGTGCTCAGTAAATGCAAGTTTGATTTTTATGGTTCTGTGTTCCGCACCCAGGCAAATGCAAAGCGGGGGAGGAAAGCATGAGTGGGAATGATCAGAATCCCACTGTAAACTGGGTACTCACGCCTTTCGTTTGAACAACACCTATGGCTCAGTGAGCGCCTCACATCCATGGCCTCACTCAGTCATGCAACAGCCTCCGTGAGCGAGAGATGCCTGTGCCTCTATCTTTGTCACAAAGGAGAAACCAGGAATCAAAAAGTGGCCTGTTCAAGATCTTCCAAATGCTAGAGTCAGATCGGGAACGTGGCTATTCCGGCTCCTAACGTGCTGCTTTTCAACCAGGACACACTCCATCTCCAAGGTGGCGTTGACTCCGGGGCAAACCCCCTTTGGTAGAAGCTGGATTACTTTTTCTATAGTCAGGTTCAGCAAACGATGGCCTAAGGACCCCCTGCCTTTTGTTATAAATAAAGTTTTACTGGAACACAGACATACCCATTTATTTATATATTATCGGTGGCTGCGTTTGCCTACAATGGCAGAGTTGAGTAGTTGTAACAGAGACCATACGGGCAACAAAGCCAGAAATATTTATTATTTGGTCCTTTGCAGAAAAAGCTTGCTGATTCTGATCTGTACTATGTGTGATATGACAACTCCAGGGCATGGATTAGGGTGCTTAACATGAATTGTGGGTGTAAGTTTATGCAAACAGGCTAGTTACCTAAGGCAAGGTTTTCCGATAGTTTTAGATACCTCTGCTACTTAGAGGGGTCTTATAATTGTTTTTTGTGGTATTAAAAAATTATTCTTAATTTCTCGTTCTTTGTTAAAGGCTTACTCTATAAAAATATATGTTGAATAATTTACCATGAAAATATACAATACCTGGAATTTGCTTTAATTTACAACAAGAAGAAAAAAAAAAAGCAGAGAGGGACAGAAATCAGTGAGGCAAAGATGGAATAAAAGTGGCAAAATGTCAATGATCATTGTTGACCTGGATGATGTGGGACTTTTCTCCTTACATCAGTATGTTTGATAATTTCCATAATAAAACATTATATGTAAATTGCAAGTTTCAAAAGGCTAGATTAACTCTTTTTTGTGATCTCATTTGACTGTACCAATGCATACTTTTATTGCTGCAGAATAAATTTTCTGAAAATATGGCCCAAATAATCAACCGCACGGTTTGCTTTCTCCGGAAAGAGAGACCATTGTTCGCCCCTGACCTGTGAAGTTCTCTCCTCCTGCCCTCTAACCGCCGTCTGCTCTTACATTTGTACATTTTTAACATGATAGTAAATATTTAAAGAGTCATTTAGGGAACTAAAGTTCACTGTGGTTTGACGTCTTATAACCACAAAATAATGTTGTTCTAACTGATCTTTCTCATCAATAGAGACAAAAGTACTTCGGTATATATGGTTAAGATGTAATTTGGCCCAAGTCAAGCGGTTCGGGTGAGAGGCCCTTGGGCTTAGGAGGCTGCCAAGAAGAATGAAATCTAAAGTGGAGTTGCAGGTTCCTATATACTAAGCATTAGAGTCTGTTCATTTATATTATATCAATTTTATTGATTAATGAAAACAATATTGTCTTATGCTTGTGATTCTCCACCTCTTGGTCAGTGTGGGAAATCCTACAATAATAAATATTAGTCTAAGAGAAGTGACTATGGTTAAAATCTTCAAATCATTCTTCATCAGCATCATCTCCATGGCCATCACTTCCAGCTTCAGCGTCACCTCTTTAGCACTGACACCAGATTAGCAGTTGGCCAATCATACACCATTTCTTTTATTCCCCCCCAGCTTCATGACAGAGATAAACTGGAGTCGCATCATATGCAAATTCAACCACATGAACTGGGTAAAAGAGAAGAGCAAGAAATAAAAATAGGAACCCTAATGGCACAGCTAATATACTATGAAATTGTATTTTTCCCATGTGCTCTGTATTGTACAGAGCACACCTTACTGTACGAATTATGATACATTTACAAACGCGTATCCTGTAACTTATACAGAAACCACAAGTAGTTCTATGGGTGATATAAGGGTTCTCCAAAGACAACATCAGCCACACCCAATTTACCCTGTGAGTTCATTTAAAATCTAAACTCCCAGCAAGCAGTGACGTCACTGTTTTATTACATCTGTTGTATGGATCAGGAAAGCGGGGTTTAATGAGCTAAACATCCCTGTGAATATTTAGACACCATAATGGACATGGTGTAAGGTGGTCCTAAACCTGTTTGGGAACAAGCCCGTGCTGTTGATATTATACTGCACTGTCTTCCAAGAGAAGTTCCTACTGATCAAGTCCAGAGAGACAGAGGAACAAAGACAGAGAGACACGGACAGAGAAATAAGAGGGAACTTAAACATCTTATTTTTGTTTGTTCTCAATTGGCCAACAATAGGGCAGGGGCGAGGGTTGGGAGCAGAATCAGCCAAACCAAACTAGGAACCTCGGCATTTCAAGGGTGAGGGATCTCGATCGTTTTCCACACTCTGTTGGCAGGGATGTTTAGCAAGGAGGCATTTCTTTAAAGGGAGGGTCTTTTTCTTTATTCTCTTAACCAAGGATATGTCTATTGATCTTAGAGAGGAAGAAAGGAAGAGAGGGAGAAACATTGATAGGTTGCCTCCCACATTTGCCCCGACCTGCGATTGAACCTGCAACGTAGGTATGTGCCCTGACCGGGAATCGAACCCGCAACCTTTTGGTGTAAGGGACAATGCTCCAACCAACCGAGCCACCCAGCCAGGGCTCTAAAGGGGAGTTCTGAACCTCTAATCAGTAGCAAAGCACAATTAATTAAAAACAATAGTTGAGCAGCTCTCCTAAACCATCTTAGGCTTCTGCCTAGAAGCCACCTCCCTTGCGTTTCAAATGTCTAGGTCACCACCTACTTGTCTTCCTGTTGCGGCAGAACAGAAAACCATCACGTGAACTAAGTAAAAGCCGGATACAACTAAACCTGGCCAACATAACAGGGTCAGCTGCCTAGAATCGTAACATTTCTTTAAAAGGGAATACAGGCCCATGCTGCACTGCGAGTAGAATGTAGAGCTTTGCTGAGGTCTGTGATCTCCTGGTGTCATACACCCGGAGGAAGTATCTACTGATGGTATTTCCAGAACTGGGCAAATGGGAAAGCTGCTCACAGAAAGGGACAGTTTTGGAAGGGAACAGTTGTAGGCTTGGCAGTAAATAAGCTGAGATCCTCAAACAGCGCCTGAATCGTGTCTTCCCAAACGGTCTTCTCTGTGCTTCGGTGTTTTAATAACAGTTCAAGTTCACTCCTTCTCAGAATCCCAGCAAAAGCCCCAAGTCCACGTATCCTCTTTGAAATAGTGCGCCAAATATGGGAATACGGGTGAGTTATCCACTATCTTTTGGCGCCAATATCAATACCCCTTTTACTTGGAAAAAAGAAAAAACAGAGTTCAAATAAAATAAAAAGAAGTCATGTAAGGAGGGCCATAAAATTTGTCATTAAGGAAAGGACAGACAAGGCTCCAAGGTTCCAAAGGACATAAAGCACACTTTCATTTATTGGTCGAGCATATATTTCCTTAGTGCCTACTACCTACAGAAGAACTGTGCCGGTGACCCTGGACGCACACCGAAATGGCTTCTGGAAGGCGTTTAACTTCCTGAAATTTGTCTACAGGTGCTCAGAGCAAAAGAGAGTGTGAGAATGAGGGCAATTTAAATCGTGTGGAATATTCCACCAACGGTCTAGCAAATGAGCGAACGCCCAGAAGTGTGAGGCCGCAGACATAAATCCGCTGTACACCTGGGGGAAGGGGTCTGCATTCTTCTCTCGGTGTGAGCAATCCTGCCTTTCATTGAATAAGAGCATATCTGTGACTCGGGTAATGAAAGCACAATTGGTTTCCAGGCCAGAGGTAAAAATGACTGTCCTGGACTTACTGAGGGTTGATCAAGGACTGAAATCCATGGGAGATTTGAGGAATTCTCAGGTGTCACTAGAAGCAATTTAAGTTTTACTATAAGCAACTTTCATTTTATAGATTAACTTTAGTAGCATATACCTAAGAGGTAATTTTACTGTATAGTGAAAAATTCCCTGCCTCATAAAATTCAAAGCTGAAAGGGTGAAACAACAATACAGAAAGTAAACAGTAGATTCTGGACAAGATGGCGGCGTAGGTGACAGCCGCGCCCGCCGCCTCCCGCAGCCACCTCAAAATCACAACTAAACTACAGAACCACCGTCGCTCAGAGCCTCCTGAGATCTGGCTGCACAGAAGCCCCACGACCAGGGACCTGAAGCAGCACCGAGAGCGGGAGGAGGGGCGGGGACGCGGGCGGACCGGGGCTGGATGGCGGAGATGCCGCCGCGGGCCACACCCAGTGCCCCGGTTAAACCTGGAGGGACATCTCCACGGGGGAGGTTTCCGGGAGGAGGGAGGGGCCCCAGCCCCACAGCAGGCCCCCAGCCCAGGGCTCCAGGCCGGGAAGAGAAATTCCCACAGCTCCGGGCTGTGAAACCAGCGGGGACTGTCCCCGAGGGTCGCAGAGGCTGCGGGAGCCCCAGCAGCTCCTCTAAAGGGCCCGGCGCGGACTCACTCGGACGCTCCCTCTGAGCCCAGCGCCGGGCAGCAGCCTGAAAGGACCTGGGACACTAGGGGAGGAACTAACCTGCCTGGAGCCGGGCGAGAGGCGGAGGGCGGCTTCCTCCCAGGCAGAAGGGCCGGCGGAGGCCATGGCTCCTTTGGCGAGTCCTCCCCCACACAGCCCGCAGGCAGGCGCCATGTTTGAATTCCCAGCACCCGACTCACACCCTTGGCCCCGCCCCGTGATTCCCGGAGGCCCCGCCCCTCCCCACCTGCAGCTCATCCGGGCCATTTCCAGGGGCTTTTCTGTGCAAGTGGCCTCTCGAGCCTCATGCTTAGGACTTTCCTAAAATCTCTCAAACAAGCAGCAGGGTGCCCCATACAGTTCGATAAGCGGCCCCAGGCCTGGCACTAGCGGCAGCTGCATTGGCTCATAGCTTGGCCTCTCCTGGGCACCTCCAAGCCCAGCACAAGTAACAGCCAACTACAGTTTGCTGTGTGGCTCATGCTGGGTGGCCCTGGGCAGGGCACTGGCACAGGCTGACTTTGCACCTCCCAGAGGCCCCAGAGACAGTGCACCTGGTGGTCAGACTCGACCACGCTGGATTACAACCCTATCACATCCATGAGTGACACACTCAAGGGGCACACTTGGTGAATACCAAAGCCCCACTGAAGTAAATCCTGCTCCATAGGGGTGTCTCCAGCACAGCAGCTCTCTGGCTGTAGCTGCAGCTGGTCCTCACAGCTGATTGGCCTGGGGGTCAGTTCCTCCCAGTGACACCAACAGCAACCAAGGCTCAGCTACAACAGGACAGTGCACACAGCCCACACAGGGGTGCACCTAGAAGGCCCAGCTCAGGTGACTGGGGAGGCTGAGCAACTGGACCCTACAGGACACCTACTACACAAAGCCACTCCACAAATTCCAGGAGACACAGCAGCTCTACTTAATACATAGAAACAAACACCAGGAAGCAGCCAAAATGCAGAGGCAAAGAAACATGTCACAAAAGAAAAAACAGAAGAAATCTCCAGAAAAGGAACTAAATGAAAAAGATCCAAGCAAGCTAACAGACACAGAGTTCAGAATAATGGTTATAAGGATGCTCAAGGATATTAGTAAGAGTATGACAAAAATAATTGAGAAAATCGATGACATAATAAAGTACCAATTTGAAATGAAGGCGACACAAACTGAAATGAAGAATAATTTACAGGGAATCAACAGTAGAGTAGAGGATGCTGAGAATCAAATCAGCAATTTGGAACATGAGGAAACAAAAAACACCCAACCAGAAGAGCAAAAAGAAAAAAGAAACCAGAATATGAAGATAGTATAAGGAGCCTCTGGGACAACTTCAAGCAGCCCAACATTTGTATTATTGGGGTGACAGAAGGAGAGGAAAGACCAAGAAATTGAAAACCTATTTGAAAAAGTAAATACAGAAAACTTCCCCTACCTGGTGAAAGAAATAGACTTACTAGTTCAGGAAGCACAAAGAGTCCCAAACAAGAGGACCCCAAAGAGGCCCACAGCAAGACACATCATAATTAAAATGCCTAAGGTTAAAGACAAAGAGAGACTCTTAAAAGCAGCAAGAGAAAAGCAGTTAGTTACCTACAAGGGAGCATCTATATGACTGTCAGCTGATTTCTCAACAGAAACCTTGCAGGCCAAAAGGGAGTGGCAAGAAATATTCAAAGTGATGAAAAATAAGGAACTGCAACCAAAATTGTTCTACCCAGCAAAGCTATCATTTAGAACTGAAGGTCAGATAAAGAGCTTCACAGATAAGAAAAAGCTAAAGAAGTTCGTCACCACCAGACCAGCACTGCAGGAAAAGTTGAAGGGTCTTCTTTAAGAAGAAGCTAATGAACAAAAGAATCTGACGAACTAAATAGATACAGAGACATTGACGTATGCAACAGATGATCATATTTCAGAGGAAAGAGGGAAGGGGGGTGGAGGGTGGGAAGAGATTAACCAAAGAAGTTATATGCATATATGCATAACCCATGGACACAGTCAATAACAGAGTGAAGGCTGGGGAAGGGGTGGAAGCAAGGGGGAGGGGGTCAATTGGGGGGAAAAATAGGACACTTGTAATATTTCAACAATAAAGGTAAATTTAAGAAAAAAACAACAGGTAAATCTAGTTATAGTTTCTGAGGGCTATGAAGGACAGAAAAGAGTGCCATGCATACATTTCCGAATTCTGTCATCCATTGAAAGGACTAAGAAGCAAAGATGCCTCAGTAGCAATGAACACACTTAGTGCCCAATCGTGGTTTCTAAATGCCATTCTCCAATAAAGATCCCAGGAACCTTGGAGAAATGGTTGATTCTAGAACTGTGGCAAGTACACCTGGATCATCTCATGGTACCAAAATAAGGGTGGGGACATGTCAAAAGGACACTGGAGCATCAAAATAAATAATAACTTTAACACATTAAAATCTGTTGATGCCCGGCCGGGCGTGGCTCACAGGTTGAGCGTCAACCTAGGATCCAGGTAACGGGGTTCAATTCCCAGTCAGGGCACATGCCCCGGTTGTGGGCTCGATCCCCAGTCGGGGGCGTGCAGGAGGCAGCCGATGAATGACTCTCTCATCATTGATGTTTCTATCTCTCTCTCTCTCCCTCTCCTTTCCTTTCTCCGAAATCAATAAAGATTTTTTTTTTTAAATCTATTGAATAAAGTAGAAAACTGTGAGTCCATAGTGATAAAATAAATAAATAAATGCATTAAGGTGAAATTTGGGTGAAGAATGGAATTATGGTAAGCAGAATAATGGTCCCAAAGATATCTGTGCTCTGATTCCCAAACCCATGAAGGTGTTATTTAGCAAAGGGGAATTTAAGATGCAGATGGAATTAAGGTTGCTAAGCAACTGACCTTAAAATAGTAATATTATCCTGGATTACCTGGTAGGGCCCTATGCAATCACAGGGTTTCTTAAAAGTGGAAGATGGAAGCAGAATAGTCAGATGATGTGTCAGAGTGATACAGTGTGAGAAAGACTGGACCTGCCATTGCTGACTTTGAAAATGGAGGGTGCCACAGGCCAAGGAGTGTGAGCAAGCTCTAGAAACTAGAAAAGGCAAGAAAAACTGACTCTTCCCTGGAGCTCACAGAAAAGCATACTAGCCCTGCAATGTCTTCATTTTAGCCCAGCAAAACCTATGTCATGGTTTGAACTAAAGTATAGTAAGAAATTCATGCTGTTTTAGGCCACTAAATTTGTGATCCTTTGTTATAGCAGGAATAGGAAATTAATATAGAATATTTATAGTTTCAAAGCATTTCCTTATGAGATACTTGGTAATTATAAAAGGAAAAATAGTGACATTATGGTGAAGAAGCCTAGCAGACACCACTCTCACTGAGTGATCAAGGTTAACATCACCACTGATAAGAAAAGGTGACATCATGTACCTCCTGAAATGATGACTTGAGAAGGTCACAGCATCACGTCTGTGGAATCTTCCCCAACAATGCACCACACTGGTCTAGTCAAGAGAAATCTTCAGACAAACCCTAATTCAGGGGCATTCTACGAAATAGCTGTCTAGTAGTCTAGCACTCTTCCAAGAGTTAAGATCATGAAAAACAAAGAAAGACTGAAAAACTGACCCAAATTGGAGGAGTTCAAGCAGACAGGACAATTCAATGCAATGTGAGGTCTTGGATTATATCTTGAACCAGAAAAAGGGCATTCATGTGACAGTTTGGAATTTCAAAAAAGATCTGTAGGTTAGTAATGGATCAATTTTAATTTTGGTTTTGATTATTACAGTATGTTTATGTAAGATGTTAACATTTGGAGAATCTAGGTTAAGATATACCCTGGGAAATCTGTGTGCTATTTTTGCAATATTTTAAGTCAAATTATTTCTAAATAAAAAACTTTTTTAAAATGTGATAATGATCTCATGCTAAGAAGACCTGGGAGTTCGAACTCCCTTTTGAAAATCCCATTCATTTCTTTCTTTAAAGAAGTTGCTTCATTGGGCATCAATATGCCCATGTATCTTAGAGTCTTGGTGATCTCTTTCAACATGTATCCAGCACTCAGCAAAGGCTTCAAAATTGTAAGATAAAAAAGCAAATATTTATAACATTAGCACTGTAGTCTTGGTTCTAGAGGAGTTTTCACTAAAGGATAAATAAATGAAAGACACTCAACACAAATGTATTGTCCTATCCCTGCCCCCCTTGAGCTAGTCTTCGTATAAATTTGGAACAGTAAAATATCATCTCATTTAAAAGCTTCTTGATCCTTTCCGTGGCCCGTTGGGCCCGGCATGACCCAGCTCAGGCTGCCTCTTCATCTCTCCTGCTATCCGCCTCCTCACGCAGTAAGTCCCAGCGTACGAGCCTTCCATGGACCAAGTTCTTTCTCACCTTAGTATCTTTGCACCTACATTTCTTCTACCTAGGACGTTACTTCTGTTTCTCTTGACCTAAATAAATAAACTGCTTAGGAGCAGGCAGCTAATAAGCAGCAAAGTTACGACTCCAATGCCTTGTTCATAAATTATGGCATTTCCAAAGTATGGAATATTAGCATTAAAAAGAATGAGGTGGCCCTGGGGAGGTGCCCCGGTCGGTTGGAGAATTTTCTGTGCACCAAAAGGCTGTGGTTCCATCTCCAGTCAAGGCACATGGAGGGTAGATCCCCAGTCAGGGAGGAATCAACTGATGTTTTTCTCTGTCTCTCTCTTTCTCACCTCCTCTCTCTTTAAAATCAATAAATACATACCCTCAGGCGAGGGTTGAAAAAGGAGAGAGAGAGAAAAAATGAGGTAGATCTTCCCAAAAATATATATACACACATATACATGCATAGTTTAAACCTATTTCTAACACTAATTAATATACTTACCTATTATGTACCCAAAAAAGAAAACATTCTGAAAAGATACATTCAGTAATATTAACAATAATTAATTTGGGGTAATTTTTTAAATTTTTAACTTAAAAAATACTCTAGTGATGATTTCAAACTGTGGCTAAATGTCTCGTACATTTTAAACTCATCTCGCCGTGGAATTGGACCTGCCACCCGCAGAAACAGCGTGAGCTGGCCACAGGCTTCCACACCATTGTTTCCAAGCCGTTGCTGTTGCTGATGTTTGTTTTGCAACTTCTAAGTTGCCATATTAATGAGGCATCACATCAGATCCATCAACGGGTCCCACCAAGGCGACGACCCAGGACTGCAGGAACCCTCTGGAGAAACTCAATATGGGGTAAAATGGGTGTAACTGGTTGGGGGAGAGGTGTCAGACTCAGGCAACTCTGGGATCCTGGAGCCACCTTCAGTGTGGATCGCTGTCCCCCTGACACTAGCTCATCCTCACCGAGCCTTGGCCTTGGCCGTGGTCTCCTCTGACCAGAATGTCTGTTCCTTTGCATATCCGTAGCTTTGCCTAGTGGCGCTCTCTCATCCTGCAGCTTTCAGGTGAAATCTTGCACTTTAAAAGATACTCTCCACGACAGATTAATTTCTTTCCTCTAGTTAACAGTGGTTCAGGAGCCTTCTGTTGGCGCATGCCTTCAACGTTAACCCGAATGAAAGTTAACTCCCAAAAAGAGCTGCTCCACATGCTCTGTCTGGGCCTGAGCCTCCCACGTGGCACCGATAGCATTCTGCCGAAGAGAAGGGAACAGTGCAACGTAACTGACCACATGTGAGTCTTGATTTTCCCCAAAACTTTACCTTGGGTGGGGAGGGGCTCAGGGAAGAGCCTCTCATGCTCCGGGGTGCACTTTCAGTGCCTCACACCGCTTTCCTTTCAAAATAAAGTAACTACAGCATTCAAATTAGTAAGCACCACCTTCTATCCGATTTCTATGGGATCATAGCATCTATCACTGTTGAAAATTATCTTGTTTAGTATTGGGGTGGGGTTTTTTTAACTTGCTATTCAGTATATATGTGTGGAGGGAAGGAGGGAGGGAGGGAGGGAGGGAGGGAGGGAGGGAGGGAGGGAGGGGGGGAGGGAGGGGGGGAGGGAGAAGGAAGGAAGGAATTTTAAACTATTGTAGGTTCTGGTTAATAGCTAGTTAAATTTTACAGATTACTCAGTAAGAGAGGAATTACAGTATACACTGCATTCCTCCTTTCATGTAGGAGTTTAAAATCTTTTCTTTTGCTCTAAGTGTGAACATTTGCATTATTTTACATGGATAAAAAAAAATAGCTCTTCCACGTGGTAATCTTTAACAACTGCTCCAAAAGTTTTGCAACTTTCTTTAGCCATAGATTCCTGTCTTTACACAAAATACAGTGGTCCCTGGTTTTCGAAGGTACTCCGTTCCAGAAGGCCGTTCGGGTTCTGAAACGTTGGAAAACTGAGGGATCTGCAGCAGACAGCTGGGCCTCAGGGCCTCGCCCTCAGCGGACGCCGTGGGGCATGTTTGACTTCCAAGGCGGGTTCGAAAACCGAAGCATTTCTTTTTTCGAGTTTACCGTGTTCATAACCCGAAATGTTCATCAATGGAGACGGTCGAAAACCGAGGTAGCGCTGTCCTGCAGAAGTCCAATCAATAGAGCATATGATCCGCAGCTGTTGTGGTCGAGCCTGGGGTGAAGCGCTGGTGAGCCCCACCACTCAGCAACCCCGTGATCAGAATGCCCGCAGCACCCATGGCTACCACTTGCACTCAGGGAACAGTCTGGAAAACAATGAAACACTGAAGTGCAGAACTTTACTCTCAAAATACAAAAGAGCTTCCGTGAAATTGCCGCATCAGCAGTTTCGCTGTAAGCTGCCATTGTATTCCAAATGGTTGTGATTTGATTATGAGCCCACTCGATTTGATTATGAGCCCACTCGATCGGGTGGCTATGCCGTGCTTTTTTGTAATTAGGAAACGGAAGGTCTGCACGCCCCTGATATCCGTCTTGGCCATGGGTTTGTGCAATCTCCCTAGGCAGCACCCAGATACTACTAAACACTGACTTTTTTAAACTTTTATGCAAATTGCATGTGTAATAACCCACGATATACTTCAGCATTAGTTGTTCTTCAATTTGCAGAAATGCTGATTTAAAACATAATTTAACAGATTATTCAGTCAAGCATAATAAGGACAAAAATTCTTCCTGCCATAAAATTTTCAGAGACATTTGGACAAAGAGAGCAACAGTTCAGTGAAACTCGCTGAGAAGCCTCTCGCTCGCATTCCGTTTTTCCCTTCCCCAAATACACTATTAGGGAGTACAAACGCCCAAGCACGGAGAGTGTCCACTAAAAAGCATCTCTCTAATGCAACCTTTAACAAACTTTTCTGGAGCTACAGCTGTGACCTCAAAAGCCACAGTATGAATTTTTTAAAACAAATTTGATGCTATTAAAAAGCGGTGGATGGACGGCACTGGAGACCGAGGGCTTCTGCTTGACCACAACCGGCTGCAGCACAGACGGCAGCAACGAGAACCTTCCCTGCTTCCCCCACGGCTCCTCCAGCTCCCGGAGGAGACAGGGGCACCGTGGGTCCTGCTTGCGTTGACCCCCTGGCCGTTTCCCAGGCTGGCCTTGCAGGGATGTAAGTTTGTATCCACCTGCGGCAAAGGCCATGGTTTTCTCACACTGACGAGAAACCCATTGGACAGAGACCTGCACACTTCAGCGGCCTCTCGTCAAACACAAAGAGAGAAGCCAGAACAGAGAGGGCATGGCATTCACAGCGGTGGCATCATTTCCTGAGGAAGCTGGTGCGAGAGCTGAGCCTCCGTAACAACAGCGGAGCTCTGGGCCTTCCGACAAAAACGCTGGTTCATAATCCCAAGGACTTTAGATGATGAAATCTACAAATAAAATCTCAAATTTAGCGCCAGTTAAGAGTTGAAACCATTGACAATTGGGGCTGGATAATCCCTTACTGGGGCAGGGGGCTGTCCTGTGTATTGTAGGGTGTTTGGCATCGCCCCTGGCCTCTACCCATTAAATGCCAGTAGCACTTGCCCGGTTGTGACAACCAAAAGCATCCCCAGATATTGTCATACGTCCCCTATCGGTTACAGTCACCCCAGTTGAAACTCTGCTCTGGACACCCTGGTACCTTCTCTTGTTTAAATGCAAAGATAGTCACAGTTATGCAAATGCCCCTTTCTTCTTTTAGCCTCAGGGGATAGCTCCAAACACACCATTTGACAGAGGATGTTATATAGGTAGGCGCCGGGCAGACCTTGGCCAGGAGCCTGGACTCCTGTGTCTCCTGCCCTTTGTCGGGGAGTCTTCCTGTTTTACAATTGGTTGAATTATGCCCCAGCTCCCAGGCAGAGCGGCCGGAGGAGAGCTGATGAAAACCACATTGTTCGGTTCACGAGTGTGATTTACACGCCCAAGATACTGGATTTTAATTTGTTATGTATGTCTATTAAACTCTGCCTCCCTCTTCCCCTTTCTTGGGATGAAAAGCAGATTATTTAGTGCACAATCTAAAAATCGGTCGGTTATTAAATTTTCCTTTTCGTTTAGTTTTGAAGCTTTTATGCCTTTGAAACTTATTTACATGCTGTATATATTAAATAAAGTGTAATCCACAGTACTCACAGGTTTCAAAAATGATGAGGTGCCCTCCCCATGGTCTCAAAGCAGAGTCCACCTGACTCCTCAAATGAAGGAGACATTGACAGCATCGGTGCCACTCAAGAATACACCTCGACCAAAGTGGCAACTTCCACCAGCATCAGGGAAGAACATACAGTGCAGCAAATAGAAATGGCTCTGTATGTTCTAAATCATCCGCTGCCATATGACACCCAATGCAATAAAACACAGTCCTAGGAAATGTTAATAAGAAAAATACAAGTACTTGTATATTATTGTATATACCATATATTATACATTTTATGTTTTATTCAGCAGCATGCTTAGGAAGCAAAATAAAGACAGGAAAAGTTACAATATTATATTTTCAGTTATATTTTTCCTTGTCAAAGTTAAGTCAGCCTTTAACATTCTTAAAAGTAAGATGCATTCATTTGCATAATCATTAACAAAATGCATGGCTGCTTTATTAAATACGGCTCCTTATATTCAGTACCTACTGCTCTAGAAGGCATGTGACGTGTTTATCTTTTTAACTTAATGCTCCCAACGGCTTGGAATGGGTGGCATATTTCATCCCATTTTGCAGATGAGAAAAGAGGTTCAGGGAGGTCAGGTCATTTTCCTAAGGTCGCATGGTCCTTGCAGGGTCTACCCTCTTCCTTTACCCCTTCCTTGATCGGCTCCTAAGGCCTCAAGCTGCTTGGAAGCTAGTCAGTCTCTTGAGGAAAGTCCAAGGTAAACTGCATCTTAGAAGTTTGGTAAAATTCTATTTAAACAGACTAGCATTTTTGTAATTTTTGATAAGTCTGATTCTCAGATTCCTGGAAATTAATCGCTACATATACTATTTTGATTTGCAAAACAGCAGAGTACAAAACATCCCTGGTAATCCTGTCGCTCTTCTGCTTTCTGGCCACTCATCTTTCCATGGCCCCCTCCTGTCCGCGGTCCAAGTCCACAACCCTCACTGCTCTGTCCTCATCTCTCCCTGTCCCCACCTCAGATTCTGTGCTCCAGCCTCACTGAGTTACTTGCGGATCCCCTAGCACCCTGGGCCTCTTTTCGCATGTATCATGATCACTCATTGTTTGTCAGGTACCTGTACTGTTGGAGGTGCAGGAAGGACAGTGGTAAGACCAAGAGCTGCCCTCATGTAGCTTCCAGTCTGATTTGGAAGCAACAGACAATGAATGAATAAATGAGTTAAATATCTAGTATGTTGGGTTATGATAAAGACTTTGGTAGAAAAATAAAGCTGGAAGCTGGGGAAGGTATCAGTGAGTGCTGGAAGGAAGAAAGCTCTTATAAGTTTCAAAAGGAGGTTCAGAGAAGGTCACCCTAACCGTGGTGGCATTGGAACAAATCCCAGAAGGAGGTGAGGGAGTGCCGTGGAAAGCAGTAGCAAGGGGTCCCATGTGACTGGTATGGAGTGAGCAATGCGAAAAGCAGTAGGTAACATGGTAAGGGTGGGGCAGAAGGGCATCCTGTAGGGGCTGGACAGCCTTGATGGGGACTTTGACATCTACTTTGAGTGGCAAAAACTGATCTGTCAATGGATCTCTCTGTGTCTTTGGTAACTGGAGGCTACATCCTAACATAGTCTCTGAGCTATTGTATGTACATGCTCGATGTTTTTTATGCAGGAATTGAAAACCCTGTCTAAGGGGCCTAGAAGCTCCTGGAAATATGAAAGGAGTCTGGAGATGGATGCCTAGTCTCACTGAGGCTCCAGTGGGTACTGACCCAAACATCACACACCCCTGGGCCAGCCGTGGCTGGTAGGGCACCAATGGACAGCCTCTGTTGTCACTCAGCGTGTGTTTCATGGGTGAATCGAGAAGATAAAACACTGCAGTGTGACATTTTTGAGAAACATATTGTAATATATCTAGAACTTCAATATCCACTCTCACCTAACCTACAGTTGTGGACTGAAGGCTTGTGTCCCCTTGAAATTCTTACCTTGAAATCAAATCCCCCAGGTGCTGGAATCTGAAGGTGGGGCTTTGGGGAAGTGATATTCATGAATGGGATTAATGCCCTTATTGAGTAAAGGCCAGAGAGCTACCTCTCTCTGCTGTCACGTGAGGATGCAATGAGAAGACAGCCATCTGCAAATCCCCAAGTGGGCTCTCGGGGGAACCAAGTCTGCCAGCACCTTGACCTTGGACTTCCAGCCTCCGAACTGTGAGAAGTACCTTTCTGTTGTTTAAAAGCCCCCCGGTCTATGGTATTCTGTTATAGCTGCTTAAACTAAGACATCTTCCATCTCATTGATGGATCAAAAGTTTAAGTGTATCCTCTCTAATGTACTATCAAACGACCCGTTTTGAAAAATGATGCTCCCTGCATTCTGCTTCCCAGAGATTACCGCTCCTTCCTAAGGTTAACGAGACACTTCTCGCCTCTGTAACGCTTTCCATGCTTCTTCGGCAAGAGCTGTTAATTTAATGGATTAGGAGTAAACCTATGCATTAAACTTCCTTAATTGTCACCAGAAAGGATTGCTATCTTTAAATGCAGATGTAAACAAAAAAATAAAAGGAACTTTGTTTAAAAATGAGCCAGAGTTAAGCAAAAGTGTGGGGAGGATTTTCTGGTGGCTTTAACTGGGGAAATGCTGAATATGCAGTGATTTTTTTTTTACATTAATAATAATAGGAAACAGTAGATAGTGGCACCTCAGCACAATTCTAATTTAATGAGAAACAATAAAATAGTTTTCCAAAGGGGCCTATTTAGGTCCAAGAGAGGGGGATATTAAAGTTCCAAGATTTATTCTACTTTCGTTAAGGTATGCTGATACACATTTTCTAAGACTATATTCTACTCACTGATTAGATCTCTCTCTTTATAATTTTCTTACTTGTAAAGGAATTAGATTGGTATTTTCCAAGCCAAATAACTTTTAGACAAAGTGTTTAAACTGAATCAATTCATTTCCAGCACAAGTAAAGGTTGATCAAAATCCTATATCACTCAGATGGCCCTCTGAGGCATATTTTTAATATATTTAGATATTATTAACTGCAAAACCATGGGAATCAACTATTAAGAAGTGGGCTTTAGAGAAGAATTGAGCATATATCAAACTTCTGGCAAAGTACTGTCTTTGAATTAAGTCCCCTATTTTTTCTTAGTGTTTCTCAAATTAATTGCACTAGTTACCCAAAATATATTTATTAATTGCAATGTTCAACAGGTATGCTATGTGAGGTCAGACATCATGATGATAACCATAGTGATAGTTGACATTAACTGAGCTCTCTCCACATGCTGGACACCATGCTAAGCATACCATATTGTTGCTTAATTTAATCCTAATATTCATTATATGCTAATATCAGTGTTAAATGAATACAAAACCTTTCCAATATCTTGCAAGTTACATTGCCATTCCCATTTTACAGATTAGAAAATTGACACTGGCAGATGTTGAGCAACCAAGAGTCAACCAAGTGACAATCCCTTGGGAGAGGTGCTTACAAGGCTGGCAGAGATGGGAGGGCCCTTCCCTGGGGAATGTTGAAGCCTCTGACACAGGTACTGCTCTCAGAGACCCCACAATAGCTCTAGTGAGGGTAAGGGCCCTGGATGGGGAAAACAATATTTCCTAGCCTTTATCAACCACTTACTACCTGCCAAGCATTGTTCTAAGTCCTTTATTCCTATTATTTCCTTCAGTCTCCAAAACAAGTGAGGAGACAGCACTGATAGCCCACTTTACAGATGGAGAAGACTGAGGCATAGGGAGTTTGTCCATCAGTCCGTGACTATAAATGGTGGAGCTGGGTTTGACCTGGGAAGTTTAAACCCAGAGCTCATGTTCTTAGCCACTATTGTATCCCAATTGTTTATGAGCCAGAACCAAGCCCTTTCCCCAAGCTTCATATTGAGGGAACAGTACTGCAGCCTTCAAATGGTCACATGGGCCGGGAGCAACATGCTCCAAAGAGAGTGACTACAGACAGAAAGACTGCTTTGGGGGAAGCTGGTAAAACCCTGTCTCTTTGTGGCTGTCATAAAGAGAGCGAGGATTTTTAAGGGGTGGGGGGGTGATAGAGTTAGATTTCCCACAGCTCTCAGATGTGGCCTTAGAACTAGCAGATTAGATTGGATTGGATTGCGTGTAGTCATAAGGCCAATTCGTGCTGTTTACAGAAAGACACAAACTCTAACGTGGGTGCTGAGAGACAGGAGCACACAGAGGGCCACGAGGTGAGGGTGCGCAAGGCAGCCGGCCCTGCACCGCGGACAAAACCGCTCGAGCTCTTCCCAGGGCGCAGGGCGCCAGGCTGAGGGCCTGCTCACCGCCCCGCGAGGAGCCGCGGAGGTTTCTAAGTCAGAGTCCAAAGTGGCCAGAGCTTCCCTTCACCAAGTTCAGTTCATAGCTGTTCAAAGGATGGCGCAGAGTACGGGAGACTGAGTATACAAACCCCCTTTCGGAAGACAGGGGACAGTGAACTAAGGAGTGGCCGCAAGAGGAAAAAGGGGCAATGCAAAGAACAGAGTTCAGAAAATGCAGGACAAACGTCTACAAAGCTGTGCATTTTCTATGAAGGACTTTCGGGGGGGACCAGAGGCCCTGGGGAGTGCAGAAACCAGCGTGGATCCCGGCCCCGCCACCATCCAGCACCGGGCAGCTGCCCAACCTTTCCGAGCATCTGTTTCTTCATGGAACAGCACCCCCACCTCTTAAGACTGTTATGAAGTTTAGCTAAGTATATATATTATTAGGCACACTGAACAAATGTGTAGCAAGCACTCAAACAATTCTGTTTACTAATACCGGCAATGTTGTTCGTACAAATAATAATATTCCTACATTACTCTTTCAGAGGATTCCCACCTACTAGGGAAGGGGGGGAAGAAGGGAAAGGCATCAACAACAGCAAAAAGAAAAAGCCACTAGGAATCTGTCCTTCAGACTCGCGCTTAAAATAAAATGTCCTGCGTGAAGGTGCCAGATAGTGTCCACTTCAGTGGCTGAACATGAGTCCCTGGCCAGAGGAAATGAATAAGTGAGTTAATGCACTACAATTTAAGGCTCCAACAAGATTTGTAACCTGGGCAGCACTCATCCCTGAGGGATAAGTGTCAACCTGGCATCTACCCAACCTGAACTGGGTTCCAAAAGCTGGCGACCGTGGCTGGTTCTAACCGCACCTTCCGCAGCATGTCTGAGCCCCACTGCGGTCGCTCACCAGTGATGTCCTCGCTTTACAATCCATCCACCGCCGCTGATAGACCGCTGATCTTCCCTGAGACCCACCTCCACGTGAATCCAGCACAGTAGCAACAGTAATTAACATTTACCCCGTGCTTACAGTGTGCTGGACATGAGCTAATGGGTTCACATACGGCTTTTTCTTTGAGAGAATGGAAGTAAATCAAAAGGTAGGCTGTAAAATCAAAAGAAAAATCTAGTCTTTCTCTTCCTCCACCTTCTGCCATGGGACAACCATACACTGAGTCCCTTCCTTGAAAACGTAAATACAGCCTCTTGCTAAACAGATAGCTGATCGCCTGCTTAAAGCTAATACAATTTCCCATTACATTCATAATGGAATCTAAACTTCTTTCCATGGCCTTCCAGGCACTACATGATTTAGCCGCCACCTATCTCTAGTATCTCCTAATGTTTTCCATTTCTGCAGTCTTGTCCTCAGCATCTTCATTTCCTTTGGAGCACTCTCTAAGTTTGTGGAATCTGGGCCCTTTGCACTTAATGTCCACTCTGCCTGGAAAGCTGTTCCTTCTTGTGGCTAGCTCCTTATCACTCACATCTTGGCTCAAATGTCACTCTCTGAGGTCTTGCCTCATACTCTTTCTGAAAGTCATACAGACACTCCCAGAAGTCTGGAGCTGGCTTACACTGTGGGTATCTCTGCCCAACTCCTAGTCATGTCAGTCACTTGAAATCAGCCACAGTGGGAGTATTTACACCAAAGAAATTGGCAAACACTACAAATGAGGACCCCCCCCCCAGAGAACCAGTTGTTGAATTTTTACCCCACACCGCTATCTACTTCTATCCCCCATCACTGGCTTTGCTCATTTTCTTCATAGCATCCATCCCTCTGAAGTCATATTTTCTGTGTTTTATTTTTTTCATTAACTCTCTCTCTTTCAGATATAATCCAAAGAGAGCAAAGACATTTTCCAAATTGCTCATTGCTATACCCCTAACCCTTAGGAGCATGTGTATAAGAACTTAAAAAATCCTTTTTGAAAGAATGAATTTATTCCACCATGTGCCCCCATGGTATTTAAGAGTCTAAATTTCCTGCCCGGCCAAGCGTGGCTCAGCAGTTGAGCATCGACCTAGGATCCAGGAGATCGGGGTTCGATTCCTGGTCAGGACACATGCCCGGGGTTGTGGGCTAGGCAGGCAATCAATGACTCTCTCATCATTGATGTTTTTATCTCTCTCTCTCCCTCTCCTTTCCTCTCTCTGAAATCAATAAAGATAAGTTTAAAAAAAAAAAAAAAAAGATTCTAAATTTCCTAACAGAGGTCTTTCATGAGTAAGACATTTTCAACCTAGAATTTTCTAGAAGCCACAGCTTCCAGGGCAATCAAGGTTGACAGTATATGTATGTCTTACCCGTCACCAACTAAGAACTGGAGTGATGATTTAAAACATTGTTCGCTAGTTTCCCTACTCTATAGGATCTGATTGGAAATGGCGATACTTGTCTCTTTTCCTACTAGAGCTCTACGTGGAAAAATGTCTCCGTTCTGAAGGGCACTTACTGTTAATCCCTTTGTTAGGATAACGGGACCATCTGGCCCCATCCATCTTGCTGTAATTTGATCCCGGGTTAATTGCATCCTGTCACTAGCCAAGATTGACACTATGTTTTCTCTCTTCGCTAAGACTAGTTCATTAGGGAGGCAGCTTTGTTAAGATTCAAATTCTTCAAGACATTTTCACAACAAAAGTACAGTGTGAATGGGACCAGGGACCTTTGCTGGGGCTTTCCTGGTGGCCCACGGGATCAGTACATCACCAAAAGTAAGAAATGAGGGGGAAGCTGGCCACCAGAGAAAACAAGATCTCAAGCCTTTGGAAGGCTGACGAGCAGTATCTAATGGACAGAGGGACAGAAGAGCAAATAAACAGCAGTCTGATTGATTACCCAGGCATGCCAGATGAAGCGGATGGCAGCGCCACTGAACCGAAGCGGGGCACACGGGGAGGGTGTGGGTATGGGTCCCGCACTTGACTGCTTATAGGAGCTGAGCAAGTAAAGTAAATATTAAGGCAAATGGAGTATAAAATAATATCTGCGGAAGCACTGTGGTAAATTAAGGACTCTATGAGCCCTTCTAAGATGCAACGTACACCCAGCTCCTGACAGTTTTTGCTGAGGAATATGAAACCTGTAATGACAAATTATAGTGCATATTATTGATTGCCTCCCGGTCCGTTCTCGCCTCCTTTGTCTGTGTAACTGCCCTGCCCCTACATGACTCGCGGAAAGTTGATCCCACTCCGTTTCTAGTCTCCAGGACTATAGCCATACAGGCCTAAGCCAGTTAGCAGAATTGGGTTTCCTTTGCCAGTGATTAGTATAAGAATAGGAACGTGGCCCAGTTCTAGCCAATGAGACACCTTTGAAGAAAGGCCACTTTGATGCCTGGACTTCCAAAGAAAGAAACAAGAAGAGGCAGTGTGTCTTCCTTGGGACAGAGTTATGGCTTACTGAAATGCCAGCAACTGCGGTCACCACCGTGCTACACAGAGCCCGGGACACCCCTGAAACACCACACCTGGAACCAGCCTCTGGAGTGTGTGTTGTAATAAAAATTTGTATGGCTTAAGCCAGTCTAAGCAAGGTTTTATTTGTGACTTGCAGACAAAAGCACCCCCAAGTGATGTACCAATCTTCCAACCTTTCAAGAGAAAAGAGAAATTCCATTTTTAAAATTGTGGCCACTAATTTTTAATATTGTACAGGAAGGTCCCCTCTGATTAAGATGACACGAAACAGAGCAAACTTCAGTAGGTTGGAAGTGAGGCATTTATTTTCAATTCACGGCCTTGCTTGCCATCTTAACTCCCAGTTCTCAGTTCAGTCTGTACCAAATTGCACATCCTAGGGACATTCTAAGTTCCTGGAACTTGGCATGTTGTCTCACCATTGATCAAGAGAATACTCATTACCACCTGACTTTTAGAGCTCCACTTTCTGCATAATTTAGATAGAAGATCCATATCCAAATACACCAGAGTGTGGTGCTCAGCAAAAGAGACATGGGGCTGTTGGAGGGAAGACCTTCAAGCAATGAAAAGCTTTGTTAATTAAGTTTCTTGCAAGAAAAAGGTCATGAAAATGAAAAAATACTTACCTTATTAAAGTCCAGTAAAACCAATAAACTTGAATTACTATGTGTAAGTTTAACATGGTTAGTTCTACAAATATCCATTCCTGTCTTCTGAACTTTGTTCATAACTTGTTCCCTCTTGCAAAGCACCCTCTCCTCTCCCCTGCCCATCCATATTTTACTCAGATTTTAAGATCGAACTCAAAGCCTGCCTCTTTCAAGAAGCTGCTGCAGATGGAGATTTCTCAATCTGTTTCTTCATGTGTGGGCCACATATCAACCGTGGTTGCAGAGTCACCTGGAGTCACCTATCTGAATAGTAGATTTCTGACTCCAACCAGAATTACTGGGTCTGAGCTTGAGAATTTATAAATTATACGCTTTTCATGTGAATCTTCTGAGCATTATGGTTGGGAAACACTTTTCCAATGTACTCAAAATGATATCATTTTAATGGAGTTTGAATCATTACCTGGGTTTATTTTCATATAATTCTTTCCAAGGAGGTAATATCATCTCAAAAAATGATAAGCTCCCGGAAAGCAAAGACCTTATTTTATACATCCAGATTCTTAGTTGTCCTCTTCGAGCAATAGTTTCCTCAGCAGCAAAATGTAGATTTATAGTTCAGTGTTGGAGTTTTTTTTTTCAAGGATTAAATGAGATGATAAAGAAATTAAAATATCTCGGGCCCAACTATGTACCAAGACAAGGTTCTAAGCCTTAGATACCTTATATCATTTAATCCTCTAAACAACCCCGGGGGGAGGTGGTATCATTCTAACCTTGCCAAGAAGGAGACTGAGCCCCAGAGGAATTAGGAAGTCTGGAAAAATTCACACAGACTAAGGGTGGAACTAGATTTTAAAGCCACATTCCTTTCATTCAAAAGTTCATGCTTTTGCTCTTATCCTGATGTCTGAACAGATATAAATTACTGGTGATATGCACGTCCTTGGATATAGTTCTCAAACACCCAAAATACACTAGTGCCTGGAGGCAAGGCATGTTAAAACATCCAACCTAGACCTTGGAGCTGGAGAAAACGTGCTTCGCTCTTCCTGTATCAAGGATTATGTGTTGGCATCAGAGCTTATCCAGAGAGTACGGAACTGGGTCCCATCCCAGAGGACACTGGGCCCTCGTGGAAGAAACTCAGGAAAACAGCAGTTCAAGTTGGAAAACCCGTCAGAATGGAAGCAACCGCTAAAGTCATCGTAACAGCCTGAGCAGGACACCTAGCACATTTATTCTAAAAATCATCTAACTCATAAAGTGTCAAAAGAGTTTAGGGTTTACTAACTCAGCCCCAACAGCTGCACTCTTCTGGGAGACGGTTCTCCTTGGGTGTCTCATGTTCCTGCACGTCCTGTGAGCTAAGGTCCAACAGCTTTTGTTCGGGAATATCTTTTCCAAGATGTTCATAAAGCAAACAGACTTGGGAGACAGAGATAGTAGCTTCCTCCAGGCAGAAGGCAGATTTGTTTCCTGGCCTGTATAATAAAGATAATGTCTTCCCCCAGGGCAAAGATGGAGCAGATTTGCCTGCAGCCCTCTTGTAAAAAAAATTGGGTTTCCTACTCTCAAGGTTCCTCAGCTGTACCTGAAGACTCACTGTTTGCAGCATCTCTCTGGGCCATTCCACTTCACTCCCATAGACCTTGGGAAGCAAGAAACCAATGCTAACACAAAGCTCATGCTGCCTGCTGTGTGTGAGTAATGAAGTCCTTTGTCTCTGACCCAGGGGACTCATGTCTTCTGACAGAATCCATGGAACTGTGACGGGCTCACTCATTAGCTCACAAGTAGGATAAAAATCTCAGTCCCTTCACAATTCTTGAAAAACTCCTATATACCTTTTAAGATTCCCCTCTGTGAGGTCTCCTTAACCACCACCACCCCCAAAAATATGTCTTCCCTTATGCTCACCAGAGTTGAAATCGAGCTTTATCACTCAGCGGAATGGCTAAATTTACCAGATTACAGTTTTGCCTTCCTTACTAGATTCAAAGTTACTTAAAAATAAGAAACAAGTGCCCTGGCGGGGTGGCTCAGTTGGTTGGAGCATCATCCCACACATGAAAAGTTTGCAGGTTTGATTCCCCATCAGGGCACATACCTAGGTTCTGGGTTCAATCCCCTGTCGGGGTGCATACGGGAGGCAACCAATTGATGTTTCTCTGTCATATCAATGTCTGTCTGTCGTCTGTCCCTCTCTCTCTCTTCCTTCCTCTCTCTCTCTAAAGTCAATGGAAAGAAATCCTAGGGTGAGAATTAAAAAAAGATGAAGAAACAATATTTATTAAAATCCTTTGCATGTGATCTGCATATCCTCATTTTTCCACCTCATCTTGCTGCTCTTCTCTCTACCACGCTCCACCTCTTCCACTCTTTGCAGTCACCCCAGCCTTCCAGCCACACCCTTGCCTGAGAGCTTCACCCTTGCCTGGAATGTCCTTACTTCTGATTTTCACATGGCTCCTTCCCACACTTCATTCAGATCTCTGTTTCCCACAGTTATTCTGAAGGCCTTCATCTGTTTTTCTCACTATTGAATTCTCAGTGCTAAGCACTGCTCTAACAGTGCTCAAAACAAAATAGATATCAATAAATATCCATTGACTACATTAATGAATTAAGGAATAAAAGCACCTAGCATAGCTACTTGCACATAGTAGGTGTTCTATAGAAGAAGCTGCCCTTCATGTAACCATGGTGGGTCTATAAATCTTAGTCAGCAACACCCAATACACAAAATGTCACAGTTCTTGATTTCTCTCAAAGCTTAAACTGCTTTGCCTGGCTGGTGTGGCTTAATGGTTGAACATCAACCCAGGAACCAGGAAGTCATGGTTCAGTGCCAGTCAGGGCACATGCCCAGGTTGGGGACCGGAACCCTAGTGGGGGGTGCGCAGGAGGCCGCCCATCGATGATTCTCTCTCATCATTGATGTTTCTGTCTTTCTCGCTCTCCCTTCCTCTCTCTGAAATCAGTAAAAACATTAAAAAAAAAAAAAAAGCTTAAACTGCTTCAGGCCCCCTCTGATGGGCTGGTGAGAAACTCAATCTCAGTCATTGGGAGGGGACTCTGTAACCCACTCTAGGGTAATGCAAGAATCCCAGGGGATGAATGTAACTCAGAACTTTCAGAAAAGAGATTTTTGAATTTTAGATGCTAGCTGTCACTGCTGATACATGCTGTATTCCCCCAAACACACACACACTCACACGCACGCAGAGACCCCTTTAAGGTTCAGCCACCTCCTGGGCACTGGAAAAGAGGAGTAAGACCATTCTACCAGCAAAACTGCAAAAGCGAATCCCCTGCACCAGCTCCCCCTCTCTATATTCCGTCTGCTCCTACCTCCACCTCCTGAAAGTGTTCCTCTCCACCCCCTCCAGCACAATACCTTTCAAACAACTTCAGATTTTCCAAATTTTAAGCTTGGAAATTTTTGCCTTTGGCCCTACTACACACAAGCTGCTGTAAAATGCTAAATGAGGCATTTAAACAGACTTGTTGAAATGCAACCAGGCAAATTCAAAGTCTCAGTTCCCTTCTTTGCATGGCAGGGGAAATACATCAGAGAGAGCAAAATACACAATGATGCCCGGTAAGTTACCCACCACCTTAGAATTTGTCTTTGTGTGTGTCCCAGCATTTAGCACAGTGCCCGGCTCTTAGGTGTTGAACAAACGTTTGTAGAATTCATGTATGAATGAATAAATTGAACTTATCAAAAGTAAATTTACTTAAATAAATGGCCTCTAGAATGGATATTTCCCTAGAGATGGTTTGTTCCTCCAAATTCTGTCTATTCTTCACCCTCCTCTGGGTTCCAGGAGGCTGATTTTCTGCCTTCTGGTTAGTTTGCTTAATGAGATACACAGCAGGATATCTCAGAGAGGCAGGAAAGTAATCGAGGTATTAATTCTCCCCATCCTTGGTCAGTTTCAATGGTGTCGCCAAGAGCTGACTATGTTCCTTGTCTCAGTCAGTGTTTGTTATAGTCTGAATGCTTGTGTCTAAAACCCTAATCCCAATGTGATGGTATTTGGAAGTGGGGCCTTTGGATGTGATTACACCATGAGGGTGGAGCCCTCGTGAATGGGATAAGTGCCCTTTCAAGAAGAGGCCAGAGGGCCAGCTCACTCTCCTTCTGCCATGTGAGGATATGACGTCAGCAGCCTGCAACCCAGAAGGGGGCTCTCACCAGAACCTGACCATGCTGGCACCCTCATCTCGAACTTCCACCCTCCAGAACTGTGACGAAGAAGTTTCTGTTACTTATAAGCCACCTGGTCTATGGTATTTTGTTATAGTAGCTCAAGCTGACGAAGGAAAGAAGCAGAACCACTAGGAGGGGGGTGTGTGTGTGTGCGCACATATATGTCTATCTGTATTTGTTTCAGGGATTTGACCGTGGGGCCTATCAGGATAAATTGAAACCCACTTCATTTCTTGCTGTCTGACTACGGTGATGGTGACCAGGGTGTCCTGAAGTGGCCACACCCTTCATCACAGAGCTGAACACACACCTGGCCTGGGAGTGGGAGAAACTGAAGGAGGAACCAGGGGAAAATGGATCCTTAGCTGACCCAGCCACTGCCTCAGGCCAGGGAGGTGAGCCAGCAGATAAGTGACCACGTGTGTGAGACACAGAAGCTCATCCTGTCATCCTCCAAGTCCCACCTGAGCATCTCTCAGTGGCCCTCTCTGACCATACACCTCCAGAGAAGGGGATTCGGGGAGACGCCCTTCAGCCTGGACACATTGGAACATACAAAACCAGCACCTCCCTCAAGGAAAGCTCACAGCCCTGCCCCAAAGTCTCCTCCTCACAGCCAACTTGCTGTACTGCAGGACCCCTGTTGATCTAGTCAACTGTCCTGCCCTTCCCTGAGGTCAGCAGGTGGAAGACGGCCATCAGCCCCAGGGCCCTGCACTGTCCCTGGGCATTTGCATGCACACTGCTGTCAACACACTCTTTCGTGAATCCTCCTCAAATTACCCAACTGGAGTGTGCCATCTGTTTCCTGCTGGGCTCCTGATGAAGAGAACACCCACCCTTGGTGCAGAGGAACAAACAGAACATGAATCGGTAGATGTATCTATTGCTTTTCCCTGCTGGAGATATATTTGTTTAAAAATATTAATTGAGCATCTACATATGGAACAATGACATGCCAGAAAAATGTGCTAGGGACACAGAGTTGGGCCTAAGACACAGATGCCCTCCAACCGAGCTACAGTAGAGGAGGCAGATAATATCTATATCTGCTCCTGGGGCCACGTGGAACAGACACACATACGCTGCTGACGCTCATTCAGTTTCTAGAACACATTGAAATTTTAGTGGTGATTTATGAGACATAGTTATTGTAATACTGCATCTTTGAGGATAGAGTCTATTTGTCTCACTTTTGAGAATATACCCCGAAATAAGGGAAAAAGGGGCATATCATGAATGCATACTATGTGGCTGACTCTGTACCTGGCTCTTAATATAAAATATCTCATTTAATCTTCATGAGATGTCACAGAATGAGTGAGCAAAAATTATTATCTCCACTAAGCAAACGGAGAAACAGGCCAGAGAGGTGAAGGGGCCGGCCAAGGTTCACTCAGCTAACAAGGGGAGTAAAGGAGATTTTTAGCTTTTGGTCGCCACGCATGTGATGAATTGCACCAAATGTTTTTTACCGTTTACAACCTTACAACAAGCCTAATAAGGCAGGTTTCGTGGCCACCCCTCCTTTTATTGCAGAGGGAGCCTGAGTATGGACAGGGCGCAGGTAAGAAGCAGAGGCGTCGGGAACTGGCCCCAAAGCCCACCCTCTTCCCACTCAGCTCCAGAATCCATAAAACACAATCGACGTGACATCTGTGAGGGCTGTTTCATTCCTGAACATCTCTCTCCATAAATACAGAGAGAGATCTACATATCTATGGAGATGGAGCCGCACATATCCATTACGGCCTATTCAGCACATCACGCTGATACTCCAGCTAACGCTTCAAGCTGTTCCACTTCCAACATTGAATTATTTGCTCCCGCCAGCCTCCATTAAGCAAGTTTGGGGAGAAAAGCTAACTGCCACATAAGTCTTGATGAAAATAAAGTCTCTTTATTACTATTATTATTCCCCTAATGGTCTGTGCAGTATCGTACATAACTTTTTAGTCCTTCATAAAATCCCGTTGATAAACATTGGACAACTTGATACAATTTTAAAACTTTCATCGCTGGGTCTGCGGGCAGCGCTGGGATCCGACGGTGTGACGCGAGGGCGGCCACAGCAGCTCTGCGACGCTCAAGGAATTTTGCAGCCTCTCTCAGCTCCTCATTTATGACACGTGCACCGGCGAATGCTCAAGATTCACTACTCGCCATTATAAGAAACAGGCCAACCAATTCATAATTTTCAGGAAAGCTGGTTTTAACAGCCCTATTAGTTTTACAGTTCCGCCTTTCGTAAGCTTCAATTCGTTATGTTTAAGTTATTTGCTCCGAGGAGTCTGAGTGCTCTTACTGGGGTCTAAGGTCTACTTTCCAAACAGAGTTTGCAGAGAAAGAGGGTGATAGTACTGAACATTCATTTAAGATAAGCTCAGAAGTCAAAGGAAAAAGACCTGTGGATGTCCTTTCAAGCTGAAAATAGACAGAGCCTTTCCACTCCCCTTCTGTTTATTAAAAAAATATATAATAAACTGGAGATCATTTGTGCTGTGGCCTATGGGCTACATTACAGTTTTTAGACATTTGTAAAACCCGATCCTGCATCTGACTTTACAAGATTAATCCTTTTGTCTATTGAGGGGTAGTTAGACTGAGTAAGGCATATATATATATATTCAAAAGGCACGCTTGACCCTGGTCTATTTACCTGCTCAACTACATAGGCTTAAAAACAGGTGTTAATATGTGCCTGAAATATTTATTAATATATACATAGGAGTCATTCCTTCATTCATTCATGAAACAAATGACTTTTTGTGTGTGTTAATCCCCACCCAAGGATATTTTTTCCATTGCTTTTTAGAGAGAGAGGAGGGAGAAAGGGAAGAAGAGAGGGAGGGAGGGAGAGAGAGAAACATCGATGTAAGAGGGACACAGCAATTGGTTGTCTCTGACCTGCACCCTCCCAGACCAGGACCGGGATCAAACCTGCAACCCAGGTACATACCCTGACTAGGAATTGAACCCCTGACCCTTCGGCCTGTGGTCCGATGCTCTAACCACTGAGCCACACCAGCCAGGGCATAAAACAAATTATTTTTAAACACCTATATGGGACGTGGTAAACCATAGCCTGAAGGTCAAATTCAGCCAGTTTTTGTATGGCCCATAAGCTAAGAACGGTCTTTACATTTTTTAAATCAAAAGAACAATATTTCCTAACATGTGAATATTGTGTGCAATTCAAGTTTCTTTGTCTGTAATAAAGTTTTATTGGAACACAGCCACACTCATTTGTTGACATGTTGTCCCTGGCTGTTTTCACACTACAGTGTCAGAGGTCAGTAGAGTTGACAGAGCCATGTGGCCCACAAAGTCTAAAATATTCACTACCTGGCCCTGATCCATTATAATCCAGGTACTGCAGATGAAAGAACAAACAAAAGGAAACAGCGGTAAAAGGCAGCAAGCTCTTCCCTCACTCAGGCAGCAGTAAAGAGGTCGAGTGGTTATAAGTTCTATGGCGGAAACTAAATCAGTAAAAAGTACATCGAGTACAGACTGATAAGGTGTGTTGAATAGGTGACTCAAATACCAGGTGGCATTGCCATCAGGGACCTGGTTTTTGAAACAGTGAATAACTCTTGGTGAATTTCCAAACAAAATAGAGTACAATTCTCCTTCAATTTACGCAGTGTGTATTAAAACTGGACAAAGACTACTTTGTGCTCTATAGAAAGTGGCATTTGGTTCTAGGTCCAGATAATTATAATCAGGTTTTTCAACTACCTGACTGCCTGACAGGATGCTAGAAAGTCGTGCGAGATGTGGAACAATCCTTCGTTGTGCAGAACTATCCCTCACGTGGCAGGATGTTGGGTAACCCTGGCCTTCACCCACTAATTCAACATAGACGTTGAAATCTCTGAGAGTGTTGTCAGACTTGGAGGGAAAACGGAGGTTGTGATCTATAAGCCAAGTCTTTGACAAATGAGGAGAGTGGCCAGGAGGGAGGTAGATAATCACAGAGGAATGATCAGTGGTGTGCTGGTAAATGCTAACAACTGGCTCTGATTTGTAGCGTTTGCCGATTTTTATGGTGTAAACACTCCCGCTGTGGCCATTCTCAAGTTACCAACATGATGTCATTGAATGCAGAGCCAGTACGGGCCAGCTCCAGCAAAACACTAGGATGGGTAGAGATTAATACAGGCAAAGGTCATGAACCTCAAATGAGCAGTAATTTTTACATGAAGGTATAAGGGCAACCATCTGAAAGATGCGTGTAAGCGAGATATTACCAACCCAACTTCCCAACTCGGAAGGACACGGAGAAGGCAGAGATAAATACCTTCCCTTGACTAGCTGGTGACCTCAGGGATTCAACTGAGGAGGGAAAGGAAGGAAACACTTTTTAAAGCGGATAAAGACTGAGTAGAATTTGTTTACCAGGAAACAGAATTCTGGAAGAAAGAAATATGCGAATGTTCTGGAGAGAAGGTGGCATAAGGAGGCTGGGTAAGAAAATCTCCAGCACAGGACTCATTCCGGGTGTGACCAAGGGTGACAGAGAGCCTCACCCCATTCCAAACCAAACCTGACAACCATCGAGGAGGCAGAATTTCAGCAAATTCATCTTCCACACAGTCATCAAATTATGACGATTTAGCTTCAGCAACTACAGTAGCTGCTCAAAAAAACACATTATTCCAGTGGAGCTCTGCGAAATATTTTGCACATACAGCAAACGCGGCAAAATCTGCCACCTCATTGACTTTGTAAAACTGAAAGATCTCCCCCTATGTCTTGTATAGTTTCACTAATTGCATCATTAGCAGAAGGCCATTTGACCAACGTGGAGGAGATAAAAACTACTTTTTCTACATTTTAAGTGGAAATGTAAGCTAAAATATAAAAATATTCATGCCTGTGTGGTGCAAAATCCATACAAGATAAGATAGTCAAGTGATTATAGAGATGTAGCCTCCAAAAAATGAAAAGAAGTTACTTCTTTCATGTCCAATTGGCGTGATTATACGGCCAATCTCGGCTTCTCAATCTTCATAACATGGACACTCTTTGATTAAAAAAAAAAAAAGATAGGGTGAATGCAAGATATCCAGCACAAGGGGAAAGGGTCTGAAGAGAAAGGGAGGGCTGTGAGGAAGCAAAGACAGAGTCCTCGAGACTGGATATGGTACAAGTGGGGACCTCAGTCGTGCCGGAGGTGGATGATCTCTGAAGGTAGGGCCTGCTGACAATCAGTGGTGATGGGTGGGGTGGTGGGCCTGAGGACACAATGAACATAAATGCCCCTGAAAGGGACACACAATTAGCCAATGCACTATATGACCACCCAAAACTTTCGTTTTCTATATATATTTGGCAATGAGAGTAAAATATGTGGTACAAAGGAAATCTCAACTGGATAACTTTATGCCTGTAGTTATCATTAAAAGTACCAATGAGCTGGCTGAATTCTGTTCCAGTTAAGGCCACTAACCAACATTTGGTATCTGGAAATGGGACTCAGCCAATACCAGGCACCTCTATGACCGAGTTATAAATGGAGACTCAGCTATGGAAAGCCATAGGAGAAGCCACTTGAAAAAGACTTTAACACTGTGAAGGGGAACCCAGGGGTGAAGAACAGACTTTGAAGTCAGACCTGTGCTTGAATCCTGGCATCCCATTCCATACCACATCAGGGTGACACTGCATAAGTCAATTAAGCCCTCTGAGCCTCAGTTTCCTCATCTGTAAAATGGAGATTAAATAGTACCTACATCCTAGAATTGCTGTATGGCTTAGATTAGACAATTCATTGAAGTGGTTAACACGGGAGGGGAAGTGAAAGCCTTAGGCCAAGAAAAGCAGGTTCTTGCAGCAGGAAGCAATTCTCAGGGGTATGAGGAATGTGGGGCAATGGGGAGGGCTCAGAAGAGCTCAGGAGAAAAAAAGTGCCCGTTGAACAAAGACCTGAAGGAAGGGAGGAGGGGAGGAAGCACTGCCTATATTTGGGGGAAAACTTCCCAAGCAAAGAGAACAAGGAGAACAAGTACCCTGGGGTGGGAGCATGTCAAGCATGTGAGCAGAACAGTAAAGAAGAGGCCAGGTGTCTGGAGCAGAAGAGGAAGGGAAGGTGTTAAGAAATGAGGCGGTAGCCACAAGGGAAGGCCGGTGAAGGGCCGTGTAGGCAACTGCAAGGACTTTGGGATGAGATGGAAGGCCATTGGAGGGTTTTGAACAAAACCTGATTTAAGTTCAATAAGGGCAAGGGCAGAACAGGAATAGCAGTGAGGAGGCCACCGCGAAACTGGAGGCAGATATAGTGGCGGCTTGGGCTGAATTACGACAGTATCCAGGTGTCCAATGATGTCGTCAGAAGTCCATTTTTCTCAGTGTCTCTTCCTCTACTTTCCTCTGTACTGACTTCATAGTCCCAAAAAAGGCAAAACCACCAGGAGGAACTCCAGGATTACATTCAACCAGCGAAACAACCCCAGAAGAAAGAACAGTATCTTTACCACTAGTTGGAGCAAGGACCCAGGACCACGGATGTCCCTTTGGCCCTACTTGGTTTGCCTGGGCAACTGTAAACTAATCCCGACAGCCAGGATGGTGAGCCAGCTCTGGCTCGCATGCCCATCCCTGGAAGCTAGAGAAAGGAACAGCCCCGCAGCAGTCACACTCTGCAAAAGGAGAGAGGAAGTTCCCCCAAAGGGAGTCTAGTAGAGAGTCAAGGAGACTCCCCACCCTCCTTCACATTGTAATAGAGTTTCTAGCTGGACACACGGCCACACACAGCCCATATTCCGGGCCTGCTTGCAGCTGGGTGGGGCCATGTAGTTAAATGATGTGTGAACAGAAGTAATAATGTACAACTTGTATACTTTGCCCTTTAAAGGAAGGGTTTCTGTCCACCTTCCCTCTCCCCTCTGGCTGGAATGCAACCCCAATGGTAGTGATCCTGGGTCATGAGGACAATAGAAGCATCAGAATAACAGAAAGTAATGGAATGGAAGAACCCAGGGTTCCTAGCAGATTTTCAGAGCAGGGTCACCCTCTCAGCTTGGACTTTGATTCCTGTGATACTGAAATAAAGCTCTATTGTTTTAAGTCATCATTTGTGGGGAAAGGGCCTATGAAAAGCAAACCATAATCCTAATTTACACAGAGTTTGAGTTTTACTATCACAAGGAGACTGGAAAGCGAAAAACACACACAATAATGATCTTTGTAGTCAGCATACAATAGGATTGTTAATTCTAGAACTTTAATAGTCACTGATGTGGGGCTTTTCCATAGAAATTTCAGTTCTGCAAGAGTTCTACCCTACTTAAGATCTATCGCATCGATTTGTTCAAACAAAGCTTTGAGCCTTTACCATTTACAAATGTAACCAACCTTGCTTAATCTGGCATTACGTCTTCACTACTGAACTCACTGATGGCACTCCTTGAGCCCTTCTGAGATGGGAAAGAAATCACCAGATCGTTGAGTGAAACTGAGCCAAGGCAGCTAGAACAGAGCCCAAGATCCCACAAGAACAGAAAGGGGGCACACTGCAAAACCCAGATCATCATACCTCCCGAAACATTTCATGCAAAGCAAGAATCTAGATTCTTGCTGCTCTGACAAGAAAGAAAAACACACACAGACCATGAAATATGTTTTGTCTAGTGAGTGAGGGAGCAAAGATGCTCCTTACACTCAGAGGAATAAAATTTTTATCATAGTATAATTCATGTGGACAAAACTGCCCTCTCTCTCACTAACATTTTATTATCCAAATGTGTCCCTATGTATAAGCAAAAGAAAACTCCATTTATAGTAATAATAATAATATTATAAATTTTCATTATATATTCTATATGATATTATTACAATATGAATCATAATAACCAACCTTCATTAAGTGCCCACTTTGTGCCTTCAACCCATTTCGGGCACCGTATTCCCAAACCACCTTGTCAAGGAGGTATAATTAACATCATAATATGGGTAAGAAGACTGACCCTCAGGGAGGACAAGTGACTGGGCAGGGTCACTCAGCCAAGGAGTGGCTGGTCCAGAAATCAAGGCTAGGAAGCCAAACTCTGGGCCCACGTCTGTAAACAGCACTCTCCTTGGCCCTGACCCGCCCAGGGTGGACACGGAGGCGCGCTGCTCCGCCCCTCCTGCAAAGAAGGTTTTGCTGCCCAGCTTCAGGAGTGTGGTCAACAGCCAGCCAGATATCTGCTTCTTCAGGGTCTACGCAAGCCGAAAGAACCTCCTCAAGGCCACGGCCTGCCCAGGGCAGCCAACACGCAGAGACCAAGGAAGGTGTTGGTATAAAGTCCTGCTATTTTGGCCCAATATGGGACACTCTGAGGGGCAATCTGTGCTCCAGAGCTCCCCGCTGGGCCGGCCGAGACTGTGGCTTGAGCCATGACTCCACTTCTGCCTCTGCCCAGCCTCCCTCCCTCACTGCTCTCTGCAGATGTTCATTCCAGGAAACCTCTCTAACCCTAACTCTATCTCGGTGCCCGTGTCGTCACCAGCTTTACCTCTAGAGGTGTCTACTGAATGGGTGAATATGTGGTTATATGATGAAGACATTATTTAGGCCTTGGGTTTTGTATCAAAATCCATTTTAAAAATAAATTATCTCCCGCTGCTTTTCAAGCAGCTTCCTAGGCAAGAACGAACCAGACAAGGTCCCTGTCCTCAAGGTGCAGGTGACATTTATTGGGCTCAGATCAGTGGTTCTCAATCTTACTCTCTCAGAGGAAGTTTTTTGTTTGTTTAAACCATGCCTAGGCCCCACTGAAAATGAATTTGATATGAATTAAACGAAGGCAGAGAAGCTCAGGGCTAGGTGACTTCTCCCAGGACTTCTCAAACTCTTCCTGGAGTGTGTCACCTGGAGTGCTGGCTGGAAGCTGGATTGGTTCAGAGGACCTTGGGCCTGGTGCTGGTGCCAAAGCGCTGGACTGAGGAGACGCAAGGAAGCATTAAATAAACGTGAGTGGGAAAATCTAGGCCCCCACCATGTGACCCGCATGACTTGCAGTCGCTTGATGACTTACAACGCAGATTCAGACCCTTCACATTAAGATATTTAACAGTTTTAGAGAAACCACTGAGCAGTCTTCTATCACCTTTGTCCCTTAAAGGCCAAGACACAGGCTGGCCTGACCCGCAGCAGTGGTGTTCAAGCGGCGCGTAGCGGCGGGCACGTGGCTGTGCCCCAAGCCTTTTTGAAATCTGCAACACCTGGCTGTTGAGTCCGGGGCATTGACCTCTTTGTCCTTAAAGTGTCAAACACAAAACGGCAACAGCCCCGGCCGGTGTGGCTCAGCTGGTTGGAGAGTCGCCCCATGTCCTGAAAGGGTGGGAGTCAGGTCCTGGTGAGGGCACAGGCCCGGGCTTCGGGTTCGATCCTGGGTGAGGTGAGTCCAGAAAGCAACCAACCGATGTCCTCTCTCATCTTGACGTTTCTTTCTTTCTCCCCACTTCCTCTCCTTCTCTTCCCCCACCCTGTTTCCTCCCTCCCTGAAATAACAACAAGTGACAACAGCCAACACAACAATAGCCATCCAGTGTGACTGATCAAAATTACACCTTTTTTTTAATCAGACTGGCAAAACATAATATATTTTTTGGCTTGCAGCAGAATTTCAGTAATTGGTTTATGTGCCATGAGGTGGAAAATCACTGAACTATAGGAATGAATGTTATAGAAGAAAAGACCAAACCACCTCTCCTCATACCTTTTAACACTCACATCAAACTTTGTACAGGTTACTTTTTGAATTTCAACGGTAAGATGACAGGCTGTGTGTGTGCACGTGTCCTCGTGAGTGTGTGTGTGCAAGTTCGTGGCTGTCTGTGTGTCTGGCAAGTCTGAATGTACCAAGACTTTCCTTCTTCTCTAAACACAGTCATCTTCACAAACAACTTTGGCAATACACTTTCATTTTGTCAGAGTTGCCTGGGATGAAATTCGCTCAGCCATTAAAAGGTGGGAAAGCGTCCTGCCACTGTGTATGCGAGGGAAGGCCACTGCTTTGTCATATGCCAGCTACCCGTCAGTCAAAGCAGAGAAAGCGATGGTACCTGAGGGGTCAGGAAGAAGCCCTCCAGACCTTAATTATCAGCGTGCCCCCCAGCTTCCCGGGCTTGTCAGGGAGCCGTGACAAGCTCGGAGGCAGACGAAAAGACAACCGGTACATCGCCAACCGGTTAATTAACAGCGAGCACAAAGCCACCCGCGTCACAGGCCCAAGAGAACACGCCACAGGCTTGCGTTTCACATGCTGGATTAAAGCAACACGTGCGAGAGGAAACGGGGGGTATTGCCGAAGTATCTCGATGGTTCTTTTGGATCCGCTGCGGCCATCAGGAAGGCGCGTAGTTCTTTTATTCCTCCAAGAGTTACTGAGGACCTACTGTGTGTCTGGTCCTGAGGCTTTGAGGAGGGATAGGAGGTGGCTGGTTGATCCATTCTTTCTTTCACATATTCGTTCTACAAATACGTGTTGTTGTCTGTCGCTTACTACATCCAGGCGCTGAGCGAGACCCTAGGTATGTGGTCATAAAAAAGCAAAGGCACAACCCCGGCCGGGTGGCCCCGTTGGCTGGAGCGTCACCCCATACACCAAAAGGTCAAGGGTTAAAGCCCCTGTTGGGGCACATACCCAGGTGGCAGGCTCAGTCCTCAGTCAGGGCGCATGAGGGAGGCAACCAATTGATATTTCTCTCTCACATCAACGTTTCTCTCTCTCTCCCTCTCCTTTCCTCTCTCTCTAGAACCAATGGGAAAAAAAAACAAACAAACAACCAAAAAAGGCACATTTTGACACATGCAGCAACCCAGATGAACCTGGAAGACGTTATGCAAAGTGAAATAAGCCGGTGACAAAAGGACAAATACTGTATGATGCCACTTGTAGGAGGGATCGAGACCAGTCAAAGTCATAGAGACAGTAAAGAATAGTGGCTGCCGGGGCTGTGGGGAAGGGGCAATGGGGAGTTAGTGCTTAATGAGTAGGGAGTTTCAGTTTTGCAAGATGAAAATGTTCTGGAGATGGATGCACAACAGTGGGAATGCGTTTAATGCCACTGAACTGTCCACTTAAAATGGTTAAAAAATTTTATGTTATGAATATTTTACCACAATTTTTAAAAACGTTGAAAGAAAGAAAAAGCATACGCACGATTCCTGCCTTCACAGTAATGACAGTCTATGGGGAAGATAGATGAAGGAAACCGAGAAATTAATCTGTAGCTATGCACAGGAAAGCTGCTTAAAGAGGACAGGGCCCTCTCAGCTGGGTCAACGTGGCCAATTTTCCCAAATGCGAGAAGAACCACACTATTACTTGCTTTACAGAGGCATTCTTTACTTTACTAACGAATCCCTTTAAATACTGAGCTCTCGGGTATGTCGAGGGGTTATAGATAAACCATTCTCCACACAGCTGAGGGGCCGAAAGGCAGAGAATTTTCAAGATTAAGTGTTATGAGGCAGTGCCCATTGAAGATCAATCGGAAATTACAATAAGCATCTTGATAATTACAACAAAAACTAATGGAAAAAATGATTTAACTCATAAAAGTTTACTATACACCCAGCCACACACACCCACACACATACCCATAAAATGATGCAATGAAAAAAATCTATACGATGCCGCCTGGTTTGCATGTTTAATAGACACAGTTATTGCTCGTGAGCATAATGTTCCATATTTACTTGTCCAATATTCTTGCTCCTGCTGGTTATTTGAGCATTGGTGTTTTTCAAAATATAAAAACAGCATGTCACTTCAATACCCACCGCTATTGTGCAAAGGGTTTAAACTTTTGTGCCTTTGTTTAAAAAAAATCCTTAGCAAAAGCACTCATTAAAATGTAGAGAAGATAAGCATCCAAAAATTTAACTTGGAACTTGCATTGAAAAGAAAAAAAAAAACCCTGCACAAAGCCTTTGGATTGAACACTGTGCTTTTATCCTCTGACAATGTGGCAAACTTTCAGCATTTTCTGGAATATTTTCCAGTTCCTTTAAACACCTGAAGGGTTCCTTGCATGCTGGATTGGTTGGCAGGAAGGGTGTGAATAAAGATAGCAGAAGGGAGGGGAAGAGAAAGGGTACCTTTTAGATTACCCCCCCTCCCCCCAATAATCGCATCCCTTAACAGTGACTTTATCAGGTCTAAAGCAAAGAAAATAACTGCCAGGATAATTAACAATTCTGGTTTTAAAAAGCCAAAGTTGATTATCTAAAGGGCAGGCTGCTCTTTAAATTAAAGATGATATCTGAGGCATTTACAGCAATATATGTTATAGCCGCCGATACTGTACATAAATATATAGGTCAGGAGTCCTCTCCCGACTGTCTGGAGGCAGGTGAAATAATTGAGGACTGGGCTGGGTAGAAACAGAGGTGAACTGGGGAGAGCATGCCCTTAAAGTGGGCAGGTGTTCTCAGCCGACTGTGGCCAGGCAGATGTGACCCTACATGGATAGAGCTTCCAAATTTCAGAAGAAGCCAGCCAGAAATTCTCCCATTTTTAAAATATTGACACCTATTACATTAATTTTTTAAATACATAATTTTATAATTGCTGTGCTGGCTAAACAAAATGTATCTGCAAGCTGAATTTAGAGGGACCACTCCTTTTGACTTCTGTCCTAGTTCATTCCTGTCCCCAAACATTGTGGTGGGAGAACACTTAGGGGCAGAAGCAGTCCTGAGTGCTAGTGAGAGGCTGGGTCACCACGGCAAGGCCTGCAGGAATGCTCTGGTGGGCAGAGGATTGCATAACCCTGGCCTTGGATGCCCCGGGTGACGCCAAAGAAGAACCCTCCCGGAGGGAAGCGTGGGCTTACAGATTTTCCCACATCTCAGACAGGCCAGGCAGAACACAGTCAGGGCTTTGCATCAATATCTCTCCATCTCTTCCTTGCTCTCCACCCCCTATCACAACCCAAACAGTATCAAGGTGGGCCCCAGCCTGCTCTCTAGAACTATTGTAAGTACTTGGGTTTCTGAAGATGATAGAAGCAAATTAAAAATAATATCTTGAGAATTCTCTTTGGCAAAACAGATAAAGGTATCCCCTGTAGCTAGTGCTTGAGCAGTTTCAAATGAACAGATTCTTTGTTTTCTTTTTTTAACCAAACAACTATCTAAGAAAGAAGGGTGTGAGATATATCTGACATAGTACAGATATGTTCTTTAAAAAAAAAAAAAAAAAGGCCTTTGATATGCCCAAATCTTCCAAGCTCTATTACCAGAGTCCCAAACTAGCAGGTCTCAGGGAAAATCTGCCCTTTTATTAGTTTAATTTGACTAGCACAGGTTTATGTTTTGTTTTGTTTCTAATAGTTTTAATTTTACCATTTGGGGGTATGTACGCTCCAGTTTGGCTCAATGTCCCACCACTCCCATTTGCCCTAAATCCAACTAGGCACCTCAGTAGGTATTTGAATTTGCTACCTCTGGGCTTCATTCCTTGTCTTTCCTCCATTCCTCTATTTATTCCTCTAAAAAGAAAGCAATCTCAAAATGAACTCTAAGGTCAGACGTGATGCATCTGAACCAATCACACAAAATTGGACCTACTGTATGTAGGGCTGTGCCAGGCGCTGATGAAAAAATAGTGAGTAAAGACAAGGGGGCAGTAGTCCAAGAGCTCAAGGTCATAATTGGAGAAATAAATTAACAAAGATACAGGGTCACTACCATGGAAAAGCTGCTGCAAGGTCGATGTGTTTGGGTGGTAGGGACACAAGCAAAGACAATTTCTCACTGGATTTCAGGGGCTCTGGCCTCCCATCCCCTTTGGGGCTGCTGTATGCATGGTCATTCTGGACCTAGTTTATTTGTTTTTGCCTGGTAAGCATGAGAACCAGGCTTTAATCAGGGAAGGTCATGCCATTGGTGGGAGGGGTGTGTTTCCTCCCTCATCACTGTTGGGCTTGGCCATGTGCCCTGGTCACTGGAATGTGAGCAGATGTGTCCAGGCAGAAGTTCAAGAGTGAGGAGCCCCACGGAGTAGAGCTGGCCTGAAGCACAACCAACCCACATTTCTGGTTTAACAAGAATTAATGTCCTTTATCTTAAACCACTGAGATTTGGGGGGTTGTGTGTTACGCAGCAAAGCTAACTAATGCACTAGCACAGTTTACTACAACTGTTTTTTTAAGAGGAAAAATGTTGACACTTCTCTGCTTAACTAACGTCTGTGCATCAGCTGACCCACTTAGCAGAAATAAGAGAGGTATCCATAACAGTATAAATACAGAAGTGGAATAAAATGGGACGACTAACACCAAGAGCCTGTATTTCCCCAAAAATATGCCCATCCCCATTGCTTTTGCCCATCTCAGGAAATAATAACTCCATCGTCTTATTGTACAGACACTGTGGTCATCCTTGTCTCACACCTCACAGCCCGATCAACGACCAATCCTGGTGGCTCTATTGTTGGAACAGATCATACACCTGGTCCCTCCTCACCATGTCCACCGCCACAGCCCCCGTCCCAGCCACCACAGCTCTGACGGGAATTACTGGAGCGACCTCCCAGTTTCCTACTTCTGCCCTACCCCTCAACAGTCTATGTCTTACCCGCTTTTCAGATTAACCACATTAAAATCAAATTTCTATCACAGTCTGCATTTCCTCGCTACTTTCCAGTGACTCCTACGCAGAGTAAAAGCCAAACAGCCCAGCGGGTCTCCCGGTCTCTCCTTGCTCACTTGATGTAGCTCATAGATGTCCTTGCTGCCCCTCCAACAGGCCAGGCGCATGCCCCCGGCAGTGTTTTCCATTTGCTGCCCTTCTGCCTGGAGTGCTCTTTATGGAGAAGCCACTGGCGTGTTCTCACTTCCCTCGGGCCTGGGCTCAGATATCCCCTTATCAAGGAGGCCTTTTCTGAAAACCCTCGGTAAAGAGCAGCCCCAGCCCCGGCTTCCCTTCTATCATCTTTACCCTGGTTCATCTCTCCCCATAGGACGTCCCACAGCCTGACAAACCTGCCTCTCTCCACCAGGGGTAAGTCCCAGGGGGATAAGAATTTTAGTTTGTCCACTGTGTTGTCCTCGGCTCCTACAAAATGCCGGGCACATAGGAAGTACCGACATATATTTCTCCAGCAAATAAATTCTGGAATCAGACAAACTTACATTTGAATACCAGCTCTGACACTTACTGGCTGTGTGACCCTGGACAGATCCCATTACCTCTCTGAACTTCCCCTTAATCACTTGCTAAAGTTGATAACAATCTCTTCAAAGTGTTTGCAAGGGTTGGGGGTGAGGCACCTTAAGTGCTCACACCAATAAATAGCAGTATTCTTGTCCCAGGTCCTGCTTATCTCTCGCCTCTCCGACGTCTTTTCCCACTTGCTCAGCCAGTGGCCTGAGCGCTCCTGCTGAAACACACCAAACCAGTTTCAAGTGACCCTCGCACCTGCACCTGCCGCTCCATGTGCCTGGAACACGGGTCCCCAGCTCTCTGCATCACTGGTTCTTGTCATCACTCAGATTGCAGCTATGAGGGGACCTCCTCGAAGAAGACATCCCCGGCCTCCGGGCCTCAAGCACCGGGCCGTCAGCCACACTCAATCACATCGTCGGTTCATTTCCCCCCTAGTCCATCACCGTGTCATTAATGGGTTTGCTGCCCTTTGCGTGGCTGCCCCACTAGGAGATAAAGTCCTGGGGGAGGCCACCCATCTGTCCTGTTCACCAGCACTCCTATAACACCTGGCACGTCATATGCACTTAATAAATATCTGCTGGGTAGACAAAGGACTTCATGGAAGAAACGCACGTAGGCAATAAGGTACATGCATAATGATGCATTTTATGGTTATCGTGGCAGGATCTCAGTTCCCATAAGGACTGAGAATCAGGTGATGACTAGGAAGAGGGGAAAGCAGAAAGGTGAGAGACTGAAGGATCCTGCATCCAAGGGGAAGAAAACTGGAAAATGTTTTATTTTATTTTCTGAACAATAGAGTAAAGTGGAAATGTAATTTGTAGTAGGCTCACAAATAGAGAAACTATCAGTCTTGCCTCGATGACACCAAAGACCTAGGAAAGTGGGGAGCCCTTGGTGGGAATCACAACTCTGATGTCTACGAAAGAAGCCTGGCACCACAAAGAGGGGGCGAGGAGCTCCCCCGACGCGTGCGGACTCGGAGAGCTGGGGCGCCACCGTGGCTGGGTGATTCGGGGCCTGCTTGTCTTTGCTGCACTCCTGAATGGAGACAGTTTCGCCCTTTGGCAGGTATCTCATCTTTACACTTGTTCAAATTAAAAGCAGAGAGATATTGAGGTGAATTTCCCATCCAGGACAATCAGTGAAAATTCATTTCTTTCTTTCCCTTTAGTGTTTCCTATAATTCACTCTGATCACGGTGTATATGCAGCAAGAATTGCCTGTTTAAAAGGGGGGGGGCTTTTAAACTTTTAGTTGTTTGCAGAATATTAGTAACACTATAAAAAGTTTATGTTAATTAATGCTGCATTTTAATAGATTTCCTGGAAGTTTGTAACTGCGTACTATAAAGGCTTTCGAGATAATGTATGATACAGTGTTATCATAAACCCCAAAGCAGCTCAAATGTTCCTTTTATGTCTCAATAACTTTCCCCCAAAAGTTACAATATTTAAAAGATTAAAATGCAGAAATGAAAAGAAAAAAATTTCCCCACCAGGGGCTATTTTAAATTTTTATATCTCATCATGATCAATTTCATTTCTCAGCAACGCTGTACTTAAGCTTGTTTTGTAAGCAAGAAGCCCTCGGCGCCTTCCATCAGTTATATTAGGACAGACCATCCCCTGTCTAGAAAGTTTTACAGAAGTCTGGAGGGTCAGACACCTCATAGCTTCCAGAGCCTTCTGGGCCAAGACTTTATGTAGATGAGTGGTCCCTTATCATTGTTTATCTCTCTAAGTTTGGACCAAAAAATCATCTGCAGTTCAAAGAAGCCCCATTTTTCATGTTCTGCAGGCAAACCAAAGGGAGAGTTTGCTTGTAAGTTTCAAGAGAAAGCAAATCCAAATTAAACGCCAGGATCTGGCTTTAGGATTTTAAACTTAAACCCCCCAAATGTAAGGTCTCTGTGGAATTTTCAGGTAAAACAAATAGCTGGTCTATGCCACTCCGAAGGTTTCCTCCATCCCATTCCAATCTGAGTCACCATTTCTGATGAAGGTAAACAAAAGGTTTTCTTGTGACTTTAAAGAAGAAATGTTTCCAAAAATAGATTTTTTTTTTTTTAAATGTAAATGACTAGATCAGTGTCTACAGTGGGAAAAGTTTAAGAACAGAAAGCTGAAATTAGTTACGGAAGTGAGGCTCCATTTCGCTCTTTTGATGATAATGCCAGTGAATCAAACTAGGCTGCCATAAGTCCCTGAAAAAATAAACAAACACTAATACAAACACACACACGCAAATGTCTCACCTTTCACCTGCCAAATTTTACATACAGTATTATGAGTGCCGGCGGCTCTGAGAAGGCCTTGGAAGCGATGGATCTCTCCCTTCACTCCCTAAGTCCCAGTTATAAAACATTTGTCACCTGGGCTCAGTATCCAACAGCATCTGCATATTCTGTTTAATTTCAGGTCCAGGAAAAGAATAGGTTTCCCAAACTTCTGAACACTAGTATGAATTTTCCATCAAAATTCTAAGCCCTCAGCTCGACCTTAATAGAAGATTCTTACCAGAATCTCAACGTAATCAAAATGCATACGTGTGTATGTGTGTGTGTGTGTGTGTGTGCCAATTTTGCTCGTTAACTGAGCCAAAAGCGAGTCATTCAAGGTTGCAAATACTTAAGAGCATGAACAACTGTCAAATGCTCACATAATTTACGTGGAAATCGCAGTAATCAGTGGCAGGGTGACCAACCATCCCAGTTTTCTCAGGACAGAGCAATTCCCATGACATGAGATTTTCATTCCTACAAGCGGGGCAGTCCTGGACAAACTGGACAGCTGGTCAGCTCAAAAGCTGTATAATGAAATTAGCAATGGAGATTTTTTAAAAGGTCAAAAACTCCAAGTTCCTCTTAGAATCTATGATCTTACAAGGGAAAAATATGTGTACTTTGCAATTATTAATCCTTCATTGTTATCACCCCAGAATGCAGATCTCCATTTAAATTCTCTTAGGCCACTCAGTTCTCTCCTCTGGTTCTCTCCCCATACACACACACACATTTCTTTCAAAAAGTCTGATTTTACAAATACCACTTTGAATCCACCCCTTAGAGACTTTATCTAAATATTTGTCAATAACACTCTTCTCTCCTCCCCCAGGTGCCCCCGCCCATAGCCCCCCCCCCAACATCGTAAACACAATTAGTCGTTTGAAGGCAAATTTCACGTTTTGCTTCTCCCCTAAGTGTCTCAGTCGTGGGGTCCACACGGCGCGAGTCACTCTTGCGGGGTCCTCCAGGAAGAGCCAAAAGATGGAAGGGAAATACAGCCCGAGGAAAAAGTCTATAAAGATTTCTCGCTTTCCTAATCCCTTTTCTCTAATGTTTCTTTGTAAATTTGTCAGATGGGAATGAAATTGCCTCATAACTCTCCAGACGTGAAGAGCATCTCTGAAGAAAATTACGTACTTGTCAAAGCAAGGGGGAATTTATGTTGGTGTTCCTGAGATGTGATTTTATTCCATCTATTTCCTTTGTGCACATCAGAGCAACCAGAGAGACCGAAAAAAAAAACAACTCGTTTATGGATATTTTTTCTCTCTGGTGCATTTTTTGCTTCTCTTTTCCCCTTTTGTTTTCTTACCCCCCTCCTTTCGTCTATGTTTATTGCCGGTGACAGTAAACTTCCCTACGACAATCCTGCGACGATAGTGGCAATGATTCCTGCCCGTCTGAGGCGGTTCAAACAGGCACAGAGATGATTTCCCCGCGGACAGCTCTGGAAGGTGCGGGTTAGGTTTCTGAGGCCTCCCCGAGGCTGGCCAGGGACGATCCGGCTACAAAAGTGCTGTTGTTCCTCCCTCCGGGCGGTGGCCTGCTTCCTGAAATTAAATTCTGTCCCCCAGGCCGCGGGCCCGCCTGCAGCGCCCGGGTGCTGGTGTCTGAGTCCAGGGGCCGCGGCCTGTCTCCTGTTTGGGGGGTGCGCTGAGCGGGGAGCCGAGAGGAGAGCGCCGGGGTTCACCTCCCAGCTCCTCAACTCACCGGCTGCGCGAAATGGTCCAGTTTTGTGAGCCCCGCTTTTCTTGCTTGTCCAACAGGAACGCCGCCTCCTTGGGGCTACTGTCAGGATAAAAGAGAAAGTTTCTGAACCTGAACCCCAAGTCGGGCAGCCTGCGTTATGTCCCAGCTCTTCTGCTCGCTGGCCAGGCGACTTTCAGCAAATTACCGACCCCTCTGTTGCCTCAGTTTCCCCATCTCTAAAGTGGGCATGGTGGTAACACTACCTCAAAAGCTCTCCTGAAGATCACGCGAGTCACTCTAATACTTAGGAGTGTGCCTCACGTTTTGTAGCTGTTTGCTCTTTCCTTATAACGTATGCCAGCTGCCGAGCACAAAGTATTTGTTCAATAAATGTTTTCCTTGGGCTCCTTTTCATAAGCTCCTTCCCTGAGAGCCCGTTTCACTGCCAGGTTTCTTCAACATCCTGCACAAGGCCCGTCTCACCGCAGGTGTTCAAGAAATGGAGAATTCATTAATGTCAAGATGCTTGTTACTAATGATATTCTATATATTTTGTTCATTTCCCTATTGCTTTGCAAGACGCTTTAAATATTGAAGGGCATAAGGAAAACATTCTCCTTTTAATGTTCAAGCTTACCAAAAATGGTCCACTGAAAATTTATGGAGAATGTGTTAGGGAGAACTGAGCATGAGAAACAATGCAGTGTATTTTCAAACAAGCCAAGATTCTTCATGGCACCGCAGTGGTATTTTGAATCTTTCCGGAAGCCAGTGCTCACTAAATAAAAAATAAGACAAATGCTGCATGGATGGGTCTTGATGGACTGGTAAGATATTTCCAAAGGGGTCTTGAGGAAATCTTCATTGGCAGTCAGGGGCAATGACTAACCTTATGTAAGTAGTGGCTAAGGAACCCCATCTCGTTCCATGGGGGAGAAGGTCAGGGCGAGCTCTGCCACCTTCGAGGTTCTGTCTGTGGCACATCCAAAATTCACTTGGAGTGGGGAGGTTGGAAACAGCACAGAGCAAGTTCTCCCTGGATCCCAGACCTTAAAGCTGGAGAGTCTGCCCTGGCCAGTTTTGCTCAGTGGTTAGAGCGTTGGCCTGCAGACAGAAGGGTCTCGGGTTCGATTCCAGCCCAGGGAATGTACCTTGGTTGCAGGTGCAATCCCCGGTCCCTGTCTGGGCACATACGGGACGCAACCAATCGATGTGTCTCTCTCACATCAATGTTTCTCTCTCTCTCTCTCTCTCTTTCTTTCCCTTCCACTCTCTCTGAAAAGCAATGGGGGAAAAATATCCTCAGGTGAGAATTAAAAATAATAATAAAATAAAAAACTAAAGCTGGAGAATCTTACAAATAAATCATCATTATTCCACGGGCTTTAATTAAGCTGGCACACATAAACTTCAGTAAGTTCAGGATGCAGGGAGCCTGGTTAAGTGTTTTAGGGACTAGTTCAATGCCTTCGAAATGCCAACCTGGGGGGAGAGTGGGGCTCCCAAAGATTGGGATGCAAAGGCAATTTTGCAATTATGTTTTCCTTCTGTTAGGTAATGTTCACCCATTACAGTAATTATAAGGCTTCAGGGAAGACCTACCTTCCCCCAAGTCCATTTCCTCTGCCATTCTGATCAGAGCATACATTGTTTATTACCCCCTTCGTTCACCAGCCCCCAAATATCATTACAATGTCTGTGCCATGATATACGTATGGTTGTTACCCTTTTAATGGATAAAAAAAGATTTAAGTACTTCATTCTGTTGCATTTTGACAGCTGTTAGCTATCATTTTTCCATTCACCTGCATTTAGCAATCCCATAAAGGAAGGCAATCTCAGAAGGAGCAGGCGCCCAGCACTGCGAGGTGATCATTCTGTATCATTCTGGCCTATAAATACCTGACACGCTTTTGCTGAGTCAGCAGTCTGTGACGAGTGGCAGCCGTGCCCTTTTATCTGTGTGAGTGTCTCACGCAATTGGACCACCAGCCCCTGCAGTGAAAATCCATAGTATCGATCAGGCCATTTCTCCACTGTAATTCTTTTGTAGGAAATCCCTGATGACAAATTTTATCTGCACCACTTTTTGATCGCTGGTTTGATGTAAAGGATCTCCAAGGGCAGAGTTAAGCGCTGGGCCGTTCCACGTTATCAAGCAGCCGTTTTATTTACTGAAACTACAATTGTGGTCACACGCGCACACAAAAAAAGAAAGAGAGACAGAGAGTGCGGGGAGAAAAAAAAATGGAGCCAAATAATATTTCAAAGGGAACAGAAGGCCAAGGGAGGGTGGGCTCCAGCACAGGTTCTAGAAGGCTGGTCCACACTGGCAACCCCATCAACAGTGGGGACGGTGTTCGGGTAACGATGCTGAGATGCTGTGGGGCTGTATATTGAAACCGAGTTGGTCTGTTTCGTCCCAGGCTACCCCTCGCCTTCTCCCCGGACCTGTGAAGCTTCTTGGCTCTGTGTCCTCAATATGTTAGGAGGATCTCTTTATCTGATGGTGTTCGGCAGAGATTAGGAGCAGATACCAATCCAAGACCCAGGTGACCTGCTGTAAAAGATCCAAACCCCGAGGAAAGCAGGGAAAGGTTACATAAGAGCCTATGGCCTCACAGAATTGCTGGTCCTGCTATTTCTGGGCACGAGTACAACATGGAAAGAAAAGTAAATGTCCCTCGGGAGGCTCCATACGCTGACACTTCCCCAGCGACAGGCTCAAGAGGAGCCCTACTAACCGCCAGGTGTCTGGGTGGGTAGGAAAAGCTCTTCTCCGGGACCGTTCAGGGGAGCACAAGCTCACACCCGCTGCAGCCGGGTTTGGCAGCTGGGCACCGTGAAACTCTCCGTTGTGAGAGCTGCCTCGCACCTTGTAGGCTGCTTGGCAGCGTCCCTGGCTTCTGCCCACTGGGTGCCAGCTGTGTGTTCTCCCCAGTTGTGACAGCTAAAAATGTCCCCAGACATTGCTAAATGTCCCCTAGGGAAGGGAGGGCAAAACAGCCCCAGTTAAGAAGCAGTGGTCTATTGGGCCTTGTGGGGGTCAGGGAGTGGGGGTGAATGGAGAGAGAGGTGTCTAAAAAGCGGGAGATGCCTTGACATTGCAATGGAGCTGGGCACAAACAGAAGTGAAACACATAATCGCCCTCAACCCAATAACGACTAAACTGGTTTTTCCCTTTCAGGAATTGCAAACTGGATCCTCTTAACCCGAATTCTGCCCACAGAAGAGTTTAATCTGGCCAACAACTTCCATAATTGAATTGGAGCACGTCGGGTGGCACCTAAACTCTGCAGCTCTGGGCACACCCCCTCACCTGCCCGTGACCTTAAACCCGACTCTCACGGTGAAGTTACTGCCGGGCCCCTGAGGCATCGGAGCCCTAATTCATCCTCGCGGTGATATTTCTAGGACGGTGGCTCTCAACCGGGGATGAATCTGCCTCCCAGGAGACACTCAGCAATGTGTGGACACAGCTTTGGCTGTCTCCGCTGGGGTGGGAGGGGAGGGACATGCTACTGGCATCTAGCAGGTGGAGATCAGGATGCTGCTAAAGATCCTACCATGTGCAGGACAGCCCTGCACCACAAAGAAGCATTCAACCCCAAGTGCTGGGAGCGCCAAGGCTGAGACACCCCTCCGAGCTCCGAGCTCACCCTTTCCTGCTCAGGCTGGCGTGTCTGCGTGGGAGAGAAGCCAGAGGGGATCTCGGTCTGTGTGCAGAGCCGTGTCCCACAGGTATCTACCTACCTGTCCCTCGTCAGGCAGAGGCATGAGCGGTTCTTTACTGAAACACTCCTGCCCCCTTGGCAGGGCCTCTGAACCCGATGCAAGGAAAGCGTCACCATCCTTCATGCCTGGTCCTCAAGGACGGCTGCTGTTGCCACTGGGACGTTCTCAGGCCTGACTCTCTATCTGAAATCACTCCAGCAGCAGCGAGAGGACACCAACGAGGTCGCGGCTGCTCGGGATTCGTGTCCCCTCACCCACGCGCAGCGCTTCCTTGCTCAGGGCGCTCGCCCAGCGGTGCTGAGACGGCCTCAGACGACTCGAGTCCTCGCACCGGCCCCAAGGCCCGAGGAGAGCTTATTAGACAGCTGGAAACAGCACTTCAGCGGCCACACACAAGTGCTGCTTGTCAAATATTACCTCTGCTTGGAACTTTCTCTCTCATCCTGGGGTCCTCCGTGCTGATGCCTACAGAGGTTGGCCGGGGACCCTGGACCAGTGAAGCTGGAAGCTGTGGGTGGAGGGGGAGCGGGGCCAGATAAAGTACAGGATGCTTCATTAAGTTTCAAATTCAGATAGACAACAAACACATTTTAGTATAAGTATGTCCCATAATTTCAGAAAATTAAAAATAGGGTGTGGTTTTTTTTAGTATAAGTATATCCCAAATATTGCATGGGACATACTTATACTAAAAGGAAAAATTATTCAGTTATCTAAAATTCAAATTTAACCGGGCATCCTGTGTTTTTATTTGCAAACTCTGACAACGGCGGTCTGGGGTAGATGGGAATGAAAGCATTCCATCTACAAAGATTTGCTGGTTTGCAGATTTGGCCAAATGGTACCACTAGCAAAGGCAGGATTGCCAGATCTTCTGATTTTTGTAGGAAAATCTTTTTTTTTTTAATTTTTTTAAGTAAAATCTACTGATTTTTGCAATGCTGGCAACTAAATTTTTTAAAAATCTAACAGTTCCCCGTAGAAGGAGGCAAGCAGGCCTGCGGGCTGCCTTCAGCTTAGGGGCGGAGGCGAACATGGGCAGAAGGAGAAGGAACATTACGTGGGTCTTTGTTAGAAGCCGGGCTCTGTTGCAAGGGGCCCAGGCACAGCTCACGAAGTCCTCGCATCGGCGGGGAGGCAAGAACAAGTTTCATCCCCTCCATGGAAGGCAGCAGGAAAGAGGCTCGGGCGGCCTAAGTATTTCGGCAAAGTTCATGGAATGAGTGTCCCAGTTGGGGTTTAAAGCCCAGCACCCATGTTCATACCCATCACACTGCATCATCTTTCATAGCTTCCCAGAAGGCATCATCATCATAACAAATAACAAAGGTGGTTCTGAGTACCTCCTTCCAGACACAGATGATGTCTGCTCAGGCCAGACAGGACCAGTCACAGCACCGTGTAGGGTCAGAGCGGAGCCTAAAGCTAAAGAAAACCAGTAATACTGACCCTGCCTTTATTTAAAATGGTGCTATTTTGTTCATTATGGATTTGGATTTTTGGCATTAATTACATCTTTTCTAAATATTGTACTAAAATATTGTTTTATCTCAAAAACTAAGCTTTTGGGTCACCCCCTTAAATTTTGCATGCAAGGCCAGTGTCTCACTTGCCTCACCCATCCCTTTTACAGAATAACATTTCTACATTTCTTGATAACTTCTCAGATTTTTTTTAAGTTTTATAGGGGAAAAGGTCTCATACTCAAGGGTGTTTATTATGTCTTTATTCAAAACTGTCAAAAACTAGCAATAAATAAAATGTTCAACAGACGGGAGTTGGTTTTATAAATCAGTGTACCTGTGCAAAGGAACAGTGTGCACCACTAGAGGGATGCTTACAAAGAGGTTTTGAAATGATGCTTAAGTAATAATGTAAAATGAAGAAGAAAAAAAGAGAGAAAATAAATTTATTCTTGCAGAACGATCTCAACTATACTTTTAAAAATAGAAAGAAAAAGAACAATCTGGGGGGAAATGCAACAAAAGATAAGAGCAGCTTTCCCTGAGGTAGACTCCAGGTGATTATTTTTTATTCTTAACGGTAGTGAGATGCTCTAAAAAAATCAAATATGGGTTTTGGAATCAGACAACTCTATTTCCAATATACACTTTAAGCAGGTCACTTAACTTCTTCTTGCTTAAAACTAGCTTCCTCAAAGATCTGCCATGAGTCATTAGGATTATGTATATGTGTGTGTGTGCGTAATATCTACACATACACACACATATTCATTTGCACATTACTGACTCAAAGGGATGATGATAGGTTATCAAACATTATTTATGCTTTTTCAGTAGTTACCAAACATTGGTAAGAAACAAATGTAACTATTATAATCAGAAGAAAATAAATCCTTTGCCATCCCTAGGACTAAGGAATTGCAAAATCAATTTTCTACACAGACCAGGAAAGTAATACAAGTAAGTGAAATGAGCTTTGTGTCCTGCAACTAGAAGTGAGGAGACTATGGGGCACCAGGGAACCCCTGTCCTAAGGAGGGTGCCTTCTCCTCAGCCCTGGGGGATACGAACTCAGTGTTATCACGTCCTTCCTCTGATTTAAAAAAAAAAAAAGTCTTGATTATCTGTCTCATATGTAAAATGCTGGCAGCTCATTCAAATTTTAAAAAATAATAATATTTGGAAGATCAAAGCAAACATGTTTATGACTCCAGGTTTCTCAGCCTCAGGAATACTGCCATTTGGGGCTGGATAATTCTCTATTATGGGGGCCTGACTCTCCCCACAGATTGCGATGACCAAAATTGTCTCCAGCCATTTCCAAGTGTTATAGGAGGTAAGACACACACACACACACACACACACACACACACACACACACACACACACCCGTTGAGACCAGTGCTGTAGCTGAACCTGGCCATGGGCCACCTGTTGCAAATGGAAAATCATTAGTCTCCACATGGCCTTCATTTCTCAATATCTGCCTCCACTCCAGCCTTTATTTTTAAAAAATCTATTTTGCCTTGTTTGGTTTTCAGTTCCATTTTGAAGAGGAAGAAAATAAGAACAGGATGGAACAAAAAGTCAAAAAAAAAAAGAACAGAAAAGGTTGGAAGACATGAAGAACTAAGTGACCATGGAAAATGGTGATTCACAAGGGAAATGAGAAACGGGGGATGTTAAACACCCAAATCTCAACATAGAGGACCCAAATGACCAGAAGAAGAAAACCACCCTAGAAAAGTAAACTTTTTTTAGTATTTAAAGTAACTCCCAGGCCCTCGCACACATTCTTCATATAGGGATTCATAACTAATAACATTGGGGACACTGGTTACGCTTTCATGAGGTTTCAGACAAGCGCTCTGGATCATTCTCTGTCCCTCCTCTGTATCAATCGCAAATTCATGTCTGCGCTCAGAATGTCCTTGCCTTGCTGGGGAGTGCTCGTAATGTGTATGTGACACCAGTGTTGCTCTCATATTGAAATACGCCGTTTTCTGCACTCTGCTTCCAACACCGCATCCAGACAAACAACTGTATTTTAATTTAATACGTTGGTCCAATGGTCAGCTAACATCAAGCAGCTTGCCCCCTCTTTCTGGACTCTGAACTTGCCTTAGAACCTAAGCTGTCGAGTCCTCGCCAGGAAAGCTGAATTCTCTGAAGGTGGAATTCAGTCCTGTTTGTCAGCGTTAGAAGCAGAAATCCCACTAGGCAAAAAACCGAGGCATTCTAACGCGGGGGTAAATATTTTGATATGTTAAGTGAGGTGTGTTTAATTCCTGGTAATTTATTTCAACCCCTTGGCTCTGCTCCATTCAAAATTTGTTCTTTTTATAAGTGAAAAGATTTCCATATCTTGTCATATCTTGAGATGTGCATAGAGAATGGCAGATCCCGCCTCAGTGAGGTTTATCATAAAGGATCTGAAGGACAAAGGTGTTACAGTCTCAGGTTTTGAGCTTTAAAGTCAAGGTCCAGGGAAAAATAAAATTTAGAGAAAAGTTATAAAGGGACATATGATTAGGTAGAGCAAGATTTTCCCACCCAGTTAGAGTCTGGGGAGAAAGAGCCAAAGCAAGTAGATTTAGATGCTGGTGGAACTGCCAGTCCCTAGAAAGGGTTCCCAAATCCAAGAATAGACCCCAAATGAAGGGAAATGATAGAAATTGCAGAAAATTATGAGGGCTCTAAAGGAGAGGGTGCTGGGGTTTGCTCCTGGGTGAAACTTAAAGAGGTGGCAAGCTTTGGGGAGACTTTCTCAGTTCATTTGGTTGATAGCAATGCAGTGGAATCAGCCAAGGGAAGTTCCAGCATGCGTGTTTCTGTCAGTGTTCCCAGAAGGTTGGGGGGGGGGGTTCCTCTGTATGGCCAGGAATGGTGCAAATGAGGCCAACAGAGTGAGTAGATAAATCAGCCATCTGGCTGAGGACAAGCAGAATGCAGGAGCAATATGTGTGGACTGTACAGGCAGAAACCAAGCAGCAATATTAGGTATTTCATCCACTGACAGCCTGGATAGGTGATGGAGATTGGCCCATGTGTTGTCCCCATTCCATTCCCACCGTCCACTGACTCTGTAGTCCTGCTTTAGTCCCTTTAGAACATACATGCATTTCCAGGGTGTCATGGCCTGAATAATGTCCCCTCAAACTCATATGTTTAAGTCCTAACCCCCAGTTCCTCAAAATGTGACTATATTTGGAGATAGGGTCTTTAAAGTAATGATTAAGTTTAAAATGAGGCTATTGGGGTGGGACCTCATCCAATGTGACTGGCGTCTTTATAAGAAAAGGAATTTTGGACACACAGATAGACACTGGGGACATGCACACATGTAAAAAAGACCATGAGGATACAGCAAAAGGCAGCCATCTGCAAGCCAAGAAGAGAGACCTCAGAAAAAACTAAACCTGCCAACATCTTGATCTTGGATTTCCAGCTTCCAGAACTGCAATAAATTAATTTCTGTGCTTTAAGTCCCCAAGTCTGTGGTATTTTGTTATGGCAGCCTTAGCAAACTAATTCACTGGGAAAAAGAGTTTGAAGCAAGAAAGACCCTTAACTGACAGAAAATTCCCTATATCCTTCAGGATAAAGCCAGGCTATGTTGTAAAAACAAATGATCCCAAACTTTAATGACCAGAAACAAAGGTTTAATTTTTGCTCATGAAAAGCCAACTACAGGTCCAGGCAACTCTTTGGGGCAACTGACCTCCACACAGCACAACAGCATTCAAGGCTACCTCAATTTTGCAGCATTTATGTATCAATGTTTCTCCATAATTGAGGGAAGAAGAAAAGAGAACTTGGACAATTGCTTACCAACTCCTAAATGCTCACCTTTTATTGGCCAAAACCAGTCCTGTGGTCACACTTGCCTTCAAGAAGGTGAGGAGGTGCCATCCTCCTGGGCACTCAGAAGGAGAGAAGAGCTAGAAGTAGAAGTAACATCTCCCATAAATATACAAACCTAGATTACCTGGAACCAACTGAAAATTTAATAACTAATTTTCTACCTCATGATGAAATGGGGCTCAGAAGAAGAAACAAACGCAGACAAGGGAAAATAAAGTTACATTCCCTTCACACTTGAATTAGCCATCAGTGATTTTGAGATTGCTGACACAAGTTTAAAAGCAGGACAGTTAGACATGCAGGACTGCACAACTTCCATCTCATATCAGTTATCTGTTACCACAATAATTCTGTATAACAAACAACCACAACACTCAGTGGCTTAAAGCAATACCCTGGCTTGTTCTCATGGTTGTAGCAGGGCTCTGAGAAGTTGAGAGAAAGAGGAGATAGAGATAGGGACAAAGAGAGAGAGAGAAAGAGAGAGAGATGGAGATGGAGATGAGATGGAGATGATGATGGAGATGGAGATGGAGATGGAGATGATGGAGATGGAGATGGAGATGGAGATAGATGGAGATGATGGAAATGGAGATGGAGATGGAGATGGAGATAGATGGAGATGATGGAGATGGAGATGGAGGGAGAGAGATGGAGATGGAGATGGAGATGGAGATGGAGATGGAGATGGAGATGGAGATGGAGATGGAGATGGAGATGGAGATGGAGATGAGATGGAGATGGAGATGGAGATGATGGAGATGGAGATGGAGATGGAGATAGATGGAGATGATGGAAATGGAGATGGAGATGGAGATGGAGATAGATGGAGATGATGGAGATGGAGATGGAGGGAGAGAGATGGAGATGGAGATGATGGAGATGATGGAGATGGAGATGGAGGGAGAGAGATGGAGATGGAGATGGAGATGGAGATGGAGATGAGATGGAGATGGAGATGAGATGGAGATGGAGATGGAGATGGAGATGGAGATGGAGATGATGGAGATGGAGATGGAGATGGAGATAGATGGAGATGATGGAAATGGAGATGGAGATGGAGATGGAGATAGATGGAGATGATGGAGATGGAGATGGAGGGAGAGAGATGGAGATGATGGAGATGGAGATGGAGATGGAGATGGAGATGGAGATGGAGATGGAGATGGAGATGGAGGGAGAGAGATGGAGATGGAGATGATGGAGATGGAGATGGAGATGGAGATAGATGGAGATGATGGAGATGGAGATGATGGAGATGAAGATGGAAATGGAGATGGAGGGAGAGAGATGGAGATGGAGATGATGATGGAGATGGAGATGGAGGGAGAGAGATGGAGATGGAGATGGAGATGGAGATGGAGATGGAGATGGAGATGGAGATGGAGATGGAGATGGAGATGGAGATGGAGATGGAGATGGAGATGGAGATGGAGATGGAGATGGAGATGGAGATGGAGATGGAGGGAGAGAGATGGAGATGGAGATGGAGATGGAGATGGAGATGGAGATGGAGATGGAGATGGAGATGGAGATGGAGATGGAGGGAGAGAGATGGAGATGGAGATAGATGGAGATGATGGAGATGGAGATGGAGATGGAGATGGAGATGGAGATGGAGATGGAGATGGAGATGGAGATGGAGATGGAGATGGAGATGGAGATGGAGATGGAGATGGAGGGAGAGAGATGGAGGGAGAGAGTGGGAACTGAGTGGTTTGGAAATAACACCCCTTCATTTCTACCATATTCTATTGGCCAAAGCAAGACACGAGGGCAGCAAATATTCAAGGGTTGAAGACATAGACTTTACCTCCTAAAAGAAGGAGCTTGCAAAAGGTATGAATACAAATAGGGATGCAGAATTGAGGTCATTTTCCACAGACATGGAAAGAGACATAATCCAAAGTCCAATAGCTCTCAAAACTTTAGCAAGCATCAGAATCCCCTGGAGCACATGTTAAAACACAGACTGTTGTGGGGCATCCCAGAGTTCCAACTCAGTGGTCTGCAGTGGGACCCAAGAATCTGCATTTCTAGTTAGATCCAGGTGAAGTTAATGCTAATGTAGTTGGTCAGGGAATGACACTTTGAGAATCACTACAATAATAGCCTCACTTGCAAAATAGGAAAACCTGAAGACATAAAAGAGTCACCTGGGTCACATGTCATGTTTGGGCGGAGGCTAGAAATAGACCCTACCTCTCTAGCCTGGGCTTTCTTTCCATGACACCTTGCTCAACTCTAGGAGTCATTGCCTTGCCTTTGATCACCTCTGCCTTGAATACTGTCATTATTTTTACTATCATCATTAGTAATGATTAAGAATTTTGAGGCATGACAAGGTGTTGAACATTCTGCCCAGGGCGTATTAAAAGCTCTGGGCCCTGTCTGAGAGGCATAGTCTCAATCACAGCCAGACATGCAATACTCTGGCTGAGAAACCCCCTAATATGACTCTGAAATTAAGCAGTCCCTGTCAACTAAGCCATTAATCTACGTAAGAGGTCAAATATGTCCCTATGAATCACACGTAAGATCAGTGTTCCCAGGTGAGAGCAAAGCAAGTCCATCTATATAGTCCCCAATCTAGACGGATGGTTTTCATTAGGCCTCTCGGCCACCACAAGGGACAATGTCTATAACGGTGACATGAAATCCATTTTTCTATGTAACCATGCTACATAGCAGATTCTCCTAATTATTCCCTTTACCTATATACCTTGTTCTTGAACCAGAGGCCCTTATGGAACCTTCACTGAGTTGCTTTAATATCATGCCCTTGGCTTTTCCTGAATGATGCTACAAGGTACTACATGAAAATCACCACCCTATTTGTAATTCATCTAGCCCTCCATGACCTTAGGCGAGATGACATTCCAAATTCCGATTTACAAAATGCTTTGCATCCCCTGAGAATCAGCAATACTTCGGATTTTCTTGGTAATGAGTATTATGAAACCAATTTTGCTGACCACACCCTTTCTTCTTTGGCTACCAGGAAGCTCAGAGCCAAATTTAAAGCTCAGTTTTAGTTGTACTTGGTGATATGCTTACTAAATTCTTTATATATATATATTCTTGAGTTTTTTTATTTTACTTCCTATTTTCTCTGATCCTAAATTTCTCTTACTTTTATTACTTCATTTTGTTTACTCCTTTGTGTCTGTGTGTATTACCTCATATTCCTTCTAGGACAAAGCAGGTTATAAATACTATAAACACGTTCTCTGCTTTCCTATGCAGAATCAAACATTGATTAGATACTATCCAACAAACATAAATCGATTAAATTTCTTTAATCAAGTGTGGGAGGAAATGAGACACCTCTGTTTTGGGGAAAGACAAAAACAGATCTTTAAAAACGCCTATTTTCATTCCATAGGACTCGGGAACGTTAGAGAAGCGGGGAGCTAGAAGGGGAAGTGGGCGCTTTGAAGGCCTCTGCGCGGGGGACCCTGACACCGGAGTGCGTCTGCGGCTTCCACCCCCTGCACACTGGCGCTTCCCGAGAGGCGGCCAGCTCACTGGGAAGACAAAATGTTCTGGTGAGAAAGCACCGTGCAAGGTTAGATTACTCACATGCAAGATTTATGATGTGCTTATGAGGTTAATCGGGAACAGATCCAGAGGAAACAGGAAAGAAGTAAGAAAACAAACACCTTTATTCTTGCTTTTTTTAAAAATCCACAGAAGAGTGAGTTTTTTTAACTCATAATGGTACTTTAGGTAATCTTGCATGAAAAAAAAGTGAAAATTTAAGCCCTGGGTACTCTTGTGATGGTTCCCTTCTTGGTGAAAACAGTGACCGCACATCCAGAAGGTGAAGCAGCCGTGCTTTTCTCTAGTCTGAGGATCCTGTGTGCTCCCTGCACTACTCAGCATGCAAACCTTTTAGAGCTATTTCCTCCCAGACCTCACCCCGCCCTTTCCCCGCAGATGGGAGACGATGACAGCCTCGGAGTGACGCAAGCAGCGTGGAGCATGTCTGGGGGATGGAAAGCAGGTGGGGAAGGGGAGAGGCCGTGGCTCCGGCAGCAGAGTGAGTACAAACATGCCCCGGGGTGGTCACAGGCGCGTCTTCCCTGTCATAGTACAGTCCCTGCGGCCCTGACCTGCTCAGTGGCTGCCCAGTCACCCAACATGAAGAGATCAGCTTTCCTTTTCTGGCTTAAAAGTCAATTTTGAAGCACTCCGTTAAGAAATGGGAGAGAGAATCTCGTCTCTCATTAAACATGATAGGAAGGGTTCGAGACATTCTTTTTTCCATTCACCTCATTACGAGAAATGCTGCAGCCAGTGTCACTCAGATACGGACTAAAAGGTCAGTTCTTCCGCCAGGAGGCTTTGTAACAGGTTAGAAAACACGGCAATGACACCACCCAAAGCAAACGGGACCGTCGCTCCCGCCGGTCCACGCCTTCTGTCCCTCTGCTCTAGGCAGTGCCGTTGCATTTCTTGGGACAAATGTTTCTTTTTCTTCTCATTGTTTAGACTTTTTCTGCATTTCATATCGGAAAATGTTAACTCCATCTCGCCCCTAACCCGAGAGATCCAGCCTCATCTGAGCCCCACAGCACTGTGGGCTAATTCCTACCATCTGTCTCCAAGCACATCCCCTCCAGGGAATCTGCTCAGTTCTCCCTTCATCCCCCCTGCAGGCTGCCAGGAGCCGCTTCTCCTGGCCAGCTTGTCCAGAACACTCACCCGAGTGCCAGGATGTTATCTGCACATGTGGAGACAGATGACTGAAAGGGGGTGCGGGTCCTGCTCAGAAGACCCATCCACTCGTTCAATGAATGAATATTTATTGAGTGCTATTTTCTAAGAGTTGAGGACACTTGTAAAGAAGCCATCCGGGAAGCCTGCTCTTGGGAAGCTTACAAGCTGTCGGAGGGACAGGCGCTCAATCATGTATGTGCGGCGCTGCTCTGTTAGCTGTTTGCAGGTGCAAGGAGGGCTTCAAAGGACAACAAAGTCCTGAGGAATGTGTCACAGCAGAGCCTGAGCGCGCTGCAGGATGGGGCTCGGGAAAGCCCCTGGGAGGCAGCCTCGGGCGAGCGGGTGCTGGGCGGTCGGGGAGAAGGGAAAGGTAGTGGGGCGGCCGGTGCAGGGGCCCCAGGCGGCCTGGAGGTGCGGGTTCTAGGACCGCAGGGACCAGCGAGGGCTGAATGGGCCGCTAGACACTGCGCAGAGGCTCCGGATTCGCGAAACACATTTTTTAAAGAGCAAGCGGGAATCACAGAAAGGTCTGATGGCTGATGGGATGGGATTACTGTGTGGAAATCAAATATAGGATTTTAAGAGGCATTTCTAAAGTATTTCCAGGCCTGGATCGGCTGGGCCCCGCTTAGCTTTCTGATCGCATCTCTCCCACCTCGCTCTCTGCGCCCAGTTACTCTCCCTTCACCAAGCCAGGGCCTTCCCACGCGCTGTCCTCTCCCCCCCAGATGGGCACATGGCTTCGTTCACCCCCCTCCATTCATGCTTCTGCTCCACTGACCCCCTTCAAACAGGTCTTCTCTGAGGACCTGATCTAGAGAAACACCCGCTGCCACTTCCTATCTGTCCCCTCTGCTTCCAGAGCCTCGCGCCCCCCGAAACCAGAGTAGACTCCCACTTGCCCGTCAGTGGTGCTCATTCCGCTGGACTCAGCCCCACACGGTGGCTCCTTGCCTGCCTTGCTCACTGTTTCACACCAGGGCCGGAAGTGCTGGCCCCGGGAGGCACCCGACGCAACGGGCTGAGAAATGGGTTAGTAGCCAGGGGGTCAAAGGCAGACGGCATCCAGTCAGGAGGTGATCTGTAGGAACTGAGTTGAAAAATTTTGATTTAAAAAAAACAAAAAAAAAGACTCATACAACAAACTTTACTTCATGGGAAGTACTGGGCTGGGTTCTAGAGATAAAACAAAAAAGGGCAGTAAGATTCCTGTCACGACAGAGTTGGCAACCTAGGAATTTATAATATGATCTAATATGACAGGGTACATGATGTGAAATGATGCAGCAGGAAGGGATAGCTTCCACTCGTTGCATACTTACTAAATACCAGACACCGGGCTCTCTGTTACACGCGTGCACCCCTTTAACGTGGCTCACATATCAGCACTATCTCCATCTTACAGAAGAGGAAACGGAGGCACAGAGCTGAAGACTAAAGGGACACAGCTGGTGGGCGATGGAGAGAGGATTAGGAGTTAAGTTTATACGGCTCCAAAGCCCATGCTGCTAACCCTGACTTCCTCTGGCCGTCCCCTAACAGCCTCGGGAAGGGAGCTGTGACTTGTCCATGTGTGTGTCCCCCGGGGCACAATTCCTGGCAAACAGGCACCCACTGATGTGACGGGTGTATGGACTGACAGTGGAGTTCTGCAGATCATGTCTGCCTGCAGTCACTATAAACCCTTTTAGCTTTCAATGAAAAATAACATGAGTTTACCTGTTCTCTCTCCAATGATAACTAGAGTATCCAGCATTAATCAGGCACTTACCGCCTCAGCACTGGCCAGAGCTAAGGATTTCACATGAATCATCTCATTTTATTTTCCCAAAAACCCCAATCCCAAAGAGTAAGAACTATGACTATATCAGTAAGGATTTTTTTTTTTTTTCCAGATTCAAGGAACTGAACTTTAAACTGAATCCCTTAAAAAACAACAATGACAACTTAAGGGAAGTCTTCAAAATTGACTTTTAAAGAGACCGAAATTATTGGTTCACAAAACTGCAAAGTCCCCACATACAGCTGGCTTCGGGCAGGATGGGTGCAGACCCTCCAACAGCTTGAGAACACTCTGTCCTGAGCAGTCACTTGAGACGAGGGGAGTGGGACTCCTGACTGGTCGGGCCTGGGTGAGCAGGATGTGAACACATCGCAATAACTGGGGAGGAGCAGATGATCCCGGGATGAAGTCACTCCCAGCCAACCACAGGGAGAGGAGGGCAGGGCAGTTCCAGGAGAAAATGGACTTTGTCACCAGCTGAAGGGGACAGAGAGTGTGGGGCAGGTAAAAGCAGCACATGTCCATTCTACAGACTGATCCCACTTCACAGGTGAGTTGCTCGAGGTAACAGGCAGATATGGAAATCCACATGGCCTAAGCCCAGACTGGGTTCCCTTAATCCTGTCCTTACCTGCCTACCCAGGGATCTCTGTGCCCCGCAGGTTGGTGAGAAAGAAAACGCTCCAAAACTGAAAAGCTCAGAGCGTCACCAAATGTTAGAGCTAAAAAGAATCTTTAAGTCACCTGGTTTAAGGTTTTAAAAGATGGTGAAGGCCCAGAGCTGTTAGGTAAACTACTTGAGGACACATAGCGACAGACTTGAATGCAGGTTTTTTTAAATCATTCATTCATCAAATGTTTATTGCACACCTATATTTTCCCGTCACTAGGCTATGTGCTAGGGACAGAAACTTAAGTAAAGCATCTTTGCTGTTAGGAACTTTACAATTTTGTGGGTCATCCAGACCTTACCCCAAAGCTCTTTAAATGTGACATAGAAGTCTCCCTTGAACTACAATGGTTCCGTTCCTATTAATGGTTTTTAAAAAGTGCTCCTTTTATTGTGAACTTACTATGTACCAAACAATGTGCTGAGCATATTACATAGGTCAAACATTTGATTCTGTCAAGCTGTCCTTAAAGACCAAAAAGCTAAATATTCAACTTTTTCTGGCATGGCATTTAAGCACTGTATAAATTAGGGAACTGAACTGGTTGATGCAACAAAGTCAAAAATAATAGTGGCTTAAAGAAGAGAGATATTTTCCCACAAAACAGGCTAAGTGCCAGCATCCAGGTTAGATATTTAGTTAATACTATGGTAGCAAGAACACAAGGTCTTGCATCTGGTTCATTGTCTTCCTGTACAAGCAACTGCTCCTGGGCTAAGGTAGCTGACCCGGTTCCACCATCCCCATCTGCCTCCCAACCAGTGGGAAGGGGGAGAAGACGGGAAGACATGCCCCCTTTAAAGATCCGATCATCGCTTCTGCTCACATCCTATTGGCCAGCACCCAGCTCAAAGGAAGCTGGGAAATGTAGTTTTACCATGTTCCCAGGTAAAACCAAGGGTCCCATTAGTCAAGAATCAAGGGAACAACTGATACTGGGGCAACTAGGTGCTTCTGCCCCAGGCAGTCTGAAGGCAGCATGGTCATAAGACTGGGCGCTCATAGCGGCTGAGGACAGTGCATTATTCATCTCTCGGTCCTCAGGGCCTTGCACCAGGTGTGTCTCCCACATAGTAGGTACCCTCACAGAGTCAAGGGAAAAAAACAAACAAGTGAATTTACACATTTGCTTAAGAAATAAGTCTGTATAATATATTTCCCTTTAAAAATAGCAGGCCAGTCATTACTATAACATAGGCATTACCTGATAGAGCTGCTCCTATAATCTGATTACCTATTTCAAAGGGTCCTAAGTGGGGAGATGAAAACTCTCCAAGACAGTAAAAAAAAAAAAAAAAAAAAAAATCCAAATTAAACATAGGCAGATACACAATGGTAGAGAAAGCCCTGAATCTGGAGACCAAAAAACAGATTTTTAAGCCTAACTTAGCTATTAACAAACAGTATGGTCTTGAGCAATATTCTGAGCTTGTTTTTTTCTGACCACTGGTTTGGTCAATTATAGAACCTGTGAAATTGATAAATTAGCACCCACTTTACATGGTTGTCATTAGGGTTAAACTTGAAATAATACGTAAGGTATTCAGCATAGTACCTGGCACATATGTCTATTTATTGAGTCATTTATTGGTGAAATTATTGTCATTAACAACAATAATAATCACCAGGGTGCTAATAAGACCATGTGTAACAAGAGCGGCAGCTAACATTTTTTTAGTACTTTCCAAGTGCCAGGCACCATTCAAAGGGCTTTTTAACAAATTATGCCATTTAACCCACTTGTTTAATTCAGTCCCTGTGAGGTGGGTCATACTGTTTCTCCCATTTTATGAATTAGGAAAGAGACAGTGTGGCAGGCAGCCTCTGTCACACGCTTCCTGTGTGACCCCTCCCTTGGAGAAACTCGCTTCTACCCGTAGAATATGGAAGCATTGAAGGGATGTGCCTGGCTTCTGTGACTCAACTACAATAGACCGTAACTTTCCTCCTGAGAGCAGACTCTCTCCCCTGATGAATTTTATAAACCAAGTTGCCATGTTGGAGAGGTCATGCCAAGAAACCGAGGGCAGGCCCCAGCCAGCAGTGAGCTCGGTACCTCAACCCTAGAGGAACTGAATCCTGACAACACCCATACGAGTGAGCCTGGAACTGGGTCTTGCCCAGTTGACCCTTTAGATGAGACCACAGTCCCAGCTGACACCTTGCTTATGACCTCATGACAGACCATAAAACAGAGGACCCAACTAAGCTGTGCCCAGATTCCTGACCCACAGAAACTGAGATGATAAATGTGTGTTGTTTTAAGCTCCTAAATTTTGGGATAATATGTTAGACAGTAGTAGATAACTAACACAAAAGGCTATAAAACATGCTAAGAAACTTTTAAAAAGCACCAGCCTGCAACTCAGGAGGCCCACTAGATATCAAGTCCTCTGTGAGCAGGGCTGAACCCTCAGCATCTAGCACAATGCAAAAAATGGTGAGGAAGGGGTTTCGAGTAAAGAGAACAGCATGGAAAAAGGCTCCGAGGTAAAAGAATGAGGTTTGAGATACTTAAACAAGTGCTTCTGAAATTTTAATATGTACATGATCATCTGGGGTAATTGTTAAGATGGTGATTCTGATTCAGTAGCTCTGGGGTGGGGCCTGAGACTCTGCATTTCTAACTAGCTCCCAGGCAATGCAATGCAGCTGGTCCAAGGGCCACACCCTGAACAGCAGAGGGTCAGACAAGGACACTTATTTCTTACCAAAAGAATCCGAAGTGGATGGTTTAGAGTTGACCAAGCTGCTAGGTCAACTAGAGCTGACACTAGGAAAGACTAGATATATGTATATGTATAATATATATATAATATGATACATCCTAGAATGTTATGTAATATAAAATCATTTTTATATATGCAATTCTTATCTCATACCTAAGTATCCATGAACATATTCTAATGACTGTCATTGACCAATCAAAACAGATGAAAGCTGTGAACGGTATGGCCATAATTTAGCATAGTAACTATGTAACATATTTACATACATATATGTATATGTATACATCCACATACACATGAATATACCCATAAACATATATACACAAGTGTTTGTGCATGAAAGCAAGAGCAAGAATCCCAGAACGAACATGCTTAAACTCTAATTTCTTAGGGAGAAAGGGTTAGACACACACACACACACACACACACACACACACAGTGCATGTACCATGGTTTTTCTTCTCTGACAATGGCACCTAAGCAGGACCCCATTGTGACACTGTAACGGGTGGTAACAGTCCTTCTTGTGAGCCAACCTGGAACAGTGAGAGTCTTCCTGCAGGCAGATCTGTCCCACAAGTAAATTTTGTTTGGCTTGAACAGTGCTTTCAGTTTTCCTTAAACTGAAGACTCACTGACATTATTTTTTCAAAAGGAAATTTAACATGAAAATCCAGGTTTCAGTCTTCTCTCAAAAAAAGCTCCTAAATCCCAGGGAATGCTGAGCCCACATCCCTACACAGCAGCCATTGGCCTGAGCCGAAGGTTCGTCCCCTTCAGAGGGGCCAGGTCACCAGATGTCCCGCCTTAGCCCCTGGAGGCTTAGGAGTCTGCAGTCCCCGCTTTAATGCCTCTGTTTTCTGGCCATGGCTCTTCCACAGTCCACACATGGGACAGAAAACGTGTAGCTACCTCAATCTGACGTTGGGTGGTGACTGCCCACTGCATCTCCTACAAAAAGGGCCAGCTTCTTTCCACCCCTTTGACTGTCTTGGGGCACAGGGGCAGAGCAATGCCCATGCCCCAGATCCAAATACAAGTGCTTTTGTACAGGATGAGGCCCTGCAGTTCTTGGTTCAGCCTGATGTCATCTAATAGTCTGCTGACTTTCCCGGCTGCCATCACCATACAATGGTCTCAGGCCTCTGAGAAATCCAGTAATTACAGAACTGTTGGGTAAAACACTGCTTTTTTTCTTTCCCTCAATCCTTCTAATGTCAACAGAGGTTACCCAAAAGATGTAACCCCCAGGGACTGGCTGTCATCTTGATATCTTTATGTAACCAGGCCGGGTGTCAAAACTCCCAAACATGGGCAGCTGGCTTTTCGTGGGATCCACCGAAATGACTCCTACCTGCTACCTGCAGCTGCACAGACACTGGGGATGAAGCAGCTCTAGCTAAAGTGCTTATAAATTACCAGCAAGGCTAAGCCAGGGCCCCCAGGTAAGTGACAGATGCAGATACAAGTTAGGCGTTCGGGATGCTTCTAGGTCCTAGGGTCATTTATAAAGGGGTTTCCAAGTTTATGGATAAGAGGGTCATCTGCAGTGTGTATTAAACATACATATCCCCAAGGCCCTCCTTTGGGGAGTCTCAGAAAATGGAAGATGCGGCCTGAGCCCTTTTGCTTTTAAAAACTTACCCCTGGTGATTCCGATCATCAGTAAGGCTGGGAAACATGCAGATGGACCAGTGGATCCCAGACCTGGCTGAGCCTCAGAATCCCTGGGAGGCTTTCTGATAATCAGGCACATTTGGAAACCATCATAAGCCTTCGCAGACTTCAATGTGCACAGGAATCACCGGGAGGTCTTGTGAAAATGTAGGCTGCGATTCAGCAGGTCTGGGTGGGACCTGAGATTCTCCCAGGTGACACTACTGTTGAGGGTCAGCCAGGACCCTCCACATAATTTGTGAGGCCCTGGGCAAAGGGAAAATGCAGGACCCCTTGTACTTTCTTCTGTAACTTCTCTTTCCGTCTGTCGTGATGTTTTTTAATTTGCTTTTTTGTGTTGCATGGGATGCTGGTGGGGTGGGGGCACCCGAGCGAGGCCCCCACCAAAGCAGAGGGCAGCAGCCATCACTGGGCTGTGCTGCCAAGATCCCACCCAGAAGGCTGACAGGCAGCAGATCTAGTGTGAGTTGGGGCTCTAAGTTCCTAGCACGGGTGATGTCCCTTCAGACTTACAAAATGCACACTTAAAGACATATTTAAGGATTTCAAGGTGGCGACCACAGAGCATTGCACCCCGAGCATGGGGACCCCTTCTGAGCACAGGATCCTGTCTCTGCACTGGCTGTGTGCTGTGAAGTAACCCCACACCATCAGCATCCAGAAAGACAAGTGTTCCCTTCTCTGGTTATTGACCCAACAAGGGACGCTGCAAGAAATTAAAAAGACTGTCTTCTATATGGGAGTCTTTATAGGTGCACGAAATAAAGAAAAAAACTGGAGTGATTTTCTTAGCAATAATAGCACTATTTGCATTAAGACTAAAGAAGGCAGTTGAGAATAGAGGCTAAATGCCCAGGCTCCAGAGCCAGACAGGCCGCGTTCATGTCCTGATTCTACCACTTATTAGCTGTGTGACCTTGGGCAAGTTACTTATGTGCTGTTCCTCAACTTCCTCACCAGCAAAGGTTATAATGAAGCTCTCAGCATACCTCCCATATAAGACCCTTGCTAGGATGGATAAACTAATTCCCATAAGGAACTGAGACTGAGAGCTAAGTATGAGCTTTATTTAGGTACAGATGATACGGCAAAGCTAGCAAACTATGGGCCCACGGCCCACCACCTGCTTTTTGTAAATAAAGTTTTACTGGAACACTACCATGCTCATTTGTGTACATATCACCTGTGGCTGTTTTTGTGCTACAGTGTCAAAGTTGAATAGATGCAAAGCTGAAACATTTACTCTCTGGCCCTTTACAGGAAAAATTTGTTGACCCCTATGGGAGAGTATAGAGCCAAGGATTTCACATAGGTTTTCACAAGGTGGTTTCACCTTCAGTTTGTTTAAACTGCATCTAAGTCCTCTTAAAACTGTAAAGAGAAACAGGCACACTCTCAACTGTGTTGTAGATCATCCTGTAACACTACTAGGCCACCATCGTTCTAATTTGAACAGCCAGAATAGCTCGATTTTGTGCAGACCTTGGAATAAATCTTCTAACTAACTCTGGAAATGTATTTGAAGTACTTGTAAAGGCATGATTGTTTGAGAAGGCTTAGCTCTGCCCTGGTCTTTTTCAAAAGTTCTGAGCTGCACATGTCCACTTCTATAAATTCATACGAGCAAATGCACAGATAGAGCACATGCAAAACATTAGCAGTTAAATGCCAAGTGAAGGTCAGGGCCACCTGCTCAGAGGGGAGGCAAAGAACAGATAACAAGCCATTCGGAAGGAATGTTGTTACCCAGCTGGTGTAGCTAACGTGTTCATCAAACCGCCACTAACTCGATAAGATAAATATTATTATTATTTTGTTGTTGGTAATCCTCACTCAAGGATATTTTTCCATTGATTTTTATAGAGAGTGGAAGGGAGGGAGGGAGAGAAAGAGAGAGAGAGAGAGAGAAACATTAATGTGAGAGACACATCAGTTGGTTGCTTCCCACACTTGCTGAAACAGGGCCCAGGAATAGAGCCTGCGACCCAGGTACGTGCCCTTGACTGGAAATCAAACCTGCCGCCCTTCGGTGTGCGGGCCGACACTCTAACCACTGAGCACACTGGCCCGGGAAAGATAAATATTATTTTAATCCCCATTTTACACATCGGGAAGTCTAGGGCCAGACTGTTTATGTAACTTGCCCAAGGTTACACAGTGAGTAAGTGGTAAAACCAGGATTTGAACAGGCAGTCTGGCATGACGGCCAGCCCTCTAATCCAAGGACTGGTAAATGTTTTCTGTAAAGGGCCATCAGACAGTGAGTATTTTCAGCTTTTCAGGCCACACAATCTCTGTCATAACTACTCAACTCTGCTGCTGTGGCAGAAAGCGATCATAGACCATATGTAAATACATGGACGTGGCTGTGTCCCAGTAAAACTTGATTAACAGAAACAGGTGCCTGGCTGGATTTGGCCCATGGGCTGTGGTTTGCCTACTCATACTCTCAACCACTAAGTTTTACTGAATATGTGTATGTATCTCAGGTGCCTAAAATATGTCTGACCGCACAACAGGAGTGGGATAAGTAATATTACTGACCACCATTATGAAAATAAGAACTGTGTGTCTCTGCACTAAACAACACCAGCTGTCTTTTTTTTTTTTTTCCCCCCAGAGCTACATTTATTTCTGAGCTGAAAGGCTTCTTTATGTAATTTCACCTTGCTGCCATCCAAGAGGGGGATGCTACATGAAAACTCTCCTCTCCGATGGGATTTAGTCAATCACATCTACAATACAGCTTGACCTCTGCTTTCAGCCGGGCAGGCGTGGACATCTGTAACTGCTCCTGGGTCACAGCGCAGCAAGCTGCTGCCAGGCCCAAGGCAGTTGTTTAAATCAGCTCGTGGATTTCAGCCTGACTCCTGCGGGCTGGGGGTGCCCAAATGCGCCCCAAACTACCCGCCAGCAATTAGGGGCCCAGGAAATCGGGATCGGGCCTGCCAGACAGGGAGACATTTTAAGCATCAGAAAGGTTTTGCAAAATTTGCACAAGGCCCGGCGTGGGGGTGGAGAGAGTGACTCATGAACCATCAGATGGCAGAGTCCAAGTCACTCCATCACGGTGATGCAACGCAGCCTCCGATAAGGAGGGACCATAAGTAACAGGGGCCGGCGGCAATGGAGAAAAACTCATTTTTAGATTGAAAAGCGGCGATCAGTCTCGACAGGATCGTTTCCACTCATTTTACCCCTGCACCTCGCAGCAGCACACGCCAGGCAGCAGGCGCTCCCCTGCCCCCGAGTTCAAAGGGTGAGATGCGAACACGCGCCGCCCAGGCCCTGCCCGCAGGGTCGTAATTCTCTCCCACAAAGTTACCTTTCCTGTTTCTATGAATTACTCTTACATTCTTGTAAGAGATATGGTTTGAGGTATTTATGGTGCATTCAATTCTGCTATCATTGATTTATTGAACGAAACCAGCTCAGGGATATGATGGAAAGGGCCCTAATTCCAAAAACTCTTACATCTCGGCACGAAGAGCATTTTCTGCCCCGCTGGCCTCCCGCAGATGACCAGCCGAGATAAACAGAGGGCACTCCACTCTCTGCTGCGACGTGCGTGCTGATGTGAAGGAATCAATCAGACAAAAGCAGATTATTACAGTGTCTGAGGGAGATCAAACAGGGCTGGCATCCGCACCCACACACGCCTGATTTACAGGCGAGCTGATAAAGTGCTACAGCTCACTGTCAGGAGAACATGACAACTCCTTGAGCTCTGTGGATAAATTATTGCTGAAGCCATGATAACATTTCTCCACCTAGCAACCAAACATAACAGGATGTGGCTTTGAGTACTGGGAGCCAAATGATACAAAGACGAGACGCCCAGGAGCTCTCAGAGCTCTGAAGGCATATTCCAAGACGGAATAGTGAAACAGCAGCCCCTGGAAAACACGCAGGAAACCCATGATCGTTAACGGCCCCCAGAGGGTCGCCAGGCCTTCCCGCCCGTGCGGGCGCACGGAGGAGCTGTCCTGTTTTAGGACCAATGTTGCGACAGCCAGCGGTCACCCTCTGTGCCAGGAGCTGAGCTAAGTGCGTCATGTTGCATCCAAGTGGCGACTCCAAAGGTGACAAAGAAGTTAAGTTGGGCAACAGAGTTAAACAGTGAACCCCAGGCAGAGACAAGCTACTCCTTTTCTGCTTCGTTATTGATGTTCCCAGTTACACGGAGGAGACAGTCTCGGGAGGTATTAGTCTGACTGAAGCGCCTCTCAAACAATTGAAAATCTCTTCTCTAAACAAAGAAAAGGCGAAAAGTATCAAGCTAGAGTCTGTGAGACCTACAGCGTTTTGCTTTTCTCTCTTCAGTTTTAAAATCATCATCGTTTTCAAGTGATGCTGGTTTTCAACTGATGCAGGTGTAAAATAAATGGTGACAGAAAGGCACTTGACGTTGGGTGCTGAACACACAATACAATATACAGATGATGAACTAGAGAATTGTACACTTGAAACCTATATAATTTTATTAACCGATGTCACCCCAATAGATTCAACAAAAATTTTTAAATAAATAAACAAACAAACAAACAAACAAAATGTATTTGGATCGAGCTCTATGAGGGCATGGAGTTTGTTTTTTGTTTTTTTTAGAGAGGGAGGAGAGGGGGTGCAGAGATTTGTTGTTCCAGTCATCCGTAGCAATTCCTGTATGTGCCCGGCCGGGGATTGAGCCTGCCACACTGGCATAGCAAGACTACACTGAGCTACCTGGCCAGGGCTGGAGTTGGGCTTATTTATTCACCACCGTGTCTCCAATTAAGCCTGTTTGCAGTGGGGCCCCACAATGTGTATTAAGAAACTCCTAAAATGATTCTAACTTTGATAGTCTACAATCATAAAGGAATGACCAGTGTAAGTAGTTTAATCCATAGCTTTTGGGAGGTGCTTCAATTGAAGATGTTTTTTCACTTGCAGGAAATGAAGACTTGGACTCAAGCTGATTTCAAGAAGGAAGAAACCTTAATGCCAGAATGAGAAGAGGTAACGTGGGTGGGTTGATGCAGGAGCTCAGTGGTGTCTACAGATCAAGGCAGGAGCTGTCCACCTGTCACTTCTCTGCATTCCCACCCTGGGGCCACGGCAGGATGGCTCTAGCAATCCCACCTGTCACTTCCTGGCTCAAACCACAGAGGAATAAGGGGGGCTTCCTTTTCAGTGAAGTGCCTCTTCCCGAAGGACTGACGAACCCTTTCCCAGAGACTCCCCCCATCACCACCTCAGCAGACTTCCCTTCACAACACATTGGCCAGCATTGTACCAAGCGATCATCCCTGAACCAATCTCCGGCAGGGAGTGGGAAGACCTGACCCCAGTCGGGCTCACCGAAGACCTGGGGTGGGGCTGGCTCCCCCGGAGGCAACTGATGGAGCAGAAAGGTGTGGACATCTGAACAAGACTAGGACTCTATAAGAAGGGCAGTGAAGAGCACAGGCAATGACAAAACAGGACTACAGAGATGTCTTCAGGGCGGGCTGATGTGAGGACGACATAGCTCTCAGCTCAGAGGCATCATGGTCATTCATTCTGGCCCCCTTTGCATCTCTCTTGATGAGACTCTGGTTTGTTCCATCAAACATTCCGACTACTCTATTTTTATCATTCTTACAGGCTGCCAACTAACTCTCCATATTTAGTATATTACAGGGATTCCACCCATGTCCCATAAGACTCTTCCATATTCATTATTTATTCTTAACCCAGCCTGTGAGCATCACCTGTACCTCATAAGCCAACTAGATTACTGAACATCAATGCTTAAAATGTCTTATGAGTCTCATCCATCCCATTTACTTTCTTGTGTTGTCTAAGAGATTTTAATATATTCAAGTAATACAGCAAGTATACATTATAGGAGACCTAAAATGTTGTAATGAAGGTGAAAGAGGGAGGAATGACTAATAGATTAAAAGAAATTTAAGAGAAATATTGATCAGATACAATTTTTAAAAAAATATTTGAGACAATTGAGGGAATTGAACTCTGGCAGGATGCTTGATGATATCAAGAAATTATCATATAAATTATCATATATATTAGGTGTAAAAATATTTTTAGGTGTGAAATCATAGTTTTTGTGTTTTAGAAATGCATACTGAAATATTTATGGATAAAATTGCATGGTGTCTGAAGTTTACTTCAAAAAACGCCAATGTTTTGCAATTCAGATCAACAAATAATTCTTGAGCTTATGCTAAGTAGAATTTTGTAAACTGAAAATCATGACTCATTAGTAGATAAATTATTTAATGAAGAATAGAAAAGAACAGAAAAGACCAGTGTGTATGGCATTCAGTCATAGTAAATTCTGTTCTGTGAAACTTTGGGTATGACACTGTGTGTGTGTGTGTGTGTGTGTGTGTGTGTCATGAGCATATAAGTCACGGTGTACAATGTATACCTTCCCATGGGTCCCAGCTAATGAAGTTTGAAGATCACAGTTGAAAGCATCAGGCAGGACCCCCTTTCGAGAGGGACACAAACAGACACAGTGTGGAACGTTCAGAGCGAGATCCAGGGACAGTGGGAGACAAAGGAGGCGTTGACTGACTGGCAGGGCCTTCTCAGAACAGGTACCGTGAAATGAGGGTTGAAGGGTGAAAAGGGTGGAAAAGCCGTCTCAGGGGTGCGAATACAGTGGCACAGAGGTGTCAACCCACACGGGGTACATTTGAGCAAAAGCAAGTAATTTGGTGAGGCAGTGACCGGCCGAGAAAGGGTGGCGCTTGGAGCGGAGCAGCGGCCGAGGACGGACACCCAGCGCTTCACTCTTCCTGAAACCCCCGTGGGTGTGGCTCTTCACCTCCTTCCCAGGACCCTCCCCAAATTCCCTCTCTCTATTCATGAGGTGTCCCTTTGTCACATCCCAGGTCAGCGCACTCAAGTTACCTTGATGCCTTATTGGTGGCGGACCCTGTGGTCACTCCACCCAGAAGTCCTTGGGCCCTTCATCATTTCTGTGCACTTGGCCCTGGTTTTGGATGCTGTAGCCTCTAGGCTGTCAGAAAGCTGGAAGCTTACACCCCACAGGGTAGGCCTTGGCCAACGACTGGCTGGTGAGGGAGCATGAAAGCTCAGCTCTCTTGGCTCAAACTGGGGTCAAGGTGAAAGTAGAACTTACGTAGGGTTCCCCTGGGGGGGTAGGGCTTCAGGGCCCCGATAGGGGACATTGCCTGAAATCACACCTTCACTGGTGTCTCCTGGGAGCAGAACCCTATGAAATAAATCACTTGCACGGGAACTCTTGTCTCAGGTTTCTGCTTTGGCAGAACTGGACCTGACACACGTCCCACATACAAAGAGTCATGAAGTTCCTTTAACTCTGCATTTTCTAATTCCAGTAACCTCAGTTAGATATATGGTTTGCTGTAGCAGAATTATAACTTGGTTTACTTTTAATTTACTTATTCAGCAAATAGTTTTGTGTCTTTACTATATTCCAGGTACTGCTGCTCTCTACTTAAATTCATCTTCCATTAATTTGTCCTAAAACACCATTTTCACAAGGTCACCTTGTTGATAAAAACCTTCCAGGTGGCTCAGTTGATAGGAGCATTGTCCCATACACCAAAAGGTTGCCAGTTCCATTCCCAGTCAGGACACATACCTAGGTGACAGGTTCGATCCCCTGTCAGGGTTTGTATAGGAGGCAACCAATCAATGTCTCTGTCTCTGTCCCTCTCTCTCTCTCTCTCCCCCCTCCCGCTCTCTAAACATATCCTGTGATGATTTAAAAGAACCTTCTAGTAGCTCCAAACCACCTCAAGAGGTTTCTCCTTGGGCTTGACTACTTTCCTTTATAATGGAAAAAATACATATATTCTCATGGACCCTCAATGTAATTTTAAAAATTCATTATAATTTAATTTCAATATGTATAAACATAAAACTAGTTATAAACTCCTTATACTGACAGCCTTGATATAACCATAAATCCAGAATAAATTTTCAAATTATATTCAAACACAGCTACAAAACCAATAAAATTTAAATTCCCAACATGAATTTAATGTGGCAGATGATGTTATTCTGCTGGAACAAAATTGCTGATATTTGGTTTAATAGAGGAAAGATGTAATCTCAGGTTTGTTTATTTAATCTGTTTCTGTATTTCAACTTCAATAATATTAATGCAAGGAATAACCCTCCTCACAAGCATGCTGTCTAAAACTGTATTAATCACTGCAACTTTTAACTTCTAATTCAGGATAATCAGAACCAGAAGTCTGCCTACGAATGCTCCTTGCCTGCCAGGTGTATTGAGGCCCATACTAATAACCGCAAGACCATTTCAGTCACTTAAAGATGAGGTTAGCATTCTGTTGCTATGAAAATCTTTATCAAAAAACTGTTTACTTCAAATGCTTTGCAATCAGGATCAGGCTAGTTTCCCTCAAAACAAAGATTTGGAACAGGGGCTTATTTGGGACGTGTTATTGGTGAGCAAGGCGAGGAGTGACCTAAGGAAGGCAGGGAAGACGATGAAGCTGCGCTGATAGCAGGTTCCTGCTGCGGGCCCCTGGAGCTCAGTGCCCCTGGAAACCTGAGAATTGGCTACCAAGAGGTGAAGGAGCTGGGGTATTTGCCCTCCGATTCCCATTTGCTGTTGGTAGATGCTGCTCCCTAAATTAAATCCCTCACACATCTGGCCTGCCCGAAGCCCACACCTGCAAGAGAAAGTCCCCAGGCAGGCCCAGGAGTGCTGCTCAGGCGAGAGCAGCGAGGCCAGTTGCCTCACCGGTGCTCACAGCTGCGGTGTCCAGCCCTGAGGGTTTTGAGTTGGTGAGCTCCGCCCCAGGGTCTGCCTCCTGGTCGGGCACTCACTCCTGCAGGGCATGTCTACTGGGTGCTGTGGGCAGATTATATGTCCACAACCCCTCTCTACGCAAACAACTGTGAAGTCGTTACGCCTTCAGCTTCTCTGACATCATTTAGCCTTCCCTTGGTTGGTTCTCCATAATATGTTCATACTGTTTTCTAGTTATCATGAAAATCTGGAAAATAAAAAGCAAAGTTTCCTAGAGAACAGACCTTCACAACTGTGCTCAGACCCCCAACGTGGCAGGGGGATTGGAAGGTCAGTCCACTAACCTCATATTAGAAAAAATGATCTACTGAATGAAGGGCTAGATAGCCTGAAATTCAGAGCCCACTGAAGTCTATCCCCAGTGTCCCTCATTAACTTTTCATAGGGGAATGATCTACTAACAGCAATGAGCACACATCGCCCTTATCACCCACAAGTCACACCTTTCAGTCCCCCGGAATTGATCTGAACCTACAGAGAGACCAGCCATTTCTAGGTTGCTCTGGTTCACACACGATTCCTAACTCTCACTTGCCAATTAACCAAATATTACATTCTCAGATCTTTGGTCATATATTGCTGTTTAACATTCCATGCGTTCAGATGGCATTTCCTCAGCTAGGCTATAGTGTCTACGCTGAGTTGCAGCCAACATGGCTCAATAGAGGAATGTAGCTTCTGCAATCCACCCTACCTGCTCCTGGGTGTGGGCTCAGCTGCACACTAGTCATGACCTTGGGCCTCCATTTCTCCATCAGTAGAAGAGAGACACTAGTACCTTCCTCACAGTTGCTATGTGGATCAATATTTGAAAGCACTTTGCAGAGTGCCTACAATAGACCAGGTGCCCAATAAATAGGTGTTCCCTGTCTCATTTTACAAACTTTTAGTTTCCTTACATGGTTCTTTCCAACAGCCTTCAGATATTTCCAATATCATCTTGAAGTTCTGGCCCTTGTGATGAGTTTAGAGACCTTTGGTTCCTCTGTGATTTGCTAATAACCTAAACAGCTTGGAAACATGTTTTTATAAGATACTATTCTGGAGAGAGAACATCTGGATCTCACTCATCCCTCTCTTAAAAATTATCCTGTCTGTGCCTGTAGAAAGATAAAGAATTGATAAGCACATTCTCATGGCCATGGTTACATTTTGTTTATAAGAAACTTCTTTACTGGGCTGAAACAGATGTTCAGCTAAGAAATGTTTTGCCGGTGCACACCCTATCCCAGAAGCGTGTTCTTCGCTCATATGGAATGGCTGTGCAGCCAAGAACTGTGCAAACGCTCCTCTTCGTGGGAAAGCAGAGTTTAAGAAGCTTGGCTTCCATGACCCTGACTACCAATGGCAATTATTAAGAATTCTATGAAGCTGACTCAGCAATCACTCGTGGATTTTTGCTTTATTTTTTATCTAATGCATGTTTTATCTAATACAGGCTGTTGAATTTGGCCTCATACAGACGGTTGCATCTTGGCCTCATTCACCTATGGTATCCCAAAAAATCCATCCATTAAGGTGCACTAAAAGAGAGCATTTAAAAGTCATCTGTGTTCCTTAAAGAATCAATAATAAACTACAATTGATAACAGGCAAGTTTTTAAGAGAAAGAGTCTCCTTGCATAAGTGAGTTTTTAAATCTACAATACATGGCACAGTTTCCTGATTTTTCGAGATGAAAACCAGAAGCAACAGGAGGTGCTACAGTTCACTGAGCATATCATTTGAATTGCAAAAAAAACAACAAAACAAAACCCTTTTAAGTGAGATGAGCCTTTGGAGGGGTTAGGAGGACTCACAGGTAAACTGCTTGTGTGACCAACAATAGAAACCTCTTCACGACACGCTTAGTACACAAGGCATTGTGTTAATGCTGCCGCTTCATCTTGGGCTGTCATGGAAGGGCAGCTCAGCACTCAGTGCTGGGGGTGAATTTTTGTTTTAGAATAATGGTGTGGATCCCTCGGCCAGTTCTTTCTATTCTGAATACTCTCCCAATATCCTGTTCCAATACTCTCCCAAAGCCTTACAAAGAGTTTTCAGGGACATGTACTTGAAAATATGTTCTCTTATGTGGCCAGTTTTGTTCACAAAGTTTGTCCTGATGGAGCTAGCTCCACCCTGTGGCAGGATTTTCTTTCTTTTATTTTTAAATAATGCCCGTTAATTGTTAGAAAAGTGCTCGGCTGCAAATAAAAAGAACTCAACACAGAGGTCTATTTTTTTTTTTTTCAGGTAACAAGAAATTCAGAGATAGACAATTCTGAGCTGCTTCAGCTGCTTGGTGTGTAGCAGCAAGGATCAAGGCTTCTAGACCTTGTGTCTTCATTCTTAGACTGTATGGTTTATCCTCATGGTCACAATGTGGCTGCTGAATCTCCAGGCATCATGACTGTATTCCAAAAAAGAATGGGGACGAGGGCCGGAAAGAAAGTGCCAGTCAGGCCTAAATCTTCTTGCAAAACCTCTCCCAGAAACCCTGCTACTTATATCTAAGTAGATAAAACTAGGTCCATCGGCCATCCCTAGATTGAAGGGAGTCTTGGTTGGAAGCATTTTAGGTGGGCATATTTCCTCCCCAAAGAAATTCAGAGTGTTAGTCCTACAAAAGAAGGGAGTATAGGTAATATCCAGACAACTAGCAGTGTCTGTTACATAAATCAGGGTCTAGGGATAAGTCATCTCTTAGTAGAAGGTCACTTTCATTAAAAATACTAAAACATCTTTTTCTGGAGACATATCTATTTTCAACAGGATCATAAGCAAAGCTAGCCCAAACAGGAATGCTGGGCTGTGGGTTGAAATAAAGAGTTTCAAACCTCAGTGAAGTAATGAACTTTGGGTCATAAATATTACTCTGAAAATATTTAAACTTAAGTAGGCTTTTTCCATCATAAGGCAAATTCATTCCTAAAGCCACTTGCTTTAGAAGCAAGACCCTCTGTGTGACATCGTATATCCCGCTGACTCCCAGTTTTAAATTGGAGCTCCGGCGCCCTGACCAGGTGGCTCAGTGGGTTGGGCGCCACTTCATTCACAGAAAAGGCTGCAGGTTCAATTCCTGCTCAGGGCACATACTGGGAGGTTGGAGTTCAGTCCCCGTCAGGGCACATTTGGGAGGTGACCAATCAATGCTTCTCTCTCGCACTGATGGTCCCCTCTCTCCCTCCCTCTCTCTCTCCACCCCCCACCTCTCTCTCTAGAAAATCATTGGAAACATGTCTTCTGGTGAGAATTGAAAAAAAAAAAAATGTTGGCCACCTAAAATCACACCCAAGGAAGCAGCAAACTTCAAAAATCACACTTTTGTTTTCTTTTCCCCACACTGGCTTATTAAACCCACTGGGGGAAGGGCCTGGTCTTCTTGTTCACGGCTCTTTCCTGGGCACTCACCACAGGAGCTGGCATGTGGAAGGGAGTCATTAAGTAATCTATAAACAAATTTGTGTATTTGAGATAAAAATTATCATTGTCTCAAAAACACTATTATTGGAGCTTAAAATAGATTTGAAATACAAATATAAACCAAAAAAGCATCATAATCTCAATCATCTTAATCTGAAGAGACATTAGGCAAAATTCAAGATAACTTCTGAATGAACAATAATGATGAACTCGTAATAAACTTGAGATGAAAGTGAACTGAAACATAATGAAGAATTTCTGTCTTCAGTTAACACACAAGATTATACTTTTAAAACCCTAATAGCCGTCCCACTAAAACTAGAAGCAAGGCGGAAAAATAAAAGAAGCCTCTCTTCTGGCCAATATTCTTAAACAGTATTTTTAAAGCCTCGCTAATAGAGTTAGACTAGAAAATAATTCTAAATACAATTATTAGAAAAAATAAGACAAAAATAGGAACTGATTATATGACCATTTTCTAGAAAACTGAAGAGGGTCAGTAAAAAAAAAACCACTTAGAAATAAAAGTTCAGTAAGCTGACCAACTGCAGAATAAATGTTGAGAATACGCCGGCAATAATCAGAAAGCGTTGATGATACGTTGATGAAAATGCAGGTTTTAACACATCTACACACACGCGCGACCATCTCAACATTGACATAAACGTGGAAATAAGTGGATAGAGATGGATTAGATGCACGTAAATTATTTAACCTCGCCAGTGTTAGACAAACAGTATTAAATGAAGAAATCCCTGCTGTTTTTTCACCTGTGACGGTTCTACAGACCAGCCCATGTGGGAAAACATCATGGAAATAATCGATGCAGGACATAGGAGCGTGGACAACTGCGACCTACACCAAGGGCCCATATGCAAAGCCACTTGTCCCCTCTGCCCGCGGAGTCTTACTGAAGATGCATCTCTCTCCCTGCTCACTCAGCCACACATCCTGCCTTAGTTTCAGCCCTCCCAAACAATGTCACCGCTTTATGGAATTGTCCTTCAAAAGTGGATTTTGTAAATGGTACACAGCCTTTATTTAATGGGAGGTTACCCTAATCCACCTTCCAAACCTGGTTTAAATCAATCCAGACCAAGAGTCAGAAAGTTAATTTTATTTTCATCGATATATCAAAGCTCCAGAGGAAATACACTAAAACATTTAAAATGGGATTAGAGATTTTTTTATGCTTTTATTTTCAGATTTTCTACAATAAAGAGACATTCCCTTTAGAATTTTTTTTCGATCTTGATTCCTCCCTTTCCCTCACCTCCCATTTCCTGTCTCTCCACGAGCCTTGCCAGGATAGCTCTCACATCTCAAATCTTCAAAACGGACCTCACATCTGGCCAGCGCTTTGCTCCGTGGCCACCAGCCTAGGCCAAGGCACTGTCATCTCCTGCCTGGGAAGCTGGAAGTAACTCCTGATCCGTCGCCTCGCTCCCTCTCCTGCTCCAGTCAGGTCTTTTCTCCAGCACAAAACAAAAGAGACGTTGCATGAGCCTAAGTGGAAAGAAATACTCTTTGAACTGGCAGCTCCAGTTTTGCCGAGAGGTGGACCATCGGATCGTGAGAGCAGACAGGACCCACTCAGTTCCAGCCTCCAGCCACATTTCTAACCCCTAACCCATTCCCTCTTTCAGTAGGTCTCTGAACCAGATAAATTCAGTAGTTTAATTTCGGTAGATCTCAGTCCAGAATAAGCCAATAAGTGGAGACGGGACATTTTTTCAATAGAAGGATAATACGTGAGCACAAAGACTAATATAGGTGACAGTTGCTATCAACCAGAACAGGCAGCCCTTGAACAATCATAAGTCACACAAATGTCTTATCACAATGTACATCTGAAAGGAATATAATACTGCATGTCAACTGTAATTGAAAAATAAATTTAAAATAAAGAATTTAGTACACAATTAGCCAACATTTAAATCAGTGTGAAATTATAAACTATCTAATAAATGTGCCTGGGTAAATTGGGGAGAGGAGGCAATTTCAAGTTAAATCCCTTCAATAAAACAAATCTGAGATTTTTAAACTTTTAATTTGTATTTCTTTTCAAATTTATGTGTGCAGTTTAATGTAAGTTATACATGTCATAAATACCATAAGTAAAAATTAAAGGCAAACTTTCAGGTATTAAATGGCATTGCAATATATGTGATAAAGGTTATGATCTTAATAAAAAGTGTACTCTTACAAGAAAAAGAGTGCCTCCCTTTGAAAATGAGCAAAAAACATAAATAGACAATTTTTTAAGTGGCAAATAAACATGAAAAAAGTCCAATTTTATCTGTAATCAATAATTGCAAAATAAAATTGGGAAGCATGAACAAAAAGGATGATATTTTTTACCATGAAGGGTATCACTGTGAGCCCAGTATTCAGTCTGTGCTGTAGAACTATAAATTGGAACCATAATTACCACTTTTCTTAAAATATATTAAAATATTTATATCCACTCCTAGAAAATTGTGTGTCCAACACAGGCAAGGATTATTTACAAGGGTGTTTATTGCAGCATTACTTATAATAGTAAGAACCTGGCAACAATCAAAAAAAATTAGTTAATGAGACCATTTAAAATATTCTAAGCCTATTGAATGGCATTGAAAAATTATCATGGATAATTTGCTGCATTTTAAAAACAGCTCACAAAATAACAAATTCAGAACAATGCCAATTTTTATAATTTCATGCATTTCTATAAAGACAGGAAAAAAAACCTGGATAGAAATAAAATACTAACAATGGCTATATGGTGATATTATGGGTAAATACTGTATTCTTCCTATTTTTTCTGTTTTTCAAATTTTTCATAAAAGTGATGCATACTTGTGGTAATATGGAAAAAAAACACTACAAATACACACATGTGTGTATGTGTTTATATATAGGTATTCCTCTAAAACTAATAAAAAAGATGATCAGGAATGGCTTATGGAGAATTAAATAATGTTAAGAAATTTTATTTTCAAAAAGCAGCTTTGTTAAAACTTTCTCCCTCTTGTTTTAAATAAATTTTGTGCAAATTATTCTAATTATGTAAAGCCATTTGGGGGCTGCCCATCTGCATACTCCTGAGTGCAGTGCCTGGCACACAGTGGGTCTTCAACAAACATTTGTTTGAGGAATGAATAGACGCTGCAGCACAAGTGAGGACAAGGGTCTCCTAACCCTTGATAATAATGTTAGTTCTTGACACAATTTAGAACCCATCTAACTATACAACTAGTCCTGCTGTTTAGCTATTTTTAGAAACGTCTTAATATTAACTGCTCTAAAAAACAAAAATCATTATTTTTGACAGATGCTCCCTAAAATTTAATCAGTTTAACACTCATAATGCCACATAGCAAGTTAATTTACTGAGCTACTTGGGGCACATTTTGCAATTAATTCTTTCCAGTGAGTTCACCATGACACTCATTGCTTAAATTTTGATGATTCACAAAAGCATCGTTGAGATTTTCTACGACTGCACTGGGGGACCGTAACACCTGCGGTGAAAAATTTTCAAGATAAAATTACCTGGGCTCTGCTCTATAAAGTGGGAATTTCAGGAGTTAATTGATCAGTCATTATTTATAGAGATGGTGCCAGAATTATGAGTGAGGTCAGAGAGAGGGAAGAGGGGAGTCTGGCTTTGCTTCTAGATCCTAAGGTCCTCACTTGCAAGACAGTGAGATAGCCTGACAAAGTAAGCTCCAAAGGATGTATAAATATGATGAAAATTTACCCCTGCTGGACTAGCAAAACGTATCAATCCAATCACAACAAAGACTTTTTGAAATTTGACAGTAGGATCTCACGAGAAGCTACATTCACTTTCTCTCTCTGATCCAGGTCCAAGCACAAACTATTGAGAGAAATTTATTGTACAGATTTTACAATCACAGATATAGATGTAACTCACTTTATTTTTCTGTAAGTGAGCTTAACCCAGAGCAAAACTAAATCTAGTCACTTGTGGTGACCAGCTACCAAATCGGCCTCCAGCGATCCTTGTTTCTTGAGTGGCCCCTCTTACAGCGGTTAGGCTGACCTGCGTGACCTACAAGATAGTATAGAAACGAAGGCATGTGGCTTCTGAGACCAGGTCCTAAAATGCACTCCAGTTCCTGCAGGGCTCTCCCTTGGATAACTTGCTCTGTGGGAAGCCAGACACCATGTTGTGGGGACACTCAAGTAGCCTACGGGTTTGGGTAGGTGTCGTGAGCATGTTACGTGCTTGAGAAACCGAGGCCTCCAGCCAACAGCCCTGTGAGTGAAAGTAGCACCTCCAACCCCAGTCATATTGTCAGGTGACTACAACCCTAGACGACACGTTAACTACAACTTTGTGACAATCTCTGAGCCAGAAACATCCAACTAAGCCACTTCTCAATTCCTGACCCTCGGGAACGGCAAGAAGTTATAAATGTTTGCTGTTTTAAGCTGCTAACATCTGGGGCAATCTGTTCTGCAGCAATAGGTAACCAACGCATTCCTTCTCAGAAAACTCACTCAGCGTAGTGACTAACCTGTCACATCGGGGTTCAGATTCAGCCACTTAGGAGCCTGACTTCTTTCTATGTGGGAGTGGGATGGAGTCTAAATCCCAGAGGACTTCGCCTAGCCCGAAATTGGGGAAAGAATCTCCTGGCCATTACTTTCTGTATCATTGGGATGTTTGGGGCAATAGAGGACAGACTGGCCAAATCAAAACTGTTCAAATAATATGCATTTTAATCTAATGTAACAGTAACTCAGGAAGCAGGCACGTCCAGAGTCACGTAAGCCAGCGACTCCGCAGCCTGAGGGCCTCTGTTAGCTTCTGATCTCTCTGCCTTCCCTCTCTGGCATTCTTCCTTTTTCTCTCCTCGCCCAAGGATATGTTTATTGATTTTGGAGAGAGAGGAATGGGAGAGAGAGAGGAACATCAGTGTGAGAGAGAGACGTGGATCAGTCGCCCCCCCGGGAATCGAACCTACAGCCTTCGGGTGCGCAAGGTGACGCTCCAAGCAGCTGGCCGCGGGCCAGGGCCATAGTCTTTCTTCCTGTGAACTGCCTGTTATATCATATCAACACCCTCTTAGGTTGTTGGTCATTTTCTTATCAATTTCCAGGAACTATTTATCCATGAAAAGTTAGCTCTCGGTGTATTGTAAGCTGCGCTTTTGCCCAGATTGTCATTTGGCGCTTTACTGTTTGGACACCCTTCCTCGTGCACGTTTTAGTCAAACGCTTCAATTTAATCCATCACTTTCTTTCACAGTTTCTGGATCAAAAACCTCTGCTCCCAGGCCAAGGTTACAAAACTTGACCTCGCGGGTCCTTTTCATGCTGTATGGTTTCTTTTGTTCGTTTGTTTAACATTTAAGTGTTTAACTCGTGTGCCATCTCTCTTGGTCTGCGAGTCTAAGGTATGGATCCAGTTAGTCGCTTCCTTCAAAGCCGCCGTCCTGTTTCCTGGATAGTCCCTGTTTCTCGCACATTGTCCCTTGAGGCCACGTTCACTAACCCTGAGCCCCGCCGTGTCCCTGTAGCAGCCGGGGCGGGGTAAGTGAGCGGCCCTCACCCACCGCTTCCGAAGCCGGTCAGGGCCGCATCGGGGCCCAGGAGGGAGCCGCACGCAGGGCCCCGGGCCAGGCCCGGGCTGCCCCCCGCTTCTGCAAGTGAGGTTTTATTGGACACGGCCACACCCGCTCTTTTATGTATTTGCTGTGGCTGCTTTTGAGCCTCAAAGGCAGAACGAGTTCGTTGGTGCCCCCACCCACGGGGATGCGTCCCAGTCCCCCAGTGGGCTCCTGAAACCACAGATAGTGCTGACCGCTCTACACTATGTTTTCCTCCATCCATATGTACCTAGAACAAGGTTTGACTTATAAATTAGGCACAGTAAGAGGCTGACAATAATAATAATAAAACAGTTATACGGTAAGAAAAGCTATGTGACTGCGGCCTCTCTCTCAAAGTCTGGTTGCCTGCACTCGCCGCTCTTCCCTGGGGCCCGGGAGATGACTAAAGGCCGTAAGCCCGGAGCTCGCACCTTCTCACGTGAAGGAGGCGCTTGCGGCTTCTCTCCGGCACATCCGACTTGCCAGCGGCGCTACTCTCACACTTTGGAGCCCTTATTAAGTAAAACCAGGCCCTGGCCAGTTTGGCTCAGTGGTCCCTCCAACTGAAGGGTCATGGGTTCGATTCCTGCCAAGGGCACACAGCTGGGTTGCAGGTTCCACCCTCTGCCCGGTTGAGGTGCACGCAGGAGGCAATAATCCATGTGTCTCTCTCCCACTGATGTTTCTCTACCCCCCACCCCGCGTTCCACTCTCTCTGAAAAGCAATGGAAAAAATATCCTCAAGTGAGGATTTAAATAAATTAAAGTAAAATAGGGGTGACTTGAACGCAAGCCCCTGGATGCGCAACAGTCATCTGACAACCAAGATGGCAGCCCAGTGACATGTGAATTGTTTATTTCTGGAATTTTCCATGTAATATTCCTGGGCCACAGTTGAGCGAAGTGCCTGAAACCTCAGAAAGTGAAATCGGGGGTAAGGGGGTGGCTATTGCAGTTGCAACAGAGGCCACATGACCCTCGAAGCCTCAGAAGGTTGCTATCTGAGCCTTTCCAGGAAAGGTTTCCAGCTCCTGCTGGAGCACTTGCAGGCGCCCGCCCGCTCAAGCCACACCCTGGCGAGAAGCCTTCTTGGGTTTCATCTGCACAGAACCTGAGCCTTGCTCGGGAGGCTCGGTAGCTGGGGCGGGGCAGACCTGGGATGCAGCCCAAGTCCTGTGGTTTAAATTCCACAGATGCCTCTTCTGTCACTTACACTGGGCTTTATGGTTTTCCTTTCGCATACCTTCGTTCTCTTGATAGTTCCAATAATCGTGTGAGGAAAATATGAGTCCCATTTTATAGGTGTAAAAACTGAGTTACCGGAGGGTAAGTAAAATTCTGACGTGCTCACAAGCTTTTAACTGGTATGGAACTTAGGTACCTGGCAAAACAAATAAATAAATCACAAAAAAACCTCCTGCTCTCTCTACAGTAGCTCATTGCTGATATATTAATGCAAATCCCAGCTCACTCCAACCCAAAATATTCTGAGCATTCTAGGTAGCCCTTAGCTAATGCTAATACAGCTACTGCTATCAATGCTGATGATTTGTCACACACACACACACACACACACACACAAACAAACAACACAAAATTAAGCCCAGGAAAGGAAAGAAATAGCAGGAGGGACAGGGGTGAGCCTGAAATTCAGATTTTTAAATACAATTAGATTAAATATATACCATTCCTCGAGGCAAGCTTTGGAAAGGAGGAAGTGAGAGAGCGGCCCAGCATTCCCCCGGGCCCTGGGTGCCCCAGCACCCCTTCCCCGGGCTTCAGCCAGGTTAAGAAAGGGGGCTGTTCATCCTGGAGCCTAGAAGTGAACGCTGTACACCTGTATAATCTCATTGCCAATGTCAGCCCAATAAACTTAATTTAAAAAAGAAGATACCAGCAGAACGGTAAGTGTAAGATAATGTTTCGGGCATATAAAGGAGGGAGGGAGGGAGAGAAGAAGGAAAGGGGAGAGGAGAGAGAAGGGGAGAGGAGAGAGAGAGAGAGGGAGGGAGAAAGAGAGAGAGATGAACCACCGCTTGCTAAACGCACTTTCTCAAAGGCCACGTTTGTCTCTTCAGGAACAAGGAGGGTTCACGCTGAGCCCTGAAAGACGAATATTAAGCACATTTTTTAAGCTATCTTTTTAATAAACTGCATCTATAATATCTCAGCCATTCACACGATTGCCCCACAGATCTCCGTGTTTCTACTGCACTAGCCCACTGCCTCAGTACAGTCACTTTTTTTTTTCTGTTATTAATAAGGCAATTCACCTCAGGTACTTCTTTAATTTTCCTGTGGTTTTTCCAACACAAAATTAATTTACTTTATCCCTTATCCCAAGAATGATAATAGAGTTTCTATAAAAGTGAACCTCCATGATCAAAGAAAACCCTGTATTATAAACAAATTAGTACAACTGGGCTCTCTTTGAAATATTTAACTTAATTAGGCTCAAACACTTTTGGCAAAGGTTTAAAAACTTGAGAGTAATTAAATAGCCATTCCAGTTTGGCTGGATTTTCTTTTAATGTCGGAGTAAGAGAGATAGTTTACATGGTCATAGCCTAAATGCCGCACTGATATGGTTTTTCAGTTGCTACTTTTTTAAACAAAAGATATTGGGCAAAACTGGATTTGTTTGGAAATGATGGAATTCTCACACAGCTTGGTTACAGTGGCTGTTACATGACTGTATACACTTGTCGAAACATACAGAACTAACTATACACTAAAGGAGTTGAATTTTACTGTTTATAAATTATCCCTCTATAAACCTGACTTTTTTAAAACTTGGATTGTGACTACTGGCTGAGTTGAATTATCCTCAGGATGTTTTTTGAAGTATTGTCAGTAGTGACCAAAACAAAGAAAAAGTAACTAGAAACTACATACATGTTGATCGGCAGGAAATATGAGTGATTGCCCTGGCCAGTGTGGCTCAGTTTGTTGGGTGTCCCCACCTACCGAAAGGTGGCCGGTTCAGTTCGGGGTCAGGGCACATGGCTGGGTTGGGGGCTCCATCCCTGGGAGGGGGGCGCAGGAGGCAGCCGATCGACTGATGTTAAGTTCTCACATGGATAGTTCTCTCTCTCCCCCTCTCCCTTCCTCTCTCTCTAAAAATCAGTAAAAATATTTTTTAAAAGAAAACATGATTGATTTTTAAATGAATTAAATCTACATATATACTGGAATACTCTGTGTAAAATATCATTAAACCGGGAGGATGGGGGCAAGCTATAAGATAATATGCTGGTAAAAGCAGTAATAGCAACCTCTGAAAGAGGGGTATAATCGCGTTTATAAATAAATAGGGGGGGAAATCTTGGTAAGGTCAACAGTAGCTAATATTTATTGACCGCTTCAATGTGTCAGGCAGGATTCTAAGCACTACCCACGTATTAGCTCATTTAATTATCCCAAAAACTCTGTGAAGCAGGTAAGGGAGATCTGCTTCGAGCCCCACTCAGTTGTGGCGTGCCTCAGTTTACCACCTGCACTCTTCCAGAGTTGCCTCACAACGTGGCGGCCAACTTCCAAGAGCGAATGAGAGAGCGCCCGACAGAGGTGGCGACCCATCTAATTGAATCTCGCAAGTGGCATTCCCGGGAGAGGTGACACACGAGAATCCCTGGCGGAGGGGGCCATCGGAGGTCATCTTGGAGCTGCCTCCCCCAGAAGCGCACACCACGAATTACCCAAGGCCCACAGTGGGGCCTGGGACAGGACCTTTTAATTTAAAAAAAATTTATATTCTGCATCAAAACATTTGAACACTCACTCCGATAAATGGGCTCAGTACTGACCATCAATAGCCACATGTCAATTTAGTGATGAGTGAAGGAAAGCCTTTCGGCATTCAGAACTTTTGGATGTTCAGAATTATGGAAAAGAGATCAGAGGCCCCTGCTATTACCCTGCACTTTACAGATGTTGGCACCAAGGCTCAGGGCGGTTAAGTATGTGTCTGTGTGTGTATCTGCCTGAGCCCGGACAGTAGAGATTCATATGCATCCGTCTGTGTACAAAAGCATGCAACAGTAGTCATTAACTTTTAAATTATTAAAATAAATTAATTTTAGAAGAATGAAAGAGTGCTTCTCCCATAAGACAGGGCGTTCACCACGTATGTCCCAGCAGCCAGAGGTTTCATGCGAGTTATGCAGGCCTCTGACGCGCGGGTCTGTTGGCCTCCTGTGAGATCTCACGAGGTGGGGAAGAGAAACAAAAGCGTAACGAATGAGATCAATTTCCTCAGCGACACATAGTTGGGAGCACTCGGGGCACAGAACCGAGCCTCCAGTCTCAGCAAATGTCTAGCTGTGTGTCTGGGTGTGTGGGGAAGACTTCAGCTTTCATAGGGTTTTGGTGAGTTAATGAAAAACACTGCATCACTTAAAGGTTGACCCACCTCGACTGGAGTGCAAATGCCGGTCAGGCTGAAACTTTATTTCTGCCTTTTCAGTTCTCCTCTCTCCTGGTTTACGCTGCTTCCTAATCAGAATTTTGAGCATGTATTAAATATGAGAGCATGGAGGGAATTGAGTCCTTTATTTCAGATTTTACTTTTTTATGACCTGTTTAAACAGATAAAAACTGACTTTAATAACTGCAAGCGGTATTAGATATACTGAATGGCCCTACTTCTGATTCTGTATATGTTTAACAAATTAAGCATTTCGTCTTTATGACTAAAAGTAAAGTACTTAGCGAGGCAAGCTGAGGAATCCATACCATCTACTTTAAGAGGTACTAATAAACCCAAACGTTGTTGGCTTCCATTGTAATACTGTAACTTTAAATATAACACCTCAATTCCAAATGCATTCATGTCAGAATCTGAAATGACTTTGAGACTATGACATGGCAAACATCTTTTTTTTTAAAGTAAATTTTAGAAGCCAGGCTAGAATAGGAAATAGCAAATTCCCAAAGGGCAGTCAACCCTGCCTTGTCATGACTCAGCCTCCCACCAGGTGGCGATGCTTCTCAGCAGCTACTAGAGATTTTTATAAAGTAAAATGGGCTTTTCCTAATATTGGTGAAATAGCTATTGTTGGCCTCGAAGATCATAAATAACCTAACAACAAGTTCTTGTTGTATCCTGCAAGAAGCACCTCTTTTCCCAAAATTAAACTATTCCTCAGTGGGTTCTCAGTAGCAATATATTTTTAAGGCGCGAGGTGGAATGAGATTTATAATGAGCCGACAATTTACCGAGGCGGCACGTACAGTATGGGGATAAAGCACACAGGCTCTAGGCCCAAGCTGCCCAGGTTCAAATTCCATCTCTGCTACCTGAGGCTGTGTTACCTAGGGCAGATTACTTGACCTCTCTGTGTCTCAGCTCCCTTACCTATAAAACAGATACAATAACGGTGCCTAACTTAGAGGGCTGATGGGAGGTACTGTTGGTCTAAGTAAATGAGTCGGTCTAAGTAAAGCCATTGGGATAGTGCCTGGCATATAACAAGCTCTGTCATTCCCATGAACACCCCCAAGAATGCAGTGCTGGGTATTGCATGGGCCACATTTCACTGAGTCTTATCGGCAATGCTGGGAGTAGGTGGGCTCTCACCAGCATTAGATCCATTTTACAGATGGAAAAACCAGGGATAAAGAAGTGAAATGCATTTCCCAAGGTCTAAATTAATGTAAGAATTACAACATGAACCCACACCCACTAAATCCATGTTCTTGACCACTATAAGATGTCATACAGGGCAAATATTATAAGTAATGAAGATCAGAAAATGTGTAACTCAGACTAAGAGGTAAAAGCAGTTGCACATAAAAGTGTGTTTTTCTCTTTGTTTGCTCCTCTCCAACATAATTCTGTGTCCTTTCCTTTACATGGTTTGCCCCCCAAAATTAAATTTTTGCCTTAACATTTATTTCCAAACCAGCAGGAGGTACTTATAACTTAAATCTTTAAAAATTCTGGAGATATGGTTTTGAGGTGAACTTAAGAGATATTCAACTAAAAAAGGTTAGAGTATTTAAAAGTCAAGAAAAGATGATTCTGCAATTCTGCACAAAGATAAAAATAGAATTCCAAGTCCTCTACCCCAAAACTCCACCACCTTCCAACTGCTGGTTTTTCCCCCTGTCAGTCCTTGAAATGACCTTGGTTTAATTACCTGCATCTCAATGAGTGAATCTACATAGAAAGTGAAGGTTAATTAATGAAGGATCGTTTCTTTTGCTAAACCCACCAGGCAGGGGCTGACAGCAAGTCGTCCAGGCAGTATTAGCCTCTGTCTCATTAGAAATGGTCAGATTGATGTGCTTACTTTGGACCAGGGAAACGAAAGAAAATAGTTTACTAATGATGGCCACTCGCGGTGCAGAGTCACAAAGCCATCCACCTGGCACCTCTAACCGTGAATGGCACTGCTCCGGAAGTCACAGAATCCAAAATGTTAGACCCAGGTAGAAATGAAGAGGCCACACTCTGACGAGGCTTACCCACGTGCATGCCACTGCACAATATTCCCATAACTCTTATGCTGCTATTTTTCTTAACATTCCTTGTTTATATATAATATAGGCATATATTATATATAATGTATATATGTATATATAAATATATATATTAATTGAGTTGTTCTAGAACAGGGTTTATCAAGGTCAGCATTAATGGCATTTGAGACGAGGTAAATTCTGTGATTAGCAGCTGTCCTGTACCTTGTAGGATATTTAGCTGCAAACAGTAACAACCCTCCCCCTAGCTGTCACAACCAAAATTGTCTCTTTACCCTGATTCCCTAAGTGTTTCCATGTTACACAGTCATGGCCCAGTTAGTAAAAGCGGGAAATTAACACTGATCCAAGACCGGTAAGTGACTTACAGGACTTCTTCGAGCATCACCTTGATACAAGACCATTAAGTGACTTACAGGACTTCTTCGAGCATCATTCTTTTCCTGCCCATGACCTTCTCCAGGGTCATACACTACATGTCATGTCTTGGTCTCTTTTGTCTCCTCCAAGCTGTGACAGGTCCTCATTTTTTTTTTCAGTGACCTTGATATGCATGAAGATTACTGACCAGTTAGTTATTCTGTACAAACATTCTTCAATTTAAGTTTGCCTGTTGTTTTCTCATGATTAGGTTGAAGTTACACATTTTTGACAAGAACACCACAGTGGCGCTTGTCCTGCTCGGCGGGTCACACCCTCAGGAAGGTAAGGCGCTGTCAACTTGGACCACGAGGCTGAGGCAGTGTCTATAGTGTCTCCACTGTAAAGTGACTACTTCTTTGTACTTAATGTCTGGGGGGGAGACTGCCTGGGGCTGGGGCTATGCAAATATCCTGTTTCTCACCTCCATTTCACCCACTAATTTTAGCGTCCATTGACAATTCCTGCCTGCAATAATAGTTACTGGGGCATTTGCCAAGTGGTGATTTTCTATTTCCGTCATTCTACATGTATAATTGGAATTCTACTGTATGGAGTAACTGTCCCTTTTCCTCCACTTTTTAGTTATTCTTAAAGGAAGTTTTGTTTCACTACCATAAATGAAAAACCAGGATTAAAATGAATGTTTTAATGACAAACAATAACAGTAAAAATAAATTCAATGAAAAAAATGTGTATGGATTTCTAGCTGGACTGCAGCCCTTGAAGGCTCCCAGTCTGATGTCTCTTTTTTCTTTGTTAAAAAGAGATATTAGCAGGCATTTAAGGAAAGTTTTAAAAACATATAGACTAAAACTGACTTTCTCCTTGATATATTATCAGAAGAATTAGAAGACAATCAGAAAAGGAGCCACTATGTGTTTCAATATTTTTGATGTTGGATCTAAATACTACCTAAGATCATCTCATCTTTCTCCAGTGCTCTGTACCCTGCACACTGGAAAACAGTCAGCAGCATCTTCCATTTTACAGATGAAGTGACTGAGTCCCAGAGAAAGTCAATAACCTGCTCAATCTTCACTGATAGAGGATCTCAGCTACCGGGAACAGTAATAACTCACACAAAGCTAAGAGGACAGGGCTGGAGGTAAAATGAGTTGGCAGGTGGAGCTTTATTACCAGGATGTCAGGGCGTCTCATAAAAGCCAAGAGCAAGAATGCAGCCAGAGCAGGAAGGGACTGGAACCTGGAGCATAAGAGGGGCCAGGGCCTTCTACTTCTCGTTTCCACTTTTCCTTGTGCACCTATTTTATTTTTCTCTCCCTGTCCCAGCCTCTCCATCTACCTAGAAAATATAGCAAGCCCAGGACAACCAAATCCACAGTCCACACTCAGAACCTCATTGGGTCTCCCCGGATCCCAATCGATTGGCTCATCTTAAGTCAGGGGCACCCCCTTGATCCAATCGGCTACATCACATCATTCGAACATGAAGGGTGACCACTGTCAGCAGAGCAGTTACTCTAAGCAAGTACCGCAGAGCAAACGTGTACAGCCGAAGGACGGATTTCTTCCTAGATTTGTAGGTACACATTTTACTCTTGCACTTAAACTTGAAATGTAGGAACAGAATGTGCCAATCAGTTAAAATCAGAAATGAGAAGTGTTAAAAATTAATGGCCTTGTTTTGCTGTAGCAATATAATGACCAAGTGCAATGACTTGATGTAATAAAATCATCTTTTCAAAAAGGGAGGGGCTGCCCAGCCGGCGTGGCTCAACAGTTGAGTGTCGGCTTATGATGCGGTTCGATCCCCGGTCAGGGCACCTGCCCGGGTTGCGGGCTCGATCCCCAGCAGGGGGCGTGCAAGAGGCAGCCCATCAATGACCCTCTCATCATTGATGTTTCTCTCTCTCTCTCTCTCTCCCTTCCTCTCTCTGAAATTAATAAAAATATATTTTTAAAAAATAATAATAAAATAAAATTAAAAAGGGAGGTGCTGGTTTCTCAATCTGTGGACCAGGTCCTTAAAAGAGTGTTTCCCTGGCATCAGTATACCAGTCATCCAAATACCACATGCAGGACTTTTTGTTCATACTTTTTATTTTTCTAAATAAAAATATTAAGTCAGGAAACTTATGATAGTATGAGCTCAACTAGGACAGTCCAGTGTTTTCCTAATGCTGATTCAAGCCCATGCGTATCACTGAAGCCCAGAGCACACAGCCCTGCGCCATGCAAGTCCCCAGCGTGTGGGCCCCTTACGTCAGTAAGTGCCCGCCGCTCTGTACTCTACACTCTGAGGTCTCTGTCCTCTGTTTTCTGTGCCCTGCAGCAAAAGAGTCTATGTTCAGATCATTCAGACAGTTTTCAATCCATCCCTGGTTACTTTTCCTAAAATTAAATTCTTCTGACCTGAAAAGTTGAGTGTTGCTGAGAAATTGGCTTTTGATGTTTCTCTGAGCCCTTCACGCTGACCGTCGTTGAAAACTCAGCCCTGCTCAGCTCTTTACTTGTTTTCCCAGGGTTGCCTCCAGCGGAGGATTCCTAAGGGCAGGTGGGTTCCTATTTTCAACTTGGTTTTAAAGGGCAGATGATTACCCAAAATGTACTATGGAAGGTTGTCGGTTCTGGGAACACCAAGATGGAAAGGCCCCGAACCTACTCTCAAGGACCTCTCAGGATCTGGGGGGTGGGAGGAGAGAAACCCAAAGCGACATGGCAGTGAGAAGGTGTCTCTGCAGATGTCCACCCTGCACCCTGCCTCCCCCAGGAGGTGTGGAATGGAGGTAAGGGGCTGCTTATCCATTCTAGAAGGCTGGACAGGCTTCGTGGAAGAGAGGGCATCCAAGCTGCGACCTGAGGAAAAATCAAGATGAGAGGGAGGCCCCTCGGAGGAAAGACAGTCTGCGTGAAATCAGCAGAAAGAGCCACGTAGATAGGTGACATCAGTTCAAGGGAGAAGGGGCTGAGGACAGGATCCTTGTCTCCAGACTCAGCTCAACATGATGTCTACAGAGAGGACAGGAGGGGGAAACCAAGAAGAACAGAGCAAGGGTTCCCAAAGTGCGTGCCCAGAAGTATCGGTCCTGGCAACAGCCGTTCCTGTCACCAAAGAAGCTTGGCAAACACTAGATTGACAATGATTTTTATTTATTTATCTTTATTGTTGAAAATATTTCAGATGTCCCCCCTTTTTCCCCCGTTGACCTCCCTGTACCCCGCTCCCACCCCTCCCCGGGCTTTCACGGCACTATTGTCTGTGTCCGTGGGTTTTGCGTATATGCATATAAGTTCTTTGGTTAATCTCCCTCCCCCCCATCCAGCCATGAAATATGTCAGTCTGTTGCATGCTTCAATGTCTCTGGGTAAAATGCCACAAATGCAGAACTCCTGGGAGCCTGAGGTGCGTCTGTGCCTTGAGAGTGCCTGGGAGGCGCTAGAGCACACTGCTCCCAAGCCCTCTAGGCCCTCGGGGCTCAGCGACTCCCACCCGGCTGCATCAGCCTCTTGGGGGGCTCACTGGAAATGCAGGGCCTGCATTTTAACAGGATCCCCAGGTGGTTCATGTGAACATGAAAGTGAAAGGGTCACTGGCCATCATCGTGTGAGAATGCTGGTTCTCAGGAGGGTCGGGAGGAGGCCCGAGATTCCGCATTTGCTCCTTCTAGCAACAGGACTCTAAGCCATGACCGCTAGTGTTCGAAGGCTGTCTTGGATGGCTTGTGTCCTCCTGGAAACGCCTCAGAAAAGTTGAAGTCAACCCGCCCTATTATCAGCAACCTGCCCCCCTCCACCCCCCCCCAGGCCTTTGCATTTGGGAAGGAGGATCGTGCTAAGGACCCGCCCTCGTCCTGCCCTAGGGGAGCTGGGCTCAGCTGGGAGGCCAGAAATAGTCAGGGGGCGATGAAGTGATGCCTGCGTGAAATTCCTATTTTGTTCAACAAATCCTTACTGGATATGTCCTGCATGCCATCCCTGTTTGATGGCTGTGGATATAGCCCTGCAATAAACAAAGTCCTTGCTTCGTAGTTGTGACATTCCAGCAAAGGAGCAGTGTGCAAATAAATAAGTAAACGCCAAGCAGAGCCAACCGCGACAGGGTGACGGAGAAAGAGAGACCCGAGTGACAGGTGGGTGCCCTGGTGGCAGTTGAGTAGAAGGTTATTTTAGTCCGTAGGAAGGCTTGGGGAAGTCCTCAGTGATCGAGTGGGTTGGACAGAGACCTGAGGGCTGGAAGAAGGGCCTGTGCTCCAGAGGAGAACCTCCCTGAGTCAGGAGAAAGGCCGCAGGGAAGCCGGGGGGGGGGGGGGGGGGCGCACTCGAAATCCCCGGAGGGGCCAGCGCTGTCCCGGCCTGGATGGAGGCAGAACCAGCTGGGGGGATGCAGGCCCTGCAGGACCTCATGGGGGGGCTCGGCATTCCCTTGTCCTAAGATAGAAGCCACTGGGGGTTCTGAGCAGAGGACTGACTTTCTTTTTTGGGAGGAGGGGAATTCCTCACTCAAGGGTATTTTTTCCATTGATTATTTTAGAGAAAGTGGAAGGGGGGGGAGAGGGAGAGAGGGAGAGAAGCATCAATGTGAGAGAGACGCCTCGATTAGTTGCATCCCACACGCACCAGACCCGGCAGGGATCCTGCCACCCAGGTATGTGCCCCCGACCAGGAATCAAACCCCTGAGCCCTTGGTCCACGGGCTGACACTAACCACTGAGCCAAGCCAGCCAGGGCCTGACTTTCAGTTTAAAAGGTTTCCTTTGGGACCCTGCAAAGAGTAGAGTGTAGGGGCCAATGGTGAAAGTGGGAAGCCCAGTTCGGTGATTAGAAATAAACCAGATAAGCAATAACGGCAGCGTGGGCTCTGGTGGCACCAGTGGAGATGGTAAGGAGTGATTGGGTTCTGGGTACATTTTGAACACAGCGCCTACGGGATTCCAGAAGATTCAGTGTAGGGTATGAAAGAAGGGTAAAGTCAAGGCTCTATGTCAAGTTTCTGACTTGAGCAATGGAATGGGTAGAGTTTCCAGTTACTGAGACAAGGAAAGATTTCTGGAGCTGTTAGGTGGGAGGCTGGCAATCCAGGGTTTCATTTTGGACATGTCAGGTTTGAGGTATCTACGAGATGTATTCACGTGGAGATATCAAAAAGGGATCTGGAGACACGAGGTTCAGGAGAACGGTCTACACTGGAAATACTGGGCAGTGTAGACTATTAGTTCAGGACCTGGCATATAGTAGGAATTCAATAAATGGTAAATGTATGAGCACCATGGCTTGGGTCAGCAGAAATATGTTCTTACTGTTGGAAAACCACTAGGCCTTCACACCCTACTAATGGTGGGTCAATACCATTTTCAGATGAGAAGAAAAGCATTTCTTTTTCTTACCCCCAAATGATCTGCGAAATAAGATAACGTGGTTTCACTTAGGTTGTTTTGTATCTCCGAGATAACATTAATAAACAAATTTGAAATCACACAAGTATGAACGTAAATTATTTACAGCGTGCTTGAAGAGCTCAGGAGGACTTTGTAAGGTAAATAATTCATAAACTCAGAGTTTCTTTTTTCACTAATTAAGGGTGAAAATTTTACCAATAAGTCATGAGAGCTTTCGGGAAGTACGTGAGCAGAGACCAATTCAGTGCAACAGGCCCTTGGCTGGAGATGGGTGGCTCAGAGGTCTGCAGGATGGAGTTTCTGCTTTTAAGGAGCGGACATGGGTGCTGCAGTGGACCTGGGTGCTGCTCACCACTGGGTTCTGATGCTGATTTGCAGACACACAGTAGGGAGACAATTCTCCCCTCCCCTCAAGAGTAGGCATGACCGTGGGGTTTGCTTCATCCAATGAAATGTAGACAAAATTTATATGTGTTACTTTCAAGCGGAAACTTCGGAGGTAATGAGTAACGATTTGTCCTTGGTATGGACTGAATGTTTGTGTCTCCCCAGCCCCAGATTCATATGTTGAAATCTAATCTTTAACAGGATGGTATCTGGAGGTGCGACCTTTGGGGGTTAGTTAGATCATGAGGGTGGAACTCCTGATAAGAAGAGGCCAGAGAGCCGCTCACTCTTTCTGCCACGTGAGGATATCACGAGAAGCTGGCAGTCTGCAACCCAGAAGGCTCCGGCTCTTACCAGAACCCAGTCATTCTGGCACCCTGATCTCAGGCTTCCAGGACTCTGTGATATAAACGTTTATTATTTACAAGCCACCCAAGCTATGGTACTTTGTTATAGCAGCCTGGCCACCGTTGCAGTGACAAGAACCAGTGTTGAAGTGTCACTTCCTTCAGCCTCGGTCGGTGGGTGGCTGCTGTGAGCACAGCCTTCCCCACCCCAACCAGATGACCTGTTGAATTCATGGCGTGAGCAGGAAATAACTCTGGGTGTGCCAGGCCACTGCTATTTGGGGTTGTTAGTTATGGCATCAGCTAGCCTGTCCTAAATGATTCCAACTCTATATTAATAAAAGATACATCTTTTGTACATTTTCTTGTTGCAAATGCCCCCTTCATCCCCCATCCTTTGAGTTTTCAGTTATCTATATATTTTTAATGTTTTTATTGACTTGAGAGAGAGAGGAAGGCAGAGGGAGGGAGGGAAACATCGATGTCAAAGAGAAACTGATTAGTTGCCTCTCGTGCCCGACGCCCTGACTGGAAATCAAACCGGTTACCATTCAGGGCACAGGGAGATGCTCGACCAAACGAGCCACAAGAGCCGGGGCTACCTCTATTTTAAAATACAATTTATGCCCTGAGCTTCCCCAAGTCATTTTTGTATGTTCAGCTACAGAAACAAAGTCATAGATGTAAGCCATCCTTCAAATATTTCTCTCCACTCCTCCTTTTATTTAAAAATTCCACTTTTAGCCCAAATCATCTCTTTTTATCTTCAATTGCCCTTCTGCAGTCATCATCTGTAGCCTTTCCTGGTCACATCCTATCTGTCGCCAAAAGCGAATTTTGGTGGTGCTTGCTCATTTCACGAGAGTTTTCAGGTGTGTGAGACAGGTGGGGGCCAAAGGAGCCCTGTGAATCCCGGATGGTAACCCATGGCGTGTCCCCCTCTGCACCCCCTCCTCACTTTAATGGGTGGAAACTGGACCCCGGCAAAGGCCATAAATAACTGTTTGTTAAGGGCCTGCTAGGGACAAGCTATAAAAGGATGCACTGTGTTGTGTATTTTTTTGCTTCCATCTTTCTAGTGCCTACAAAACACGTAGCACAGAGTAGATGCTAAATAAATACTGTGATGGGAGGGAGGGAAGAGGAGAGGGAAAAGGGAGAGATAAAGGGAGGGAGGGGGGAGGAAAAATATAATACAGCCCAGTAAGTGCAGGGACAGAGGCAAAGGGGGAGGGTGCTCTCTGGGCACCCCGAGGAGTCAGGAGTTGCAGAGGGGAGACACGCAGGGTGTAACTACTTCTTAGGGGACACCATAAAACAAAGGCCAAAAGATACTTTCTCAGAGTTGTGGGAAAGTTCCACCGTCATTAATTTCAGACCCTAAGAAGAATTCCTGTATAGGTCAGCAGTTCTAATGGTTTGGAAAATCTACTCTGGATCAAGGGCAAATGCTACCTATAGCAAAGGTACTGGGCATTTCCTTAAGAGCAACCAAGTGCCATTTCAACTGCTATGGTAGACTGAGTTGGAAAAGGTCAAGGCAAAGAGAAATAAGAGAAAATATGCTCATAGCAGTGGAGGGGCCAAGATGGGGCACGGCGGGGAGGCCACGGAGGGCTCGAGCCTGCCTCCCACCACATAAAGTCCATTATCCTCAAAAGTCACCCCAAATAAGCCATAATAAAATGTCTTTAGTTTCATTAATTGACATTTTCTCAATCTTAAGAAAATACGACTTGCAAAGCAGCTACTTACCCTGATCTGTAATGCAATCTAAATAGGTGTTCTTGCCACACAAGTCCAGCTTTAGGACAAATCTCCTTGTGACTCTCAAGTTGCTCTTGAACTGAATTTTGGAGCAAACCTTGGCTTCCAGCGAATGATTCATTTCTTGCATCAGCGCTGACAAATGCAGTGGTCCCATTCTCAGGTGCCCATCCCCCAATTCCAACATGGGAGCTGTTCTTATTTTATGTTCAGTCCCGCCACTGGCTTGTGCATTGGCTCATTTCAACACCAATATCCATTTTCACTCTTCCACCTGGAGACAGGAGACACCCACTCTGTCTTGGTTAAGATGAGCTTCGACTGTAAGGAGAGGAAACCCAAAATAGCAGTGGGGCGGTGGGGGGCAGTGAGGGGAGTTTCTTAAGCCCGGCACCAGGAAGCCAAGGGTAGACCTGGAGGCTACATAGTGTCAGGGTTCGAGGCTCCCTTTGTCTTGTTTCTCTCTCATGTGCAGTGTCCATTCCTATTATCACTTCCTGGTCCAAAAGTGTTGCTGGAGCACCAGCCGTTACATCCACATTCCAGGGGAGGCGGGAGGCAGAGAAGCACCCACTCCCTCGTTTAAAATACATTACCCAGAGGTTTCATTGCAACAAACCAGGCAAGAACTCAGGTTCATGGTCCCAGGTAGGAGCAAGGTTACCTGGGAAATCTTGCTTTATTTGGGGCTTCCACGAGCCACTTAACAATTAAAGGTCAATTATGAGGGAGTAAGGGGGGCCTAGCATTGGGGAGCAGTTGGCACTTCCACCCGCCCCAATATGGTTTATGCCAGATTTTAATTTGTCTCTTTCTGCCTCTTCCCAAGTGCTAAGAAAAATAATGAGCTATATAAAGTTTTCTGAAACCATGAAACCGAACTCATTTACCTTTATAATTTTCTATTAATCTACTACCAGAATTCATTGTATATTTAATTCCAGCCTCTAACACTTTAATGCCATCTCTTTAGTCTTTACACATTACTGGCCTCACTCATGTCAGACTTTTTCATCTCCTTTATGTTCATTTATTTTAACTTTTAGTGGTCTTCTAGCCAATCCTTTATCTTTTTATTACAAGAGCATGAAATTTTATAATCCCCTCGAGCTTTGTTAGTCAGCTGCTACAAGGTTCTTAACCTTCACTAATTTATTCCCTCATTTTTTGACTTTCAGATCTGAAGGAGGCCTTAATATTTTGTTTTGGAATATGAAAGTAACTTTTATTAAGTAGGTTTATTGCATTAATAGATTTTTATTTCAGTTTTTACAGTTATATTTAAGGTCTCTGCTAGTTATGCTGCAGATCACTATAATAACAATTTACAATGCCATGCAATGTAATTTATATTTTAATATAATAAAAATGTGCATAGTATAAGAAAGCAAGAGTAATTTTATAAAAATTTACCTGGAAATCACTTCAAATAAGCGTGTATTTTTTTAAACTGCTGAACAAACAATTCTATTGATATTTATTATAACAGAAATTCTCTAAACAATAATAGCTTCTCTTTTTAAGGAAAAAAATAATAATAAAGACAGTGCCTCCTTTTAAGATACCACGTACGTTTCAATGCTTTATTTGCCGGGTCCTTTTGCTCGCTGTTTTGATTTCTCAAAGGCAGAGAGGGAATTGGTTTCCCTTCGTCACCCAATTACATGAATGATCAATACCTGGCTGTGAAAATTTCTAATTCAGGTTATAACCGCAAGAACAATCATGTCAGTATTAACTGAGATATATAAGCAACAATAAAATAATACTAATAATTATAAAACACTCTCTCCTCCTCCGCTGAAAACCTGACAGGCATTACAGGAAGACTGGTTGAAATGCAAATGTTAGACGTATATTTGCAGACAGGGCGCAGGGGGAGAGAAACCAAGGCACAAACCCTCGGACTTTAAACCCTCTGGTCTTTAATAAAGTGAGACCAGCACGAGGGGAGTGATGGGTCCCCAGAGGCTTGGACTCTGACCATGTTCCTCTTCAGCTGAGAACCTGACTGACTAAATCAGTGGGCTTGTGTTGCAAAACTAACCTCCCCCAAACTCAGTGGTTAAAACGAGAACTTTTATTTCGTTTATAAGCCTGGAGACTGGCAGTTGGGCCTGGAAGGCCTGCTGACCTGGGCCAGGCCTGCTCGGTCTCCGCTGACACTCCCGGGGAGTCCGGGGCTGGTCCCTGAGTCACTGGGGCCTGGCGGGCTGCTGGCGAGGGCGCGTCAGCTCTTGTGCACATGGTGCCTTATCCTCCAGCCGGCCAGCTCGGCTGTTCAAATGGCCAGAGTTCCCCGAGCAACAAGAGGACAGGCCCCCAGGAACAAAAAGGGCAGGCCTGACACGTGGGAGCTTGCCAGGCTTCTGCCTGAGCAGTCTTTGCTAATGTCCCGCTGTCCAAAGCAGGTCAGGTTCCCGAACCAGACACAAATGGGGAGTGGGGAATGACACCCCACCTCTTTTTTTTTTAATATATCTTTATTGATTTTAGAGAGAGGAAGGGAGAGGGAGAGACAGAGACAGAAACATCAATGATGAGAGCGTCGTCATTGATGGGCTGCCTCCTGCGTGCCCTACTGGGTGTCGACCCCGTAACCCGGGCATGTGTCCTGACCGGGAATCGAACCGCGATCTGCTGGATCCTAGGTCGATGCTCAGCCACTGAGCCACGCCCGGCCGGGCAGTGCTCCACCTCTTTATGGGTAGAATAGACAGTTGTGGGCATTTTACAATCCACCACATTATACCCGGGATATCCAGGATCTTTGCTATCGGTTCTTGAATCTTCATGACCCACGGAACATGCCATTCTCCCCAAAACAATGAGTGTTTCCTTGTGCTAAGCCCTATGTTAGAATTAGTGAAAAGATAAATAAAAATTCTGGCTTCATGTAGCTTACATTCTAGTCGGGCTCCATGTTTCCAAAACCCGTATTCTTTTTGGTCCCAGCCCAAGGTCTCTGTCTCCTATACCCGGCAATAGACCTCTGTGGGTTTTCCCTATTGATACCCTCTCCCTTTCCTTCAGGCAATAGGCTCTTTTCCTTCTTTAGGAACCTCCCCTTACACCTCCCGGGGTCCTGTCAAACCTGGGGTCTCTGTTTCTTGCCACCGGTCTGATCTAGAGATCCAGCCTGGCAATCAGAATACCTCACCCTGAACACGGTGATTGGTCCAGGGCTGGGCAAATGAGCCGGCAGGACCAATCAAAGACGTTTTCAGGAACTGATAGGGAGCTATTTTAAAGATCTGGAATCTTTACCTATGAATATAATGTGAGCTGGCAAAGACAGTGATCTTAGATGACCCCTGTGCGAATAAATCACTAAGAGAAAATCAGAGCAAAGTAATGAAGAGAGGAAAGAATGCTGACAACGGCACCTGAGCTCCTGGAAACAGCCATGCCTGAAGCTGCATCCACGCTGGCTCTCAGTTATATAAATCAATAGCTTATCAAGTTCCAGTTGGGTTTTTGTCATCCACAACCAAATGAGCTGTGAGTAATCCAATCTTCCACATTTGACCCTGCTGTCCCGATCTCTCAAAGCCCTGTACTATTTACAGAACATCGTGAAAATACGCTGTATATAATTCTGCTAGACCAATAAAGAGCAATTGATTAGTCAGAAAATAACCACATGATACAAATACAATCTAACGATCATAATCATATCTTTTCTTTTAAAAATGTTAATACATTAAATGAGCTCTACCGTTTCCAGTTTATTATTAACATCATTTGGTCTTTGTTTATCCATTGGGTCACTTACAGCTGGTACATGCAGACAGGCTCAGGAAAGAGTGATAGGAAAGAAAATTAAAATGAACCAAGTTCTATCTGGTGGATCGTTTTTTTCTACAAAGTCAAAAAAGATTAGCTTCCATCCAGGTCATGGAAAATTCTGCTCTTCTCTAGTCACCTTTCCAAGGAAAACCTGGGCATTCTAATGGCAGCCTCTTCGAAGCATATTCCCCAAATTATGACCCCACCCAACCTTTCTCAAATGTGTCCTTTGAAATGTTACACACACAAGCACACACATAAGCACACATACACACACACAAGTTCCAAGTACTCTAGCACCTTCTTGAAGAGAAATTATATGCAGTCAGTACGTTAAAGTCTCTGGAGAGGAGCCTGTTTAATTTTGTCTGAGCATTTCCTAAACTTATTTGATCATGGAACACCTTTTTTTTTTTTTAATCATGTTAATAGTCAGGAAACCAGTTGTCCATGGAGTAAATTACTAGTTTACCATCTAAAATAGGAGTCAACAAACTTTTTCTGTAAAGAGCCAAAGAATGAATAGTTTAGGCTTTGCAGGCCATGCAATGTCTGTCACAACTATTCTACTTGGTTACTGTAGTGTGAACACAGCCATAGACAATACTTAAACAGATAAGCATGGATGTGTTCCAATAAAACTTTATTTATAAAAACAAGTAGAGGGCCAGATTTGCCTGTGGGATATAGTTTGTTGGCCTATGTTTAAACCAACAGGAGATATCAAGTCTAGAACAGGGGAGTAGATAAGACCTTGACTTAGAAAAAGTCCAGGTTCCAGGTACAAGCTGCTTAGCCTTGAGCGACTTACTGAACCTCTGTAAGCGCTGATTCACAGCTGTCAAATGAAGATCCGGTGTACACCTCTCATACACCTATAGAATGCATATTTCCACATGGTTTCTCTGAGTGGAGGGTGTGTGTGTGTGTGTGTGTGTGTGTAACTGAAAAACGGGGTTCCGTTTAACACACGGGCTAACTGAAGTCACAGCATGGTGTGTTTACGAAAAGATTTGTAAACCGAAGTCATGCAGCAAATGCAGCACTCATATCCAAGGTGGCAGATTTAAAAAAGATAACTCTTGTGGGAATTTTTGAAATTTGGGGCGATAGCTCTGACCTTCCAGTGTATGGAGTAAGGTGCCAGCCAATCTTATCTAACACTCAAGGGCCAGAGAGACCCAGTTAACATCTTGTTTCCATAAACCTACCAGAAGCTATATTTAGGTTTATATTGCATCTAAAGAGACAAAAGGAAACTGCCATCCGACTCACTTGCAAACACACATTTCACTATTTAATTTTCAACCAGGGCCTCTAATGACCAAACAGACCATCGGAAGGTCCTGATTTCCTTTTATTGGTAGGACAAAATTGGGTTATAAATTTCGCTATGGTTCTAAAAGATCGGAATTGTTTACCCAAATGTTTGCCTTCATCAAGTTTCTTTCACACTCAGAGTGGCAAAATTATAGTTTCATTTTGCCACACCGTGTTCATAATTTCGATTTTTACTGCACAACGTAGGTAGATCTTTTCCATCCGTGCGATTTTTTACACACAGAGATGACAGAAGGAAAGAGACAAAATGCTCAAATCCCTCCAGAATTCCCCCTTTGGCTCCATAGGGACCTAACATTTATCATGATTAATTTTTTTTCTGAAAAAAAATGAAATGAACATTCCTTTGTCAGGTAGAAGCTTTTAGTCATCCTGACACCAGGCTTTCACGCAGCAAAAATATTACTAATACTATTTTCCCTCCGAAGTGCATTTGTTATCAATATGCACTTAAACTGGTGATCAAGTCTTGCTAGGAGAGACACCTGCTCTGCATTTTCTCTCTGTTTAATACCTCGGGGATACATCACTTAATAATTTAGTGCTAAACCATTTAGCATTTTAGCCCATCATCGCTTATATTACACACAGGATTTCAGTAATGTCTGATAAAATTATGTGTTAGCTGCCTTATGTGTGTGTAAAACTTAATAAGTCTTCTTTCCCCCCTCAAGTTTAATAACTGATTTTCTTACATTTATGGATGTGAAATTTTATTGCTCATGGATATAGTTTGAACCTAAATCTTCATATCTTATAAATTGATTTTTAGTTTCCTTTTTGACCTTATGAATTTCAATCAGACATTGACCTCTTGTTGCTCATGAATCTGACTGATTTAATGCCTTATAACAATAACAGTGCAGAGAAGCATTATCATAAGAGCCCACAGGGTTTGCAGAAACCCATAACTAGATCTTGGAGGCCTCAAGCAATAATCATTCTTGACCTAAGACCATTCTCTATAGCCGGCATTCTTTACCATCCTGGGATGGCCCATTCTTGTTGCAGCTTAAAAGAGACTGGCTAAAATTGTTTCAGAGACACAGCCGTGAACATAAACCAGCAGCAGGAGAGGCGCAAAAAGCTCATTTATTCTCAATTTTATCGTGATTGGAAACAAAAGAGAAATAATATACTGGAACTTTCTGTTGGGGCAGGGGGAGCCGTTTTCAATATTTTAACTAGATAAAAATGAAAAATTAATACTAATTGTCTTTACAGACTGTATTGTTACTACTCCATCTCATATTGTGACGGCTGAGTCTGTCGTATAAGTGGGTTGTTGAAGGACTGTTCCTTTGTTTCCCTGTTCTGCTAATTTAATTTAATTGGTTTACTGAATAACTGGCTGTTGATGTTCATTATTTCTGATTAAGAAAGACTCTTAAACCAAAAACAAAAGCAGCTCTTTCTTTCTCGATCTTTCTCTTTTTGAAATGAACACAGGGGTCCAACTTTTTCCTGCACAGTGATCAACACTTCTCAAAAGATAACACGACTAAAATTCGGCCTAAGCCAAGAGCCCCCCTCGCCGCGATTCGTTCTCTGGGAGATCTGAGCGCCTCCAAACCGCGGCGGCAGAAGGCAGGCGGGCGGCTGCTGGGCCTGGACCTCCCCGGGGGAGGGCGGCTTTCCGCGCAGGGAGCTGAAGCCGATCCCCTGCGAACACACTTGCTTTGGAGGCAGCTGCTTAAAAATAAATGTAGACCTTTAAAGCTCTGGCTCGGAATGAACCCCCCTCAAATCCCATGTGGGGTTCAGTCACTGGGCTTCAAAAGCACCAAAGACACTAATACTCATATCCCATTTCAACCCCCAGACAAAGAACGGCAGCCCCGGGTTCTCTTAGCCAGTGTTTCCAAGCCTCCGACAGTCGTGCTTTCCTGCCCCCCAGAAGCCAGGTGTACCCGTGTGACTACTTTGACCAATGAAACGTCAGCAGATGCATCTAGAAGCTGATGCTCGATTCTACAACCTCCTCTTGTCCTGCCTTGGGGGGGCGGGGGGCACCCACTCACCGGCAGGTGAGAGCAGAGCCGTCGAAGGCCTCCTGGAGGAGCTGCGCAAACTATGGGAGACTTGACATGAGCAAGGAGCACATGTGGTCGTCTAAGCTGGTGAGATCTTGGCCTTGTCGCCTGCTGTGACTGAGACGCCTGCCCTGCCTACCTCCAGCTTGGGGAGAAGACAGCCACCGCACGGAAGCAGGGCCTGGAGCGTGGATTGCGGCAGAAACGACCGCCTGGCCCAGATGGGAACTCCCTGAGTGACACATTTCTGGGCTGAAGCATTGATTGCAAATGGGTCCTGCTGAAGCAAAATGCTGAGATTAGTAATCATCACACCTCAGAAGCTTTTCTATGAAAGGGCTGCGGTCCCGCGGGAAGATGGGCAAAGGGAGGTAATGCTGCCTTCGGGGGGACCTTCCTAGGAGAACCGGAGGACATCAGAAGGCAAAGGAGAAGGAGTGGAAACCAAGCGAGAGGTGAAGTGCATCATTTCATAACCCCGATGGAGCTGTTTTCTCGGGAATTTTTGTGTAGTTTTTGCTGGCGAATGCAGACCTGGAGTTACGATGTGCCACCAAAAGGTGGCAGGTTTGATTTCTAGTCAGGGCATAGGGCCAGGTTGTGGGTTTGATCCCCAGTCAGGGCGCATGAAGGAGGCAACTGATCGATCTTTCTCTCTCTTTCTCTCTCTCTCCCTCCCTCCTTCCCTTCTTTTCTCTCTAAAATCAATGGAAACATGTCCTTGGGTGAGAATTTTTAAAAAAAGAAGAGCTAGTAGCCAGCAATGGTTCATTTATTCCCTGAACAGATAACTATGGACCATACTTTAGACCACACTTTCAGGGTCTCTCATACTGACTTTGGCCTCCAACCTCTTATCAAGGAAACACATCAGGTGCTCATGGCAACGTGGGACATCACTCCAGGGTGTGCTGAACAATACAAGCGAGTCCCCCATCTCCATCCCATCTTTGCCTGTGCTGCATGCAGTCCAGGGGGCCTCAGGATGGCCCCAGCTCCTCAAGCAGGATTCAGATTAGGGGGAAGACAACTCCAGAAGAGGAAACTGTTGTTGTTGGTTTTTAATAGTTTTATTGCTTTTTAGAGAGAGAGAGAAACATTGATGTGAGAGCGGAACCTTGATCAGCTGCCTCCTGCATGCCCCCCACCTGAGATGGAGCCTGCAACCCGGGCATGTGCCCTGACGGGGAATCGAACCAGCAACCTCTTGGTGCCTGCACCCAATGAGCTGAGCCACACCGGGCAGGGAGGGTGCTATTGTTTTTAGAAAGGGGAAAGGCACGGAGCCACCAGAAACTATGAATGCCGCTCTATCCTCAGAGCTATTAACGTCAATGGTGATAAAGGGTGACATCTTGCTTCTACATTTTACTTTTACTTTTTAATTGTTATATTTTTTTCAAAAACACTCATTGCCTTTGATATTATACAAAAGAAAAAAAGTACTACATTTTAAATTCCATTTCCTCCTCCAGCACCAATTGTTTTCATCGCTAAGATCACAGTCTAAGCTAAAAAAAAAATCTCAAATTCAGAGGAAGTCAAACCACTGGCTGAACATCCTGAAATGTGACCATCTATTCCAGAGTTATCTGAATGCCTCTGGCAACAATATCAAAAACAAAAAAAAAAACACACAAAAAAAAAGATTCAATGACTTTTCTAAACCACATCAAATTATTTGCAGAAGATGGGGCAAATTATGAATCAATCAATCAATATCTGTTTTCTCTGGCCTTCTAAGCGCCTTTGCTGCGCCTATTTTCTAGGGTTCATTGGAAATAAGTTCTCTAGGGGAAATCTCTGGTGTCTGGGATCCTTTCTTTATTTCTTCATTTCCTTTCCTGTTAAGCCATATTACTCACAATGGCAGAGTGCTAGCTGACTATATAAATTTGCCCTTCTCTGTTTATCCTGTAGTTGCCTGTCAAAGCAAATAGGCCTGCTTTGCATTAGAGCCTGGAGATTAAATGAGGGAGAGCGAGCACCTCTGGTTAAGGTGAACCAGAGTGGCGCGGACCCGGGCCCAAAGCAGCGCACGGGCGAGCATCCGCCTGTGTGGCAATTAGGCCACCTCAGAGCGGGGAGGAACATTTTCCAAAAGCACATTATATACCCAGGGAAGCCAACTAGTTTTCTTAAAATATAAAAACATCTGCTTTTTAAACATCTTACCTTACCAAGATTGGGACCATAAAAGTTAACTCTCACAAATGCCATTAACATAACTAAAAAGAAAATCTCATTTCCTTCCTAGCTGCCTCCACCACTGGGTCATAATCTTAAATGGAACTCAAGTCCCTGAGAGTCTCCCTTAAAACACAGAAAATGAGAAGGTGCCAGTGATTACAGTCACAGCTCTTCACCTTGACTACCCCTTCCGTGTTCCCCAGACTAGGTTACAATGATCACACGTTAATAATAAATATTACCGTGTGCCTGTTACAAACTTTAAATTGCCAGGCTCTTAATATGCGTTATCTTTTCAATCCATAGAACTCTAAGACGTAAGCATTGTCATGCTCATTTTACAGATATCAAAACGAGAGTGAATTAAGTGATTTGTCAATTACAGTCTGTTAATTTTTTCCAAAGGTACATTAAAACGTATGCATAACTCATAATAAAGAGATCATACGTGCACAATGTAAAATATTTCCCTCCTACTACCTGCTATACGTGTACCCCAGTTTAGGAAATTCAAGGGGAAGGGAAAAGAAAACCATTTTTTTCTGGGTGCTTCAGCATGCCGAGCCCCGCATCTGGGCTTTCCAAACTGGGCTGCACCTGCTGTGCACAACCAACCGGGATGCAGCCGATGGGCGGAGCTGGGATTTGAACGCGGGTCTCTGAGGAGGCCATGGGAGGCAGTGCCAGTCTCCGGCCTCTGAGCTCAGCCGTGTAAAATACAGTCCCAGCTCCACTACTTTAGCTGTGTGATCTCAGACAAATGAGTGAAACGCTCTGAGTTACCGTTTCTCAGAGCAGCGGATCCCACCAAGATCAAGAGCGTGGAGGCGGTGTCTGACACACAGTAAGCTCTTAGGGTAACCAGCCTCCAGGTGGCCCCTGGAGCTCACCCTGGCGTGCACCCCTCTCCCACTAAACAGGGCAGAGGGGTGCTATGTAGAATACTGTGGTGGTGACCACATGGTTCCTGAGACTGGCGCTTGTGCCTTGGTCTAATCTGACTCTGGGCAAGTCACCCATCAATCATGCTGTGAGGACACTCAAGCCGGCCTCTGGAGGGGCCGGTATCCAAAGGAGAGGAGGCGTCCCGCTGGTAGCCACAGCGACTTGCCGGCCCTGTGAGGGGCCCAGCCCTCTGGGAAGCGGGTCCTCCAGCCCGCTAGGGCGCAGCATTCGGAGGGCTGTGGCCCCGGCTGAGCTTTACACTCCGGTCTCATGAAGGAGTGAAGCCACTTCTGAATTCCTAACCCACAGAAACCGTGAGCTGATAAATGTTTATTGTTGTTTTAAGTCATTGAGGTTTGGGGTAATTTGTTACGCAGCATACGGTGCTCAAAAATGCCTCAAGCTCTCGGCGGAAGCCAAAGTGCACATTCTTTCTGCTTCAGCGAGAAACCTCCTTCCACTAAGGAAAGTCCTGCCCTCGTGGTAAATGCTAAGCCTCCTTGCACAGGGTGGGAGGGGCCAGTAATGAGGGGGCTCGTGTCGAGGGAGAGGGGCTCAGGGTGGTGCTGTTCAGATGACCACGTGCCTTATCCACGCGCACACAGGAGCGTACCCGCTGCAAAGGTCAACGCCCCCTTACTAACACCACCAGTTCCAGCCCCGGCCCTAATACACTCGCAAATCAGCAGGTTATTCCACACTTTCAATCTCCATTTGCAGACCCCAAACATCCCATCTTTCCCCATGATTCCCGCCATCCACTGCCTCGGTTCCTTCCTTCTGATCTCTCCCAGCAACACAAAACAATGAGAGAGAAGCACGCGCGGTAATATTTCTAGGAAAGAATCTTGTTTTCCTATGTCTTGTATCTTTCCCATCGGAGGCACGCGGGGAGCAGGAACAGGCTGAATATTTTTGTATTAACAAGACTCAAAGTAGTAACATCCCTCTGCAGCCCTAGCAGTCACATCCAAATAAATCACCATCCTATCACCCACTCCAGACACTCCAGGTTCCATCGTCCTGTACAACACTCCTCATCAATTGTTCCAGAAAGAGTTTCAGAGCCACAGAGTGGTCCTTAGCTTTTCCCTAGGTTCCAGTGATGAATGGATTGACTTCTCTCCTGCCCTAAACGCAGGGATACATATATGAATAAGTGATGAAAATTCTGGTACCTGGACCCTCTCTCGGTAGCATACGCTGTTGATGGGATTAAATTGGGTACAGCCGTGGTAGAGAAGATTTAGTGACACAATGATTTTGCATCAAGCACCAATTTAACACTGACTTTAGGCCCTAATGCACATGTCAGATGCAATCTCACTGTAAGGTAAGGGCCGTGAGAGCAATACCCGAGGCATGAGAATGATGCGGGCAGAGCAGGAAGTGACAATTTAGGAAAATGGGTAGCGACATTCTTTTTTAAAGAACAAAGTATACGTCAACTTGAGCATTAAACAAAGCAAATACATGTGGAGCGCCTACTACATGCCTGGCTCTGTGTATAATTTTTTTTGCAAACATCCCTTCCCCTCACCCCTTAGAGAAAACCAATCTGTTCCGTTTATAGAATGGCGTTAGCCAAGGGTAAGTAAACCGGGGCCTGGGAGCCAACCCCAGCCTGCCGCCTGCTTTGTAAATAAGTAGTATTGGCAGAGAGCCACGCACATCTGTCCACACAGTGTCCATGGCTGTTTTCACACCACAGTTGAGTAGTTGAGACAGAGTCTGTACGGCCCATGCTATGGACTGAATTGTGCCCCCCTCCCGCCCCCCACCGATTCTTACGTTGAAGTCCCAACCCTCATATGACTGTATCTGGAGGGAGGGTCTTTGGCAGGTAATTAAAGTTAAATGAGGCCACAGGGTGTGGCCCTAATCCAACAGGGCTGTGGCCCTAAGAGAAGAGGAAGATGTATTTCTCTCTCTCTCTCTCTCTCTCTCTCTCTCAGCCCCACACCACCAGGTAAGGACACCGAGGTGGTGGTCACCTGCTGGTAAGGAAGAGCACTCACCAGAGCCCAACCCCACTGTCACCCTGATCTCAGACTTCCAGCCTCCAAAACTCTGAGGAAATTCACTTATGTTGTTAAGTTGCCCAGTCTATGGTATGTTGTTATGGCAGCTCTAGCTAACACAGCCCAAAAGCCTAAAACATTTACTAGCCCTTTGCAGGAAAGGTTTGCAGAAGCACAGAAACCTTGTAAGCAACCTACACACCCTTGAGAAGTCTCTGCCCGCTCTCCCTTCACTGGAGGGAGACCTACAGTTTTCTTAAAGTACGATGGTTGGGTTTGAAGGCCCAAATATATGCTCATGTGTTTCCCTCCTGCTTCTGTCTTTAGTCCACAGAAGTTCCAAAAAGTTGGTGAGCATAGCAGGAATCTGAAACACAGCACGTCCAGAAGCGAACTCCCGACCCCCAACCCCTTCCCAAACCTGCTCTCCCGCCTCGGTCAACTGCATGGAAAAGGGACATGTCCAAGGGACCTCAGGGACTAGGAAGGCTTCGGAGAAGTCTGGGACTGAGACTGAACCACATGTGGCACAGAAGAACAGACAGGAAGTGGTGTTTCTTCTCTGAACCTGGTATGGATGCAAAAGACAAAATCAAGCTGAAATTAAAATGTTTTACCCAAACTGTCGAGTGCCTTGCTACTCAATATGTGGTCCATCCGTCAGCAGCCTACATGCCACCGAGAGCTTCTTAGAAATGCAAACGTTTCAGGCCCTACCCCAGACCTACTGAGTCAGAATCAGCATTGCAACAAGGTCCTCGCTTACTTACAAGGTAATTCACATGCTTACAAGTTTGAGGAGCACTGTTCTGGAAGTTTCATTGAGTAACCAGAACAAGCCCTGAATGCTAACTTTGAAACTTAACTGTCTTGCCGGGTCAGAGTGGCTCTACTGTGCACCAAAAATTTGCCAGTTCAATTCCCAGTCAGGGCACGTATGGAAAGCAACTGATTGATGTTTCTCTCTCTCTCTTTCTCTCTCTCTCTCTCTCTCTTCCTTCTTCTCTCTAAGTATGAGGATTTAAGAAAAAGAAAGAACTGTCTGTAAAATGGACAAGTCATAATAATAATAAACCAGTTACCACAGGCCACCAACAACACTATGGGTTAAACACTATTATTATTGGCAGATGAAGAAAGTCATCTGACTTGGCAGAAACTAAGATGTGAACCCCCTGTGGGCTGATTCTAGAAGTTTCATTTTTCTGTGTCACTCAGTGTCCCCTAATTATAGGTGGTTTGAGGAAGGAATGAGGTCATCTTTGCAAAGGACTTAATACCCATGAACAACGAAGGGCAATCATCTGACACACCTTCACGAGACTCGAGCCAGTGAACTCTCAGTCGCTAAAATGTGCCTATGTGTCGAAAACTTCTAATGCCAGCTTCTTCCAACACCCAGAATATATTCCAACAACTCTCCTCTCCCAGGGGTCCATGTTTCATCAAATGAAAATAAATGTCCCTCCCGGCTTAGAATAAAATGCAATTAGGGGGGTGAATCTGCAGCCTCGAGTCAAATATGGACCTTCAAAGTCTCACATAAATGATTTTGGGTTTTTCACTGTTTTGAATTACCCACACCACCACTCCCCTTACTGGCACTGATAGCGGAGTGTTAACTACATTACATGCAATTAAATTCAAAATATTTGTGCAGCAATTATATGGATTCATCCAACCTAATGGCGCAGTCACAGTTTCGTGTGTACTCATCAGTACTGCTCAGGGGGAAAAAATTGGCATATAGAAATATATTCCCACCAACTGATAATTATAGAGTAAACATTGTGTCTAATGCCCTCCTATTAGCTGATGTCTATCAATAGGAAGCGAATTAGAAGTTTCTAACAGCACTGACCCTGCTGCTAGTGTTTTCTGCACCCTTCGCCAGAGACCGGGTACATCAAGAGGGCTACTGTTCTGCAGTCGATGAGAAAACCATACTTGGTTTCCTCTTCTGTTGATGACATTATTTTCTTTCTTCCTTTCAGATCTTCTTGGCCTCTCGTTTTGGGTTAGCCGGCACATGAACCCACCGGAGCGGACATTGAGGGTGGCCACCCAATGCACACGGCTCACCTCCGAGTCTACCAGGAGCCAGGGTGCACACTTTCTGTGCACACCCGCAGAGCCCCTCTCACGCAGCCATGGCTCTCTCTGGGAGTCTCCTCTGCACCAGGAGAGCTCGCCTAGCAAAGGATTTAGGGATAATCCCCAACCAGTGCAGACTAGGAGTTGGGGGAATCGTAGTCCAGCTTCCCCACCACTTGGGGGGACATTCTGAAGTTCCCGGGGGGTCTCCGATGGGACTGAGGCCCGGACGCCCACCGTGGGTAGCCACTCACCAGTGCATCTTTGATTGGCAATCCCCCCTTGCCTGCCTCATTTGCCCAACTTCTTCGCCGGGGCCTCCCAGGATCATCTTCCAGATGCACTCCTGCATCCAGGCCTTTGGCAAGCGGCCTGCTCTCGGGAGAAACCCAGTCAGAACACCCCATTCTGCTGAAGAGCTTGGCCCTCTTATGAAACTTGGTGGAGTTAGGAAACCAATGCCCAAAGTAGGAGATTCCTTCTCACTTTCCTGGGCCGCTTTGCAGTTAGGACGCATATCAGTCAAGTGAGTCTTTGCGAGTTTGGGTCACAGATAATAAGCAGAGCTGCATCCGGTCCCCAGGAGGGGCCGAGGCCGGGATTCCAGCCGAAGCTCCCTTTTCCGGCGAGGCAGCAGCCACATCTGGGCCCAGCAGTGCTAGCAGCAGCGTCGTCATGACACAAGTTCCTCCCACACCCTGATTTTGGCCTTTTTCCTGGTTTCTCTGGTCCCCTGGCCATCTGCAGATCCTCTAAAAAATTCCTTTTCTGTTTCCATGAAGCCAGAGTTCATTTTCTGTGGTTCAAAACTGAAAAGACCAACTGATCGAGGTTAAGTTCTCCTTATGTATAAAAATGACAGGGATGTTCATTATGACATGATCTTTCAGAGGCAAATATTAGAGACGACCTAAATATCCATCAGTAGGAGACTGACCAATGATGATTTAGCAACTCAATGGCTAAAAACTGCCATGTAGCTCTCACTGTACGTATATGAAATTATTCCAGGGTTAAGTCTTAAAAAATCAGAACCATGTATGCGATTTGCTGTTCTTTCTGTTTTAAATAGATAGATATGTGTATGGATGAATAGACAGATGATAGATAGATAGATAGATAGATAGATAGATAGATAGATAGATAGATGATAGATAGATGATAGATAGATAGATAGATAGATAGATAGATAGATAGATAGATAGATAGATAGATGATTGATAGATATAGATAGATAGATAGATAGATAGATAAATAGATAGATAGATAGATAGATGATAGATAGATAGATGATAGATAGATAGATAGATAGATAGATAGATAGATAGATAGATGATAGATAGATGATAGATAGATGATAGATGATAGATAGATAGATAGATAGATAGATAGATAGATAGATAGATAGATAGATAGATAGATAGATAGATGATAGATAGATGATAGATAGATGATAGATGATAGATAGATAGATAGATAGATAGATAGATAGATAGATAGATAGATAGATGATTGATAGATAGATAGATAGATAGATAGATAGATAGATAGATAGATAGATAGATGATAGATAGATAGATAGATGATAGATAGATAGATAGATGATAGATAGATAGATAGATAGATAGATAGATAGATAGATGATGATAGATGATGATAGATAGATAGATGATAGATAGATAGATAGATAGATAGATAGATAGATAGATAGATAGATAGATAGATAGATAGAGATAGATGATAGATGATAGATAGATGATAGAGAGAGAGGCTATGTCCTACATGCTTGCACAAGTATTAACTTATTAACTGTCTCTAGAAGGGTCTGGTAATAGGGTTTGCATCTTATAGGGGAACAAGGATCCTAAAAATCAGTTATAGGACTAAATCTTACATTTCCCTATATATCTTTTTAAATCTTTTGAGTTTACAATTATGAACATGTATCATCTATGCAAAAAAAAATAGGATTTAAATGTAACTGTGTAAATGAATGCTGCCCTTCAAAGAAGAAAAAGACAGATCCCAAGCCCCTGCCACACTTGGTGGAAGGCAAGACCAAAGACTGCATTTCTAGCCAACAGCTCAAGCGGCTGCCACCAGGGCATGCGTCAGAAACCCTGGGTTACGGTCTCAGGGATCAGAAGTGAACTGGGCAATGGTTTGCTCCTTATTGCCCAAATCTCCTCATGGAGCCCAAATTAATATTGTATTTTTTGTGTAAGTGAATATTTTTTTTAAAAGAATTTAAGCTGGAAAGAAGCACGTTCATTGGCATCCACCAAAGACTTCCCCAGTGTGCAAAGGGACGCGTCAATATATTGACAACCAACAGAGTTTCCCAAACAAGTACTAGCTGCCCAAAGGCAGAGGTCCTTAATGTTACCCCCTTCCCATCTTTCCCGGAATATTAAGTGGAGTTGAGCATAAGCCCATAACGTGCTTCTCATTTCAACATCAACATACACACGCATGTGCGCGCACACACATGCTCGCTCACACACGCTCACCCACACGCTGTTCTTAGCTCTCATGAACCTTAAAGCTCTAGGAGTGTTTTCCAACCAGAATCTATTTTGAGCATGAGGACAAAGGTCACTCTTGGAAAGTTGAAATTTCACTATTTTCACTGAATATTGGTGTGGTCACCTTTCTCAGTTAAAAACGCTTCCTGCCCCATCCCAGCTTTAGTCTCTTTCTTACTGTTTCTCTCTGGGCCTTGTGCCAAGCGTGGAGGGAGGTGACCCGCCTTGTCAATCTTTTAAAACCTCTGCCATTTCAAACCAATTTATTTTTATGTGGCATCTTCTGTAGAAATTATCTCAAAATACTTTGTTGAGGAGAAGTAAAATTATGATAAAACACCTTAAGCCTTTAAAAAATTCTTGCTTGTGGGGATCTAGGGTTAAGCACGTTTCATTAACTTCCTGTGAGTTCACAGCTCTTAACGTTAAGAGTTTTAATGTTCGTGGCGGTTCCTGTTGCGGAGAGCAGTGACTGCCGGCGCGTACACGCAGGCCTAGGTTATCGGGGTGCGATCGGCGTGTAAGGGCGGAAAGGGGAAAGCACGACTGCGTTCCGTTCAGACCTGTGGCCACTTCCATAAGCCAGTGTCCCACCCGGCCGCCCGCCACTCATCACCGTCCTTGTTAACTCCCCTTGGTTATCTCAGTGGCTCTGACTCTAGTCCTCTCTTGCGACTCTTTTTCTCCCCCAATGGAGTCATCCATTCTGCTGACCGATATGTTGAGTAGATCATTCATCTTTTGTTCTGTTCAGAATCTGTTCTCTCTTATTTTGGTAATTTCCCCCAAGATCTCTTTTGGAAAATTTCTACCAACTGTGTTCTCTGTGTTTTAAGTGGAGTTTGTCCCAGGTCCAGGTTGCAGAGGTGGGCACAATATCCCTGCTGACCCAATCAGAGCTCTCTACTCCCCGGCCTTGACTGGTTCAAAAATGAGTATTTGGCAGGAGGAGTTTTTTGTTTTGTTTGTTTGTTTTGTTTTTATGTGATCCCAGGAAACGTCAGTAGGGGAGTGGGGACCTGAGACAGGAAGGAGAGGCAGCCGATACACAGCTTGTTATCAATGCAGTTACCACGGTTGTGTACCTGGGGACCGATCCTTCTCGGCAACTGTGGCATTCAGTGTAAAGCACGCGCCACTAGCAAGAGAAAGACCTTTGGCAAAGAAATCCAGGCCCTGGCTGTTGGGGTTTTGGCCAAGTTGCAATGAAATGGTGAAGGCAAGAGGATGGGGGTGGGATGCTGAGAGCACCTGCTACAGCTTATAAGACTTAGTGGCTATTTTTCATGCTTCTTTGCCTGTCCCAATATGAACTTTCTTTCATATATTTGGGTGAACTCCTACTAATAAACCTTGATGAGAGGTAGTGACCGCCTATAACTAAAAAGGCTAAAACCCATATATTCACATTTCAAGCCTCCCTTGCAGCTAGGGTGCAGGCACTTGACCCATCTCCAGCCAATCAAATGCACCCAAGCCAGATTTAAAGAGTGACCTTCAGGCATTCAATAGCAGAAATCTATTCTGGCAAAGTTGTCTGGGTCATAAGCAAGTGTTCAACAAATGTTAGCTACTATTATGGTTAAAAGGAATGCTTCCAAATATTTTCTTATATTTAAAGTATGGGACCCCTCCCTTTAACAAAAAAAGGTGCATTCTCTCTAAATATGTTATTGATATCCGAAAGAAATTAAATATCATTATGGAAAATAAACCAAAGCAATGAAATAAAGCACTACACTGTTGGGAAAACATGCACAGCCCGATCCACCCACACAGTGTATTGGTGTATCTACTTCCAGTCACTCCCCTGCCCCCACAAAAACAGAAGCATTTGAAAGATAATTTATTACACTGACTAGAATATCTAATTGAGCCTCACCCTGTTCTAGACTCTGCTGGATGCTGGAAATAACGAGATAAAAGACAAATTCCCTGCCCTTCAAAGGCACACAGGTTAGGTGGGGAGATGCATCGGTAAAATGATAATTACCAACGTGTTACCACAAATATATTTCCAGAGGGCAATGAGAATGCCAAGGCGGGGGGTGGCACCTAACTCAGCCTGGGGGCACCTAATTACCAGTTGCTTAAGCTATGTTTTGAAGTTCAAGTAGGATTGAGCCAAAAAGAGAGTGCAGAAATGTATCCAAAGAAGAGAAAATAGCATGAGCAAAGTCAAGGAGATGTAAGAAGATGTGTGAATTTGGGGAAGACCAAAGGAGAAATGAGGGGGAGCGTGTGTAGAAACCCCAGGAGACCCCTCTATCCTTTCATAGAGACAAATCCTGTCATGGCTTCCTTTATCCAGGAATGGGAGGAAGGAAGGGAAAAAGGGAAAGAGGGAGGGAGGGAGGGAGGGAGGGAGGGAGGGAGGGAGGGAGGGAGGGAGGGAGGGAGGGAGGGAGGGAGGGAGGGAGGGAGGGGGAAAGGAAGAAATTTGAGAAGTAAGATCAAGGCCATTGCTTGCCATCCTCTTTGAAACAAACATTATCTAATACTAAAGACCACCTCTGAGCACGTGCTGAAAGGAGACTGAGTTAATGGATCCCGAATGCATCAGGAATTAGAGAGAGAGAGAGAGAGAGAGAGTGTTTAAACAAAGGTTCTTAATTATAATTTATTTTTAAGGTAAATCAGTATATAAAGGTGTGAATTTCTAAGTTATTCTTTGAACTAGTGAATTACTCACAGTAGAAACCATCATATTTAGAAGCACAGAAGTATTAGGATGACTTTAGCTTTCTAAGAAAAGAAAACACCTAAGTTCCACCTGGAACCTCATTTTATTCTAGTACCTGTTTAAGTGTTTGTTATTATTAAAGAGATTGGGTGACAGTTTCTGTATTATAGATGTGCCCTTCGTGTGTCATATTTGGAACATTGCTGGTCTCATTACTTCAAAATATATACAATTGTCTTTTAAAGGTTGACCTTTATTCTACTTCATCAGAAATTTCATTTTGGTCTGCACAGCAGTCACCAATATAAAAATGTCAATTATTCATTTCCCTTTTCAATTTAAATCAAATCAACGAGCCTTATTGAATGCTGGTGACTAGTACAGCACTTAGTACTGAGAAACTAAATTTTCTTCCTGTCTTTTTGTATTTATTACTACTTTTTTGGCTAGGAGATTCACTTGGGGTCAAAAACAGGAATTCTATCCAATTTCTTATGATTTAATGTAGGTAAATAATAAATGGATGTTTTCATTCTGAAAGGCCCAGTATTGTTCTGCAAACAGATCACACATAATTTTGTTATTGAACGCATTCCGTTTGGAATCTTATCCATTAGGATGAAAACTTTAGTTGGGGTACTAGGTTTAAAATCAAAGTTGTCCAAAATATTCAAGCCAAAACATAAATAAATAAAATATGGAATAGATATGTCTATAATAGCCCTCGTTCTGCCACTAAATTTAAAATCAATCTCCTTGTCCCAGATTTGTGAAGCAATTTATCTGGATGAAAGTCTAATTTAAACCCATATGTAATTTTGGATTTGTTTGCAAGTGTGGGACCCCAGATGTCAAGGGACTAAGAGATGCATTTGGGAGAAGTGAAATGGATGAACCGCACACTGAACACAGTCGTGTTGTTTCTGCTCTGTGGACACGACGCTAGAAACCATCAGCAGCTTGGGATTCGCTGCGTTGATTATAGTGAGAAGAGGCCGCGTGACGAGCAGTGGGCATTATTTGGTCTAAAAACCCTCAAGAAATAACTAGTGACCCTTGAGAAGAGAATCCCCTTGCACGACCCGGGTCAGCTTTCACGTTCCTTGAAGGCAGCGCTGCGCAGGCCTTGGGGTCTGGAGGCAGCGCAAGGAGAGCAAATCGCAAATGGTCAGAACTGCCCTTAAAAAGGATCTTTAAGAGGGTGTCGCGTCTACACCTACAGGCCCTCTGTACCCAGCGCCATCTCCCAGCAAGCCCGGCTCAGACCATTTGTCTGCAGCGTTGACACAGTTGGTGGCTTTTCCGGTTCTCTCTATAGCTGACTCTCATTTAAAGGCCAGGTTGTATGACCCACACGCCTCTTTGATGCCAGAACCACCGCCAATAGGGTGGGCCCACGCCTGGAGGGAGAGGCAGGAACTGAGACTTTTGTTTGGGTTGTTTGTCTCTTGCTGTCCTTCACTTCGTATAATTTTCACTGACATGTTAAAAGCATGTGTGATGGACTCCACTAGCCCCTAAGACGGCGAGCTGCGTGATTAAGAGGCGCACAGAATGCGTGGGCCGCGTGGAGGGCGTTAAGGCCGCACTCGGCGGGGACACTCGGGCCAGCTGTTCCTTCCCAGCATCTGTCCGGATCGACTGGGATTCACGTCTGATTATTGGGGCCTATGGTTTAGTAGTTTTAACATTGCCACTGGACACAGCTCCCTAAATCTAAGGGTACAAAAATTAGACCCTTGACAGAATCTGCAGGGAAAGTCTTGCCGGGCTCCAGCCCGACCAATATACAAACTACTGAACCCTAAAGGAGTCGGGGCTTCTAAGAAGAAAAGGATCGCTCTGCCCTCTCCGACATCGGGTTGTGGTCAGTAGGGCTCATTCGTCCCAGCTCTCCCCACCCCCAAGAAAGCCAACCCCCAGGACACCTGCCGCTCAGCATGTGGGACTTCAGGGGCCCGGTGACACAGCCTGATAAAGAGCTGTGTGGCGGGAGCCCCTGACAGGGGGAGATGCTTGTCACAGCCTCTAATAGCCCCCTCTGTCAGAGAACCCACAGAGCAACTGTCGGGTTGAGACGACAGATCGCCTTCTCCTCCCGTCAAAAGCGAGAGCTTCCTTTGGCAGCCACACAAAGGCCGCTTGGGGGTGGGGGGAGCAAGATAGAGGGAAACTCGGGGAAGTAAGAGCAACGGGCTGGAGTGAAAGGAGGGAACGGAAAGGTAGCCCGTAGGAAAGATCTGCCGGCTGCCTCCGCCGGTCACATCAGGTCTGGCAGGGAGACAATGGTGTTGCCGTCCGAGGGGCCGAGCCGCCCTCAGCGCTGATGTCCTGGGGGGCAGGTCGCTGCCGCCTTTCTCTGTGGTCGGGCAGAGTTTACGCAGCTTCCAGAATGTCACACACCTGGGCTGGGGCAGGAAGGCGGCCTCCAGCCTCAGCGTGCGCGTGGACGCGGCCGAGGAGCTGCCGTTATATTCAATCGGCTTCTGGGGGAGCAGCAACCTTTTCAACTCTCTCCTGCTGGTGAGGAAATAGTAGGTGGCCTCCGGAGGAAGGGCGCACACGTGACCCCTCGGACCCGGTCATGCTGCCAGGGTCCCAGGGCTGGATGTCTTTAGAACCTAGGAACCAGCACCAGAAGTAAAGAAGCCATCTAAAGTCTAGTTAACTTTCCTCCCAAGCGCCAGAATCACCCCGCGTGCCAACGGGATGGGCTGGGGGCAGCCCACCATGGAAATGTCCTGGCCTCCCCCAACCCTGTCACGGTCATGAAACCATCTGGGGGTGGTCACGATAGTGCCACCCCGCAGAGTGACATCCTAGGCGCATTAACCTCCTGCCAGATCAAGGATGTGTGCTAGGCCCCGAGAGACAGAGGAGGAAAGGAAGCGAACCGTGCGGGCTGGGGGGTCCCCAGCTCCCTCAGTGAGCATGAGCCCAAAACAGGTGTGCGGAGGCATAAATCTGGCCTTCCCTCTGTCCTTCATCCCCACATTCCTGCACAGGCGAGCATGTCACCTTGCTGAGGGCAGGCTCCGTGCAAATTTTCCATACAATGTGGCCCCCAAACACAAGCCAACTCTTGTACCCGGAGCCCCGCCAAAGGAGCTCTGATCTGAACAAACCCTGGAGGAAAGCCTGGCTCCCTCAAACTCACTGAGAGATGCTGCGTTTTGTGTTAGAGTTTGGGGTTTGGGGGGAGGGTGGTTTTGACTTTAGGAGAATTTTTCCCGTCAGTGATGGCCCTAGAACCCAACTCCTGTACAGGACGAGCTTCTTCCTAGTGGCTGATGAGGACCTCAGGGTGACCCCCAGGGACACTGCTTCCGAAGTCAGGACCCAAGACCCATCCTGTGCAGCCCCTGATCTGCGTCACACTTAAAGGAACACTTCATACACTAGCGAAAGTGATTTCAGAATGACACCAGTCCCTTATATATCTTGACTGTGAGAAATAACCCTTCCAATGCTGCTCCTGTCTCCCACACTGCCCTGCACAGCCCAGCTTCTCCCCTGAGCCGCTCTGAACCGCTCCTCTAGCTCAGTTCACCCCTTCCCCTCTCAGTCTCCATCAACAAGATCCAGGTGACACAGACCCCTTTGATCCAGGTGACACAGACCCCTTGAAGGACAGAAGAGGAGAAGCCATAGAAGTGAGCTGAAGCGGGTCTTCCTTAGCAGGTAAGGATCATGGAAAGGATGGGAAACACCCCATAATCAGTACTATTTTTATCCTGTCACATTTGCAGGCTCTTGAAAACCACAAAATGTTTTATGCTCTGAGGACTTAAGCTCTGATGGTGTACTGTCAGGGGGCAGAGGGCCCTGCCTGGAACCCCTTCAACGACACTGTAGCAGCTGCGTCACTCACACGGACACTGTAAGCACCAGTCCGAGTCTGGCATTTGAGGCCCACCAGAGTTTACTCACCCAGCTTCAATCTTTTCTCTCACTGCGTCTTCTATGCAAAATTCACCTACTTGCTGTTTCCCATGGACACTCATGTTTCCTATCACTGTCCCCTCCACCCAAATGCTCTTTCCTCCATTCCACATGTTGGAAATCTGCCCCGTCTTCAATTCTCCCTTCAAATGCCACCTCCTTCGTGAAGCCATCCGGAAGGCCCGGGACTCCTGTCCTCCACCCACTTGCTAGCACCTACCGCTGACCACCGTGTGTTGTTGGAGACTCATTTTATTATTACTGAATAAGCATGGATGGCTTCACCAAGGCACAGGCCTAGACAACTAATGAGCATGTGTTCAATGGACAAATAATGTAAATGTAAAAAGAAAACAAAACATGCAACTGTCAAAGGAAACCACAAAATGCATATATGCCATCACTATCCTGTGCCGCTAACTCAGAGCTTGCCAATAGATGACCTGAGTGCTCTCTTGCATGACTCCTACAGACATAGCAGGCACTAGTAATCCATCACGACTCTGAACCCCAGCACAGCCATGCCTCTAAATCAGATGGTGCATATGTAACATGCGTGCCGCTTGCGTGACTCCTGGACTCCTGGCAGACACTGTCAATCAGTTGTGGCTCCCTTCTGCCTGCACCTTGGCACACCTTCATCAGCCCTCCAACACAGGGCTCCAAGCCGACACTGCTAAGCAATTTGGATTGCCACGCGGTGAAAGCCATTGCCTCTGAGCTCCTCTTCCTGGGGCCGCTTCCTCCAATTACCTGCTCTCGCGCGTTCCCTCCTCCTTTCAAGCCCCCTGGCTTCCAGACTCCTGCTCACCCCAGCCTCAGGGTCTGGGCTTAGCACTGGGCAGCATGTCCCACGCAGCAGGCTCAGCAAGCCATTGACCACGGTTCTAGCTTTCCAGCCGACTGAGCTGCTTCGGGTGAGCTGGCCTCTCAGTTTAATCTCCTTGTAGGACCCTCACCCCTACTTTGGCACTGTTCCTACCCCAGAAAAAGAAACTCCTCTTATGTGCTCATCCCAGAAAAAGACATAGACACCTTAAGTCAGGAAGGTCAAATGCATAGCATATAACTATAACTATCCTTTCCCGCATCCGTGGCCAACATCACTCTCTCATGTGAGTCCTGACACATCCTCAGAAGTTTTCTTAACACAGGACCCAGACAGTCATTAAAACCAATCTTAGTTTGCATTTGAGATGAAATGTACTTGCTACTCATGCCACATGAATCAATGGGGGCTCCAGTTCCAAAATCATTTAACTCCGTAGAGTGGATTAGGTTGCAAAGACCTCCCTTCATTTCCCTCTTAAATCCTGGGAGAGTCTGAGAATCTACAATCCAAACGGACCACACAAGAGCCACATCAAACAGGACTAAGGACTCGTCTGGAAACTGCTGCCCAGCACACGAGCAGAGGAGCACTACTGTGGCCAACTGAAACCTGGCCCAGCTCTGAGGTCCTGGGTGGTGGAAACCTCAGATTCACTTCCCGCTCTCCATTGGAGGAAGCCTTACCAAAATAAAAATTACAGCCCGTCACACTGCATTACATCAAAGCATGACGTAACATCATCATTTTTGAAAGCATTTGTTTTAATTTATGGTGCTGCATTATGCCTACAGAAGCTTGATCTTCCCCTCAGTGCCAATAAATTTTGACAGGGGTGGTTTTTCCAAAAGTTTGGCAGATTAAACACAAGGGAGGGTGGCCACAGCCAGGTATTTAGATGCTCCTGAAAGCTTGCTTATGAGTCACTGGGGCACTGTTCCCTCATGTCCTGAACTCAGACTCTACAGTCCTGCGCTGTCCAGTGCTGTAGCCGCTGACCAGCATGGCAGGGGAGGTCTTGACATGTGACTAATCCAAACCGAGAGGCACCACAAGCATAGAACACACAGTTGACAGTTTAGAACCAGAAAAGTAAATAATATCTCATTAGTAACTTTTGTTTCCACTCAGGGCAGGTCCTCCCCTCTCCTGGGTGGATGGGTGCCCACCCCTGCGCCCAGCCAGAGGGACCCGCTGGATTGGGATTTGGGGCTGACTTTAAGGCCGGTGACAAGTAGGAACAGCAGAAGCCCAAATGCTACCGAGGTTGCCTTCCACGTGTCAATGCTGGGCCAAGGGGCACTTTATTACCTCTGACGCCCTCAGCCACCTTCCAGACTACGTACCGGTCACATATGCCCAGCAGCATCCTCCGCCACCGCCCTGGGGGAGAAGAGGGAGGACCTGCAGGTTGAAAAGCCCCAGGAATGCAAACTCCCTGCCATCCGCTCTGAGATCCACTGATGGCGTTTCATTAGTAACTTTTGATATTGATTACATGTTGACATTATTTTGGGGGTATATAGGTTAAATAAAATATACTATTAAAATGAATTTTATTTTTTTATTTTTACTCTTTTAATATGGCTGCTAAGACATTTTAAATTACACCTGTGACTTGCATTATATTTCTACTGTTAGTGCTATTACAGACCACCCCACTGTCTCCATGAGCAGGAAGACCAAACAGCTGAAGTTTTAAATAGTAGAAACCTTAAGTCTCCTTTGTGGGTTCAGACAAGAGACTGCAGTCAAGGTGAGGGTTCTAACCTATGTCAGATCATGTCACTCCTCAACTCAGAACTTTTCTGGACCCCTCGTTTCACTCAGGGTAACAGCCAAAGCCCTCAACTGGGGTGATTCTGCCCCAGAGGACATGTGGCAATGTCTGGACGCATTCTGGTTGTCACACTTGGGGTCAGGAGAAGTGGCGTTACTGGCATTTAGTGGGTAGAGGCCAGGGATGCTAAACGTCTTCCACTGCACCGGATGGCACTCACAACAAAGAATGGCCTGGCCCCAAATGCCAAATGTGCTGAGGCTGGGAACCCCTGCCCTACAGGGCCCTGGTGGTCTCCTCTTCGCAGCTACCCTTTGTGACTCTCAACATCACTACCTTTGGGGGAGCTCCTCTCTCACCTCACTCTAGTCACACTGGCCTCCTAGGTATTTCTTCAACATGCCCAGACACATGCTGCCTCAGGGCCTTTGCACCTGCCCTTTCCTCTGCCTAGAACACTTTTCCTCCAAAAATTTGCATGGCCCCTCCCTCACCTTCTTTGTCTCTGCTTAAAAATCCCTCAAATCACTGAGTCTTCCTTGGCCACCCAATTTGAAGTGGCATCCTGCCCAGAGTTCCCTTCCCCCTCTCCTGCTTTATTTTCTTCATAGCATGTATCTCCATCTCACACACTATATATTTTACTTGTTTGTTGTATTATTATCTGTCCCCCAGGTAGAGATATTTCTGTTTGTTTTTCCGTTTTGTTCATTCCCAGCACCTAGAACAGTGCCTGACACAGAGGAGTCGCATAATAAATTTTTGCTGAGTAAATGAATAAAGTTGCACCGTGATTTGTTGAAAAAATTTGGCAGAAGAGTATTTCAATGAATTATTTTTGCATGGAATTAAAGACAAAACATGCCAATTTATTATAGTCTGGGACAGATACAGCTGATTTTAAATCTTGATAGGCAGATTGTATTATTGAAAATGTTCTATTATCTATGCTTACACCTAAACACCTACCCAGTCTCCCAACTTTTCACCCCATTAGCTCATATTTTAAATGGCCCCATTTTTCTCAAAAGCTTGTATCTACTAAGATGCATTTCTAAAACGATTATTTATATTTCCACTTTCAAAAATTAGTAGCATTACACATTGGATCTTCTGATGAGCTAACTGGTATTTCCTCAATGAGTTATAAATCCAAAGCAAAAAGTGAATAAACGTGATATCCCAATTAATTTATGGGTACCTAGGCTATATAAATCTCAGATTTCAATTCAGGAGTTTGAAAAATTAAAATTGCTTTCTTCCTCACTTTTAATCTTCAAGTAGCCTGAGAGTCTGAATACCTCAGGCTGATTTACTCCCAACCTTCCCATTTTACAGATGAGAAAAGTGAATTTAAATACTCTTTACCTCCTACTGTAATAGAGTAATTGCCTTGCAGTAAGATGGGCCCAGACTGCAGTCAGACCTGCATTGTTCTTACCTATATTATCTACTAGCTGGAAACCTCCTCGTATTAGCATGCACCATGCACGCCTTTGATTAAAGTAACAGAAACATCAACTCTAACTGATTTAAGCACAAAAGAAAATGAGCAGCTGGACTTAGGGAGGCAGGGGATTCAACCAGCATCGTGGGGACTCAGTCTTTCTGCTGCTCTCGGTTCTACTTCTCCCTGAGTTATCTCCATTCTAATTCAAGCTTGTGCCTCATGGTGACAGAATGGCTGCAGCAACCCCACACTGACATCGGTATTGCTCCTGTCCAGCAGAGAGAGAGGACATCGTGGTCCCATTTGCTCCAGTAAATGTCCTAAGACTCGGGCTGGTGGGCCCTGTCCCTCGCCCAGAGCTGTTCTCTGGCGCTGAGAGATGCCCCCTCTCGCTGACCACCCCTCGCTCAGATGTCACGTGTCTGTCGGTCGCACCGGTCCTCCCTCACTCTCCTGCCTCTCTCTCAGCTGCTCATACTCCCTTCCCAAGCCAAACAAGCAAACGATTCTCTTTGTCTCTTTGTTTCATGAGGAAAACTTTTTCCCTTTCCTCCGAACCTCAGTTCTCAGCAACTTTAAGATTTTCAGGTCTCAACTTCTGTCCCAAAGACATCTCAAATTATTTTCCCAAACAAAGACAGTTTCATATCTTCGGGAAATCCTAGTGCTATTTGTCAGGAAAATGTCTTCACCTTGCAACACTGTTTGTTTAAATCCTGGTTGTTTTAACCCAAAGAGCAAAAAAGAAATATAACTCTTTCTTCCATTAAGCACATTAAACTTCTGCATATGAGAAAAGCTATATGAAAGAGCCACCAGAAAAACATACAATTAAAATTCTAGTTTCTCAGATTTAAAAAGGGGGAGTGGTGGGAGATAGGCAATGCCTTTGAACACATGAAAGCTTAACTGGGCACAAATGAAAATTCTGGAACATTGGAAATAATGATGGTGCCCTGGCCAGTGTGGCTCAGTTGGCTCAACATCATCCCATGCACCCAGGGGGCACCAGTTCAATTCCTGGTCAGGGCACAGGCCCAGGTTTCAGGTTCAATCCTCAGTCGAGGCTCGTACAGGAGGCAACCAATTGATGTTTCTCTCTCTCTCTCCCTCCTTCCCTCCCTCCCTCTCCCTTCCTTTCCTCTCCCCTCCTCTCCCTCTCCTTCTCCCTCTCCCTCTCCCTCTCCCTTCCTCTCTCTAAAATCACTTTTTTAAAAAAGAAATAAAATAATGATGGTGACAGTGATGATGATAATAATAGCTAGCATTTGCTAAACGCTTACTAGATACCAGGCACCATGCAAAGCTCTTTAATGCACTATTATTACATTTAAATCCCTAATATAATTAAAATTAAAGAGTATTATTATCCCCATTTTACAGATGCAGACACTACAGTTACATGATGTGAAAGGCTTGCCCCAGACCGCAAAGCCAGTAAATAGTGGAGCTGGGATTCAAACCGCCTTCAGCCTAACTCCTGACTGCAACTTTCACCCCCGCCTCACGTCGCCTTCACTTTTCCCGCCTGACAGGTTGTCATGTCCGCTCTTTCCTGGATATTTCTGTCAAGCCATGACACCTCCTAGTTCTTGCAAAGACAGGCCCCGTGCCTGAGTCTTCTAAAAATTAATTGAGTTTCCAAGACCAGTGCCTGTGCCCAACCTGCTTTCTCTATCTAAATGCCTACCTCTGGGCACAGAGCTGTCTCTTTCAATGCATAACTGCACCTGACACGCACACTGGATGCAATTCCCACTCTGCTCCCGCGGGCAAGCCCCCTGTGGAGCATTTGAGGATGGGAAATTCTCATTGTGTGAACACTTTTGATTCCGGGGTAGGAAGGGAAGGAAAATATTTCATGATGTTTATGCAAAGCCAGAAAACACAAAGCAAGCGTGTCCCCCTGGCACTATTGAGATGATAGGCCTGGTAGTTCTGCATAGCTAGAGGGGAGGGGTCTGCCCTGGGCACAGATGCCGGTAACACCACCCCAACCTGTAGCAACAAAAACACCTCCAGACATGGTCAGGTGTTCCCCTGGGACAAGATCACCCCTGTGTGAGAACCACGGCCATAGACACAACCAACTGAAGTCTGCCATTTGCAAAGATCCCATTTGGAGGACTCCTTCCCTCGTCCCAAGAGAACATTTCTTCCCTGGCAATCAGTGTCTCTATGCTGAACGTGCACTTTAAAAAACTAAAAATTAAAAAAAGTAAAACATGAGTGTGAGTGCTGGGAGGCTCTGCATCCAGGAAACTGCAGCAAAGACCAGCCCCAAATTCACAGCAGCTCACAAAAAGGCATTCTCCGGCCTCTCCGCAAATTCACTTAAATATCTCCTCTCACCAAGGATTCTCCGATTTTCTGGGTTCTCAGAACTTAACGCTTTTACTAGGAAACACACACACACACACAAAAAATCCTCACTCTCACAGACTTCCTGGCTTCTCATCTTCAGAGTCTAACACACTGAAAACAAAAACTAGCTTCGCCTTAACTTCCTGTAGTCTATTTTCACGCTCCCTTCCTGGCTGCCCCGTTGTTTATCTCGGGGTTCAGCCTCTGCACCCCGGGCATTTGGGGCCGCAGTGCTTTGCTGTGGGGCGGCCTGTGCACTGCAGGGCCCTCAGCAGCGTCCCTGGCCTGGGCCCACTTGATGCCAGTAGCACCCACCAGATGTGACCATCAAAAATGCCTCCAAATGTCCCCTGGGTACAGAATTGCCCCTGGGGGAGGAGCACTGGGCTGTATGAGTTTCTCTTTCCCAGCCATTCGGTTTGGATTAACCGTTCCCGGCTTTACCCACCCGTCCCAGGCACAGTCCCCGGAGCCATTTAATCTTTAAATTCTTCATCAGCCATTCATACATATATGTCGTGTCTGGAGCTATCCTCTGTTCATGAATCCAGACCTTTCTTTTTGAAAAGACGGACCCTAATTATCACCTAGCTGGGAACCGCGGCGGCGGCCTCCTTCTGGAGAGTTCCGCAGCTCCCTCCAGCCCAGGAGCATGTGCGCCGCACCCCCTGACCGCTGCAGCTGCCCGGTGACATCCGTCATCTCAGAAAAACACTGAAAGAGCCTCGAATCCTTACTGCCCCCTAGAGAAATTCCGGCAGAAGAGCTCAATCTGTCGCAGTCAGCAAAACCAGGCTGCCAGATGCGCCGGCGCTGGCAGCTGGAAGGCAAAGGATTTATTTGCTGAGTTTCTTGAAAGACGCGTCTCCGCGACCCTCCCCTGCAGCTCGCACCCGAGCCGGGCCGCGCCGACACGATCGTAATTTTGCCAATTCCAGGTCCACTCACCCACACGATGATTTTATGCCCACAGATGAATCAAATTCTGGGATTCTACGAAGTAACAGTAAACCATATTTTTTCAATGCAAATACTGAGGTCTGTACAGTGTGTTCTCTGGCCTTTGTTTACCTGCCTGCCTGTGTATACAGAGATTTCTTTTTTATGCATCTCAGAAAGGCCAGGACTGAAAAAGGAATTCACTAAATCTTCAGGTTTGCATTAGGTTTCGGTGGGTGGGAACTTTCCAGCACATTTTGGAGCTAATCATAACATTTTTTTCCTTTTTTTAAGGTATTTTTTTAAACTTTCGATATTGTTTTAATAAAGGCTTACCTATTACTTAATGACCATCTATACTCCAATGAGAGCTTCGACACTGAGATTTAGGTGAGCTTTCCCTACCAAAGCCCTGAAAAAGTTATCCCAGGTCTAATTCGCATCTCTTTAGCACAGTAGGAAATTAAAAGAAATAATGTTGAAAAGTATATGCTTGACGTACACGAGGTAGGAAATATTGTAGGTTTAATCAGAACTTTCAAATCATTGTCTCCATTATGACAGGCAACAGCAAAGAAAAAAAAGAAATGCTGAATGTTTATGCCTAATGGCTTTGCCCTTTGCCAGACAAATCCTTTTAGCTACGGCAGGAAAACATATAATTTTTATGGGCTCTTGGAGAGAGTGCATACTGCCCTCTGATGGCGACACATGCTCATAATTTTATGAGGTCCCTTGATCAGGTTCCAGAAGGCTGTAGAATGTTACTACCCAAGGTAGATCAATAATCCTATAGATTAATGGGTGCCAATGGGTCTCTTCGTTATTTCCATTTTCTTCTACCCTCTTGACAAGGAAGTAAGATATTTAATCCTTTCCTTCATTAGCAATAACAGAACTATTTTGCCAAGATGGAAATATGTCAAAAAGTAATACTTAGAATATTTCAGCTCCACTAGACACAAAATAATATACACACTCACACCACAGACATAAAGCCTCAATGAAATAATGTTTTGCTGCTGAACAAAAGCAGTTTCTCTCTGAATTCGAACTATCAAGTAAGCCACCTACGGTCTCAAAAATCAGATTCAAAATTAGCCAAAAAATTTTTTGAAAGAATTTTGGGGCTGGGGGATGCTTTAGCATAGAGTCTATAAAGGTATTTTTTAATGAATGAGACAGAAAATATAGTGTAGGATAAATTTTCCCTGAAGCTTTTTTGAAAGACAAGAAACGGGTTCATTCTGACCTCTTTAAAAGTGTGCAAATCTATCATATCCAACTGTTTTCATCTACCAAATTACAGATGCCGCCTAATTTTGCTAATTCCCAGCAGCCGTGAAAGAGCAACAGGGGAAATAAAAGCAGCATGTTCACTGTCACAGCAAAGCTCTTAGAGCTGTATCCAAAGGGGACTGTTGATCTGTGGCGATGCAAATGTCATATCTAAACATAGCGCCAGGGAGCCAGAGAACCAGCATTTCTGTGGACGAAACACCTTTCCGGGAAGCATCATGTGCCGGGCAAACGCTTCTCTCCGACACGTGGAAGGGTCCCGAATTTTCCGCTCAGCCCTCCATCCCGGGGGAGCCCTGCACGTCCCCGCCGATTTCCTGCCTGCTGCCCCACCAGCTTGTGCAGCAAAGCAAATAATTTCCTGTGCCTCTCTCCTCTCATCTTAAAAATAAAAAATGGCATTTCAGTCTGTGTCCAAAGGATTCTGTAGTAGTCAGGGACGCTGGCCAACTCACAGAGGAAGCCAAAAAGTGGGGCCACGAGCAGAACCGTGCAAGGGCGCTTATAATGGGACGTGGGGTTGACTGCACATCTGCCAGCTGCGAGGACACAACCACGACCAGCTCTCAGCCTTGACTGCTGCTGTTCTCCCGCCATTCCCGAATGCTTTCAGGTTCTGGAAGGTGCCATCCTTCCCCCAATTTGGGTCCTTTGTGCAGGTCCAGCCCCATGCCCAAAACCTCCCTTTCCTGCGTGCTTGGCACTCCTCGCTCCTTCCCATCTTTTCCATCTCCAATGGTCACTTTCTAGCAGACGCATCGATCCATACACCTCGGTTTTAGTCTATCGCCGCCAGGCTGGGTGTGCAGCTGCTGCTCAAAGGAACCCGGACTTGGTTTGATGTTCTGCTCTTGGAGTTGGAAATTCTTCATTTTCTTCCAAGGCGAGAACCCTGTGTTTTCATTTTCCACTGGGCCCCACAAATCCTGTAACCAGTCCTGATCACAACCTTCGTTTCCTTCATGAAACAGAGTCTGTAATTGTGGGTTTGTCCATTTATTGGGGGTGGGGGAGATGGAGGAGCTGACCTGATTTCTCTATTAGGGCAGAAATGCTGTCCATTTTTTTCATTGTCTAACCCAGTGCTGTGATAGAGTTGTCTGCACTGATGAAGATGTTCATATCTTTGCATCTAATACAGTAGACTAACCACACGTGGCTATGGAACACTTGCAATGTGGCCAGTGCAATGGAGGAACTAAATTTTTTTATTTTATTTAAATTACTGTAAATTAATATTAAAATAGTCTCATGAGGTTTGGTGCCTATTGCATTGGGCAAGTCTAACCCCTAAGGCCTAGCGCAGCCACTGGTAAATGCATCTAGGATATCATTAGGGTTTTTTCAAAGAAGCTCCATGGCAGTAATATGGCATTTTGGTGTGATACATCAGGATCCCCTGAGGAGCTTGTTAAAACTACGGGTGCCCCTGCCCCCACCCTCTAAGACTCTGCTTCAGAAAGTTTATAAAATGCTCGCGCACCTGGCATGCCCCAAAGTTTGAGAAGCTCTGTGCATAGTTGGTTGTCTTTACATCAATTATTTAAATCTCTTAAACTTTTCCAGGCCAAATAATGTTGACACAAATACCATTTCTAGAAGGATTTTACTGCCCACAAAATGTCCCAGCTACAACCAATGGCTGTTTCAAGCAATATCTAACCAAGCAAAATTCCAGTAGAGAAAATAGATTTTGGCCATCCCTTTGGTGGTGTTGTAATGAACTCTGACCTATGACTCTCGCTTTCAGAGTCCCAAGAATGATGGGTAGCTCATTTTTCAAGACTCGAAAATGATTGTCTGTAGCACCCAGCACCGGGGAAGCGGCAGGACTTGATTAAGGAGACACGTGGGCTTATTAGAGTCAGGGGAGGAAACAGGAAAGTCTTTGTTCATAAATGTGGAGCGGGCCCTTTTTTAATGACTCCATCCAATCTTACTCCTCCTGCTCACACACAGACACAAAAATGCAGAAGGCTGTTAATGCCCAAGCGTCTCTTTATGTACCTTTGTCTCCAACCACTACTGGACTTCAGCCCCCTAACACGAGCGCTTTTCCTCCACTGAGCTATCAAAGACACCTTCCTGATCAACATTACACACGGTGGCATAATAGATGGCAGCCGGGCGACTGCAAGGATACGCCGTAATTCACGCTGCGGCTCTGCTGAAGTCAGACACCGCACAGCCAGGCGCGTGGAGCGCGGAGCCCGGGGAGGGCTCCGTCCCGCCTCACTCTGGAAGCCATCTGTTGAGGAAACAGATTTAAATGCAGACCTTTTCATCTCTGTCGTTTACAGAGATTTCAAACTTTTCCTGCAAAATTTAAACTTTTCAGCCATGAACAGATTAAAATTCTTTCTGGAAGCACATTTGGTTTTATAGTCCCTTTTTAAACTCACAAAGAGATTAGTGGTCTTACCACCCGTGGCTGCAAAACTATTTTAAAAAAGGCAAATGCACCCGGCCCTGACGAATGTCTCGGCCATGCCTGTCTGTTCCCAGGGCCCTGGCCCTTCCCACTCCAGAGGCTGAAGGCCATAGGTCCCCCTTCCCAGCCTCCTCTCCAGCAAGTGCTGCTCGTGTGGCCTCATCCTGGCCAGTGAGACATAAGGGGGTGTCATCCTGGTTTCAAGGACAGAAGCGGGAAAGCCCCTTTCACCTGCTGCGTCTCCGCTCTTACCCCAAGCCCAGCGCTTCCAACTTGGGATGCTCAGGTGAGCGGGCATTCCTGAAGCTGCGACAGCCACCTGGCAGTCGCGAAGGGACATGCCTGGCGGTGAAGGGCCACCTGCTCGGGAGGGAAGAGGCAAGGACAGGAAGGTCCGGGTGCCTGCCGGCCTTGCTGAGCTGCTGAGCTGGCCAGCCCTACACTGTCCACCTCCAGGCTTCTCTCTGAGTAAATATTTCATCCTGGGTCCCTGCGGAAGCAGAGCCTGGGACAGGCATTTGGGTGGGAATAACTTACAAGGAAGGGGATCCCGGGAAGCACCAGCAGGGGAGAAGTTAGAGAGCAAGGGAAGGAAATCCGTCCAGAGCGTGTTAATGAGCAGCAACCCTGTGGGCATCCAGCGCCCAGGCCAGACAAAGCCCTGAGGCAGAGAATCCTGCTTTGAGTAATAAACCAATGACACGCATGGGGACGTTGTGTATGAGTGGGGTGGAGGAAAGAGATGACATTAGGAGGGATTTCAATAGCTCAACAGCACCTTTTACAATAAACCATGAAAGCCTTACCTTCTGAGTCACTATTTATCAATGTCTGTTACTGGTGGCAGAAGGTGTTCCCATCTGACACAGCTGCGGAACTGTTCCTCTAAGTCAAAGTGTCCCTCCTCACATTTCTCTGCAATCCCACGCCACGGAAATGACACAAGGACTCTTTTCATTCGGAGAATTCTCGCTGAGCAGGGTCTGGGCGGCCGTGGGCAGGGTGCGGGAAACCAAACCCGCGTGGTCCCTGCCAACGCAGCTCTTATTCGCGGGGGAGGCGGTGCCAGCACAGCGCCCGCTGGGCTCCCCCCTGGGCACAGGGGTGGCAGGTGCTCTAAAGAAAAAGCGGGAGCAGAATGAGAGGGTCCCCCAAATCTGCAACCTGGAGCCGGGCAGAGGCCATGAGTCAGAGGTGGGGCTGAGTGGGGGCAGCCAGAGGGCAGAGAGAGCTTATCCCTAACCCTGCCGAGTGGGGAGGGGGCGCTACCACAGAGGACATCATAGCGGCTCCAGTAAGGTCATTCAAACAGCATCGTTCATGGGAAAAGAAAATAAGAATTTGACCTTCACCCAAAACCTTATCACTACGTTGGTTTGACTGAAAAGTAAATTGAATCATTACAAGAGCCATCATTTTCTCTCGAAACCAAGAAGTCACGGCCAAACTAAATAAATTCTGGTCTTTTCGTTTCTTCAAATGAGAAGACAACTCCTTTGGGACTTCATAGAAATAATAAACAGTTGTTCACAAAAGCTCAATTTTTCTTTGAGGGGAAAAAAAAAATCATCATTTCTTTACCACGCACTTAGGCTTTTATATGCATGCATGCATAAGGAAGGCCTGATTCCAAAGACGGGTGTCTTGAAATGCCAGGTTCATGAACGTGCCGGCTGCCTTGGGTTAGTGGCCTCCCTCTCTCTGGACCTCATCCCTCCATCACCTCCCCAGACCATGCAACTCCATTGAAACCCCAGGGGATAGCAGAGCACAATTTGAAAAACACTAATATAAATGTTTTATCCCCCATAGGAAGTCAAGACCTCTATAAAGATACTGCTGATCATCTAAGTCAGAAGTCAGCAAAGTATGGGCCTTGGGCCAAGTCCCACCCCGACCTGTTTTTCTAAACACAGTTTTAGTGAAACACAGCCACACCCAGTCATTCACATACTGTCCACGGCTCATTCCTATCAGCGGAGTTAAGTAGTTGTGACAGAGACTTGTACAGCCTACAAAGCTTAAAATTTTTACTCTCTGGCCCTTTACAGGAAAGTTAGCCAAGCCCTGATCTAAGTCATTGTCTGCAGCAAGGCTAATGCTGTCTCAAACCTAACAATCAAATTGTAGGGAAAGCCCAGAAGAGTGGGAGGTGCAAAAGGAAGGCACCGTGGGACCCTGCAGGTAAGAAAGAGGTACTGGGGTCACCTGGAGGCAGGCCCGCCTTGCCTCCCCTCTAAGAGAGAACACCAGGGGCCTCGCCCAGCCTCTGGGGGATCCCTTCCTCTCTGGCAAACTCAGAAATCCTCTCAGCATCCTGAGCTCTCATCTCTGGGGCTCACACATCCTGCTGCCTCAACCTAGCACAAGCGCCCCCCCTTTTTTGCTTGCTAAATCTGCACCTCCTAGTGTCAGCTTCAATATCACAGTCTTGGAGAGTCTCGCCCGAGGTCCTCGGCGTGGGAGGCTTCCCTCAGCTCTGCTCTCACACTGCCTTCTCTTTTCCTGCACCTTCGCCTGTCACTCTGTGTAACAGCTGATGGGTTTCTTGTCTGACGCCTCCACTGAATATAAGCTCCACGCAGTCAGGGCTACACCTGTCTGATTTACCGCTGCATTGTTCCAAGGCTCCGAAACAGTTCCTGGCGAGTGGCGATGCGGGAGCGTTTGGTACGTGAATTCCTCTGTATGAAGGGCTTGGGGTTGGAGAGAAGGTATGTGATGCATATGCCGTAGGAAGAATTACACGCTGTCTTAGGCGTTGATTCCTGGCCCTGTTTCATTGATGGTTTCCACCGAATGAAGTCTGAATGGGAGATGATCAGACAGAGAGGACAGCATGTGCAAAGGCCCTGAGATAGGAAGAGGCATGCGGCATCAAGGCATGGAAACTAGACCAGCAGGCTGGATCACAGGAAGCCAGAGTAGAAGAAAGTCAGAGCCAGACCACGCAAGATTGACACATCACGTTAAGGCCTGTTTCTCTTATTCTAAGAGCAGTGGAAGTACCCCGGAGGTTTGAACTAAGGCGGTGGATGATTTGATTTGCACCAGCAGCAGCAGAAGTTGTTCATTCACAGGCAGTCAATAGCACACCTAAGTGATGCCTACCATGTGCTAGATATGAGAAATAAGATGCTTAAGGAATCATTGTCCCTGCACTCAAGATATTTTATATGAAGGAAACATAATTACTGCCTGATAAGGGCTTCAATAGAGTTAAGCTAAGGGGACCATGGAGCAAGCACCTAGAGGAACCTTTACATTTTGCTCAGATGCATGAAAGGAGTGGGTCCCTTCAGGAAACCTTTAGTCTTACTCTCTCCTTGGGGGCAGACAAGTAAAGGAGATTCATTCAACCCAACAAAATTATTCTGTAGCCAGAATACATCATCTTAATTATGAAGAATCTGAAAACATAAAATTGTTCTCAAAAACCATTAAGTAAAAAGCACTTTTTGTAAAGAGCCAGATAGTAAATATTTTTAGGTTTCACAGACCATCTGCTCTGTGTCACAACTACTGAACTGTCTGTTGTAGCATGAAAACACCATAGACAATCTGTGAGTGAATCGCCATGGCTGTGTGCCAATAAAACTTTATTTACAACAACAGGCAATGGGCCAAATTTCGCCCTTGGGCTATAGTTTGCTGACATCTGATCTCTTCTATATTATAATTATAGCCAAATGAAGATATAATGTATTGAACATAGACAAAAAGGAACACAGAAGTATGGAGGTATTTGTTGTGTTTGGAGAAAGGAATTATGACTTTGGTGGTTCTCTGTTGATTTTACCTAATCAGCATTTATTTATCCTTCTGGGAACAATGCTCTGATACCGAGGTGGGATGGGGGCGAGAGAACTCCTTTTCCCTCATCTGTAATCCATGGGGTCCCAGGGCTTACCCCACCTCCAAATCCACAGTAAGGTGCATGCCCCAGACCTGGCCCCCATAGGTCATTCCGTTGCCTTGGCCACGGTACCTCATTCAGAGACGAGTAGCAGCCTAAGCAGGCCATTGAATCACTTCCTTGGGTGTTTGTTTTTATTTTAAGAAAGAGGAGACCTCCTTCTGCTGAAGTTGCTGACGTCATAGTGTAGGAGGCTGGGGTTGTTCGTGACCATCTTGCACCCCAAGGGTTGGTCCTGCTCAAGAGTGATGCCCCCACATTGAGACACAGAACGAAGAAGAGGGGGAGTCTCAGACCAGAAGGACACTGAGCCTCTACATCGAGCCTTATCTGAAACTAGCCCTGTTCCTGGATTTTTCAGTGACTTAAGCCCATATGTTTTTTTTCTACCTCAGCTTATTTCAATTCAGCTCCTGTTACTGCCAACCAAAAATCCTAAATGAGGTCATTGTTAATGGGGTGGTTTTTTTTCTTATTTTAAAAAGTCCTTCGGTATCTTTATACTATCACTTTAGCAACAAGTAAAATGAAAAAAAAGATGGATGGATGAAAAAGTCACATATTTTAAAAATTCATTTCTCAGATGAAAGTCATGCTCTATTTTTCCAGTTTCCTTATCAGCTGAGGGAGTGAGCCAGTTGTAGTTCTTAAATGTGACCAAGAGAATCTAAGCACACGCTGTAAAAATTGACTGGAAGCCTATTTTGAAGAAAATATATAAAGACAGGGCAATAGTGGAGATCACAAATGATGACAATAGAAAATAATTCAGGAAGGACTATCTGACTCTGCAAAAATATAGTGACATATGTAGGACAGCTGAGAGTCTCCACAAGGGGATGAAAGTGATCCGTGACCGTCACATGGTCACAACCTCTCACAAAAAAGGCTCTGCAAGAAAACACAAATCTGACAGTGTCACTGCCGTGCTTAAAACTCAGCCATGACTCCCTACTTGAGCCCAGACTCCCATAGTGGATATGCTTTCCCCCAACACAAACTTGCTCGTGCAAGAAATATAATATTTTTTAAATTTTTCTATGATTCAATTTAATTTCTTTTTTTCTCAAGTCCCCAGTCTACCTAACAGCAGAAACTGTAGTCACTTCCTGGCAAATGCCGTCATTTTGGGTTAAACACCATCAACTCGGGATTCTGGATACACACACACACACACACACACACTCACACACACACACACACACTCACACACTCCTTCCCCTCCCTCGGGAGGCCCCAAAGGGCTAAGACATTTGGGATCATCACCAGGTCAGGAAGCAGGGCCTGGCCGGCTGCTGTACTCTGCTCTCCCTGCATCTGGAAATATTTTCTGGCCTTTGGTGTTACTGGCATTTATCTCCTGGCATGTGCTGAGATGCCCCTGTTACCCCTGTGTCTCTGGTTATTAGATCTACCAAGGTCAACACATGGCCCCCACGTCCGAGTCCAAGCGAGCCACCCTCGTGCCAAGAGCCCCGACCACATTCCAGCGAGCAGGCAGCCAGTGGCCTCTCTGGGCAGGGACACTCCCAATTTGTGGCAAAGAGCACTTCTACTGGCATCCTATTGGCCAGAAATTGGTCAAGCGGCCACAGTCACAAAAAAGGCTGGGATGTGTCATGTTATTTCAGTGACACGTGCCTGGACACCCTCTGGGGGCCCAGTGCCTAAGAGAGAAGGGGAGAGAGAAAACCAGCTCTCTGCCCGGATGTTTGACGAGCACCCCAGAGCCCTTCAAGGCAGAAAGACAACCCTGGAGACGCCATCGTTCGGATACCCCGAAAACAAGGAGCGAAGGGGCACAGGGACACGACCCAGCGCAAGGAAGGAAGCTAGCGTCGGTAGCCGCAAGGTCAAGGTCATAGGACTCGCCAGGACCAGGAGGCGGAACAGGGGGAGAAAGCAGCGCCAGCCGCGGGGGGAGACTGAGGCCGCCTCACACGAGAGCAAACCTTTCACAGGCGTTTCCTTGATCTCTCGGGGAACTAAACTGAGCGTGAAGCGGAGAAGGTGAGAAAAACACAGCTTATAAAAGACAATGCACCAAACAAAGTGGAAAATTCATACCAAGCCCCCAGATAAATCTCAGAACAAAGGGACACTTTTTAGGGTCAAAAAAAGAAAAAGAGACTCTCACATAGAAAAATGTGTCCGTGGGGAGGAAGGTAAGCTTCAGGGAGAAGCCAAGGAGGCCTCTTACCTAAAATCGATCTACGTTTTGGTAAAAGTTGGGTATTTGGCTTTCCAAAATAAGAAATCGCATACAAGTTTTATTCTCAGGTTTGATGTCTTGCATTTTTCCATCCTCTGGTTTTTTGTGGATCTAAGTCTCAGAAACAGAAAGAAGAACCTGCCTGCTTTAAACAACACGCAAATTAAGGTGTGACTTTGGCTCCATTTTTAATTACATACAGCTATCATCTGCTCTGGAATAAGCTGGATTTCTTCCACTGAGTTCATCTCTCCTTCTGTCTTTTTCAAAACGCATTTTAAAGCTTCGTGTTTCTTTCTGGAAACTCTACCATAATGTAACAACAGATTTTTAAAGCTTAAATGTATATTAATCATGATGCCAACAACCACAATCTAATATAGTCCTTACCTTTCACTGACAATGTGAATTTTAATTAGGTGCATAATGCATAATTAAGATCCGAAATGCAGAATATATTTTTTGGTCCTGTTTACTGCGTGTAAGGAACTCCAGCGTGGAATGAGTTTGCCTGCCTGCCGCAAAGACTTAGCACTGTACAGACTGAATGAACGATGGCCACGATGGGGTTTTCAAAGACGTTTTGACGACTCGTTTAAGATGGCTGTCAGAAATTGGAAACAAGCTTTATGTTCATCAATGGAGCAGGGAAATGCTCCGATAGATTATTGCACATCCATACTATAAAATATATGCTCTCCTCAACATAACAAAGTAGCCCCGTAGGCACTGCGATGGAGAAATATGCAAGATATTTCATAAACATCATTTTACATAGCATCACTCCATTTGGCTAAAAATATGTGTGTGTATATGTGTGCGCACACATGTGTTTGTGTATAAAGATGTGTGTGCGATTGCATATATACACACTCGGACATACTCAAAAACAGACACAAAATGTAAACATTGGTTAGCTCTGGAGCAGGGGTTGGCAGGCCTTTTACGTCAAGGGACAGAGAGTAGATGCTTCCAGTTTTGTGGGCCATACAGTCTCTATTCACTGCCCTTCCAGCACCGAAGCAGCCCTGGACAACGCAAAGCAAAGAACCCTGGCTGGGCCCCCACAAAACTCGTTCACAAAAGCAGGCAGCTGGGGTTGGCTTGTGGGTCACAGTCACAGTTCGCCGAGCCCTGCTCCAGCAATGTGGGTGCTGTGCGGACAGCGGGGAGGCGAGCAGAGTCAGCGCAGGGATGCCGAGGGGCTCTTGCCACCGATTCTGCGTACGTCGGATTCGTTTACAAACACTCTCAGCACTGTTTTTAAACAGTGAAAAGACAACTGCCAGACACTAAAGTTGGGTAACGTGAAACTGTTTAAATTATGTGTTTATATTTAAATAAATAATAAGCTGTCTTGTGTTTCCTTCCAGGTGGGTGCTCCATGCATTGTCCTCATGGAGCGTGGATTTTCACCCCACTCCACAGTGACACAGTAGGATGTGTGGAGCAGAATAGGCAGATCCTAGAACCCGGCTCTCTGGGGCTGAGTCCTGGGGCTGTTGCTCCCTAACTTTTAAACCTTACACAAATCACTTAACCTCCCTAGGCCTGTTTCCTCATCTGTAAGATGTGAATTCGCTTTACCTGTAGTGGTGGGACATCAATGAGCTAATACATATGCAACCTTTAACCCCGATTCTTACTCCTGACACGCTCTCAATAACTGCGAGCTATGAATATTACATCTCCAAATTAAATATAATCTCTTTTCTTTAAAAAATGAAACAGACATGTTTATAAATTGCTTAGTTGGGGCTATAAGTGACTGAATTTACTCCTGGCTGTAAATTCTGAGAAATCATGGAAGTCCTGAGTAATCACTGTGTGTATGAAAGACAGTTAACCATTCCCAGGAGCCCGTCTCCCTTTTTTCCTGTTAACAACAAAAATTCTGGCACGTTAGATGGGCCCATGGCCACCTAGCTGGAGAATACGTTTCCCAGTGGCATCTTCTTTTTAGCCTAATGTGGCCCTGGGACTCCCCACTGGCCAAGGGGATACGAATGGTAGTGGAGTAGAACTTAAATACAAACTGTGCACCCCTTCCTGCAGGTGGCAGTAAGGAACCAGGCTGGATGGTGTCAAGGGCAATACTCAGGAGATGGCAGAACCACAGGCAAGAAGGAATCTAGGTCATGGTCGACATCATGGAACACCCCTGACTGTCTATCACCCAGGTATTAAATGAGAGTGAATATACCTTAGTCAAGGCATGTTAAAATGGGGACAATAACTGTAAAATGGGGTAATAATAGAACCACACTAGTTAGAGCCACTCTGGCTGACAGCACAAATTGACCCAAAAATATAAAATGGCTCAAACACAATTGACACTTACTTCCTGCTGATGCAACAGTACCGAGTGGTTCCAGAGTGCTGTGTCTGTGGTTGGGAGAGGAAGGATCTCGGCTCCACGCTGTCATTCAGGGCCAGGACAATAGAGTGCAGCTTACTGTGGGCATCTCCACCCCAGAGGAAGATCACAGATAAGAGATTTTTATGGGCCGGGCCTGGGAGTGACCCAAATTACTTTGATTCACATTCTGTTGGCTAGAATTGTCAGATAGCCACACCTCACTGCAAGAGAGGCTGGGGAATGTAGTAATGCCCAGGAACAGTTTTGCTGGCCAGTTAGCTAGCTCTGCTGCTATGTTAGCTAGGAGCGCTGTGTAAGGCTTCAGCGGGCAAAGACTTCTATTTTTTTCACCACCATGTCCCTAGTGTCTAGAACAGAAGTTGGCAAACTTTTTCTATAAAAGGCTAGATAGTAAATATTTAGATTCTGTGGGCCACACGGTCTCTGTTGCAACTACTCAACCTGCTACTGTAGAATGAAAGCAGCCATAGACAATATGTAAATGAATGAGCATGGCTGTGTTCCAATAAAACTTTATTTACATAAACAAGCAGAGGGCCAGAGTTTACCTGTGGGCCCTAGTTTGCTGACTCTGATTTAGAACAGTGCTTGACACTATGGTTGGTGCCCAATACATGTCTGTTTGGTTGGTTGGTTGGTTGGTTTTTAATTGAATTTATTAGTGTGACACTGGTTAATAAAGTTATACAGGTTTCAGGTGTACAATTCTATAATACATCATCTGTGTATTATATGTGTGTTCACCACCCCAGAGTTTGCTAAATGAACAATGAGGGTGAATGCTGCATAGGCTTGTCCTGAGGAGTAATATTTGACGGGCTTGTCAAATATTGCATGAGAAGGTTCGGCCAAGTGCCTGGCGCTCAGTAAGTGCTCAGTAAATGCTGTATACTCGTTATTTGGAGATATGAAACATAAATAAAATGTATTCCTCAAGGAACAACCAATGTAGTAGAGCAGATGGATATTTCTAGGAAAATAATTTAAATAGAACTTGCATGAGGTTATAGGAGCATGTCCAGGGCTAAGATATAGTACCAGTTGGTTAAATCTGGGGAGGAGTGAGTGGGCCAAGTTCAAAATCACAGAGGGAGTGAAACCTAAAAGGGGGGTTGAGGAATGTAAGCGGACCTGCGCAGGCATTCTAGGAAATGAAGTTTTTTTTCCCACCTCTCTGAGCCAGAAACTCATTAAAGGAAAGCTGATGGCAGACGCCAGAAACTGTGTAGATGTTCTGCCTGCCTGTGCTTCGTCCCCTCCCATCCTTTTACACTGAGCTCCCGCTCGCCCTTCAAGGACCAGCTCAATCACCACCTCCTGAGGGGAGCTGTTGCTGCCAGCTCACCTTGCCCCTTGCCTCACAGGCCAGGCCAGCCTCCACGATTGAATGCTCTTTATCACTTGTTTCTTATAAATTTCTACTTCACTGGCTGTGTGTGCATGTGTGCATGCATATGTGTGTGCATGCGTGTGTGTGTTTACGTGCATACATGTGTGTGTGTGTGCGTGCATGCATGGATGTGTGAGTGTGTGTGTGTGTGTGTGCATATGTGCATTTTCATGCTATGTCCATTTCTGCAAAGGACAAGTAGCAGGACTGCTGTGCTCACCTCTGTAACCCTGGTACCTAACCAACTCTGTTTAAGGCACATAGAAAACATTATTTGCTGAATGAAAAATAAATGTTGCATTATATTTTCTTGACTGTAGATCATCAGAGCCTCTGATTGAGGTCAGATCTATACTTAGGAAGCTGGATGAGCTGGTGATCAAGTTGACATGAATTGGTGAAATCTTAGCTCTTAAGAGAATACAATGCAGTGGTGAAGCAGTGGGCTTATACGATCTCTGCAACTTTTTGGTAAACCTAAAATTGTTTTGGAAATGGAGGTTCACTTTTTTTCAATGGCAAACTCTAGAGCTGACCGACCATCAGGATTGCAGTCTTGGCCATGCCATGTATTTATTCAACATCATTGGGCGTTCACTGGTGCCAATTCCATCTGTCAGCTGGGGATGGCAGGAATAAAGGCTGGGACTCCGTGGAGGAGTCAGGGAACCTGCAGTGAAATGCTCGCACATGGTGAGATCTCTTGACTGTTAGCTACTCTTAGCGTTGGTTTTTCCCTCCTACCACTTGGGAGTTAAACGGGAGAGCCATTCCCCACCCCGCCAGAGGTGAGCCACAGCGGCTAAGGGAGGTGAAGGAGCACGGGGTGAAAGAGGCTCAGCTCAGAGTCACTGCCTCCTCTACATGTTACCATGACTTCATTTCCCTGAGAAAATTCACAGACATTCGCACACCACGGCAGGGAAATAGAGCTACTCAGGATCAAATTAGGTCAATATTGATCGAGAAGGCCAAAGGACATTGAGACATGCAGCCATGTGCGCCAGTTAAGCTGTGATATAATTGACATTTCAAAATTAAGACCGTAGGCGTAAGGATGAGAACATGACTCACAGATATTATATGTCTATACATTCATTCATCGACTTCCTGTTACATATATGCGCACACAAGCCATGAATCAGCCACTTGATAATTCAAGATCGGATGCACATGCAGACTCACAAGTCAACAGTATCACTTCTTTTCCAGTAAGATGTGGATGTGCCAGTGTTTTGTAATAAAAGCTTACAGTGATCAAATGTTATAGGCACTGGACTAAGCATTTTGTGTACACTAAGCCTGCTTAATAAGTGTAAGGAACTATGAGCTGAGTTTCACTCTCACATGTGCTTTCCATGCGAAGGAACCATGAGGGTAGAGCAACTCCCCCCAGGTAACAGCCAGGGAAGGCGGGGGGGGGGGGGGGGGGGGAGGGGGCTCGGCCTGGAAGCAGGGTGGCACCGTCCAGCACTGGCTTCTGTTGGGGGGGGGGTTGGTGGCAGCAGCTAGAGTACAGAAAGGAAAGGCCAATGAATAGAATCGTAAAAAAATTAATTTCAAGTTCAGTGCTGAGGTATTAGAACTGGGATAAATCCAAAGAATAAAATTTAGTTCCGTTCACTAGGATGATCCACTTACCGGATCTTTGAAATGAATCCTAGCCCTCTGGATCCAAGCCTGGATGGCACACAGCATCTTGACTGAAAAAAACAATTATTTCTAGTTTATTAAAAACCCCGTGAGTTCCTGAACACAGCTTATAAAAAATACCACAGAAAGAAAATAGGTTCAATAAAAAACTAAATTCTAATTAAAATAAATAGAATTACAAGGAATAGCAGAGGCGAGAGGAAAAAATGGGCAGAACTCCCAAAGCCCTGTGATTTAATCTTCTTATTGTCACATCGAAACAGAGAAAGCAGGGTGAGTGAATCTCAGCAGCGTCTACCAGTGAGGGGGGGCCAGGAGAGAAAACGCCCTTTTACTAATTTAAAATATTTGCCCCAAGATAGTCTTTTTAAAAAATCCTACACTTGGCAAAACATAGATTTGCATGAAGGCTCCCCTTCAGCGTTCTCTGGACGCTGGAGCAGGAAGGTGGGCGAGGTCAGGCAGGAGCGCAAAGCTCCCTGCCAAGGAGGTGCAGCGGGCAGCCGGGTGGCTTGTGACCCACCGCCGTCAGGGCCGGGCCCTGTCACCTGCGCCGAGGATGCTGACAGCCAAAGGCAGCAGCAGCTGCGTTTCGTTGCCCGAGGAAGTTTGCTGGCCTCTGGAGACAGCTGGCCATTGGCGGGATGGACCAGAAGCGCAGCAATCAGGGCTCCCCCGCAGCTCCTTCAACAGGAGGACGGTGCTGGTGTGTGGGCCCCCCAATCCCCCTCCTCACGGGAGCGACTGGGAGGCCCCTGCCACCCTGGCTCCCGGGGTGTCCCAGGAAGCACTGAATGCGGGTCCCCCAGGCGGTAGCCGTCCGATGGCGCAGGGCGCCTTCCCTGGCTCACACCTTACCCCTTTTTTCAGCATTTCCTCCCAAATAAGCGCCTTGCACGCAAGCTTTTATCTCAAGGCTGCTTCCGGGAGGGACCGAAATAAGGCAGAATCTACGCACGTGTTGAGGGGGGAGAAACCTACAAAGACCCAGTTTTGCTCAGGTTCCTGATCGGAGTTTGAGAGAAGGGATGAGAGCTACGTGAAGATCAAGATGAGGAAACGGAGGCTATTTTTTTTTTTTTTTTGAAAAAATATGTCTTTATTGATTTCAGAGAGAGGAAGGGGGAGGGAGAGGGAGAGAGAGATAGAAACATCAGTGATGAGAGAGTCATTGATCAGCTGCCTCCTGCACGCTCCCTGCTGGGGATCGAGCCCACAACCCAGGCATGTGCCCTGACCGGGAATCGAACCCCGATCTCCTGGATCCTAGGTCGATGCTCAACCACTGAGCCACGCCGGCCTGGCTGGAGTCTGTTTTTAATCCCACATCCTCTTGTCTAAACCCATCAGGGAAGTTGTTCCCACAAACAGAAGCTGGGTGAGTGAGTGCTGATCATGTCCTTTGCGCCTTGGGGGACCTGGGCGCTCTCGGAAATGCCTGAGCGAGGGGGTGTCTGCGGGAGCTGGCTGCGGCCCAGTGGAGGCCGTGAGGCAGGTGGGTGGCCAGCACCCCATCTGCGCCTGGCTGCTGGGGCTGGGGCACTGGGACTCCAGCGTGGCTGCGAAAGCCAAGGCCAGTGGTTGTCCTAAACTCAGATACATTTAAATTGCCATATTCTAAGGCAACATTTTTAAAGGTCTCAATTCTTTTTCATAACAGATGGTAAACTTCTAGAAATCACATCCTGAAAGGTAATACTGCTTGTAAATATATGTAGTTATGGACATTTAAAAAAAAAACAAAAAACTCTTAGCTGATAGATACATAGGGAGGTTTTAAAGCGACCCTGTAAAAATTAAATTTAAAAGTTAGGATCAAAAGCAAAACTATGTACCCCTCAGCCAGACGGCCTAGGGTATATGGATTTTGACCCAAATTGAAATATATTTTTTAACTTTCTAAAATTCATAAATGTATTTTTAGATTTGTTGTTTTTTAAAAAATTCTGGTTTTTTTCAGATGGTTAGAAGCCTGGTCTCTAGAGGCAGACAGTCTGATCAAATCCTGCTTTTATCACTTATTGGCTCTGAAAACTTAGACAAGTTACTTAACCTCACTCGGTCTCAATTTTCTCATCCCTATAATGGGAATTATTATGAGATTATTTCTTTCAAAGGGTTGTGGTAACCTTGGGCAACTTATTCATTAGACTCTTTGTAATTAGAGGAAGGGCTGTCATTCCAGTTTAAGATGGTCACTGGAGAGATTTATCAGCTCTTATTGAATTCCCCCCTCATATCCACCTCTTGTGTGCAAGGCATGTATTCAACAAAAACACCTCTATAGAGAGGTAAATGGACAGGGCTGAGGGACTTGAAACCAGATTGTGATGTGGCTGCAAAGGCTGAGTCTCTAACTCTCCTAATATTTCATAAGAGGTCAGTATTCTTTTTTTTTTAATTTGTACAATTTCCTTTATTAATTTTTTTTTTCATCCTCGCTGAGGACATATTCATTGATTTTTGGAGAGAGAGAGAGAGAGAGAGGAAGATCAATGTGGACAAACATCGACAGGTTGCCTCCTGTGCTCTCCCAGACCAGGGACCAAACCCGAAACAGAGGTACGTGCCCTGGCCGGGAACTGAACCAGTGACCTTCGGTGTGTGGGGCGATGCTCCAACCAGCCGAGCCACACCAGCCAGGGTGGCCGGTATTCTTTTGATAAATCCAGGCTCTGTCCATTTTCACCAGAGCTAGTTTCTGTTGCTTACAGCCAACAACCCTAACTGATTAGATGAAGGACAGTTTGAAGCAAACATTTCAAGTTTACTTTAAACTTTCATAATATAAGTTTATATTTGCAGAATAAAAAAAATTTTCATCATGAAAAGTAGAGCAAATAAAGTCCTACAGAAGCTTCCTGGCCCTTGAGACTCCACAGAAGCCTACAGGGCCAATGCAAGACTGAGAAGTGGTTAAGAGCTAAAAATCTACAGAGACGGATGTGGGTTTAAATCCAAGCCCCACTGCTTCTGAGCAAGAGGGTGCCAGGGAACTTATTCCTCAGGCTCTTGGCTTCCTCATTGGCCAAAGACAGATAATTCTTGCTCCCACCATACGGGGTTATTGTGAGGACTAAGTGGGAATTAGCATGCTTTTCACTCAATAAATGTGAAGGGATAGTGAGGAGGTGATCCGGTCAATGAGTGCATCTGGGATACAGGTGACAGAGCCTGGAGCAGATCCTGGAACAGAACTCATCGCAGTGGAAAAGGCATTCAAGACAGGGAGACCGACCTGGTACAAGGCCTTAGTTGCCTGGCGGAAGGGGTCATTCTAAACAGAACGTGGTTTGGAGTCCTTGGATTTGTCTCCTGGCCAAGACCCTACTGGACTCTTGTTCCCAAGTCTCATGGAGAACTGAGAAAATGCAGGTAAAAACTGAATATGCCGTAGCCACAAGTGCTCTGTAAGACATGGGGGTACCAGCAGATTGTCTGGGCCCCTCTATTGAAGAGCATTATAGTGGGGTCCACATGATTCAGCACACCTTGGCATCTTGGGGGTCCCAATTTCAGCATTCCCCTCTGCAAGATGGATCTGCCCAATGAGAAGTTGTACCCAGTGTCTGCTCAACAGCCCCCCCGGTGCCCTCTGAGTGCATGAGATTCAGAGGGAGGTTGCAGACAGGAGCAAAATTACATGCGAGACCGTGTGAGAAACGCTCACGGTGGAGACTAGGGTGAGGCCAGTGAGGCACCCACCTCGGGTACAGAATTTAGGGGCTGCCAACGAACTCAGTAATCAACATAAGTGATATGTTAAAGCAATCTTGAACTGGCTGGTGTTGCTCAGTGGTTAGAGCATCCATCCCTGCACCAAAGGGTCAAGGGTTTGATCCCTGGTCAAGGGCACGTACCCGGGTTGCAGGTTAGATCCCCAGCAGTGGTGGGGGCACATGCAGGAGGACCTGATCAATGTGTGTCCCTCACATGGATGTTTCGCTTTCTCCCTCCTCCCCTCCCTCTCTTCCACTCTCTCTAAAAATCAATGGGGGAAAATATCCTTGGGTGAGGTTTAACCAAAAAAAAAGCAATCTTGTTAAAAATCAAAATTCATGCAAAAAAATCTACAATGAGTAAAATATCAGGAATGTAAACACAGTGTCAATAATAGCGGCCTGCCAAGCCATTCTGCAGCCCGAGGCATACGGAAACATGGGTCGTAATGACCCTGCCTTCATTTAAAATTTTGGTGTCTGTTCCTCGTGGATTTTTTTGCATGAACTTTGTTTTTAAAAATATTTCATTAAAATATCTTTTTTGATCATTAAGCTTGGGTGCCCCCCTAAATTCTGCGCCCAAGGCCGGTGCCTCACTTGTCTCACCCTGGACGGTACCTGGAAATATTCATTAGGGAGGCGGGGCACCTGATGGTGCAGAGCTGAGCACATGGAATCGAGAAGCAGAAAAATGTGGGTTAATCCTGTCACTGTGACCTTCCCCCCCACTTTCACTCACCCACCCTGGTGGACAATATCCATACTGGAAACCATTGCAGAACCACGGGCATTTGGGCACAGAGTGGAAAAATCACCTTGAAAGTTACACTTGCTTCTCAGTGCTTAGGACCCGGTTCCCTCTCCTGCCCTGGCCTGCCCACCCCCAGCCCCCGCCACCACGCACACACAGGAAGTTTGTCAGCAGCTATTCTGAGCCCGTCTGCTGCTCTTTTGTCAGTAATGGCATATCTCTATGTGGGGACACAGCGCTGCATACGAAATAGGGCCTGTCCGCCCTGCCTGGCGCACCCGCGCTCCCAGGCTCGGGCTGGCGCTGACAAAGGCTAATTGGCAGGCTCCAGCAGTCAGTTTCTGATGACACAGTAGAAATAATAAAAGACAGAGATGGGAACAAAGAAAGTTTAGAGGGAATAATAAAGGAAATATCTATACCGTGAACATTTGCAGTCGAGAAGAGAGGGCAAGTGGAGACGAGGGGAGGGCCTGCTCTGGGTAAACAAGGCGGGAGGGGAAACAAAGGCGGGGGCTGCCTCTCCGGACAGAGCCTGGGGACGCAGATCAGGGCCCCGGCGGGTACCTAAAGCGGCTGAAACGCACATGAAATAGATGATTTGGCATCCGATGCTCTGAGCTGCCATTTGCTAGGATTCAGTGACAGACACGCACTCGCGTATACAAGTTACATTCAGTAATAAGCGCAGAGTTCAGATTATAAAGTCAAATAGTGGAGCAAATGAACCCGCCCGAGGAAAGGGCCACAGTATCTGTGTACGTACCCACGGGTGCCCTAGAGGGTTCAGGAATATTTTTGTTTCTCATTTGTTACCTCACCCATTATTAAATTCTATAAAATAATAAAAAAGAACATCCAGAGGGAAAGGGAAAAATAAAAACACACCGCTCCATTCCTTGTAGAGGTCAACGCTGTCTTAAGGGAAACGGGGCAGCTCATTGTGTTCTTACCGGAAAACAGACTTAGGGTTTCTGCTAAATTAACATGATTAAAAATTCTGCTTTTAAACCGCACGAGTGTAAGATTTTTGTCAGACTTGGTTTTATTATATCAAACCGCGTGCTTTTTAGCAGGAAAATCATCAATTTTTTGCTGCTTTTGTTTCAGAGATTTCCCTGCCCAAGGAAATGACCTAGTTTATGGCTTCTCCGCATTTAGGGCATGTTACAGCAATGTGCACACAAGGAACAAAAAAAAGGCAACAATGGGAAAAATCTTTGGATTATTTTTTAAAAGATCAGAAGCCTGGTTTTATGTATGGAAAGCACGCCAGAGTTCTTGACCAAAATTCAATTCCCTTCACATCTATTTGTCTGTCTACTGCGGGCAGGCCAAGGCTCAAGCCCTAAAGGAAGTTGTAAGATAAAGCAGAGGTTGCAAACTGGAGGCCTGGGGGCCACGCTGGGCTTCAGAGGCATTTTGTTTGACCCTTACTTTGTAGTGCCACAGAGTATATTAAATTTTATTTGTTACTTAGCTGCCAGTATTTAAAAATTAGGAGATTTCATGTAAATTTTCAGGGTTTCAGCTTCTCTCTAAAACCTGACACCCTAATAACATTAGGTCTGCATTCCCACATGACAATGGCTGCCCTGAGTAGTGGCTGCCCCCTTTAGACGGTGCAAGCTCCCTCCATTTCTCCCCAGTCCCCACCCCTCCCTAATGTCCTCTGACATAGAAGCTGAGTCTCATGTACCATTTATCATCATGCTTGTGCTATTGTTTTTCTTAAAGGCAATTTAAGAAACCTATATAATATTCCTTGTATCCATATCTCCATCAAAAGCCAGAAGATTAAAGTCAGACCAAGCAATTCATGTGCTTCAAGAAAATAAATGTTCTCAGCCAGACCAGTTTCGCTCAGTGACTGAGCATCTACCCAGGAACCAAGAGGTCAAGGTTTGATTCCCAATCAGGGCACATGCCCAGGCTGCAGGCTCAATCCCCAGTAGGGGGCGTGCAGGAGGTAGCCAATTGATGGTGTTTCTCTCTCATCGATGTTTCTATCTCTATTCCCCTCTCTCTAAAAAAAATCAATAAAAACATTTTTTTAAAAAGAAAATAAATGTTCTCAATTTCAGCTAACTTGGTTCACTTAATGAGTAGGTCCCTGTAAAAATAACAGCTAATACTTATACAGCTCTTACTATGTGTCAAGCAATTTTCTAAGCCCTTCATATATTTAAACTAATTTAATCTGTATATCTACTCTAGGACTAGGAATTATTATGATCTAGTTTCCCAGATAAAGAAACTGGGCATTAAAGAGGTAGGTTACTTGCTCAAGGTCCATTTTGGCAGGACCCTGCAAGCATCTGAATGTGTGCCTGGCACACGTATACGATACAAGCCTGTAATAATACAGGTAACATGTGTTACCTGCCTAGTATGTTCCAGGCACCAAAAGAGGCTTTTAAAATACGAATCAGTATAGAAAGAAACTTACGGTGCGTTGCAAAAAGGCTACAAACAAGATGCTTCGATGTCTAAAGAGAGAAAACTATCACATCAAGTGCACAGAGGAAGCTCAGGGGCGTCTGCACCAAGGCAGCGAGTGTCGCAATGGACCTGGAAGTCCAAGAAAGGTTAGGGTGCGCAGAGGCGCGGCTTGGAACACCGGGGGGCCAGCAGAATACATGGCGGATGGTAAATGGAGAATAGAAGGCGCAGCCCAGGGAGTAAGGGCAAGGCAAGGGAGATCGGGGTCAGACCTCTTCCCGCTTCCTGAAGCGCTAGATGCGACACGCATTCCTGAGGACACGGAGCGGAACAAACCGTGGGCACAGCCCTCGAAGGCCTTCCACGCGGGCGAAGGAGGAGCTGTGGGAGCACCTCCGCTTCCAGGGGAAAGTGACCCGCTTAGCGGCGGCCTGGTGGACACCCCAGCCTTGTCGCCCCCAGGCCCTGCACCCCAACGCGGGCAGGAAGGAGCCGCCACCTCCCCACACCCCCTGCCCGGGGCCCTCCTCCCAGGACCACAGCTCAGACGATTGGGTCCCAGTCTTCTCTCCCCACTCTCTCGTTCTGGGCACCCCATTCTTGAAGCTCTGCTAATCCTGCTTCTTAAAGGGCCCGACCCCTTCCTCTTCTCTTCTTGCCTCGTACCCGCCTCTGCCCTAGCCAGGCTGCCGCCCCCTCTTGCCCAGGCCATGCCAGCAGGCCTCCCCCGAGCCGCCCTTTCCAGGGCCTTGCCACTGACCCCGAGCTCGCTACAGCCTTTTCACTTATCCCTGCTGCAGTCCAGGCATATTACGAATGAGGGCACACACTGACAATTTATCAGCATAGAAAGCCTGTTTAATACAAACAATAGCAATTCAAAGAACATAACAGTCCGCTGATTAGTGCTATAATGGGTTAAGAACATGAGTTTGGGGAGTCTTAACAGGACTGAGTTCAAATGCCACCTCCATCACTTACTAATGACAATGTGACCTTGGGCAGGTTAGCCTCTCAGTTTCCCCTTTTATAAAATGGAGTTAATAATAATATCAAAATTCCAAGTAGTTGTAAGAGTTGAGTTAAATAATCATACATAGTAAGTTCTCAAAAGTTATATTGTTTTTACTATAAAGGTTATTATTGTTGTTATTAGGTCATCAAAAATGTGATTGTTTAATGAACCGGATCGGTCACATATACACTGGAATTCCATCCAGCATACCTGGAAGTCCTCGCGGCCTAGGAACCGGGAGGCTCACCAGTGTGCTTTGCCTCAATTAAGAGCAGAGAAATGGTTTCTTCTCTGTGTTATGATTTTAAGTAATATCAATGTTTCATAAAACTTATTAGCGTAGGTCTAGGTGAAACAGAAATAAGCTAGCGCACTGGGAAATTAACTTTAAACAAATTACACGTAAAATGCAAGGATTCGTAATATTGTTTCTAAGCAGTCTAATCTTAATATCATATATTTTGCTTTATGAAGCTCCCAGTTTTAGATTAATCATATTGTTTTTTTATTTACTACTCGATATAATAATTGGCTTATCTGTGGCATTAATATACATGAATTTTTTTTAGTTTGCTTCGTCAAGAAAGCATTCAGCCTGATGTTTATATGTTGATTTTAATATGCAATGGATGTGTTTATATGCAGATTAAATTGGATTGCATTTATACTAAACAAGAAAAGCAAAATACAGAGAGGTGCTCAGACCTGAGTAGCTCATTAGAGTATGAGAATCCTTGGCAAAATTTTCAGCTCCTTCCCTTGTATTAGCATAACTGCAGATCCAAGTTTACTATGTCCTCCTTATGATGCTGTATGTATTTTTAGAAAGATAAAGAAGTATTCGACTCTAGCTTTCTCCTATAACCGTGGGTATCAAGGGGGAAAGGGGAAAGATTTTGACTCTCAGAGGACACTTGGCAACATCTGGGGATATGTATGGTTGTCACAGCTGGTAGGGGGTGAGAAGGGAGAACGGTACCAGCATCCAATGGGTAGAGGCCAGGAATGGTGCTAAACATCCCACAATGAGCAGAATAGTCCTCAAAACAGAATTATCCAACCTCAGACTTCAATTGTCCTGAGGATGAGAAACTCTGTCCTGTAGGAAGAAAGGTGTCAAATAAAAAATGACCGACCATTTCTGAGCAGCATCAAGTTGGGGCTACATAATCCCAAATATTTTCCACAACTCAGCCTTTACTACTCAAAGGTAAAATTTCTGTTTGTTCACAAGCAGATGATTTCTATATATTTACCCACTGTTCAACAGATACTGAATTCCTACCCTGTCCCCGAGACCGTCCTAGACAAAGTCTTCACGGAGGTCACACTGATAGATTCAGGCGCAGATGATATATAGGCAGATAATAAATAGACATGATATGATGTGTGGGTAAGCGCGACAAAGACCTATAAAGTAGGTTAAGAAGATGGGAACTTTTGGGAAGGCGTTTCTGAAGTCATGACATTTGAGCACGACCTCGTTGGAGCGGAGAAGGGACCCACCATGCAGGCACCTGGGGGTGGAGGGAACAGCAAAGGCAGAGGCTGTGAAGTGGAAATGTGCTTGGCATGATCGAGGAGCCAGAGGCCACCGCATTGCAGGGACGTGGACAAGCGGAAGAGGGAGGAAATTAGGTCAGAAATAGCAAGAGCCCTGCTAAGGACTTCGGATATTATTTTAAGTGTGAGATCTTCACGGATACATAAAAATAAGAAAAATATGTGGGAGGAGGTTCCAAAAGTAGTACATACTCATTGTTTATAAAAATATTAAACATTAAAGATTATGATATTTGAAAATACACCAAAACGCTAATATGTATTATATAATCTGTAATACAGCCATGCGTCACATAACAACATTTTGGTCAACAGCAGACCACATATACCACAGTGGTCCCGTAACATTTCACTAAGGCTGAGAAATTCTTCTCGCCCAACAACATCTGACCTGTCATAGCGTCGTAGGCCAACGTATTCTCCACCTGTCTGTGTGATGCTGGGGTACACCAACCTACTGTGCTGCCAGTCATATAAAAATATACCAAAGCACAGCATAGGGAACATAGTCAATAATATTGTAATAACTATGTATGGTGCCAGATGGGCAATGGAAATACCGGGGGAATACTTTATAAAGTATATGATTATCTAACCAGTATGCTATACACCTCAAACTAACACACAATAATGTTGAAGGTAAACTATAATGTAAAAATAAAATTTTTTTAAAGTACAGTGCAGACAATTACATTACTAGGGTACAGCATCTAGGTTTGTGTAAGTACTCTCTGTATTGTTCACACAATGACAAAATTGCCTAATGACGCATTTCTCAGAATGTACCCCCATTGTTAAGTGACACACGATTGCACATATTTGGAGGTGTATATTCCTCCAATTTTTCCTATCTGTATACTAACACTACCATATGTACTATCTACTTATTCATTCATTTTTTGTTACAAATAAGTATACGAATACATATATTTTTTAGCAATTTTCTTTTTCCCCACTTATTTCTACAGACCAAATGGTTTTGATTCATTTTGTTTAACTTTTCTAGCTATTCACTGAAGAACAGCAGGGATAGGAGAAAGAAATAGTTATTTAACTTCCTCTCCTTTCCACATGTATCAGAAAAGTAATCAAGAGACAAAACAAACAAGAAAATCAGACCAACAAATATCACAAATGTTGAAATATGCAGTCAAGAGCTTTAAGATGGTAGAGTTGCCTATTATTAAAGTGATTGTAATGTTTCCTTCACTAATGCTTTGTAATTTTCTCTATAGGTATGCTACATATTTTTGTTATTTTCTTCCTCGGTGTCATTGCCTTTCTAGAACACATAATTTCCTCTGTAAAACATCCTGAAGGGCATGGGCTGTTGGGTGAAGGCCATGCTCCTTAGCTTAATGCTACAAGCTCTTCTTCAATAAAGATCTTCTCTACCACTCTTTCTTTCTTACAATGTGTAACCATTTTCACATTGTAAGTTCTTTCAGACACCTCTCCTTTGCTGCCCTATTCCTTCTATCAAGAACATCCTTTATTTTATTTTTTTACTTTATCTAAGACACAAATATCTTTTTTTAATATTTTTAAAATTAATTTGTGGGATTTTTTTAGAGAAACAGGAAGAGAGGGAGAAATATTGATGTGAGAGTGTAACATCGATCAGTTGCCTCTTGCACTGAGGATCAAACCCGCAACCCAGGTATGTGCCCTCACTGGAAATTGAATCAGCAACCTTTTGGTTTACGGGACGACACCCAACCAACTGAGCCACACTGGCCAGAGCCAAGCTTATCTTTTAATACCAGCTAAAATAACACCTCTTTGAAAAACTATCCATGACCCTTTAAACAAGATCTCTGTCAGGAGTCAATCCTGAACTATTATTCTGTATTATTTCAGCTCAGCTCCCTCACTCACTATGCCCTCACTGGCATTCCCAGGAACACTTTCTCCCAATCCAAAAACAAAGACTCAAAGATGCCACAGACTAACTATGAGACAGAAAATTTTGGATGTATGTTTATGAAGTTTTTGGCTCCCAACAAGTATGGGTCAGACTTGGACTGTAGGAAAGGGGGATGGGGTGGGGACATACAAATGACTCAGACTGGAGAAGTAGAGAACCTTGAATCCTGAAACCACGAGAGAAAACTTATTACCAATTGGATTTTGTCTCCAGGACCACAGAACAGAATGTAAGAGACCAGCATGTCCCCATATAGATAGTGCAGTCCAATAATCTGAGATCCTACCAATACTCTGAGCAAATACTTGGGGACCTGGATAGCTGGAGTAGGGAGAGGGTGGCAAGGGACATCCTTGGCCCCTGAGCAAGATATGATGGAAGGAAAACAGAAATGTTCTCAAGCAAGTTTCCCGACAATGGGAGAGGACTCTCCAACAGCTCCTGGCAATGCCCAGAGGGAAAAGGGTCGGCTTCCCCACCTGCTAGGTCCAGAGTCTGTGAGCCATCTGACAACAGCCTCAGTAAAGCAGGCACTTTCCTGCTCGCCCAGCCTCTCCTCCATCCCCCTTCTGATGGAGAGAGGTCAGAAACGCCTTTGAACACATTTGTAGACTTGGAGCGAGGGGACAAAGACAATGTCAATGACCCTGTTTGCTGGATATAGGCTTCCCTGGAGACCATGTCTTAGTGAAGGAGAAGGTTTCATTTTAAGTCAAGTTCAGAGGTTGGCTTATACAATGCAAAACATTCTAAGCTCTGTACTAAGACTGTGTTTAGTAACTTAAAGTTACTGTAAAAGTTTCTATTAAAATTAGTGATCAAAAAAATCATCTGAGGCAAGAAAGAAGCCTTCCCAGTTCAATAAAGTTTTACGTGATAGTGGCAGAGAAGATAAAATTGCTTCATGTTTACACCCCGTGATTCCTAACTTGTTTAATGTTCTATTCTATACATAAAGCCACTGCTCAGCAGAATGTCTTACACTTGGTAAATTCTCAATAAATGTCCTTGAAAGAATAAAGACATCCTTGAAAATTACCATTTCAAGATGAGGGAGAGAGAGAAAAAAAATCCCTAGGTAATTCTAGCCCACTTTAATTTAAAATGACATTAAAATTATCATTCCATTTATTCCTGGGCACTTGAAATTTCCTCCCCTTCACCCACTTCTGTATATTATTAAATCAGTCAACAAATGAAGTTGACAAGAACCCAAAGTTCCATGGGGAACGGGCTTAGGAAATGTATCTTCTCCTAAGAAAAGAGCACAGAGTACTCCCCGCAGTCCCAGAAGCTCAAGTTTTCAATTAGTTACTCCACCAAAACATAAGCATCCAGAAAACAAGGATTTTTGTCTATGTCAGAGATTTTCAACCGGTGTGCTGCAAGAGTTTTTAAAACATGCAATATCTGACTATTTCGTCAGGGGCACTGACCTCTGTTCCCTTAGATTGTCAAATAAAAAAATGACAACAGCCAACACAATAGCCATTCCATGTGAATGAACCAAGATTATACCTATTTTTTGGTTGGCAAAAAATATGTTTTTTGGTGTGCAGCAGAATTTTAGTAATTAGTTTATGTGCCATGAGAGGAAAAAAGTTGAAAATTGCTGGTTCATAGACACGTTTCCCAAATGGTCAAACTATTCCTTGAAACACTTATCCTAATACTATGCATGCTTGCCAGTGGGGATTTCCTCTCTCCATTTCTTCTTAAAGATTGATTGGGACATGGTCTCTAAGTACAGAAAACAAGGGACCATTCAGGCAGAGAAAATGATTGTGCAGAGAAACATGAAAGCAAGGAGATCTTCTGGACACGTTAGCTGGTTTGGTTCATCTGAACATAGGTTCCATGGAGCAGGAGGAGCAATAAATACCAGCAGGTGGGATCAAAATAATAAACCAAAACTATGCCATGCAGTCTGGAAACCTTCTGCCAGGGAGGTAGGCTTCTACTTAGGCTTATACTGTAAGACATTGCCCTGTGGGAAAGGAGAGTTTCTCCCAGGCTTTCCCCCTCTCCCTCACTTTTAATCAAATAGTCAGATCTGCATTTGTTAACTCAGGGACCAGCACAAATTGTTCTCTAGTGTTTTTTTCCAAACTCCTGGGGCCAACAAATGTGACTTTTTTTTTTTTAATTTTTGTTTTTGTTTTTGTTTAAAGTATTACAGATGTTCCTTTTTCTCCCCAATCACCCATTCTCCTCCCCCCCGCCCCGTTCCTTCCCCTTCCCCAGTCACTCTCCCCACCATTGTCTGTGTCCTTGGGTTGTGCATAATAAATGTGACTTTTAAAAGAGAGAAAGAGGCCCTGGCTGGGTAGCTCCATTAGTTCAAGCATGGCCCCGATACACCAAGGTTGAGGGTGTGATCCCCAGTCAGGGCACATACAGGAATCAACCAGTGAATGCATATATGGGTGGAAAAACAAATCGATGTTTCTCTCTCTCTTTCCTTCCTCTCTCACTAAAAATCAATAATTTTTTTTAAATAATAATTATAATAATAAAAGAGAGAAAGAGAAAGCTTGCAAACAAACTCAAAGTATCTTGGACAAAATACATAGGAAAAGGGAATTCCCTAGGATAGGAGAATCCTGCCAGCTGGAGAAGATGAATGTCAGCAACAGAGAAAATGAAAGTGGTCTATGGACTCAGAGAGGTGGGAGGCCTGTGCTTCCCTCCCTTATAGCCCGCTAGAGAGGCAGAGAGGCCCCCAAAAGAGGAATCATCGCACAGCAAGTCTAGGCAGATGGGGCCATAAGTATCTTCCCCCGATTCTCTTCATCCCGAATGTGGCAGAGAGGCAGCAAATAGCTGCTGGTCTTGTCGGGCAAATAGGGCAGTGGACATGCCTGCAGGAACCTTTGCTATTGAAAGCCAGTAAGTCAGGGACCCACTCCTGAGGCCTGGGCACAGTGCAAGGCCCCAAAACTCTGGTACATCACAGTGAAGGTTAAAAAATAAAGAACTCACAGACCCCAGAGGAAGGATCAGGGCTCATGGTTGTAAGTAACAGAAACTAATTCTGATTCATTTGAGTGGGGGGAGGGCAAGGGGCAGGGATGTACTCACGGATTCTTTGCAGCTCGAAGAATCTACCAGGAGCTCTAAAGAACCAGGCCTGGAGGCTTTGCAATCAGGACAATGCCTAAAATTGAGCTGTAATGCTGGTCCCAGGGTGGCAGCCCCATGCAGTTAGGTCAGCAGTGCTGGAGATGGGACACTGATGTCAGAACAACTTCTGACCCTGCCTGGAGATGTCCACTGCTACTGGCAGAGAGGATTCTGTGTGGGCCCTGCTCTTTCCTGTCACAAGCTTCTTGTCAGAATCTGGAAGCTCCAAAAGAGGCTCAGAGGTGGTGTTTCCAAGCAGTCGTGGGAGGCAAAACTCAGCCTTGTAAACCTGAGGATCAGACTTGAGAAGTGAACTCAGATGCTTGACAGTCAAAAAACAATGACCAATGTCCACCACAGGTGAGTATATTCAGAAAGAATTCAGTTTAATTTTTCTGCCAACTCAGCAGAATGGGAGCACCAAGTTAACAAGTAGTTCTACAATAATTGTGCATCCTTGTTTGGGAACTAAAAGTTACAGTACTCATTTCACCACGATAGGGTTGTTTTCAAAAGTCTGGGACAGTGAGCTACAGGTTTTGTGTCCAATATAATCAAACTGTCTAGTACAGCAATAAGAGCCCAGAATCGCTCTCATGTTCTACCCCTTAGTATCCAGGGGACTTTTGTTGTTTACTGAGCACCCTATGCCTAAATTTCCTTCGTTGCAAAATGGGAATAATAATAGTACCTACCTCATAGCATTATGGTCAGGATTAATAAGCTATATGGCGGGTTGAGTTAAGGGCCTCAATTCTTCTCTGTCCCTGCATCTCTACCCTGTGCAAGATCGCCTAACGGTTTTTCTCCAAAAGTAGATAGAGTCCCTTATATCTGAGTTGACCTTGTGACTTGTTTTGGCCAAGAAAATGCAATAGAGATGATGGGGTGCCAGTTCTGAGTCCAGGCCTCAAGAGTCTTGTGTGTCCTGCTTGGCCTTTGCCACTGTCACGAGAACATGCCCAGGCTGGCTTGTCAGAGGATGGGAGACATGTGGGGCAGAGACCCATCACCCATCACCCATCACCCAGGGGCCCCAGCTGACACCCAGATATGTAACCATGCAAAGGCCACTTAGCTGACCACCCTCAGGCAAGAGCAGAAAATGCCTATGTGTGTGTCACTGAGCTTTTGCAGCTGTTTGTTATGCAGAAATAGCTTAGTGCTACAGAATGATAAAAAAATGTAATGTTTAGCAAACAAAAAAAGCTAAGCCTTCTGTAAAAACTTTGTGAACATTAACAAGCATACCAAAAAGAAGGCTTCTTACAAAATGCTGGCAGCTACGCAACTTGACAGGGCAAGGGCTGATAGTCCATATAAAATTATCAACGGGAGTCGTCAGCCAAGGACACTGTTGAGGAATAGATATTCTGAATGTCACAGGTAGAAAATGTCAGCCCTCTCCCTAAAACACAGATCGGAGTGAAGGTTAAAAAATAAAGAACTCGCAGACCCCAGCTGTCTAGATTTGATGTCTGCGAGAAGCATCTTCGGCCTTGCTGACTCAACACGTAAGTTATGTGTGATAAAATAGACCACTGCAGCTCAAAGTCCTATTTAAGCCCCAGATCAATGGTTTAACTCTTATGTCAGGACAGGTAGACACCGCTGTGTGATGGAAATGTTGTTTGGGGGAAAAAAGATTTTTAGTGGCAAAAATGTAGACAACCACATCTGTTTTCACTGGTTTAATGTCAAACTAACTCTTTAAAAGGTAAATTCTGATGCGTGTGAGTATATTGTGACACAAGAAGACTGTTTTTATTTTATTTTTGTTAATACTTACCCAAGAATATTTTTTCCATTGATTTTTTTTAACATATATTTTTATTGATTTCAGAGAGAGGAAGGGAGAGGGTGAGAGAGAAACATCAATGATGAGAGAGTCATTGATCGGCTGCCTCCTGTAGGCCCCCAACTGGGGATCGAGCCTGAAACCCAGGCGTGTGCCCTGACCGGGAATCGAACTGCGATCTCCTGGGTCCTAGGCCGATGCTCAACCGCTGAGCCACGCCCAGCCAGGCTCCACTGATTTTTAAAGAGAGTGGAAGGGAGGGAGGGAAAAGAGAGGAAGAGAGGGAGAGAGACAGAGAGACAGAGAGACAGAGGGGGAGAGAGACATCTATTGGTTGCCTCCTGCACGCACCCAGACCAGGGCCAGAGATGGAGCCTGCAAACCCGATATGTGTCCTTGACTGGGAATCGAACCCTCGACCCTTGGTGCATGGGCCAATGCTCTCACCACTGAGCAACACCAGCCACAGCAAGAAGACCATTTTTATTATGTTTATTAGTGCATGTCTCATCTAAGCCTAGTCCTTTCTCTTACAAATTTAAGTCTTCCCTAAAAAATCACTACAGTAATCACAAAATAGTTTTACTTTGCAAATCTACGGAGATTATCAAAACTCTGTTCCCTATGCTTCCAACATAGGGGGTGTATAATGAATTCAGAAATGCCGTAAATAGAGCTCAGTGGGCCGACTTTCTCCTCCTGACTCCTATGATTATCATAATTTGATTTTATACGTTTCTGGCCTAAGCTAACAGCCGGGGAGTCATCTTTACTGAGTCATGAACTTTCCCATCATTAAATGTCCGCACCTATTTTCTACATATCAGAAGTGTCCAATGACTACATTGAGTCTGCCCTGAATAAAGTCGCATGGAGACAGGGGGAGCACACATGTAATAAAGTTTCCTTTCCGCTCTAGCGACGTCCTTGTGCTTTGGATTCCAGCTTTGTCTTTGACCCCTTTTCCCGGAGCATAGAGATTGTGTAACACATCTTCCGTAGAGACCAGGACATATGTTTACAAGGACAGAAATCTGAGTAATTCTCCACTGGTCCAAAGGGAATATTAAACTCTTCTGTCATTCTGTAGTATATTATTTATGGTCTCTTTTTTGTTGGCTTTTTTTTTTCATTTGTAAGTTCCACTCCATGTCCTGATAGAAGGTGATAAAATGCTCAATATGTTAAAAAATCTTATCACTAAATCAGGAACAAAACTATAAATTTTGGCCTTTGAAATCAAACTGACTGGTGAGGATCATTTTGCCCCTGAAATATTACAGTAGTGATCAATTTGCTGTAAAACTAAGCAGTTTAGCTCAGCAATCTATAGTTGGAAAGCAAGTTGTTCAAGAGGAAAGTTTATGCCCGGCCCAGGGGATAAATTAAATGTTATGGGGAAAATATGCATTATTACATGCGTATCTCTTTAACATATTATTCTTTCCACATCAGTGTAATAAATATTTTTAATCGTATATTTTATCTCACACACGTATAGTGATGTGGTAATTTTATTCCTCCTGTATTGGCCCAAGCATGTCCGATTAATCACAGAATAGAGAAGCGCTTTCAGACCTTTTTAAAATGTGTTTAGCAAATGCGCATTCCGGGTGAAATGGAGCTGGTGTGCGAGAGGCGGGCAGCTCCCGTTACATGTCCGCGAAGGGTGCACGCCAAGGGGCCTGCTCGTGCGTGCTCCCAGGCTCGGGCCCCCAGTCCTGGCACACGGCTCCCCACTGGAAACACTTCGGCCACTTGATTCCACTCGTGGGGAGCGGTTCCCTTGGAGGACTCTGCCCCGAGTACCTGCTGGCTGTCAGGCGCCAAGCGTGGGGAGCGCGAGCCCGGCGCCCGCTCAAGCAGAAGCCACAAAGCAGGGGACCGAACATCAGCTGAGCCTCGGGGCTGGCGGGCTGACTTGCGTCGCTCCGTGTCATTCCCACAAAATTCTGTGGGGTGGGAGTGTGGCTTTGTCCCTCTCGGAGACAGGGCAACTGGGCTTCCAGAGGCTGAGAGTGACGAGAGCAGAAGGGGAGAGCCGCCCAGAAAGCCACCGCTCGAATCCCCAGGAGGGACAGCGGCGGCGTGGGAAAAGCTGGTGGCAGCGAGAAGAGATGGCCGGGGAACTCGGGAGACACTCAGGAGACACTCGGTAGACACTCGGGAGACGGAGGCCACGGGACTCGGTGGCGGCTGGAGCCGGTCCCAGAGAAACGCATTTTCAAATGTTGGCCAGCGCGTCCCCTGCGTGTATGAGACTAATTCACCGCAGGAACAGCCAGGCACGTCTCTGCGCTCTCTCTTCCTCCCCCGTCTTGCATATAAATGAGCATATAAGGAAATGTTCCCTCGAACTTCAACCAGTAGCGAGGAGGTAGAGTTGAAAGCTCATTCTGAAAGCTTTTAACAGTTCCCTGCGTCATGGTGGCTGTGGGGGGCGGCGAGGACACTTCCCCATTGCATTTATACCTTGTGACAGCTTTGACCCCAGACGATCTCTTCAAGGATGTCTGCAGAGCACACAGCCTTGAGAAGCAGAGACAGTGTCTGCCTCCAGGGCAGAAAGCAAGTGTTTCCTGACTAGAGTAATACAGGCAGTGCCTCCCTGTGAGGCAAAGGTTGGGCTGACTGTCCTGCAGTCTCCCGTAATATTGGAGGTTTCTTAAACACGGGGATCCAGCTGCAACATAAACCTGGTGCGTGTGCAGAATCTACCCAGGCCGCTCTACGTTGCCTGCATGGGACATGGGGTCAAGGGGAATAGGCGTGTATATGATCCTCTTGCTACCTGCTGTGCCGTGAGGAATAAAGTCCTTTGTCTCTGACCCAGGGGTCTCGTGTCTTCTGCCAGCATCCATGAAACTGTGGCAGGCTCACTTGTTAGCTTCCAAGCAAAGTAAAATCTTAATTCCATCTCCCTACGGTCCTTGACAGTTACATCACCCATTCTTTAAAGATTTTTTAAATTAATTCATTTTTAAAACATAGTATTATTAAATTATCCGGTATTCTTCAATGCTCTCCAAAGGAACTAGAACAGCCTATGAATTGTCATTGCTCAAATTCCACCGTTTTGGGTTTCTACTTCTTTGGTTCATTTTTCAGTTGGTGTAATTACATGGCAAATCAGCATTATCACAACCCAGAAGTATGAATTATCACATATATCTACACTTGTAAATGTCTTAACAACATTCTAGATAGACTGTTCCACATAAACAAACTAACCTAAGTGTCCCATTCATCAACAAATATTTACTAGGAGCCTTCTGTGCGCCGGATGCTGCGCACGTAACAGTGAGAGAAACAGGCACAATCCCTGCCCTCGGAGGGCTTCAAGTCTACATGGGACTGCAGATGCTTAGCCAAGCGACTGCGTGAGAGGGAGTAAGCCTCATGCTGGAGAGCCAGTAACTGCATCGAGGGGAGCTAACCTGTAAGCTGATATCCGATTTCACTCCTGCAGAGGAGTTGACCGCGAAAGGGTGAAGAGGGTCGTGGGAAAGTGACCCGGCCTTTGGAAACAGTCCACGCGAAGCGTGACAGGTGAACACAACCTAGGACATGGATAAAGAGGAGGAAAGAAATGAGGGGGAAAGTAGGCAAGAAACAGGCAGAGAGTTTTGTAACCATGAATAAGCTTTCAGATCATACCCCACACACCGTGAGAATGCAATAAAGGGTCTTAAGCGAGGAAGTGACGTGACGAGATTTATATTTGGGGAAGTAAAAATCACTCTGGCTGCTGAACTGAGAAGCCATTGGAGCAGAGATGCTCAACCCTGGCACTGCTGGCCCTGCGGGAGGAAGAGTCCGTTGGGCACGGGGCTGTCCTGTGCATTGCAGGATTTTATCGCCATTCCTGACCTGTACCTGCTAGATGTCAGCAGCGTCCTTCAGGTCACAACAACAAAAATCCCCTGGGGAGCAACAGCTCCTTGGTTGAAAACCACTGGAGGGAAGGAGGCCAGGCTGGGAGCCATGAGCCAGGAAAAGCTGTAGGCAGCCTGCACTGTAGGACTGGGAAAGAAAACGGGTTCCAGAGAAATGTAGAAGCAGCCTTTAGGTTTATCGTTTATCATCGGTCCGTCCAGACATCCCTGAGAAGGCTCTGCTGGAGTGACCCACCACTCAACCTGCGTAAGGAAATGAGTTTCACGATTTGCTTTTGCCTCCCACTGGAAGCAAACCAGGCCGCTGTGCCCGTCTGCCCATCCCCGCTGAGCTGCCTGCTTTCATACATATGCATGCATACGTCACGTTTCTGCACGCATAATTTAGACTTTTCAAAACAGTGACACAGTAACAAAGAAAAATTGAGACACGCGTGCATTTTGAATATTGATTCCAGTTTCTCACATACTCCCCCTGACATTTTCCATGCTGCTTTGTTTTTACGCATTTGTTTTCTCTGCTTTCCCGTGTCCGGCCCAACTTTAAAGGAATCCGCAGCTAACGGGCAATTAGACCCAGCATCACCTATAGAACGCGAACACGGCCTGGACCACCCCACCAGAGAATCTGCTGGTTAAAATGGGGCTTTACAAGCTGACGGACAACTCAGACGACAATGTTTTCATAAAATCTGTTGAGGTAAAAATGGAAATTCTGTTCAGCGGAGGTGAACTGTGTGCCCCGTGAGCTTTGCAAATATCACCTCAGGTGTTAAATCTTCACAAATACTGCAAGGAGCAACTATTTATCCCCATTTCACGTTTGCAAAATCTGAGACTCAGAAGTTAGGGGAAAAAAAGTATCTAAACCCCCCAACTAGTAAGTTACAAAGGCTGAATGGAGGGCAATAGAGTGAGGCTCAGCAAACTTCTTCTGTGAAGGTTTGTAAATATTTTTCGGCTTTGCAGGCCTTTCGGTCTGTCACAACAATTTGACTCTACCCTTGTAGCTGGAAAGCAGCCACAGACAATATGTAAATGAAGGGGCATGGCTGTGTGCCAATAAAACTTTATTTATGGTGGTTGACATTCAATTTCATATCGTTTTTACATGTCAAAAATGATCATGATGATGGTTTTTCTGACCAGTTATAAAGGTAAAAACAATTCGTAGCTCACACCAGATAGAAATGAACAGAGATGCCATAGTTTGCCAAAGTGTGGGCAGAGTGTGGCTAAGGGTACAGACCCCAGAGGCAGGCTCCCTTGGTGTGAATCCTGCTCTCCCGCATCTTAAATGTGTAAACTGGATGCATTATGTAACCAATACCTCTGTGGTTCAGCATCTTGGGTTGGGCTCCCCCTAAAGAGACCCTGAGATAGGTTCTGAGGGCAGATAGTTTATTTGGGAGCTGATACCAAGAAGCAAGACAGGGAAGGGAGGGAGGCCTCTATGGACACATCCATGAGCAGGTTACTGCTGGGGACAACCGGGACTCCAGCCTGCCGGGGTCCTCGAGGAGACGCAGCATAGGGACAAGCCTGGGTATTGCCCCACCTGGCAAGGAAGCTGGAGGACTGATCACCTGTCAGTGGTGGAGGGCTGCTCCCAGGGGCATGGATGCGCAGCACTCATCACCCCTCTGCTGACAGGGGACCAGAGCAAGCCCTGGGGCAGAGAGTCACGGGGCCTGCAATAAGCCTTTGGCATAGCAGGGAACTGTGAATGCCCAGGGGACACAGGGGGGCACCAAAAGGTCTGCTACCACTGAGTTTCCTCATCTGCAAAACAGGCATAAAAATAAGGCCTGCTGCCGGGCCTGTGAACGGTTAACTGAATAATAGGTGAAGCGCTTCGGGGCTGGGACTGTGCGAGACAGATGAAGCGCTTGCCTTGGGCACAGAATTTAAGGGGCCCCCCGAAAACTCAGTAATCAAGACAAATCATATTTTGATGCAATATTTTCTAAAATCAAAATTAATGGGGGGGAAAAAATCCATGATGAGCAAAATATCAAACTTTTACCTAAAAATAGGATCAGCGTTCCGCACACCCACGTTGGAGCCCGAGGCAAAAAAGGGAAGGCGCGTCCCCACGTGTGCGCTTTTATGTATTTTTTAACAGTTATTTTTCTTTTCAGGATTAGGTTTTGAAAATATTCTTGTTGATTCTGCTTCCGTTAAAGCCAGAAGAAAGAAATTATCGTCAATTCTGTTTGGGGTAAAGGTAAAATACCTAAACTTAAAATAATGCTATGTTTTAATATACCTATCATTGATTTCTCAGTATTTTTTTCCAACTTCTTTCATGTTTTGGAAAAACTAATCATTAAAAAAATGCATAAAAGCAGACATATGGGAGAACACGTGTTCCCTCTCGCCTCGGGTTCCAATGCGGCTTCATACGCACTGTGACTGACTCTCCTTTATTTAAAATGTTGATATTTGGTTCACTATGAATTTTTATATTAATTCTTTTAATGTGGCATTGACATATGATTGTTCTTGATGACTGCATTTTGGGGGGTGTTCTCCCCTAATTTTGCACCCACATGAACACCTCGCTCTGCCTGCCGAGTCCTGGCCCCAGTAAGCCTATGCCTGGCACATAATCAGCCCCGTGCTTAATAAGCTTTAGCTTTACAGCTCATTTTCAAGCCCAGTTTCTCCAGCGCGGCTGCAAGTATCCTGCCTCCTGGGTCCATCAGGATAACCACACAGTCACATCTTAACAGGTAACCAGTCACCACAGTACGTTGTCTTTTTTCCCCTATCATGGCATGTGGGGGAAATGCAGCCTTTGATTGAATAGTTCTGAGGCGTAAGTGTTGATAACCACTCACATAACCTGTTAGGGAGGGAGGAAGTTAGCAAAGCCAAGGCAATTATGGCTGGGTAATGTGAAGGGCCCACTTTTTCCTGACAGCAAATTAATTGATGTTATAATGGGTATGTCACCCTGTCATCTATCAACATTTATTGAGTTCTGACAATGTGCTAGGTGACACGTGAAACAGCACACACACGCTCACGCGCGCACACACATGCCAGAATCCCAGCTTACCCCTTATCAAGCTTCATCCATTGATGATGATGGTTGATAAAGGATATTTTTTTCTGTATAAAAGGAAATAATATTGCCGGCACCCCTTGTTTTGTTTTCTCTCCCCCCATCCCCTTCACCCCCACCCCCACCCCCCCATTTATCTCAGCACAATGACTCTGGTTGGTTTTGAAAATGAGCTGTAATCAACCTCTGAAATGCAATAAAGAGAGTAAATTCTGATTTGTGGGGAAAGTAGATTTGTCTGATAGAGGCATTTGAACGACTCCAGCGTATTAATGACGCGGGCTCTCTAGAACCACACTGAGGCTGTGATCCGCTCTGTGATCCGGGCCCATGGCCTGTCACCGTAGGAACCAGGGAAAGAATCACGGTAACTGCCCTCCAACCAGCGAGCCCTACTGTGCGCCCTGGGCCTGTGAGCAGGGGGGCGCTGGGGTCTGGAGAAGTAAGTAAACAACAGCTTTGTTGATAGTGCTCCTGGGGGAAAAGGGGGAAAGCCTGCAAGTCAAAAGAAAAAAAAAACCAAGTAATTAAAAAAGAAACTTCGTTTCCAATTGCTGAATAAGACATTAAAGAATTGCAGGAAGCAAACCTCGACAGAAAAACAGCTATTTAATCTTTAGAGTTGCTGCTAGAAATTAAAATGAAACAATGCGCCGGAGCGGATTTATGACTTTGTCCATAACTCCACGTCACCGTTCTTTAATTTATTTATTTGTGTCCCTACATTTGCTTTTGGCAACACATTACGGTATCAGATGGAGGCCTACAGAAGTGAAATTTCTTCCTCAACCCCGCGTTTCCTTTATTCCAGCGACTCTGGTTACAACCTAATGTTATTTTAACAGTTTTTCTTTAATTTAACGATATTTAATTTGCATTCGCTCAAGTGACATACAATAGATCATGCTATTACCATGATTTATATCAGATGAACTGGCATAAATTCAACATTATAAATTGCGCCTGTAAATGAAACTATTATTTTACAGGAATTACTGTAGCAGAAAGGGTAAGGACCCTCCAGTCAACCTTAGTCAAACCCACTCTTTAGAGTTTTATATTTTATGCCTGCAATAAATGCTTTTGTGAAAGCCCATAACCCACAAAAAAGTCATTCGAAGTACATTAATTACGATAATACTATCCAAAAAGCTGCAAGGGCCTATTTTTGTGACATCACTCTCTGATTTCTTGCTGCCTTAAATTATCCCTTTGATGGCTGTGGAGATTAACAGTCATACTTTTGTCATTAAATATAAGGCATTTTAAAGCTTAATCCACCTAAGTTCTAATTGATACTGCTTTCCGTTGGCAGATAGCGACCTGATTTATAATTTAAATACGCGGCATTCTAGGCATCTCTTCAGTGTAATGAAAAGGCGAAGCTCCTCTCCGCTCTCAGCGATGTTAACATCAAGGAGGCCCCGCTTTCCTTTCTCCGTTTATATCCGAGGCCTAATTGAAAACTGTTCATTGAATTTCAACAGGACAGAGAAGCCTTTTTATCTCTCAATTTGTCCATTAGCGAGTATAATTGAAGTATCTGCTACACAGCTGAGCTGATCCCGTTCTTGTTTAAATTCCTAATTTCTCCGTCTTTCAGGAGGCATCAGGGAATCTGTCCGTGCAGGTGTGGCGATCACGGCCCGCGGCTCAGGCGACACCAGCTGAGGACACGGCCGCACCGGCGCCCTCGGCCGGCCCTCCCCTCGGACAGAGCCACACGAAGGAGGAAGGCGTCTCCTTTTGCTGGGGAGCATGTCGCGTAATAATCTTACAGGCGTGACCATAAGGTTTGCTAATTGCCACATCTGTTTAACAGCTGTCAGAGGCTCCCCCCATGCTGCCATCAATATTACAACACAGTCCATTACCAGGAGTTTTATTGTTTTCAACTGTTTTGTTTGTCACAGGCATTACTGCAGCTAATGACGTCTATGTTATGCCGCTAATTATTTTTTGGTTTCTTAGAAGCCTCTGTTTCAATCCAGCTTTGCCGTTTGGATCGCGTCTTTCTTTCCTGCCCCCATCCCCGGGCCCCTGGCTTTCTGTGACGTCCCTGGAAACCTTTCATGTGGATGAGATTTAATTTTCCTTCACCCACAGTCATAAATATCTTAATAGGTTTGTAGAATTTTGTGGGGTTTTGTTGTTGTTTTTTTTAAAAAAAAAAAAAAAGGAGTGTGCAAAATGTCTTCATTCCTTAATGGCAGGGCTGAATTCTTTCACTGACTCCAAGCCGAGCCCATGCTAGTTATGGTAAGTGTACAAATAGATCACTGTTTAGGCCGCCTTTACCGGGGCAGAGTCAGTCTGGCTGATTTTTTGTAATTACTTTTATATTTCACCTAGTTCCTGACTGCATTGCATTTTTTAAACACAGCAAACCACGACATCTATTAAGTAGAAAGCTGAGATTGACAAACTGCAGACTGAGCAAAATACGCATGACCTGATTTAGAATGAATTGATAGGTGTCACTGATCTCTATTATACATAGAGTGTGTGAGTTCCCTGTGATGTATTATTTATCCATAGGAGCTGCCTTTTTGTTTCATTAATAAACCTGTATATCGGAGATAAAACAGCACTGATGATTAGTTTGAGGCAGTGCAAAACGACATGGTATTTGCCTGCCATTGCTCAATTATTTCCCTCATTTTTTCCCTGAGTCTTTGCATGAATTATTAAGACCTGGGCTGTTTGTTTAAGGATCTAATTTTAGTGCCTGTGTCCAGCTGAATTCTGTTTTCTCCTCTAACGAAAGGAAAATAGTGTGAGAGTTTCTAATCTTGGTCTCAAATTTTAGATTTGCGCTGCACAGCGCAAGTTGTAAAGGTCACTCTGCTTTTGAACCACAGAGCAGAGACATTTGATGAGCCTAAAAATCCGTTTCGGTTATGCATCACATCGCCCCACAAATTAAAGCAGAGCTGCTTGGTTAAGTCAAGCGCAACTTGCATGTGCTTAGAGAGAAACAGATAAAAGGAGCAAGGATCCAATTTGAGCAATCCTACAGGAAACATCTTATCCAAAGTGAGGGTAATGATTGGGGATAACTTCTGGAAGTTGCTGTGAGTGACTGTCATTAATCTCCCAATGCTGAGCATTGCCCAGTCACCAGATACAGATGTCTTTGGTTTTCATGCCTCGTAATGCACACTCATTTACAATCAAATCATGCCACAACCTGCCCTGAATTCTTTGAAAAGGCGTATGGAGATAATGGGTAGAGATGACCTTATACATAAAATATGCTTTGCAGTTTTAAAATATGGACTGAAAGATAACATTTTGTTATCAATTAAAAATGATTTAGGACAATATTTAGATATATAGCTTGGAGGTATCCTTAAGTTTTTTGTGGCTTTTTGGTATTAAATGACTACCTCAAATATAAGTCCCCGACCAAGAGTCTTTGACTTGTTTGTTTAATATCTAGGGGAGGAAAATGATACGTTTTCAATGTCCACACTGCTTTGAGACAGTAGTGAGTGCCGTGCGGCCTGATAAGAAATCTCAGAGGGTTAAATCGGGCAGTGCCTGCAAGCGACAGTCTTGCAACAATCGAATTTAAATTAACTAGGGAAACGCAACACGGGAAAAAGGAAACGAATCAGAGCACACATCAAGAACGCCTTTTTCAGAACCAGGAACCCGCCGTGGCTGGTGAGAGTATAAATAAGTTCAAACATTTTCAAAATAGACAACTGGAAACCCTTTAAGGTCAACAAATCGGGGACTATTTGAACAAATCAGGCTAAATCCATTGTTTGTAACAGCCGAATACTGGAAATAATCTAAATGATCAATATTAGAAGAATAGATACACGATGCATTCATATAATGAAATGCCACTGACCACTAAAAAGAGTAAAAATCTATGGTGCTAATGTGGGAAGATGTACTAGATGATAAGGGGGGGGTAGGTTACAGAACACTGTGTATAGCATGGCCAATGAGAGAGAAAGGGGGGATGGAGAGAGAGAATTTGAGGCGATGGGGTGCATGTGTGTTGAATGTTTAGAGCTTGGTACACTCACTGGAATGTAAATCCCCCTGAGGGAAGGAATCTGGCCTGTCTTGTTCACCTACATCTCTACATCTGCTCCTGGCACATAACTCAGACTCAAAAACCATTGCGTGAGTGAGTGAGTGAGTGAGTGAGTGAGTAAGTGAATGAATATATGCAAGTAGAGGCATAATTTAAAAGGTATGGCAGGATACATACCAAATTCATAAGCAAGTGAGGCACAGGATTAGAGATAAGAGAGACTTGGGAAGTTTATGTTGATCCTCTGCACAGCTGGAGTATTTTTAGAATGAGTATTTTTCAGAGGCCTTTCAAAACATGATGAAACCACAAAATGGAAAGCCATGTTGTGTCTCCCGTTTGCTTTTTTTTTGAAGACGGTAGGACCTGTCACAAAGATCTTGCCCCCTTGCCTCCTTCTCCCAGCTCCCGTTAGAAAAGAGAGGGGGTGAGCACGTGAAGGCGACAGCTACAAGGAATGGGCTGCTGTCCTAAAGCAGGTGCTCCTGGACACCTGGAGGGCTGACCTTAGCGTGCGTGAGTTCTAACCCTGTGGAATGCTCAACGGCAAAAGACTCAAAGAAAGTCATCAAGGACAGCTCAACCAAGGTATCCAACCAGTGTGGAGAGAGAGGTGGGATGGGTGGACACATTAAAAAATGAAGAGAAAGAATATTAAAGGACTTTTGGTTTAAAATGGTGAGTTGAATCTACCTGTTCATCTTTTCTCCTTCTCAAAAATCCACTAAAATGACAGCAAAGGGATTAAAGAGTTATAAACTCACAAGGACAAAGAGAATGGGAGAGTGGATGATGACAGGGGGGAAATGGCAACCAAATTGGAAACCTGGAAGGTTGGATAACAAGTAGTAAGTGACTGAGGTTCCAGTGTTTTCCCAACAGCGTGGGTGGTAGGAAGTCAAGTGAAGCTAGTTCAAGCTCTGGGACGCTGGGAAGCTTCAAAACCAGGGGGTACCAGTTACTTCTGAAGTCAAGTGCAGAATTGGAGTGAAATCAGGAAAACTGTAAGGACTTCTTCCCCCACCTTCCTCCTACAGAAAGGAAAGTTACTATGGGCATGAGTTTACAGGGAGGGGGATGGGGAGAACCCTTTCTGATATTAGCAGGCACAGTGATGAAGAGATTCTCACCATGCTTTCTCTGCTCAGCTCCCAGTCTGGGCTACCTGGTCAATACTCACCTCCCTTCCGAGTAGGAGATTCCCTGTTTCCTCTCTGAAAAAACTGGTCTGTCCTAGAGTGGGGGGAAAAGATACTGACAATTGTGGGTCCTTTAATGGAACAGGCAAGTCATCATTTTTGCCCCACTCAGAAGTTTTCCCGTTAACATGATCAGTCCCAGACATAAAGCTTTGAATCTGTTTTCAGTGCCTCACTTCAAAATACAAATGGACATCCAATCATCATCATGTATTTGATTAAGACCTCTAAGATAAAATTCAGAAATGAAAACAAAGAGGGAAGAAAGAACTCTGAAGAAACAAAAACTGCGGCATGCAAGAAAAAAGTCAAAATGCTCAATGAAATATTTTCAGAGAGATACAGCATTCATTAATAAAATGCACAAAAAGGTAAGTCCAAAAAAAAAGGTAAATAGCTTTTGGAAATTAAAAGGTACGAGGTACAGTGCAGCAATGAAAAAATCAAAAGATAATTTGGGAGATGATGGTGCAAACTCTCCCAGAAAAAAGGAACAAAGGAAAAAGAGATGAACGCTGGAAAGAAAATATTAAGAAAATTAAAGATACAACATCCAAATAATAGGAGTTTTAGAAAACAACAAGAATAAAAAGTGGAAAATAACATGAGAAATTATTCAAGAAAATTTCCCGAAACTGAAGAACAGCAACTTCACGAAACCATTGGTTACCCAGCTCAGTCAGTGAGAAAAGTCCCACACCAAGTTATATCATCATAAAATTTCAGATCCTAAAAACTTTCCAGAGAGAGAGACTTTTTAAAAGATTTAAAAGCATGATCACACATCACAACAGCTATGCTGGGAATTGTAAAACAATACATTTCTTCAAAATGCTAATGCAAAAGTGTTTCTTTCCAACCAAGAATTTCATACCCAGCCAAATTACTGTTTTCAATTGTGAACGTTGGAATAAATATTCCTTCCAACTTGCAACATCTCAGAAATTGAAATCTCAGACCCCTTTTCCCCAGGGGAAAAAAATGAACTTTTTCTTTTTTTCTTTTTCTCCAGAGAAAAGGGGTCCATGGCTGTCTGGAAATGAACCCACCCAAAAGTCTGCTTTTAGGGAAGATGAAGCCTCGACATCATCATTCAAGCCCTGAACGTAGAAGTTAGAGGAGTGGGTACAGGATCTGCATTGTAGTCTTTGGTTCACTCTGGCAAATGCAGCCTCTACTGGTGAGATCCCATCCCATTCTGTCTCTTTCTTGAGTTTTTTTGGGGGAGGGGGGTTGTTGGTTTTTTTTGCACTGTGCCAGCCAATATGGATCTCTCTCCTTCCTGATCACCAATTGCTTTAGTTTATGATATACAATCAATGAGGCACTTTTTATTATACATGCCTTGCTCCTTTGGCATGTAGCTTTTTTAAGTTTCTCTCCTATGGATAAGCCTGTTCTTCCCAATGGGTTGAAGCCACCTGTAGACCAGAGAGTAAGCATGCTCACGGATTCACAGCTCCCTCACACCCTATTGGCCACCAAGTTCCTCCCGTCCCAACTCCTTGCTTCTCCCTACTGCTCTCACTTGGATTCCTACTGATCTTCAGTTCTCCAAGTCAGTTTCCCTCCTCTACAATCAGTCCCCCACACCGTTGCCTGAGAAAACATTCTAAAATGTCAATCTGACCATGACCTTTGACCCCACTTGAAACACCGTCATTGCTCTCTCAATGCCAGCAGAATAAATTCCAACATCCTTAACAAATCATGCAAGATGTGGCCCCAGATACCTTTGTTCCCTCCTCCACCCGGATCCACCTGAAACCTCTTAGAGCTATCTCACAGCCCCATAACTTTGCAAAAACCAGTGAGCCCTGCTCTGCGAAACTTTCCCTAGTCCCCCGCTCCCCACTTAGGTTATCTGTTCCCCCCACTGACACCTTTCCTCCATTAGAGCACTTACCATATATTTCACTACCTCTTGTTGTATGTCAGCTTCCCACACTCTAGTTCATTTCTGTCCCAAAATTGAGACAGCCTCTGTCCTTGGTAGATTATAAATATCTGGTGAAGGACCAGTGAATTCTCTTCTAGAACCTACTTCCTAGCAATTTTGTGGGAACAGACAATAAGTATTTAGCCAAATAAATTGAAATTTCTTTACATTTTGTTGGTTTTGCCTGCCCGGCATCTATTCCCTGGTTTCCTGGTGCTGATACTAGAATAATTCTTTTCCTTGAGGAAATACCTCCCTCTTGGTCTCAGCCATCTCTTCCTTGTCTTACCTACTCTTGAAAGCTGACTGTAAAACTTTTAGCAACGTTCTAAGCCATTTGACATTATGCAGATAGTTTGAATCCACCACAGTGGGAGTATTTACGTGGAAACATTCCCACAACTAAGTGGTAAATACCAGCTCACCCATAATCTCAGCCCATGTGATTTGACAGGACCCCACCCAGGGTGGGCACTCAGCTGAAGCCTGGCCACTCAGTGTAGGCCAAGCCTCCCAGGGCCACAGTGATTGGTTGACAGATGTGTGCATCACTTCTGCCTGACCAATGAGAATCTCTTCTAGGACTATTGCTGAAACTCCTGAAGGGAGGTGCTCCTGGCACTGAGATGCTGTCTCTAAAGGTGACAAATGACCCAGAACTGCTGGGTTACCAGGTGAAGAAAACCCATCCGAGAATGACATGGACATGGGGGAGGTGAAACTAAGTCCTGACACCATAGTTTGAGCCCTGGAGCCAGCAACGACTCAAGCCAATTCTCATTCCTAGACATTCCAGTTTTAGGTCGGTTTGCAGGGGTAGGTTTTGTCCTTTGCAATTGGACATATCCTCCCTGATTTACGGCCTAGTCCAGTTCACATGTGTGTGGAAGGCACCTCTTCAGGTGGTTTCCTTGTTCATATCCATGACCCTTCCCTGGGAACTGCCGCTAGACATGGCCCAGAGTCCCCAGCCCCTCCTGGCCACAGATGAACCTCTGTCTCCACAGTGTTTGAAAGTTTCGACTGGAGATGTTGGCGTTAAAGCACATTACTGGAAGCACTTGAGAGGAAAGGGCTGTAATCCTTGCTAAGCCCCCAGCAGCCCAGTGGCTGCCATGCCCATGGCTGCTTCCTTGATTTTATGAGAAACCCCAATAAATTCCTTATTTTGGCTTAAGCTCCTTACATCTGCTTTCTATTAGCCGCAATAAAAGAATCGTAACTCAGCCTTTCCCAATGGGCAGCAGACAGTTTTAGGTAGTATAGCGATGGTTTCCTTTAATAATTATGTATTTATTTTAATGTATGTTCAGGAAGATATAACTAATACATTGAAGGGATTCCATGGATATCCTTACTTAGGATGAAGCGAAGACAAGTATTTTTTAAATCTGTCAATATCAAGAAAAACATTTAATAAATACGCCCATCAGAGTTCTTGGCTGCAAGCAACAAGTCTGGTTAACTTAGTGCAAATGCAATTTATTGGCAGGAAATCAGGAAGTCCCCCAAACTGAGGGAACGTCTAGAAAAAAGGGCTGAAAAGTGAGTAGGAACCAAGGGAAATCACATCAGAGGAACCACTTCAAGGTCACTCCACAGGGACATTCTTGTTAAGACACTGCCCTTAATTAAGCACCGTGGCCACTGGTGCTACTGGACTTTGCTGTCATTAGGCTCATAACACTGTACCAATGCCTCTGCCACAGACACTTTCAAATGAAGAATCCCAGCCTCCCTCAAGAGTCAAGTGCAACAGTGCTTGATATGAGCCAGGCCAAGATGCCACTCCTATTCGCCGTGGGAAGGGGCAGGGAGGACTCACCAGTGGGGCTCAACCGTGACTGCCCTCTGGAGCCCTCTGGGCAAGTTTTGAGACACGCTGCTCTCCGGTCCCACCCCAGAGGTTCAGACGGGGCTGGTCTGGAAGAATCTGAGCATCAGGACCTTTGAAAGCTGCCCAGGGGTCTGGTTCTCTCGAACAGCCTCTGTTGAAAACCTCTGGGCAGGGCCGTCTGACCTCTACAGTGGACACGCCGGCTCGTTGTCGGGGACGTGGCCTTATCTGAACCCCTTTCCCGCATCGCTCACCTGATGTCCTTGGTGTCCTCACAGGCTCCGGAGCTAAGGCTGTTTTTAGCTCTTTCAATTATGCGATCTCCTTATCTTCATGCTATTGAGAACACCTTACCGTTTTCTTAAACAGCAGCTAAATGCATCTGCCTGTCATTCCGCTTCCATTCTCGGTGCTGCAGTGTCCCCCGTAGCTTATGGGGGCACATCAAGGGGCTGGTTACAAACAAGCAAACAAAAACCCGCCCGGTCAGCTCACGCTCCACTCGTGGCCTCGGTGGCTTGCCTGTGGCCTGGGCCTGGTTCGGGCGTTCACTCCAGCCCACAAAGGCTCCCGTCCTGAGCCGATGGGCCCTGGGAGCTGGCTCCTACCCCCTGCTCCCTCCCTGTCGGGGACACAGGCGCGCTGTTCCCTGGAGTGTGCGACTGTGGCCCGCAGTGAGAGCGGCCTGCAGAAAGCGTGCGGAAGGGATGAAGACGCCCGGTAACTGTCAGGAGTTCTTCACTTTGAACGAGACTAGGCATCTGCTCCTTGTGGTTGACAGTTGATGGCTTTTAGCTATAGAATGTCTGTAAAAATTACAAGAATTTGAACAATCTAGCTTCTGTCTTGCTCGCGTCGAGCACACCAGCAAAGGCAGTTTGGAAAAATCACATTGAGCCACAGCTGCGGTTACCCCCTTGGCTGCCTGGTACAATGAATGTGCATGTGTTTCTGCCCCCAGCCTGCCAGGGTCCAAGTCTCACGACGCAATTGGCCGACCGTCTCTGCTGCTTCTAACCCAGGATCGCTCTAACGCGGCATCACAGGCATTTGGGGGCAGGTAATTGTTTGTTGTGGAGGTTGTCCCGTGCGTTGGAGGATGTTTAGCAGAATCCCTGGCCTCTACCAACTAGATGCCAGCAGCGCCCACACCTCTGCCCAATCTTCACAACCAGAGTGTCTCCAGCCATTGCCAGCTGTGCCTTGGGATAGTGAGGGGACAGAACCACTCTCAGGTGAAAAGCACTGTTCTAGCTCTTACTGCATATTAGAGGCAGCCAAAGAGCTCGCTGCCTCGCCCCCGTCCTGGGGAATCGCCGGGGCTGAGCGTGGAGTGAGGTCTGCCCGGGGCCCTAAAGCACAGCCCGGGTCGAGACTCTCCGCCCTGAAGCAACGAGCCGAGCCCTGCTGCAGATATTTTTATAAGCAGCCTCTCCACTTAGCAACACATGAGCAACAACTACTAGGAGCAATATTAGCTGCAATGTCAAGTACTGTCTTGCGGAATTTGCAATTTAATGAGGTCATGACAGTTTAAGGGAAATGTACTGTTTTTCATATGCGAGTGAGTACATATGGAAAAATACCTAGAAAGGATATTTAAAAGGAATGAGAGAACATGAGTGTTGGTCCGCGAAAGGAGGGCACCGGAAGTTAATGGACAGATTGGAACCTGGGAAACTCAGGCATGAGTGTGCCTGAGACTTCGGAGAGGACAGCAGAGGCCCGGGGCACTGATTTTTTTGAAGCTTCTGGTATATTTTTAAATGTAAGAGGCTACAAAAATTATAGTATATGTTTAGCTTTTACCTTTTTAAAAATAACGGTGTAGTTATGATTCACACACCATAAAATTCACTGTTTCAAAATCAAATCCAGTGATTTTTAGAATATTTATAGACATGCGATAATCACTACTATCGCATTTCAGAATATCTTCATCACCCCAGAAAGAAACCCCATTCCTTGCAATCCCCTAGCACCTGGTAACCAATAATCTTTCTGTCTATACATTTGCCCACTCTGGACATTTCATATCAACAGAATCATGCGTTATATGGCACTTTTGTGTCTAGCTACCTCCACAGAGTCTGAGGCAGTGAAGCTTAGTACTTAAGAGACAGACTTTGGCATCAGACAGAACTCCAATCACATCAATTCCTTTACCCTCTAGCTGTAGGATCTTGCGTGGACACCAATGGTTGACAACCCAAAAGCATCCCCAGGGCCCTTCTCATCACCCAACTCTCATACCATAGAGGCTGGAAAGGTTACATGGGCATTGTCCTAAGGCCTCCAGTTTTGCCAGAAAGAGAAAAACGGAAGTCTCAGATTGCTCCTCGGGAAGATACCTCCTTCTGTAATGAGAGAGAGAAGTACTTGAAGAGAACGCAGTGCCATTGGTTTTCCACCCCTTTTTTCCTTTGAAGAATGTGTGAGGGCAGGAAGCGTGGCTGCCATGTTGTGATCATGAGGAAAAGGCCAAGAGGATCCCAGAAACACCAGCCAAGTTCTGATACTGTCGAGCTGCTGAACCAGTAGCAGCAACTGCCTTCTCACAGATTGGGATTTGTATGCATGAAAAATAAGCCCTCGGAGATCTAAGCTACAGTTACTTGGGTTTTGGTTACTTGGAGCATCAAGTATGCTTAACTGAGACAGACAGTCATTTTATTTCTGCGGACTAGTTCACAGCTCAGTGGGTATAGTTCCTGGACCTCTGAGCCAAAAATTTGTTACCATTTGTTGAATATAAGGAGTAGCTTCCTTTTGGGAGCGTCTCTTCCCTTTGGGGCACAAGGTCATGGGACTTATGCCTAGCTCTCCTTTAGCCAAGATATGGGCCTGTTAGTCACCTGTTCTCACCAGAAACCCCTTCCGGAAACTTGATTATTGAAATGGAAAGTTACTGGAATTCATTCCTTTCACTGGGAGAGGGACAAGGATTAAAATTCCCACCACGGGGCTCTTCCCACACTCATCCATGCGTGCATTCATTCCTTCATTCCAAAAACATATTTAGTAAGCACCTAACAAGTGCCAGTGTTAGAACATGGAACTGAAGGAAACAGAGAGATTAAGTCACATATACCCTGGGAAAGGGAGTTAGACTATCTAGCATTAGGTGGCAATGAGGCCCTGAAGAAAATAAAGAGAAAGGGACAGATGGTAAGAGGTGTGAGGAAAGAATGGCCTCTGTTTTACAGGGTGACCAGAGAGGACCTCACTAAGGAAGCTGTATTTGAGCAGAGAATATCTAGCAAGAGCAGGAGGCAAAGGCAAGCGAGAAGCAGCAGGCAGAGCAAGTGCAAAGGCCCTGAGGCAAGAGAATGGCCGGTGTGTCAGTAAGGAGGAAATCAGTGTGGCTGGAACAGAAGGATGGAGAGGAGCTGTAATCGGTGAGAAAGCCGGAGAGGTGACAGGAGCCAAAGCAAGTCATATCAAACCACTTACTAAGACCCGAGACATTCTTGAGGGAGTGACAGGATCCGGCTTAGTTTTATCACGATCGCTCTGGCTGCTGGGTGAAGTATAGACCGTCCACCCAGGGAGGAAGGGAGGAGGGCAGGGAGAGCAGTGAAGAAGCAATGGCAATATCTCAGGTGAGAAGTGGTCCATCTAGAGCCAGGGTTGGAACTGCGGGGCTTATGGGAAGCAGTCAAATTCCAGCTATGTTAAGAGGGGAGGGCTAACCAGATTTACCCAAGGGCCGGATGCGGGGCGCGAGAAACGGGAAAAGTCGAGGCTAATGCCAACGCGGTGGCCTGAGGCACTGGGCACATGGAGGTACCATTTGCCGAAGCGGAGAACCACAAGAAGGGCCAGGTTTTCGGTAGTCGGGGTGACAACAGACATTAAGATGACGGTCACTACCGTGGGTCCTGCTTTGTGGCATTCTGGATCTGTCTCTTGAAAAGCCTGGTCCCTCACCCTTCTCACTTATTCAGAACTCCCAACATCCTTCCAGTACATTCCTTTAGGCTTAAGTTAACCAGAATCAGTGGCTAGTCATTTCAACCAAAGCCCCTTCATTGATAAAATGGGCTAAACTGGCTTGTACGGATCAGCACAGGACACTAAACTCCACTCTTACCACGGGAACATGTGTTCTGAGCCGCAACCAACGAATGTGCCACACAACTTTCCGATGCCACCCATTGCCCCGGCGGAGGGTGACTTTCCTCTCCTGAGGGAGACAGCTCCTGACAGTACACGGTGTCAAATACGATTAAAACTTGATTGCTAATTCAAGTGCCATTGTGCTGGCCACGCTTGTCACGTAAAAGTGCACAATGCAGTTTAATCAAATTGATAGAACTCCCTTTGAAGATATTTTGTCACAGAGGCTCTCAAGAAAACTGTTCCCACCAGGCTCTCTGCCTGTGCGGTATTTTGTTAGTGACACATTTTCTAGCTAGTCCAGGGCCTAGCGAAGCATGTTTTGCAAAGAACGTTGGGATGGTGGGGGGAGAAGTGTTTAGATTTTTCTTTTCATTTCTCGTAATTAGGAAGACCTCCACCAACTGCCTGATGATGCAGTTCATCTGGGTCACGGCGAAACCAAATCAAAGCTGTTTCGCTTCAGAGTCATATGCGATCAAATAAATAACCCACGGAGGTTGACGAAGCTAGCTCGCAAATAGCTAATTATGAACACCAAGTCCAGACGTTCATCTGTTCAAAGAAATGCTTCTTTTCTTCTTGCCGGCGTCCAACAAGTGTTTTCAGCCTGGGACCCAAGGGAAGTGCAGGCTCACGTTCACTGACAGGACGATGGAGCTGGGTGCCCGTCGCTGGGCACCGCCAGGGCGGAACAGAAGTGGATGAGTGATGCCTTGGTGGCAATACTGACCAGCTCGGGGACAATATGCTACTACTGTGAGAAGCAGTACTCTTCTCATTGTGACAGGAAACCCCATTCAAATGGGCTTAAGGGGAAAAATGGAGATTAGCTGATTCAGGTTTTGAAAATGTTGAAGGTAGAGCCGGTTTGTACCCTCAAAAATCTCATCAGGACCTGGTACCTCTGTTTCTTGATGGAGCCACGATGGCATCACTGCTGTTCAAATCACCTGGTGGGACCATGGAGAAGAGACAGTTCTCCAGAGGGGAATTACATGCTGTTCCCAGGACAGAGAATTCACACTAGACAGAAAGGATCCAGTGCCCATATCCGCTATTCTAGGACTGTTGAGAGAATTCAGTAACACAATATTGGCCTAACCCCTGTGTCCGTTAAGAATTTTTTTGGTTTTAGGGTGATAAAAACATTTTTGTACAACACTGAGAATGCACTAAATGTCACTGAATTTAATTCCTTTAAAATGGTTAATTTTATGTTATGCGAATGTCATCTCAATTAAAAGAAAAAAAAGCATGCTTTGACTGCAAATAATAGAAAACCCTAAGCCAGTGGCTTAAAAAGTAGAGATTTGTTTGTCTTCAACAACAGGCAGTCCAGAGGTTGACAGGACAGGGCTGGCCAAAGAAGCCATCCAGGACTCACTTTCCTTCTTTCTGCTTGTCACCCTCAGCATGAAACATTGATCTTCATGGTCACAGGATAGCTGCCTATCTCCAGGCCTCGCATCTGTATTTCAGATGGAAAGAATGGGAAAGGCAAGGGACTACATGTCTCAGGAAAATAGCGGTTTTATAGAGAGGTCAGCTTCAGTCTTACTGACTGGACTGTGCCAGATGGCCGCCCCTGCTCGCATGCATTTTATCTGGACACAGTGCTGCTTGAGCAAAGTTGGGGTTCTGTGAGCAAGGGGGAAAAGACAACAGGTATTGCACCGACAACTAGCATCATCTTCCAAGTGCCTGGAACAAGGTGGGACTTCAATAGATGACAGTGGAGATGGAAGGAGCAGGTTTTGACATTGAAATTCTGAAAGCAAACGCTACAGTCCTCCTTGTCATTACCTCCTAAAGCTCTCTGGTTTTTCAGGTGTGAGTTTAAATCGGTTTGTTTTGAGTCTTAAATGCAAAATGCAAGCTGACTGAACAGCAGGAAATACAAAGTTAAAGAGACCGGGATGGGGGAGTGGGGATGTAGGACATCTGTAATACTGTCAAAAATAAATTAAATAAAATAAAAAGTTAGCCTGGCCGGGCGTGGCTCAGTGGTTGAGCGTCGACCTAGGAGATCGGGTTGCGGGCTGCAGCCGATCAATGACTCTCTCATCATTGATGTTTCTATCTCTCTCTCCCTCTCCCTTCCTCTCTCTGAAATCAATAAAGATATATTTAAAAAAAAAACAAAAAAGTTAAAGAGAGGAGTATTCCTCTTATACCAGTCATTGGCCTTTTTTCTTGGTTTTTGTTTTGATGGAGCCGAACCGAATCTGAAACTGCCCCCTACCCTAGCAAAATTTGGGTTGCAGGTTTACAGGACTCCAGATTTGCTGCCTTTAGGTTCCCCCAAAGAATAATTATTCGTAATATTCGTAAACAACTTTCTTTCTCAATCTTGATGCCTACCTGTAACTCATGTCTTCGCACAGTAAATTAACGTACTGAGAATGACTTCTCACTCAAGGTGCAATGAAAACATGAGAAATGGGTTTTAATAAAGAGGATTTGAAAGGGGAGCTGAGGGAGAGCAAGGAGGGACATGGTTCACCTCCAAACCCTGAAAGGACTCAGAGAACACATGCGGAGGCCCCGTAATTACTCCCATCGTGGCCCCTGTATCTGTGGCTTGTTGACGTTTAGCCAACTATAAAATATACTTGCTGCATGATCAAATGTCATTTACGTAAAGTATGAATTACAGTCTGGAAAGAAACTTCATTTCCTAATAGAAATATACTTCTGTTTTTCCTCATGCAAAATAATTAGTTTGCTTTTCAAAGTCAACTAATACAGAAAAACTGGAAATCCTCCTCACAGCCCCGCCCACAGGGAAACCTACTTGCTGTTTTGTATCTACCTACAGAACATACAACATGCACACATTTCTAAAGCCACAGTGAAACCACGTGGCACTGTGAGGGGCCGGGACGCGTCTTCTCTGCCCCTCACTTACCCTGCAGGCTCGGAAGAGCGCGCCGAGGGCCGAGGGTGAGAGCGCGCCGAGGGCCGAGGGAGGCGATGGCTAAGTGGCCGGCGGCCCACAGGTGGGCTAACTGCTGAAAGACCGGTCACGGCCTGTCCCTTTCCTCCGGCCTGTCCCTTTCCTCCCGCCCGCAGGCCCGCAGTCTTGGAGGCAGCACTCTTTGGCAAGTGCACCTTTTGGGGGGGGTCTGTACCCAGGGGGATGCACTCCTGCACCACATCCTCCAAAACACCATCAGCAGTAAAGCTGACATTTCCATCTCCATCTGTCGACTCTGCTACTTCGTACCCAACCCTTTCCCTGGATAAACTCCTGGAAGTGGTGGTGCTGGATCAAGGCACACGGACATGAAGGTGGGGGACTTATCGCCAGCTTTCCTTGCGGAAAGATTATATCCAGGGAGCCTGGATATAAGCGTCTACTTTCCCACCTTTATCAGCACTGGGCATTTTCTCAAGAATCTCTTCCATCTCTCTGAAATAAAAATGATAACCGATTTCATTCACAATTTGGTTATTACTGAGGGTGCATAATTTTTCCTAGGCTTACTAAATTGTTCTATGAATTGCCTGAAAAATTTAGTGGTTTTTTTTGTTTTTTTTTAATATATCTTTATTGATTTCAGAGAGAGAACAAGAGGGGAGAGAGAGAGCTAGAAACATCAATGATGAGAGAGTCATTGTTCGAGCCCGCAACCCGGGCATGTGCCCTGACCGGGAATCGAACCCCGATCGCCTGGATCCTAGGTCGAAGCTCAACCGCTGAGCCACGCCCGGCCAGGCGAAAAATTTAGTTTTATTGTCATAGCCAGTGAGTGACCTACATAGACATTTGCTCAATGTCAAACTTCAGCACAAATACCTCACCAGCCTTTCTCCCACTGCTCCTCCACTGCACTTATCCAAAGTTAAGTTCAGAGTGGCAATGGAAGCCATCTCTGGCTCTTTTGAGTGGAAAGGGAGTTGAGTAAAGGCTGTCTCGCGGTCACAGAATGCTCACAAGGGTCAGAAAACCAAGCTTGGAACGGCTCAGCCAGGAAGAATGCCCACCCTGGCACTGCAGAAATGCTCAAGGAGGTGCCCCTTCTGTTCTCGCACCCTGCAGCTTGCACCAGCTATATCCTGTGTGGGCTCTGGACACCCCCCAAACCCCTACAACAGCTGCTTCCAAAACCTGGGTGGGGCTCCCACTTCACTCACCAGCGTGGCTTGCAGGTGGCGCCTCCTTCTCGTTAGCAGGAATCTCAGGAGCCACGGTGGGCATGTGGCTGTGGCTGTGCCTGAGCTGCCAGGGAGGTTAGGAAGGTGAACCTTCTATGGTAGGTACCAGGGACTTAAACGGTGGAGAAGCTTCCATGCCTAGGAAGGGTGTGAATAGACCTGGCTTGTGTCACCACAAGTCCGGAAGACCTGATCTACATATTAGGGTACCCTTGGATTTTCAGAAGCTTCCACCTATTCCGCTGAAGTCAGGCAGCTCAGAGCCCCTCCCCACCCCCCGAGACACCCATCACCCACTTTAACCTGCTGACCCCTCTCTCTGAGGGGCTACCTCCCACTTCTGCCTGCCAAAACCCTGCTGGCCCCGGCTACTCTCCATTAAAAATGATGCTTAGAGTATATCGTAGTCCCGCCTTATCCACGGCATTGCTTTCCGCAGTTTCACTTACCCTCCCTCACTGCGGTCCAAAAGTATTAAGTGGAAAATTCCAGAAATAAACTATCCGTATGTTTACATTGCTCGCCATGCTCAGTAGCAGGATGAAACCTTGCAAATCCCGGTCCATCCCGCCGGGGACAGGAATCACCCCTTTATCCAGCCTCCCCACTCTGCAGATGCTCCCCACGCACCCCATGTTCCCACATTCCCCACGCACCCCACGCACCCCACGCTCCGCCCGTTAGCCGCCTAGCAGCCATCTCTATGGGACTGACTAGTGCGGTTGGAGGTGCTTGTGTTCAAGTGACACTTATTTTACTTAATAATGGCCCCAAAGCGCAAGACTGGTGGTGCTGGGCTGTGCCGAAGAGAAGCGTGAAGAGCTTCCTCTGTGTCAAAAAGCGAAAGTTCTCGACTTGCTAAGGCACTGCATTCTCTCAGGTCCCCACGAGAAGGGTGAGAACAGGGTAGTAAGGTGCTTCCAGAGAGACCAAATCCACATAACTTTTATCACAGTATATTGCTAACATTGTTCTGTTTTATTATTCGTTGCTGGTGATCTCTTTCTGCACCTAATTTATAAATTAAACTTGATCATAGGCATGTATGTGTCAGAAAAACAGTATATACAGGGCTCGGTGCCGGTTTCAGGCATCCACTGGGGGTCTTGAAACGCATCTGAGGAAGGGCTACTGTATCGCATGATCTGAGGTTTCAAACGGTCTCTGATTTTTAAAAAAGTGAAATAGTCTCTGCTTCTTTCTTGCTACATTTAGAAGGAGATATTAGCCCACTCTCATAGGGAGTAATCTCCCCGGGATGGAAGACGAACATCCTAAAACAGATATGATCCCAGGCTTCCTGGTGTTTACAATGTATATTTTTAAAGACTTTTTTTAAATTGGTTTTTAGAGGGAGAGGGAGAGAAGCATCGATGTGAGAGTGGAACTTCATGGGTTGCTTCCTGCCCGCCCCCCACTGGGGATGGAGCCACAGGCTTGGCATGTGCCCCGACCAGAAGCGAACCAGCGACCTTTCAGTGCACAGGACGTCTCCCAGCCAACTGAGCCACACCGGTCAGGGCTGCAATATGTATATTTTTAATGTTTCTTAATGAATGAGTAGAAAGTCTTCCTTAGCCTGGAATTCTTCCAACCGTCCCTCGCCACCATTCCTGTGCTGGAATGATGGGCCCTGTGGGGGGGAAATCACCCTGTGGTATTGATTGACGTCTTGACAAGCAATCATGTTTTGATAAGTACATTCAACTTGTTTGACTTTCTCTTTGCTACGCCGGATGGTGCCTCTCAGACACGGCGATCAGCCAGTTGTGTATCCCAAAGACTGAGCTTGAGAAAGGAGGGTGCAGTTCCAAGGGGTAGCAGTGGAGCCCCTGGAACAGGCAATCGGGCCCTTCCCAGGTGGGGAAGGGCTCCTGCACCCACCCTTGTCCTTGAGCCCATCACACTCTGGACCCCACAGCTGGGACCAGCGGCACCCTCTGTTACATGACGTGATTAGAAGAAACACCCACAAGAAATACGTCAAACATATAGCTACGGTTGTCCTTGGGGGGTCCAATGAATGGGATTTCTGTAATGCATTTGTGTTTTCTAAGTTTTTCTACTATATGCGTGCTTTTCGTGTTTAAATAATAGTTTATCCTGTTTCATCTACCTGACTACCCTCTTTCCTGTCTTCATCATCACCTGTGGAAGGTTCGCCCATCTTTCTGGACTCATCAGGTACTTCGCCTCCTTCAGGAACCTTCCCTAATATTCCACAGCTGGGTGATAGCTCCCCCTCCCCCTTTTCTTTCCTTTTCTTTCCCCTGTTCATCTCTTCCCACCTCACCCCGTAACACAGAGGACCTCCGGCCTATTCCCCTCTCTCTCCTCTGTCTGGCCGGGAATTACACTGAGTTGTGTGCTCACCCCATTCAGCTATCGCCTCTCTCCTCGTGAGCACCAACTCTATTTAACTTTTTTTTATTTCAAACCATGACCAGCACAGTAGTTTACACAAATCAGGCATCCAACAAATGCTCACAGAACAGAATTCTCTTTTTTTTTTAACCAGGGAAAGTTTACCTTATCAGAATAATGGTCCGTGCCCCTTTTCTCTAAGAAATTGAGTCAGCTTGGGCCTAGCCATGTTCTTGAGGGACCAGAGGCCTCGGGTTTTCACAAAATCCACTTACGGAGGTTCAGATGCTTCCCCACGCTCTCACAGACAGCAGGCGCTCCTCTCAGATACTTCTGTGACCATCTCCCAGGTGAGTTCTGTTGGGTGATTCCTGAGGGTGAGAAGTGGGAGATTATGCTTCTGAGGGTAGAAACACTGACAATTAAAAATGTCAAACTTGCCCTGGCTGGGTGGCCCCGTTGGTTGGAGGTCAATCCCCTGTAGGGGCGAGTACAGGAGGCAACCGGTGGATGTTTCTCTCTCTCTCCCTTCCTCTCTAAAAATCAATAAAAACATATACTCAGGTGAGGATTTTTTTAAAAATATAAAACTTCCTCTGTGACCTAGAGACCCCACAGAGATCCAGTCTACAAACCCACTATTGGGGACCAAAGGTACACCAGAAAAGGTATCTTCTGCAAGGTTGTTTGAAATATTTTAAAAATTGGATTCAACCTCCATCTCTGGAAAAATAAATGCAAGGATATTCATACAGACTGTGGAATGCTCTGCAGTGATGATATGAATGAGATACCTGTATGTGCAGTAAAATGGAAAGCTTGCCAGGACACATTGTTAACCAGAAAAATCAATATACCAATCCATGGGCTATGATTCCATAATGTAAAAGTAATAAAAACTAACAGTTTCTTTTAAACTACGAATATACATAGAAAATGTCCGAAATCTACACACTTACTTGTGAACAGTGACTACTTCTGGGGGAGGAAGAGGAGTTTTCAGGAAGGAATAAGGAGGGACCACCGTGTTTCTCTGTGTGTTAAAAATTATATGTTTATTGTTTGCATTTTTACGAAGGCATATGTTTCTATATTATATGTTTAATTGTAAAAATGAAAACGAATTGTAATTTCGGGACATTGTTAGAATTCCCAAACATGTTTAGTTGAAGGCTTTTGTAGAACACCATGGAAATCAATTTATTGTATTTTAAATAACTAAAATTCGCATGGCTGCATTATGTCCCTATTATATTAAGCTATAGCTCTACACTGTAACTGTTTAAGAAAAATGCCATGCAGTAAAATAAACAAAAAAACTCTTATGGATTAATTTATTTTTCTTTTCTGAAAACAGGGGAAAGTCATGATTTATTTCTAAAGCCAATGCCAAGAACACTAGCCTCTCATACAGTGTAGATTGAGGATCCCAAATCTAAAGAGAAAGGTAAAAAAAACCTAGAAAAGCTGGAACCAAAGAAAAGTAGACCATGATTATTGGCGATCTAAGACAATACAAGCTAAACAGACTGAAATCCTGAAAAACAAATTAAACAGACATCCTGGGAATTGTTTTAGGTAAAAATCAGTTTGGAAACCCCTGCAGGATCCCCCACCTAGACCACACTGCTTCTCTTTGTCTTTTCACAAAAGATCTTAGCAGACGGTATTAATATTTACAATAAATTTTCTTTGTGAAGTAACATATATAGAGAAACAATAGTGAAAAGACCTATGGGATTACAATAATTTAAACTTATGTCTTTGGCTTCTGTCGCGGCACAATACCTTGGGGGTTTTATACATATTGAAAGATTCAGGATCATGTTATACTTCTTAAAGTCGAATTTCACACATATAAGCTGAAAATAAAACAATGTCTGGGAGAAAATTTCATAACATGCTCTACAAGCATTGTATCAGAATTCATAGCCCTATAGTCATTTTTTTATTATTTTTACAAAAAGGAAGAAAATGTTAAATATACAACTAAAGATCGCCCTCTAGTGGGATGTAGTGTTTATACAAAATACTCAGAATTTGACCTATTCGCAGAAAAAATGTTGCATGCAGATTTGCTATCGATAAAACAGACTGTGCTTAGAATAGATTGCTTTAAATCACAGCATCCTTTTTTGTAAAGAGCCACTGCGTTTTTTAATGTTCTTTTCAGCTACTAAATTAAATGCAATTGCTTGCTCTTTAAAATACCTTTTTCTTCCCAGAGCCCATCAAGGCTTGAAACCACTTTTTCTGCTTCAAGGACCCTCCTTTGTTTAGAAAACTTTGAATAGGAACATAATTCCAGATGAATATAAGATGGGGACACAGCTGTCCCCCTTAAAAGTGTCTCTTCTGTGATGCAGACAATGATAAGGAATATTTCAGAAAAACTCCCAGGGCTGGTGAGCCTTATACAGTCATTAATCATAGCCTGTCCCTGTTTAACACACCGCACAAGCGGAGGGGAAAAGACTCTAAAGCCCTAGCAGGTTGAGAAGGTTTAACATCTGATTGAGAAGGTCAATGACAGGAGTTGCATCAAGACAAAGGTTCTCAAGGAAGCACAGAAACAATAAACTCCTGAAGTCCGAGGGCGCTTAGGGTTTATTTTACTCAATATCTCACCGTCACAATTTTTACCATATTAATATCCCATCTGCACAGTTTATTTGCTTAATGTTTGTCTTTAATTAGCATGACTTTTGTTTAAATAAAGGAACACCAAGACTGCCTACCTTAGATAGGAAATAACCATAAAAATAAAGACAATTAGAAGAAAACAGTATTATTACATTCTAGAAACTGTGGCTCGAGTTGAGGTTGAGGCCTGCTCTCTTTTGTTTTAAAAAAAACACACACACACAAAGAAACAAAAAGGAAGGAAGGAAGGGAGGGAGGAAGGGAGGGAGGGAGGGAGGGAGGGAGGGAGGGAGGGAGGGAGGGAGGGAGGGAGGGAGGGAGGGGGGGGGCTGCAAGAAGAGAGAGGGTTCAGGAGAAAGTCGCCCCCAGCAAGTCGCCTGCCTCCTGTTCCTGGAAGAACAGAATCGGGAATCGTGTTCTCACAGTGTTGGTGCAACACTGGAAGCATCGCCCACGCTGCGGGGTCCATGTCCGCAGTTTTCGGTGATTGGAGAAAACAAACCTGGGGCAGGCAGGTGCAGGGGGGGGGGGGGGCAGGTGGGCCCGGCTTCCCTGCAGCGTCTCAGCAGCAGCCTCCTGCGGCCAGCACCCCGCTCTTTGCCTGGGGCTCTTTCTGTGGAGGGAACAATCCTGGAGAATTAGCATCACTTCTCCCCTAGTGCCTAGGGGAAGCCTGTAAGTGTAAAGTACCCCGCTCCCCCCCCCCCAGCCCGGTGGGCACTGGCTGCAAGCTCCCACGGGGGACGAGGTTCCTGTGACTTGCTGGAACATCCTCTGCTGGCTGTTCTCAGGCTAGTCTCACTGCCCCACTCCTTCCCGCTGGTCCCAGGGTTACCTCCCAAATAATCTACTGCATTAGAACCTGTATCTCAGGGTCTGCTACTGGAGAAACCCAAAATAAGACAGTTAAGTAGTGTCAGTTTTTAAACCCAGTTTTCCACTTCCATGTCTAGGATGGTTTTATTTGGCTCCTTCTTGCCATTGCTACCTTGGCACAAGATCTTTGGACTAGCTGGGCCATCTCTAAAAAAAGATTGTGGCTTTAAGTTATGAGTGTGCCAGCTAGAGGGTGGCCCATTCTCCCGGTTGGCCCAGGACCGAGGGGGTTCCAGGCAGAGGAACCTGCAGTGAGAGGTCACAGACAAACCAGGACTCGTTGGTCACCCCGCCTGTCCACCACCTTTCCTGTGGAGGGGGCTTCACGGTTCTAAGCTTAGAGGCCCTGACCACCCAGGGGTGACAAACAGGTACAATCCCTAAAACCACCTCAGTAGTGAAGCATCTGGGGTCCCCCAAAGTGTGGTAAACACTCAAGTGGCATGAAGGACGGTTCTACACTCTGCCAGCCACACCTCCGCTGCGCTGTGTACAAGGAACAACTTCGCACAGCACACCTGTGACATTACACACGCTCGTGTCAAGAAACGCAAAAACAGCACTTCGGTTTATTTTCTTAAGTGAGTTCATTTAATACTAACAAGTCATAGTGCACATTTTACAAATCCAGGGAGAAGTCTTGAAGAAGCTTGGGGAAACTGAGCTGCAGAGATAATACTAGAAATCATATGTTTATAACTTTTTAAGTAAATTAAATTTAATCTGTTAAGTCAATATCTGACTGTGCTTAAGTAACCATTTCTCCTAACATATTAAAGATAAGAATTCCTATTTGTCAGCATCAGAGACAAATGAATCCAACAATCTCTACTAAGCCGCATATAACCAAAAGCCTGTTTCAACCACCTAAGGGGGGGGGGGGTCTTAGATGGGGGAGGGTCTTATACTCAGAATAAATTCCCGAGTTACCGTTGGATGCCAGTCATTGGACAATCTGCTTGTTCATTCAGAAAAAATGTACGGAATACACACCCTGTGCCAAGCTTGTAGTCAAGAAGGCAACACAGCCTGGCCGGTGTGGCCAGGTTGCCCACTCAGTCCCCAGTGGAGGGTGTTCAGGAGGCAGCCGATCAATGTTTCTATATCCTCTCTCCCTTCCCCTCTCTCTAAAATTCAATTAAAAACATATTTTTAAAGAAAAAAGAAGGCAAGACAGACATTAAGTAATTATACAACTAAATATACAATTTTTTTTTTTACTATAGCTTTATTGATTCCAGAGAGAGGAAAGGAGAGGGAGAGAGGGAGAGATAGAAACATCAATGATGAGAGAGTCATTGATCGAGCCCACAACCCGGGCATGTGCCCTGACCGGGAATCGAACCCCAATCGCCTGGATCCCAGGTCAACGCTCAACCGCTGAGCCACGCCCAGCCGGGCTAAATATACAATTATTGTAACTGAGGTTAAAAAAAAACAAAAAACATTTAGCGTGCTCTGTTTGGATGGGCAGGGGGAAAAGTATCTTTGTTTTCTATACCTGATCTACTCCTGCTCCCAGGCCCTGGGGTCAGTGGGTTAGGCAGACAAGGGAGGTGTGTAGAATGGAAATGGAAACTTTCCACTCAAGGTGTCTCAGTCCCTCCTGGCTTAAATGCAGCCTCTTTTTCATGTGTATGGTCAAAAGGCACAAACTTTATTTGTTTTGTTTTTTACATTCCATATTTTGTGTTAGTTTCAGGTGCCCAGAATAGTGGTTAGACAGTCAGCCTCTTTTGGTTTAAAGGAGTATCTTTCAAGTAAGCTTTTCTCTCTTTGGGCTAAATGTTGTGTTTTTCTGCGCCTGTCCCCAATCTTCTCACTAAAGTCAGCTTTCCTTTCTGCAGAGAGGTTTGTTTTTTTAAAAAAAAAAATGCATAACCCAGGAAGGGACCGTCTCTTACTCAGCTTGGGCTGCGGTAACAAAATTCCACAGCCTGGTGGCTTTCCCAGCAAGCATTCCTCCGTCACCGTTCTGGAGGCTGGGCGTCCAAGGTGGCAGGCCTGGCGCCGGGCGGGGGCCCACCTCCCGGCCTGCGGTCTTCCCCACGCATCCTCGCAAGACGGGAAAAGACAACACTAAGCCGCTGTAGCAGACAGAGCTGCTGCCGCGAGTGTGGAATGTAGGTTAGTGCCCTTAGAAAAAATAAGGGCGCTGATCCCGTCATGAGAGCTCCGTCCTCATGACCCAGCTGCCTTCCAAAGGTGCCATCTCCAAACACCATCTCGTTGGGGATCAGGGCTGCAAAATATGGGTGGGGGGGCACAAACATTAAGTTCGTAGCAGACCCTGATGATTACCTGTGGTCCGTTCCTCATTCCCAGGGCTGTTCGCCATCCACTCCGCTCACCGTCTCCGTCCCAGCCCCGTGGTCTATGGTCGGAGCTTGCCCTTCCCCAAGAAGCTCGGAAATCGAGGCCTCACCCCAATCCCCGGCTCCCTAACGTGAACTCCGCCACTCCAACCAAACAGAGCGGCTTCGTTTTCTACAACCGGCCTATTCTTCCCCCAGAGCTTGCCTTTCCGAAACAGCAGCCGTGAACTACGTGTGACTATTCTAATTTAGCTTATAATTAATTAAAGCGTAATAAAATGGCAGATTCGGCCTCTAGGTACGCTGACTCAATAGCCCCTGTGGCCGGTGGCTGCCACCTTGGCCGGCACCGCCGTGGAGCACGCCGGGCACCGCAGGACGTCCTGCTGGGCAGCCGAGGTCGGGACCCACAGTCGGGAAAGGCAGACAGAGTTGCCCGGCGAGGAGTGGGGTCAGGATTCAAACTCTGAGACTCAGCTCTGTCCAGGGCCTTTTATATTGTTTTGTTGTTAATTTTCACTGAAGGATATTTTTTCCATTGATTTTTTTTTTAGACACAGTGAAGGAGAAGGAAGGAGGAGGTTGAGAGAGAGAGAGAGAGAGAGAGAGAGAGACATGGATTGGTTGCTTCCTGCATGAGCCGGTACCAGGGCTAAGGACTGAAACTTCAATCCAGGTACAGGCCCTTGACCAGGAATCAAACCCTCGACCCTTCAGTGTGCTGGCCAGTGCTCTAACCACTGAGCCACACTGGCCAGGGCACCTTTTCTATTCTTTACAGTGCAGTCAATTTCCTTCCTTACCAGCATGACCCAACCAAGCCCTGGTTGGCCACTGCAAAAATCTTTATGGGGAACGTCTGTGCCAGTCTGTCCATGGCCCTCGCAGTGAGAGCAGGGAGACTGGTACGCCCAGTGGCTCCTGAAGGGGTCAGGGGAAGCAGGCAGCTGGTGGAGGAACAGCCCGACAACCTGATGGTGACCCTGGTCCGGTCCCACGAGGGCTGTTGTTCTGAGGGTTCTCCTGCATCGCGCCAGCTTTCCCGCTGCCGGGGCTCTGTCGTTGACTTGCCCGTCCAACATCCAGAGATCCTGGATTTTACGCTGTAACTCCTCATTGCAGAATGACATTTATTGAGCACACGTTGCATGCCAAGCGGTAGGCTAAGTGCTTTGGAGATTATCTCGCATGGTATTTACCCAGTGCTTTGGAGGGGATATTATTATGACCCCCGTTCTAGATGAGCGAATAAAGCTCCGAGAGTTTCGGCCATTGGCCGAGAGGCAAACACAAGGCTGTCTGGTATTTAAACCATGCTCTGCCACTAAAAGAAATAAAAATAACCTTTGAAGACATACCTCCGAAACAAAGGCCAAAACAGTGGGAACAAATCAGGGCTCTGTCACTAACTCACTGTGAGATTTAGGGTAAGTCGTAGCCCCTCTAAACCGACAGCTCCCAGTCTATAGAATGGGGGTGGTGATACCTGCTCACCACTCCAACGTGGTTAATAAGAAACATATACTTGCCCTGGCTGGGTGACTTCGTTGGCTGGAGTGTCGTCCTGCGCACCAAAAGGCTGCAGGTTTGCTTCCCGGCCAGGGCACATACCTAGGCTGCAGGCTCAACCCCCAGTCAGGGTGCATACAGGAGGCACCTGATGTTTCTCTCGCACATCAATGGGTTTTTTCCTCTCTCTCTCTCCCTCTTCCTCTCGCTCTAAAATCAATTAAAAAATAAAAAAATAAAAGCATATCCTCAGGTGAGGATTTAAAAAATAATTTTTTTAAAGAAAAAAAGAAACATATACTCTATCAGAGTTCTTTGGTTGCAAGCAACAGAAAATGACGTTGGCCGGTAAAAGCAAAAAATGAATTCACTAGAAGCATATTCGGGAGCCCCCAGGATTTATGGGAAATCTGCAAAATCGGGCGTGAACAAAGATCAGGGACGAAGGCAGGGCCTAACGTGGAGCATCCTTCAGGGGCCATTGCCCTTGGACCACCTTCCCATCTCCAAGTCGGTTCGCTCACAAAGTCCTGATGAGACGGTCAGATTCTTCGACCTCATGTCACTTGCCGCCCTTGGCTGCAACGGAATTAGAAGTCCCTGGAGCGGACCTCTGGCCTTTACGGTGGGAAGTCAGAACTTTTTGATTGACCGTGCTCGTGGAGGGAAGGATAATTCCTGAAAAAGAGCTCCGGCTACTATTAGAAGAGAGGGGGGAGATGCTGGGAGGGGGGCAAGGTAAATGCTAACTACAATGCAACGTAAGGCCACACAAACGTAAGCGAGCGGTAACCTTACCATTTTTCTTGGCTTTGCAAGACGCCCTGTTCTACACATTCCAAGTGAGGGGGGCGAAGGGGGGACCAACATTTGCTTCCCTAAAGTGCTTTTTCTCACTCTTGGTTTCCAGCATTAGAGTAAAATAATAAAGGGTGGGGCAAAAATAGCTTTACAGTTGTGAGTAGGCGAAACAGAGTTTATTCTTGTATTGTTTATTAATTCTTGTATTATTTTCCATACGAACAACTGTGACCCTACTTTTGCTCCACCCTGTGTATACCTCATTGCAAACCTAGGCTTTAAGTTTTAATTTATACCAAGTCCAAAAGCCTTCTCCCAGGAGTATCAACCACATATCGCAAAAACGTAAATAAATAGGAGTACACTGGGCATGAGGAAATCTGTGGGCTCCGTGACTCACCTCTGACATTACTGGTAACCAGAACACCATCCGACGATCAGACCTTTCCAAGGCAAAATCAGGGGATCACGCGGCCAGGATAAATGCGAGGCACGGCCATCGGGTTGGGAAGGAATGTTCTTGTTTAGATTCAGAATAGAATAAATCATGGCCTGGAGGTCTAAGGGCATAAATTTTGCCATCAGCATTTACAAAATGTGACTCCTGACACCCAGGGCATTATGCGGAAAGCATAGCTCCTCAGGAGGAAATACTTCAAACACTAATGTAAATAATAGCGTGTTGAAGTTTTAAAAATGTAGCTAAAAGTACAAGAGTTATATACAGAATACTTTCTTTGTCTTTCCCTTTTTTTTTTTTTTAAATGCCATTCCAGGAAAAATGTCTTCTCTTGGGCACAAATAGAACAGTTGAGAACTATTAGCAAATTATTTGTACACGCAGTTCCGTTTTTCTACCACAAAACAAGAAAAGCGTGTAGGATAAATTAAAATTTTCTCACGCTTCATCCGAATTATATGTGGAACGATACCCCAAAGGGGGGGGGGAGAAAATTAAGAAAAAGGACCCTTACCGGTAAAGCTAAAATGACAAGTTTACGACTCAAAAATTCACGTGCTTACGTTGTAAATATTGAAACCAAGCTGCAGCAAGTCGCCTCTGAGAGGCTGTTTTAATGTTTGATTGACAATATTGGAATGATCCGTTTAAACACAGTCGCATTCCTTGTGCTCCGGCGTGGACTCACCATTCTAAATTGCTGTTTCTATCAATATGAGCCCATCCGGCGTGTGTCTAATTTCTGCTAGAAAATAACAGGTAACAAAAGCTTTTAAGAAATACACGTTTGTGTACAAGTTCTGTCGTCTTTTCTCATTGCCTGCTGATACTGTATCTCGTGATCTAATACCATGGTTGTTTAGATGACACAAATTACACAGAAACTCGCTATTTTCTCCCCGCCTTACCCTTCACTCAAACTCCCGAGTAAAGAAAAACGGGCTCTAAATGAATTTTAAAACTCCCCCTCTTCTGTTAATTTAAAAGAAGCCCTTAAGCACCTAACGAGAGAAAAACACATCCTGCCCACCCCGCAATTATTTGCAAATATTCTGTTCTGGGAGAAGGCCCTGCGGCGGTGCAGCTCCTAAGTCTGGATCGATAACCGCGGCCCAGCGTAAAATCCGCAGCGCTTTACCTGCGAGGCCTCGGCTTGAGGAGCCGGCGTGAGATTTGTAGAGTAGAATCTCCACAAAGACTATCACTCCGGGTAAGAACCGGTGCGCATGAGATAATAAATTGTTGTCAGGCGGGCCCTTAGGATTACTCTTCTGTCTGCATTTTGGGTTTGTTTCCTCACTGTCCCTCCCTCACGGAGCTGAACCTGGAAACAGCATCACTCTCGAGCTCGTTAGTTTGATAAACGGGCCTAAGTGTGCGGCAACAATGGGCTCCTGGAGCACAGGAGTGTTTATGGGTCTCCTGGAAATTCTGGAAACCACCGGGAAGTGTTTAGGTACTGAATCACAGCCAACTATTCTGAATCTTTAATTTTTTTTTTTTTTTCTATGAGAATGTCAGGCTTAAAATATAAAACATGCTTTTCCCACTTGGTTTCTGTTACTTGTAAAGCATTTGAGAGCTTCTAGGTTAGAATTACCTCCCTCCCAGACACGAGAATGGGGAAAACTTCCAGAGCCCGTTCACAGCCCCTCTGCCGGTCTTCTTTTACATTGTGGACCCAACAACGTAATAAAAATGACTAAATGCTAAACCTGAGCGCCGTGCTTCTAAATCCATTGTATTTTTTATCATATTTATCCATGCAGTGGCCTCATCTTTGGCGGTTTAGATAATGCATGTGGAAATAAATTTCAAAAGATAACTAGCTTGTTTTCAGATACGACGTATCCATCACCCAAATAACCAGGCAATTATGACATAGCAAACCTTTGCAGTAAATGATTTGTTTTAAAGGTGGTTTAGGTTACAGTTAAAAATTAAAGTTTCCAGCAGAAACAGGAAAAATGGAATACAATTAATGGGGTGGGGGGTTTTTTTTCATTCGTTTAAACACACATTTTTGAATTTCTCTGTCATCTCTTTTAAAATAAGACTCTAAAACGGCAACTTGGGCTGGAGCGTTCCTTTGTTTGGTTTGTTTTTGTGTCTAATTAAGCTCATTTATTATTTATGCTAGAATACCTGAGACAACCGACGGGGGACAGGAGATTACACCTGCATTGTCTCAGAGCTTAACTTTATCTTTGTTTACTGGCTGCATGAGTATCTATCAAGGACTCGCCCCCACAACTGAGCGTTAAGATACGTATCCACATACAAATAAACACAAATACAGGTTTGAAGATGCTGAAGGCGCCGAATTAGAACATTAACAAATTGGAGACAATGGTTCCTCGACACGGAATGGCTAATAAATTTTGGTTAGAGTCACATAATCAGGATGGAGCATGCTGTGCAACCATTCTGAAAACCTGGGCCGATCTGCGGGCCGATCTGCAGATGTGTGTGCGTGACCGAGCGCCGCGTGCCAGAGGCATCCTGCGTTCAGTGAGGATCATTCATAAGTGAATAAGTATTCATAGATATGTCTGAGCATTGCCTGCATTTTAATAACTCCCCGTGTTATTTACAAATGGTTATTTAAAGGGTCCAGGAGGAAGCCGAGCAACCTGTTACGGGCCCTCGCGGGCGCGGGGTGGAAGGGAAGGCGCGGTCCCGCTGAACCGCGCCTGTGACTCTCTCCAGAAAGACCCCGACTGCCGGAAACAGCGCTCACCTGTCCATTCACTGGTTCAGCCAAAAATTCAAAAATGTCAAAGTATCTGGTGAAAGAAATGTAAAATAGCAACAAGAAGAATGCTCTCGAACTTGACAACACTCACAACTCACAACACTCCTTAAAAGCAGAGCGGGGAACAACCTAAATATCTAGGCAGAGAGGGTTAACCGATCGAGTTGTGGGGGTGTTGTTAGGTTACCTTTACTGTTTACTTAGGATCTGCCGGCTTTGTTCCAAGGCCTTGACAGACACCCGCTCCTGCACTGGTCATAACAAGGCTGAGTGACAGGTACGGTTACTTTCTACCTTCCCGGGCAGCGGGACAGAGACCTGAGTCCCTCCAATAACTGCCCGAGAGCCGTGGGTAGGAAGGAGCGGAGCGGGGTCAGAGCGGGCGGTCAGGACGCCAACGCCCGCGTCCTGGGCCAGCGCACGCCCGAGGTGCACCGGCTGGGACCCAAGGGAACCAGCGGAGATCGTGGCGTATCACTGGCCCAGGAAAACATTCATGGGCCCTTGCTGCGTGGAAGCATGTAATACAACACGGCATGTGTAGTCTGACACCTTGGTAGTGCACGTTCACATACACGCAGAACTTTCTAAAACTAACGTGTCTCTTTTATAATCAGAAATAGACAAAAGTTATTTTTAATCATTTTATGAATGTTTAATGACATAGTGAGCAAAAAATGGAAGTCGATTGCGTGTATTATAAAATGTTATTCCAAGCTTTTTGTTGTTGTTTTTTAATTTGTCTTTATTGTTGAAAGCATTACAGATGTCCCCTTTTTTCCCCCCCACTGACCCCTCCCCCCTCCCCCAGCCCCACCCCAGGCCTTCACCACACCATTGCCTGTGTCCCTGGGTTATGCATATATGCATAGAAGTTCTTTGGTTAATCACCTTCCCTCTGAGATCCCTCAGGCTGTTCCATGCTTCCATGTCTCTGGATCTATTTTGTTCTTCCGTTTATTTTGTTCTCTAGATCCCACATATGAGTGAGATCCTGTGGTACTTGTCTTTCGCTGACTGTCTTATTTCGCTGAGCATAATCCCCTCCAGGTCCCTCCATGGTATACAACGCAGAGGTGCTCTCTAGGAAGGCTGTTTCAAAGGGTAAGAGCTCCTCCTTCTTTACAGCTGCATAGTATTCCACGGTGTGAATGTCCCACAGCTTTTTATCCAACATCCAAACGGGCACTTGGCTGTTTCCAGATCTTAGCTACTGTAAATGGTGCTGCTATGAACACAGGGGATCATAGATTCTTTTGGATTGGTGTTTCAGGATTCTCAGGATATATAAAATATGATCCCAAGTTTTGAAATCCCAAACCCCCATGGCAATGGGCCTTTCGGATTGATGTCCTCGCCTGCCTCTGGTGGATATTTTCTCACAAACACACACACACGTGTGCACACACACACAGCACAATAAGCGACACAAATATATAAAAATATTATCAGTGATTCTCTGAAAGGTGGCCTTTAAGTAACTCTAATCTTTTTCATTCTACTTAGAAAACTACTTTCCAAAATTTTCCAATACTATGAATGCATAAATTCTAATATAAGAAAAAATGTTATAACTCATATATTTATAATGTAACATCTATAAAGCAATGCAACCAACTTTTCCTTATTACATGCATATGTATTTGTATTGTATTTGTAAAGCTGTGTTTTTTAATTGGAAAAACCCAAACAATGCAGTTCAACATAGAGAGTTCGATGTCCTGTATACTCATTTGCCAGGTTTAATAATTATCAAGGATTGTCAAGACTACCAGGAGAGAGCTTGGGAGCAGGGCCAGGATTAGGGCAAAGCCCTCAAGTGAGAAATATAAGGTGGCACTTAAAAACTCAGTAATAAAATTAAATAATATTTCAATGCAGTAGTTTAGAAAAATAAAAAATAACGCAACCAAAAAATCTAGGAGGAACAAAGGTCAAAAATTTAAATAGGGACAGGTCCACTCCCTTACTTGCATGACTCACCCTAGTTCCATCTCTGCCTTCTAGAAAGAGAAATGTGGGTGGAGGCGGAGGCCAAGGACATGGGGGAAGAAGAGAAGGGGGAAGAAAGAGCTCAGCACTCAGGGGCAGGTCCTAGCCTGGGAGACAGAGCCCTGGTTTGCCCAAAACACACCCGGGAGATGGGAGGCGAAAGAGAGGGCAGGCTCCGGCTCTAAGGATTAGTGAGGGGCCCTAAGAACAGGCCGACAGCCACATTTAACAGCCCTGATTGCCTTGCGTTTCCCAGGCTGAGCACTGCACCCTGTAATTTGTAGTAAGAAGTTTTGCCATACTACCACATTACAGTAGAGAGGGGCTGGGGAGCTAAACTTCAACCTGCCAGAGGCCCCATTTACACCCACAAATTTAAGACTCCTTTTCCCATGGAAATATACACATGAAAATTATTTATGTAAAAGTGATAAACTAAGTATAATTACTCAAAAAAAAAAAAAAAAGAGAGATTTCGTTCATCTCTTTATACCATCTGAGATGACGGCAGAGAATGCTGCCTAAAATGTTAAATCTAAATTGGAAGGATTTTCCGAGGATATATATTTGAGATTGCATTTAAAGAATGAAATGAGTCACATGTGCTTTTTATTTTTAGCTGCATAGGCATCCTGGCAAACAAACAAAATTAGAAGATAATACAATTCTCATCATGACAAAAAAACAAAAACAAAAAAAACCTGTCCTCCCTCCCACACACACCAAACCCACTAGGTTTGCATGAACAGGAAGTTCTGATAATATTGCCACTGACCCCTCCTAGCCACTGGTTTGAAATCTAAGACATTTCTGGAATTTCCCTAAAACGTATTGAGCACCAAGTAATAGATTCTGACAAAAAGGAAACTCCCAAATCATACATTTCAGGAGGAAAAGTAGACATCAGTTCAGAGGTAGAGCCTCAGCTCTGACAATATTCTTAATAATTTCTGCACACTTCCCAAAAATTAATAATTGTACACATTAGAAAGGAAGCAGACAAATTACTGTTTTAACATAATTAATTTGACATTTATTCATTGTTGGAAAATTATTATTGTCACCGAGTCACACTTTAATGTTCACATGTCAATAATGCAGGCCAAGGACAAGGATTTTAAATAGTTTCCAGAAGGAAGACGATTAATTTTTATGATTGTTGCATAAACATTGCGTTAAGTGTCACAGTAACACATTGGAGGAATCCAAATGGCTTCACAAAATCAGAGAAGGGACGTGATAATTATGCTTATCAGAGAGTGGCTGCCTATTCTTTCAATGGAATTCCTTTGCTGAAAATTTACAAACAATGGTTTTTGCCACAAGGTTCCAAAACAGGCGCCACTGGTGGGCCAAGAGATGAATGCATGCGATTCTATTGTAACAGTGTTGTGTTTATCTTAATGTGTCTTAGAAACAAATATTACTAGCATCCCAAGCCTGAGACACCACACTATTATTGCTTAAGGTGAAATTTTGTTTCAAAAGAAGTTCATGTAAATGAAAGGTAACGAAGTCCTGGGACAAGTGTTGCCCAGGATCAGAGGGAGCTAGAAATGCCTTAACCAGTGACTGTGGGTGCAAGGATATAAACCAGATCTGTCCAAAAGAAACATAAGGCCATCCTTCTCTGTCATTTAAAATATGTTAACAGCTACATTTTTACAAAAACAAAAATAAACAGGTGAAATAATTTTGAATATAATTTTATTCAACCCATTATAGAAGAATATACTATTGCAACATCTAATCAATATTTATTTGTTTGTTTTCAATCCTCAACTGAGGATATTTTTTTCCATTGCTTTTCAGAGACAGTGGAAGGGGAAGAGAGAGACATCGACATCGATTCGAGACGCATTGATTGGTCGCCTCGGGCATGTGACCAGGCCAAGGTGCAAGCCTTTGACCGGAATCAAACCCAAGACCCTTCAGTCCACGGGCCGATGCTCGAACCACTGAGCAAAACTAGCTAGGGCATCAATATTTTCTTAAAATTTATGTTTATTGTTGGAAGTATTACAGATGTCTCTAATCGGTATTAAGAACTACGACTGGGATCTTTCGTTTTCTTCTTTTCTTCTTTTTGTTCTGAGTCTTCAGAAGCTGGTGTGTATCTCACACAGCACATTTCCACTTGGACTCACCGCCTTTCAAGGCTCAATGGCCACACGGGATCAGGGGCTACCGTGCTGAACAGAGAAGTTCTAGACAGCCGCTATGGACTGAGCCTTTGCATCTCCCCCAAAATTCATCTGTTGAAACCCTAATCCAGGTGTGATGCTATTTGGAGCGTGGAGCTTTTGGGAGATAATTAGGTCATGAGGGTGGAGCCATCATGAATGGTATTAGTGCCCTTATGGGAAAAGATACGAGAGAGATTTTCTCCCTCCCCCCACGCCCTCTCCCTCTGCCATCATTATCAAGGTCTCTGCTACTTGTAGCCAATGGGACCCCCAAGGGAATACATGGCTTTGAATAGTTTCAGAGACTCCGAGTGTTGTTCCATTTAATATTCCTTCCTCCCAGCCTTTGGCCTCCCTCTAAATAAATCTTGGACAAATATTTTAAAACAATCTGTTTGAAAGAACTTTAAAGTCTAATTGTGTCCCAGTAGTTCCTCTTGAATATATGTAGAGAAAGAGAGCAGTAATGACACATTTAAATTCACAATGTTTTCCATCTTCTAAGCCAATATGTCACAAACTTAGCGTGCAGGAGTCACCAGAGAGGGCTAGTAAAAATGCATCACCTGGGGTCCCACCCTCACTCATTTGGAGTCAATATTCTAGGCCCAGGCATCTGCATTTTTACCAAGTGGTCCCTCTGAGGTGGCGCAAGGTGGGAAGTGTGCAGCCACGTGGGGACGGGTGTTGCTCTAACCACTCAAGTACGACCTCCAGGGGACTCCTGTGTGGCCCAAGGAGAAAAACAAGGAACACCCGAGTCCACCGACTGCCTGGAGGGAGAGACATGCCCGGGGAAAGTACAGAGCTTGAGGATGTTGCTCCGGAAATCAACACTTCGCAGAGAGTAGTCAGCAACGAGAAGCAGTTATTGGTCAAAATGAGCAAGTTAATTTTATAATCAGTGCTTCTAACTACAGCCCCATAATTTCAGGGGACAGAAGGTCCCTAAACTATAAAGCAGTGGTCATTTGGCCTCCAGGGGACATTTGACAGTGTCTGCAGACACTTGGGTTGCCACACGTGGGCAGGTGCTATTGGCATCTAGTGGGTAGAGGTCAAGGGTGCTGCTAAACATCCTACAGTGCACAGGACGGCCCCCTGACAAAGCGTGATCCAGCCCCAAATGTCAATTGGGTCGTGGCTGATAAGCTGTATTAGTTTCCTGAGACTGCTGTAATAAAATACCACAAATTGGGTGACTTAAAACAACAGAATGTATTCCCCATTGTTCTGGAGGCTAGAAATCCAGGACCATGGTGTCGGCAGGGCCACGTTCTCCACGGTGTCGGCAGGGCCACGTTCTCTCTGAATGCCCCAGGAGGGAGAATCTGTCCCGGGCCTTTGCTCAGCGGCTGGTGTTGCTGACCGTCCTTGGCGTTCCTCGGCTCGTGGCTGCGTCGCCCCAGGCTCTGCCTCTGTCTTCACAAGAGTTCTCCTTGTGTGCCTGTCTGTCTGTCTCTCTCCTCCTCTTATAAGGACACCAGACGTATTGGATTGAGGGCCCGCCCTGCACCAGTATGATCCTGTCCTTGCTTACATCTGCAAACACCCTATTTCCAAATAAAGTCACATTCACAAGTATCAGGGTTTAGACCTTCAACACATCTTTTTTGGGTGTACCCGCAGCAGACGCCGGGCCCTAAACGAAGTACTTCGTGCATCTCTCTAGCCATTTCCCAGGTGGGAAGAAATAAATGAGTGGGACCTAGGCCAGGAATGAGCTGTTATGAAACCTTCTTGAAATCTTCCCAGTCATTTCTGTTCCTTTTCCTTCGCCCGTTTCACTCTAAGCCTGTTCAGCCAAGCGCGCAGACCAAAACTACCCCACCCCCGCTCCACCCCCTATTTTATTAACTTGAGCCAAATATGCTAGACACAGGCCTAAAGACTAATGACACCTTGAAGTGCTGAATAAGTTCTTTGGGGGAAAAAATATGTCACATATCTGCCAACAAAGAAATGAAGCGAGTGGTGAAATCTCTGGTAAAAATCAAAAAGGAAGTCAGTTGTGATGTTTCAACCATCAGGTCGTATTTGGGATGCAGGAGACAGGATGGAAGTCCGGGGCTCTTGCTGTGCAGCTTCCCTGGGCCTCTGATGCCTCCTGGACGGGCCTCATTAACACCGACGTGATTTCCTGAGACTGCAGGAGGCCTGGGGAGCCTTTTATGTACGAGGACGGTCAGACATTACTGCTGACCCAACAGGATCCGTGTTGCTCACACTTTCACTTGAATTTCTGTTACATTAATAGGAGTTTGGGGACTTGAATACATTTCAAAATCCATGTAAGTGATCCGGATACAATGAAAGCTTACTTTTTATTCAGGCTGCGGGCTTCATGTTGAGTTTTTTATTAAGTTAGTGAGTTACTCCAGCAGGTCTCCACACCAGCCTTTTCATCTCGGGCACCGGTACTGAAATTCTCTTTGTGGCCCAAAGCAGAGGGAGGCGTCCTCTCACTGCTCGTACCGGATGATCCCAAACGTCGTGGCTTGAAACAACACAAACTTATTTATTGTCTTACATCCCTGGAGGTCAGAAGGTCATACTTGGTCTCACTGGGCCAACTTCAAGGAGCGAGCAGGTCTGGCTGCTTGTGGAGGTGATACAACCAGGCCGAAGGAGAATTCAAAGAACAGACGCATTCACAGAACCAGGACTATGGCCATGAGTGTGCAAAGAGGTGTATTAGTTTCCTACCGCTGCTGTAACAAATTACCATAAACTTAGTTACTAATTAGTCAGAAGTCCTAGAACCAAGCTGTTGGCAGGGCTGTGAGCCTTCTGGAGGCTCTGGGGAGGAGGGGGAGAGGGACCCATGTCCTGGCCTCTCCAGCTCCAGGAGGCTGCCTGCATGTCTGGTCCCTGGCCCCTTCCTCCACCTTCCAATCTCTCTCTCCCCCACCTCTTCTTACCTCCTCTGACCCTGATCCTCCTGCCTCTCTTTTATGAGAACCCTGTGATAACATGGGACCCGCCCAGACAATCTGGGAAAAGCTCCCCGTTTCAAGATCCTTCATTGAATCACATCTGCAAAGTCCCTTTTGCCATGTAAGGCAGCAGGTTCATAGTGCCCAGGAACTAAGACATGGGTATCTCAGGAGGGGAAGGACATCACTCTGCCCCACAGGGAAAATGGGAGCCGTGAAACCAACCTGGCTCCAGAAAGAACCAGGCCTGACACCACCCTGGTTTTAGAACATCAGGCCTGCAGAACAGCAGGCCCCTCAGAGTTTTAGGCTCTATGTCGGTGGTCATCTGAGAGGATTGAGGAGCAGGTCCTTGGACGGGGAGCTTCAGGCACAGGGACTAAACTGAAAACAAAGAGAACAGGGGGAGGGTTACACGCCGATTGCTGAGATTCCCCGACCTTCCTCCCCACCACCTTCCAAGGCCACGGGCGAGAAGGCTGATCTCCTCCAGGCAGGTGAGTGGGCAAGTACATCCCGGAAAACGTGCCCAGTGTAGAAAAAGAGAACCTAAAGATACTGATATGTGGGTGTAGGAAGTTGGAGGTCTGGGCAATGACCCAGCCCAGCCAGGTCACCCTAGACTGATGCTCAAGTTTTAAAGTCACCCACCCTCGGCCCATGCGCTCAGAGCTGCCGACCAGCTCTTTAGTGCCTCTTTCTAGAGGAAGATTGGACACCAAGGAGCACAAGCCCTTGGAGGAAACCAGAAGACAAAGACCAGACAAGCAAACAGAAAAAAAGGGAAACCAACACTGTACAGGAGGGAGAAGTCCCTCCCCAACGCATTAACATCGTCAGATGAGAAAAAATAATGCACCCACAAGGTAAGAGTCTGATGCCATTCTTTAAAAATCAGATGGCAGGAAAGAGTTGTAGGAAATTAAAAATATGAGAGCGGGAATGAAAAACTAAATAGGAAGCTTGAAAGACACAGCTGAAGAAATATCCCAGAAAGTAGAGCAAAAATACCAACGCATGGGACTTGGAAAGGCAAGTAAGAAGAGGAGAGGACCGTGCAGGGGCCCTCATTCCAAGTGCCCGGGTTCCAGGGGCAGAAACAGGGCAACGGGGGACGGAACACTTCCATCCAGCCCCCAGGGCCCCTGCCGGAGACGTCGGCGGTGAGATGATAGGAATCCCCTGAGTATCCCATGCAGTGGGTGGAAACAGGCCCGACCACTAAGCATTACCATGACGCTTTAGGGGACTGAAGGGGCAAGGGAAAGGAGCTAAAAACTGGTGGGAAAACAGAAAGGTTTCATCTAGAAGTGCAACAGTCGGCATGGCACTGGACTTACACCATCAGCAAGAGCAATGGAACGGCGCCCCCAGGTTTCTGAGGCAGTTACGGGGGTTCCTGCAGCTGCTTCCCTGCTCATTCAGGGACAGGGACAGGGGCAGGGTGGTGACAAACTGGAGCAACGCACACACTCCCGGCGGAGGCCACCAGGGCGGCACTGCGCGGTCCAGCTCTCAAACCCCAGGCCAGGGTCCTCCCGCCGTCTATTTAGTGCCGGGCTTTCCACATTGTTCTCTGATCTTTGTTAGTGATTTCCAGCTGTTTAAACCGGCCCCAAGCGTAGTGCTGAGGCCTGAGGTCTGTCTTGCGCTCCCCTAAGCAGGGAGGCTGGGTGAGCTTGCAGAGGACACAGGGCTGGAGGCCTCAGTCACCGCGCCGCTGGCAGAGGGCTCCGTCGGAGGCACCCGCAGGGTCTGCCAAGGAAGGTGCACCGGCGGGTGTGGTGACCAGCGGCCCAAGGAGCGCACCCCTGCCTTTCCCGCAGCAGCGGGGCCCAGTATCCCCCCATTCGGTGGTCGGGACGACTGCAGAACGCAGCTACTGCAAGTAACAAGAATCAACTGTAATTTTATTTTTTTTTTATTGTTGACACTGTTACACATGTCCCCCGAATCAACTGTAATTTTTACTTAGAATATTGTGTGTTTTTAATAATATAGCGAGGGTCTTTTCTTTCCATGTACAGTTCTGTGACTCTTAACGCAAGTATGGATTCGGGTGACCATCATCACAGTCAGCGTACAGAACATGCCCATCACCCCAAAACATTCCCTCCTGGTGCCCCTTTGTAGTCAAACCCGCCCCCCGCCCCCCGCAACCGTGTACCCGCTGACCGGTTCTCCATCACGACTGTATTGCCTTTTAAAGAATGTCACATAAATGGACTCGTGCCGTATGTCACCTTTGGGGACTGGCTCCCCGCACTCAGCATCTTGTCTGAAACGCTCAGTCAAGTTTCACGTGTAACAGTAGTTGGTTCCTCCTCACGGCTCGGTGTAATAGTCTACCAGGCCTAGAATGTAAACACAAATCATCAATAAAATACGAGGATATACATGTTCAATCTTACAATGTACCCCCATTTGTCAGGGGGATCTAGTACACGCCCCCCAAAAAAGGCGGGAAGCCAAGCAGGTGGGAACAAAGGATGGAGAACGCCAAGGGCCCTGTCCTGAGGAAGAGTCAGGAGAAATCCCAGGACAAAGGTGAAGACGACACCCCGGGACAACAGCTGCTCAGCTGCCCCGATCCAGCTGCAAGGGACGAATCGGACAGGAATCGCCGTGGGTTTGAACACGTTTCGAAGGCATCCAAGCAACTGGTGGTGACTCACTCCGAGGAAACAGTGCACAGAAAAGGAAATTTTTTAACTCTCATGAAAACAGAAAGTTGCCCAGAGCAGGAAAAGCGACCAGAGTACACTGCGGCTCAGCGGCCACCAGAGTTCACACAACGTAAACATTGACCTTCCATCTAAACACGATTCCTTTGGGGCCCCTGGAATAGGGGTGAGGGGATCACCCCTCTTATAACAAGCCTTGTGGAACTATTTAACCCTTGATAACACAGACACGAATTAAAACTAAATTTTAAAAGTTAACATGAAAAAATATATTTTTTTCTAAATCAGGGCCAAGAGAAAAAGGAGTGAGCCATTCCTGATAACACGGTCCCTGAAGCTAGAGCCCCCAGCCCCTTTCAGTGCCCACGGCAAAGAGGCTGAAGGTGGGAAGGGAGGGAGGAGGGGGCTGCCTCCCTACATGCTCCTCATTTGGGGCGTGGAAAACCGTTCTCAGAAGGCTGCGGGAGGTTTCCTCTGTCTTACAGAACACACTCGGTCACATGTTCCAATGTGTGTTTTCTCCAACACCAAGCAATGCTCCGACACCCGCGGGGTGTCCAACTCTGCTCCATTGACGCTCCGCCTGGAGATAGCAGCAGATCCCTTAGGTTAGGGGCTCAGTCCTGCCGGGCTACCCTCCCGGCCCCCCAACTGCAGAAGCCCATAGCAGGTCCAGGTTGTCACCTGTGTTTCCGAGGATGGACATAGACCAGAGGTTCCATCACCTCCTACTCGGGTTTGATTAATTTTGCTAGAGTGTCTCAAAGAATCCAGAGAAACACTTTACTTAACTAGATCACCAGTTTGTTATAAAAGGACACAACTCAGGAACAGCCAGATGGAAGGGAGGCCTAGGGCAAGGTGTGTGGGAAGGGGCACAGTGCTTCCACGTTCCCCGCCAATCTCCACCTGGGGGGCAGCTGGGAGGCTCTCTGAAGCCCAGCCTCCTGGTCTTTTGGGGAGCCTTTATTGCACAGGCCCCGTTCATTAAATCATTGAAGACTGAACTCAATCTTCCATCCCTGGAAGGGCGGGGCGGGTAAGAAGTCCAACAGGGTTGGTTCCCCAGGCAACCAGCCCCATCCCTAGGTTACCCAGGGTGTTTCCAAAAAGCACTTTATTAGCATAGCAAAAGGCACCTTTATGGCTCTCCAGGCTTAGAAAATTCCAAGGGGTTTTAGAAGATAAGTTTCTAGGACTTTGAGCCCCTGTATTTTGGAGAAAACTGATTTCGGTGCAAAGTGTGGCCCTCACTACTTTCCAGGACATTTTAATGAAATGTCTGGATTATCAATACAATTGTGACATGGCTACCTTCTCAATGGGCTATGACTGGGATGGGCAAAGAGCATTTAAAAGTTTTTTTGCAACACAAAAATAACCTGACGTTATCATTTTGGGGAGCTAGGTGAAAGGTACAGGAGAATGCTCTGTAGTAATTTTGCAACTTTTTGTGAGTCTTAAACTATTTCAGAATAAAAGGGCATAGCCCTAGCCGGTTTTCCTCAGTGGTTAGAGCATCGGCTCTCGGACTGAAGCATCTCAGATGCAGGCTCTATTCCCCATGCTTCGGGGGGCAACCAATTGATGTGTCTCTCTCATATTGATGTTCCTCTCTCTCTCCCTTCCACTCTCTCTAAAAAGCAATGGAGCCTGGCTGGGCGTGGCTCAGCGGTTGAGCGTCAACCTGGGATCCAGGCGATCAGGGTTAGATTCCCGGTCAGGGCACATGCCCGGGTTGATGGCTCGATCAATGACTTTCTCATCATTGATGTTTCTATCTCTCCCTCTCTCCCTCTCCTTTCCTCTCTCTGAAATCAATAAAGATATATTTAAAAAAATAATAAAATAAAATAAATATTCAAAAATGGCCAAAAAGAGTTGTTGTTTGTTTAATTCCCACCAATAGCTTTGGATTCCCACAAGAAGAGAGGGGCCTCAGTTTCCCCTTCTGTAACATGAGCACTATATCAGTGGTTTTCAAACCATAGTGTCACTGAGGGTGTTTCAACAGCTCACCCAAATCTGCTTTGATTTTTATCTTATCAAAGCCATTTGAAAATACACAGTACTAGTACTGACTTTTAACACCCGCAAGTTCGCTTGTACTTTCAAATTAGCTCTTTGGCTTTCCAACTTGGAAACAGTGTCTCCTTTCCCAACTGTGCACTTGAACTCTTCAGAGTCAGTGATTACACGGATTGTAACTACACTCTATTGCTCCGTTGGACATGGATGTCAAGAGTTTGCTTTTCTTTGCTTAAATTCAGACCTTGTATCAGTTTAGAGAAATGCAAATTAAATCTACCACAGAGCATTTTTTACCCATCAGCCTGGCAAAGATCAGAAATGAATAGCGAGGGGCAGGACCCAGGTGCTCCAGCGAGCGACAGCGGAGCCTAGGGGTTCGGCCCCCTTGGAGCACTTCCAAACTCTAAATGCACATACGCTTTGACCTAGTAATTCTACTTTAGGAAATGATTCTACAGATACACTCTCTCATGTACAGAGATATAGGTTCAGATAATAGATACAGATAGTCAGTGCGGCTTTGTAGGAACAAAAAAGCTGGACACAAACTAAATGTCCATTAACAGGGATTGTTGAAGTCAAGTTTAGTATGTGTACATATACAGTGGAAAACTGAACTGTTCCGAAAGCAGTGAGGCGAATCGAGATCCATGTATAAGCAAGATTTCCCAAGAGACATTGCTATGCAAAAAAAAAGAGTGTAAAGGGTTGTTTGCTACAGTGTAACTTGGAGGAGCCGGGGAAGGGACAAGAAACTGGTAAGTGGTGTTGTTTCCTGGAAAGGAAACTGGGGTGTGGGGGAGGCTGAAGCAGTGCCCACTTTTCACCGTACACCTTTTTTTATCCTGTTTGAGTACATTCATGTTCCTGCACTGATTACTTAAAAGAGTGAAAAGAATCAGGCCTGTGTATGCTTGCCCGTGTGAAATTATCTATGTGAATATACTGTTAAAATACAGGTGTGCCACCCTCAGCTGGGTGCCAGGCAAGACTCAAAGCCAACTCCCATCAAATAATTGGTTGTGCAATCACCCTCCACGCCCAGCGGGTCGAGTCTTGATCGTGTCCTATTCCAGAGGGTCTTAGCAGTGATTTTTACTACTTTCAAGTGTTTCTTCATTGACTTGTATGTTTATGTCAGGATTGCAGGCAATTGGTTAAGTATTGCTGGTGAATCAGTTTGGGAATAAATGTTCCCCTGGTCCCCTTCCAAGATTGCACATCAGGCTCCAGGGATGAAGTCAGGAGTGCTAGCTTAAGTCACCCAAGGCGTGTCTCCATGCTGCGTGCAGTGTCCAGAAAAGCAGGAATAAAATTATAAGCCCCACAAACCTTAATCCAGTTATGTCAGTCAGGGCCCAGCCAGAAAAAGAGAAGCTGCTCTGAGGATTTAACTACATTTAATGCAGGAAATAGATGCACAGGTGGTGAAAGAGCTGAAAAGTCAAATGGGAATGGTTAGGCATCCCAGAGACTATTAACAGCTGTACCCCTTCTACCAGGAAGGAGGCTGGGGAGCAAGGGAGGAGGGAGAGTTTTCAGAGGCAAGGAACCAGAGCCACATGGCAGATGCCAAGGCCTCAGTGCACCCATTTGGGATTTGGGGCCATAGAGGAGTTGCAGCCACTGCCCCCAACACAGGGAGGGAGGGGAAGAAATACTCCACCTTCTCCCTTCCACCCATTAGCCAAACCCAACAGGAAGCTAGAAGCCCCAAACCCCTGGAAAACACAGGCAGGGGGCAGCTGCCATGACACACAGGGCTGAGGGGGAAGCAGGGAACGGGTCAGAGGGCAGCAGGCTCAGGGCCCTCCCACCAGCCTTGGTGGTTAAATTTACAGTTGAAACCCTGGGCCACAATTTTTAGTGGTACTTTTGAGAAATTTTGAGTTTGTTGAAACAGTGTTTCTGAGAATGCAAAGGCCTGAGTAAGCCATCCCTGTAAGCCTTTGTCTAGAAAAATAAAGGAGGTTTAAAAATATTTGAATACCAGTTACCATACAATTTAAATGGAATCTATAATTTTCCTAGATTCTGTCATTATATCACACTTTTGTCTGTATGTTTACTAAAAAGGGGGAAATGCTTTTCTGTTAGAGTCAAAGGTTTGTTTTAATAGTGATCTTCCAAAGGAACCTTGATACCATCCATCCATCCATCCATCCATCCATCCATCCATTTATCCATCCATTCATCCATCCATCCATCCATCCATCCATCCATTTATCCATCCATTCATCCATCCATCCATCCATCATCCATCCATTTATCCATCCATCCATCCATCCATCCATCCATCCATCCATCCATCCATCTATCCATTTATCCATCCATCCATCCATCCATCCATCCATCCATCCATTTATCCATCCATCCATCCACCCACCCACCCATCCATCCATCCATCCATCCCTCCATCCATCCCTTTTTATATACCAGGCACTGTTATGGATGCTGATATACAGCAAAAGAAAAGAAAAGTTCCTACCCTGAGAGCTTATGTTTTCATGGATGATGCATGATCACGATAGAAAACTGCATTTGTTATCACATTTCCTGTGGAACAGATTTTGGTGACCTGAAACTGTGACCTATTCTGTTAAGAGAAGGATATCTTGCTCATGAAACTTAGGACACTTGATCCAGCGACTATGACCTCATTATCTTATGACTAATATTACCAGAATAAAAAATTGTGTATTCTCTTAATAATTTAAGAAAGTATCTGGAAATCTCCTTTCAGAAATTATTTAAGCAAGGAAATAATTCTAATAGATTGATTTTTCAAACACTAGGCAAATCTCTGTTTTCCTACCATTTCTGTTACTTGCCCTCAAAGACTCTTTACTGAGATAGCCCTTTATTGGCCTTTCGACTAGAGGAAATTTATCTAACCTTTGTGAGACTCAGTTTCTCCATCTATACAATAGTGATAATAGGGTCCGCTTCTCTGTTGTTCACACCATTAAACGACGTGGTCCAGGTAATGTAGGTAATTCCTTCGTAGAGATTTTTAGTCAAAAGAAAGATTTAAACCATAGGCAAGGACAAATCCTTTTTTCTATCAAAAACATATTGGAAATTTTGAATAAATTCAGATACATGTAGCACAAGGGCAGCGACCTAGCAAACTGATCCTCAGGCTTAATATCAGAGGTGGTAGGGAGCAGTGGGGTAAACCGGAGAGGTCAGGCTTCATGCAGAGGAGCTGCTCAGACCTAGCCACGTGCTGCCACGTGATAACCTAGGCCCAGACTGACCAGATTTTTACTTTGTTTTTTCTTTTCTTTAATATATCTTTATTGATTTCAGAGAGAGGAAAGGAGAGGAAGAGAAAGAGATAGAAACATCAGTGATGAGAGTCATTGATCGAGCCCACAACCCGGGCATGTGCCCTGACCTGGAATCGAACCCCGAATGCCTGGATCCTAGGCCGACGCTCAACCACAGAGCCACGCCTGGCCGGGCAGATTTTTACATTTTTAAAAGAAGCTATACATGCCAATTTTTATGAGAAATCTATCATCTTTTTAAAAAAATATGTTTTTATTGATTTTAGAAAGAGAGGAAGGGGAGAGGGGAGGGGGGAACATGGATATGAGAGAGAAACATCAATGGGCTGCCTCCCGCGTGCACCCCGACCAGGGACTGAGCCCACAACCTGGGCATCTGCCCTGACCTGGAATTCAACTGGCGACCTTTCAGTGCAAGGACTGACGCTCAACCAACTGAGCCACACCGGCCAAGGCAGAAATCTATCATCTTTTAAGCATTGGCAACAGATTCAAATTTATTTTAGATTCTAGATTTGGAACATGGAGTAGGATTGCCAAAGTGCCCGTACCTCACAGGAAGTTTGCCATTTCTAAATTATTTTTCATCTATTAAATGAAAAGTGGTCAAAAACAAGAACAGAATAAACTGTGAGCATTCTAGTCAAACAGAGGCTGCTAACTGTTTAAGAAATGTCATCCTGCCCGGCCGGGCGTGGCTCAGCGGTTGAGCGTCGACCTAGGATCCAGGAGATCGGGGTTCGATTCCTAGTCAGGGCACATGCCCGGGTTGTGGGCTGCAGCCGATCAACGACTCTCTCATCATTGATGTTTCTCTCTCTCTCTCCCCCTCCTTTCCTCTCTCTGAAATCAATAAAGATATGTTTAAAAAAAAAAAAAGCAGAAAAAAAAAGAAATGTCATCCTTACTGAGAAATTCAATCAGGAAGGAACCCGTATGGAGAAAATGATCTGAAAAGGGAAAGGAAGGAAGAGCCCTTCCAAGCGGTGTTGAGGCAGCTATTCTGGCGGCTCTGTTCATAACGGCTGGCATTGGCGATGACGCGTTCCCGTCGACCGATAACAAAGCGACTGCAGTGTATTACTTATTCCTAAAAAACCATGACTGTACAGTACTGTACCTGAAACAAGGCAGAAGTGCTTTTCTCGTGTAAATGAAGCTCAGAAGTAGGCAGTCTAGTTGCCACCTCCATGAACCCAACTCACCACCCAACATACAGTCATACCTAGAGTATAGCCTCATTCTCATAATCCAGAAATAGCAGCTAGAGCTCCAGCCATCACGTCCTCCTTCCAAGCAATAAAGGCAGCGAGTGATAATGGAGGGGCGCGTTGCACATGTCAATTACTATTTTTAAGAAGTTTCCCAGGAGTTACATCACATGTCATTCACATTACCAGGAATTAGTCATATAGCCATGTCTAGCTACAGAGGAGGCTGGGAAAAGTCTTTTTCAGGAGGCCATGCACTCAGCTGCAAGTCAGAAAGCCCACTAAGAAAACCTGAGACAACCGATATAACATATATAAAGATGTAAATACTGTTTATCTATGGTGGGTGGAATCTCAGGTAGTCATGTATTATTTGCATATTTTTAAAACAGTGATCATGTTGGGTACAGAAACAATGATCTCTAGCAGAAGTATAATATCATATACAGGGGTGGGCAAAAGTAGGTTTACAGTGTGATACAGATTAATACAATAATTAATAAATAATAGAATAAACTCTGTTTCGCTTACTCACAACTGTAAACCTACTTTTGCCCACCTCTGGATTGATTTGAGCCATATGAAATTAACATTTTTTTAAGTTAAAAATAGTATCACCAGTTCATGTTGGTTCATTCTATTATATATCAATGGGAAAATGTCTAGAAAGCTATATCGTACATAAAGATGTAAATACTGTTTATCTGTGGTTGGTGGAATCTCAGGTAGTCATGTATTATTTGTGTATTTTTTAAAGAGTGATCATCATATATACCCCAAAAAGGAGATTAAAAACAGCATGTAAGTTACAGTCATCTTTTTATAAAATATATGAATACTATATATATGTAGACATTAGGAAACAAATATGGTCCTAAGCTGCAGTGCCTTTCTGAATCATGTTGTCTAGGGATAGGGATAATGAAGGTGTTGTAGTAAAGGGAACCAAGGGAGGCAGGTGCTTTAGATAAGAGACAGGAAAGGTCCCCCTGGGAAGGTGACATTCCATTTGGCCCTGAATGGCAGGAAGAGGCCAGTCCCGTGACGACCAGGGAGAAGCAACCCTGGCAGGGGATAGAGAGCCCAGGGGCGGGGAGAGCCGGTGTGTTTGAGCAGCAGCGAGGAGGCTGCTGGAGGTGACCTGAGCAAAGCTGGAGAGGAGCGGCAGGCATGTCGCTGGACTGGTGCCACAGCCCATCCGCATTTAGCTCATTCCTCCTCGGGGCTCTTGTTCTTGCCAATTCCTCAGACGGGAATTGCCGCCCTCCCACCCCTTTCAATTACCTGCTCCGAGAGGCCTTCCTTGACTACTTCTGCAGCCACCATCACATCTTTGTTTTATGCCTTCTGAGGCCTTATCACTATCAAGAAATTATACTGCTGCTCTGGCTGGTTTGGCTCAGTGGTTGGAGCATCAGCCTGAGGACCAAAGGGGGCTTGGGGCTTGGGTTCGATTCCAGCCAAGGTCATGTACCTCCGTTGCAGGCTTGATCCCCAGTTGGGGCGGGTGCAGGAGGCAATCAATCAGTGTGTCTCTGTCACATCGATGTTTCTCTCTCTCTTTCACTCTCTCTGAAAAGCAATGGAAAAAATATCCTCAGTGAGGATTTAAAAAAAGAAAAAAAGAAGTTATACTGCTGACTTGATAACTGTTGACTGCATTGCTAGCCACAAGCAAATCTCTCCTTTTGGATCACCCTTGTACCTCCCAGGTCTAGCACAGTGCCTGGCACATTGCAAATATTTATAAACAAATAGCCCCTAGGGAAGAAATGCAGCCTTAAAGGAAGCAGCAGAAGACAATTCCATTAGTTATACTGCCCTATTTACTGAGGACCTACTATGTGCCAGGCACTCAGCCAAGTTGCTGGGGATACAAAGAGATTTTAAACAGAGAAAAAATTCCCATTTTCATGGGGACTTATTGAATGCAAGGGGAAAGGGGAAATGTAATACACAAATTATTATCTATCAGGTAGATAGATAAATAAATAATAGGTAGAGAGATTGGCTCCAGACATTGTGTAATGTTAGCTATCATAAGTTCTAAGAAGAAAGATAAAGCAGTCAGGAGGGAGATAAGGAGCGCTGGGTGGGGGGAAACAGGGTTGCAGCTAGAATGGGCAAGCCACGGATGGACTCCCTAAGCAGGGACTTCACCTGGCAACTTAGAAATGCTCATTCTCGGGCTTCGCCCCAGACCTACTGAATCAGAAACTCTGGGGTGGGCCCAGCAGTCTGTGCTCTCACGAGCCCTCCAGGTGATTGTGCAGGGTAAAGCGGGCAGACCCCTGGAGCCGGGGGCCTTCAGCGTTGGGTCCCAGTTGATAGTCTTCTCTGTGTGATCACGAGCCTGTTTATTGCACTAGCTGGGCAGGGGACACACCCAGAGCTGGATGGCTTTACGCTGACCCTCAGCCAGGGTTGTTAATGTAAGAAACATTCAAACCTGGGAATAATTTTTTGTATGAGTTTATCTGAGCCAAACTGTAGACATACAACAAGGAGCCAAAATCTCAAGGGGTTGAAATAACGCTCCGGAGAACGGCAGTTTTGCACCTTGCTTTACAGATTACAGTCAGAGGAGATGCAAGCGGGTTACACAAAATTTATTGGTGATAGATTAGGGAGGCGGGAGGAAGCAAAGTGGGGAAGCCTCCGGGATTGGATAAAAAGTAAAATGATAGAAACATACTTCTTTTACGTAGGTGGATACAGGAGAGTTAAAAAGACCAAGATGCACTGAGGGCCCAGAAAAATGGGGAAACTACTTTGTTTTGCAAAGGCACCTTAATCAGGTACGTTATCTCAGATGCAAAAGACGAGCTACAGGCTTAGTTAAGGTGAAAATTAACCTTTTTTTAGGGACAAATATTGCCCCGGGATATGGCTACCCACCATAAACTGCTTATGTTTAAAAAGTTTTCATTTCAGACCATCCTTTGTGGTTATTTTAGGTCCCTGCGTCTGCAAGGCCGCCAGGCAGGCCTGCCCTGAGCTTGTGAGGTTTAGCATGGGGCCCCCTTTCCTCCACAGGGTTTATCCCAGGCCCGCAGCACTAGGCGCCCCCCCCCCCCCCAGCCTCTCTGCAACCCCAGCCCCATGCGGGCCACCTTGGGGACCAGGGCGCAGGGCGGCAGGTGCACAGGCGCGGGAGCAGGGGAGGCGCAAGGCAGCGGCCAAGGCCTCAGGGCTGCGGAGCGGGGCGCCGCGGGCCCCAGCGCCGGCCCCCAGCGGCCCGACGCCCGTGCGCCTCCGGGCCGAGGCTGCGGCGGGGGCGGCGCGGGGATTGGCCGGGCCGGGCTCGGGCGGGCGGCGGGCGGGCGGGCAGCGCCCTCTAGGCAGCGGAAGTGCCGGCCGCTTTACATCCGTCCTGCGCGCCTCGCCGCGCGGAGTTGGGAGGAGGCAGGCTGGGGGGGAGGGGGATAAAAGGAAAAGCCCCGTGCCATGTAGCCCAGCGCCCCCGCCCCGCGCCCCCGCCGCCCGGGCCCCCGTCTGCGGCCATGAACGCCAACAGCGAGGGCGAGAGCTTCCCGGGCGCCGTGCAAAGTAAGTGCCGTGCCGGGCGCAGTGCGCGCTCCGGGGCCCGGGCCCGGGCACGTCCGCGACGCAGCGAGCAGGCCCGGGCCCCGAAATCGGGGTGACGGCCGTGCCTGCGTCTCGGAGCGCGCGGCGGGCGCGCCGGGCGGGAGGCGCGGGGCGGACCTGGGGTGGGGGCGCCCTGCCCTGCGCGGGGCGGGGGCGCGCTGCGGCCGCGCTGGACCCCGGGGGGAGGGCATGCCGGTCAGACAGCTCCCACCCCCCTGGGACATTTCCCGGGTTCCCCTGTGGAGTTTGGGGCATTTGGGGTAACCGCTGCGACGCCGGTGGGAAAACTTCTGCCTCGGTGGCCCCGAATCCGTGGCGCGTGGGGGTCGGGGGGTTCGGAGGGCTGGGCGCCCCGCTGCAAAGCCGCGTCCACCCCGAAGGCGGGGATTTGAATGAGGAATGGGGCCGTGGTGGTTTGAGTTTGGGGTTCGTTTTAATTTTCCTTCCGAGACAAGCAGTCCCTAGTTTCTCCTGAAGCTTTGTTTCCCCAAGTGTGGTCCAGCGCAAAGCAGCCACCTGGGAGCGCGACCGCTTATTTTAAAAAAATAACCACAAACCTCTCCAGGGCCCCACCCCTCAGGTTGGGCTGCGGTGGGGATGCTGGAGGGAAGGGGGGTCTGCAGGCTTTCGCTGGGAGAAGTTCGAGAACCACTGGCGCCGGGGTTTGCAGATCCCTGGCACCTAGGAAGCGCTTCGCCCGTTAGCTGTTCATGTTAACAGTTGGGGAGACTTCGGCTCCCAACTTGGCTGGCTGTGTAACTTGCATCATTTGCGGAAAGCACAGATTTTCCTAAACCCAGCGCCCCTTCACCCCGCCCCCTTTATGACTTCTCTCCCGGACTGGGGCTCAGATGTGTCCAGGTCTAACTCCTAGCCCACCTCCCCCGGATTATTCTGATGCTTGGAGAACTTTGCAGAGAAAGCAGTTCTTCTTGTTGGTGGCGAACACAAACCGGCCCAGTGTTTTTTATTTGGTCTCAGTTCATTCTCACTACAAGCGCAAGAGGTAGATATATTTTATCACTCCATGTTTTCAGAAGGGGTGCGTTCAAGTTCGAGTAGGGAAGCTCAGTAGTAAGCCAGCCGGGAGCCATGCTGTGGGAGGGACCCCTGAGCGGGCCTGTTACCAGCACCGTGGCATGTGGTCCTCAGTCATCCTGTGAAGCACAGACTTCTCCTCTTTCATTCTGGGCATCAGCCCTGCGTGATCGGAATCATCAGCGATGCAGGTCACTTCGTCTCTTGGTCCTTTGTTTTCCCCGTAGTCCCCCGAGCCCGTCAGCAGCTCCAGGGAGGCAGTGTTCCAGAGGTTTTGAAGGAAAGCCTTCGTTCCTTCCATCCATTGACTTCAACGTACTTAAGTGCACAGGGCGTTCTGCAAGATGGCTGATAAAACATCACCACCCTCAGTCCCAGAGCACCTCTCCTTAGCAAGTCAACCAAATTGTATTTCCCTACAAAGATGTCTTGTCTTAGTTAGACTTGGGGAAAATTGAACATAATGTGACAAACACTTTTATAAATGTTCAGAAAATTGATACATGGATGCCTACCATATATGCACAAAGTATTTCTCATATTATTTAGGCATGGGGAAAATTGGAAATAATAGACCTTATAGTTACTGAAAATTGGGAAGCGTGAGTAGCATGAAACAATGTGACTGTATTATTACATAATTACATTTACAATGTATTTTAGAGATATAGCACCATCACTCGTGATATATGGGGAAAAGGTTACTTTTACAGTACATTATGATCCCAAAAAATCTCCAGTTAACAAGTTTTTTGAAGGTGAATAGAAAATTGTAATGTTCCTGGTACACATAGGTTGAAAGATTGTGAGTGATTTCCACTGCTGTTTTCTTCCAAATTTTCTGTTGTAAACATGAGTTTCCTTATAATAAGGCAAAGAAAAATTTTTAAATAAAAATTAAGGTTCTCATGTTAGAGACTTATTAATTAGTGGTGTTTCTTTATTCAATAAACAATTACATAGCACTTTCTAATGTGGTGCCAGGAACTATGGTAGGTACTTTGCAAATGTGAACACAGTGTTACTTCTTGGTATCATTACTATGGAGAAATAATGTCTCTATCAGTTAGGAATGAATTTTGGCTCTAAGTAACAAAACTGAGCTAATGAGAAATCTGGATGTGGTTGATTTGGGAGATCAGTGAAGTAAGGACCAGCATCTGTAGGGATCTTAGCATTTTCCTCATAGTTACAATATAGCTGCACAAGCCCGTGTCATCACATCTGCATTCAAGGCAAATTGTCCGTTCCCTTTTTATCATGAAAGCCAAACTTTCTCCAGAATCTCCTTTAGCAATGTGCTGGAACGGTTCCTAAGTATGTAGGGGACCAAGATTATTTAGTGGTTCTTGCAGTGAGGGAGGGGTGGATAGGGTTTGGAACTGTGGAGGGATTGGTTTTCATATTAACTGAGAAGTAAAACTATTCTTTAGTTGGGGTAGGAGATGGCTTCTGGTTCTTTGAAGTGCAGGGCAGACATGCACATCAAGGAACTTTCTTGTGTAAAATGCCACTAGTGCCCCTATGGACAAAAATGCCTCATGAGCCATTACTTGGGTCTGGGTACATTACTGCCAGGACAGAATTGGAGTTCTCTTTGCAGGGAAGAAGAGAGAAGTAGAGTGGACACTGAGCCACCAACTGGCCGTGTCTGCCACCGTGCCCTTTTTCCTACCACGGACCTGGTTTGTGTTGTAATTTCAAACTGTTTGGAATTAACCCGTTACTTTCTCTTTGCCCCGTGGAGTTCCAGGCGGCACAACGGTGCTGGTTGAGCTGACGCCCGACATCCATATCTGTGGCATCTGCAAGCAGCAGTTCAACAACCTGGACGCCTTCGTCGCTCACAAGCAGAGCGGCTGCCAGCTGACCAGCGCGCCTGGGGCGGCCCCCAGCACGGTCCAGTTTGTATCAGAGGAGACGGTGCCCGCCGCCCAGGCCCAGACCACCACCAGGACCATCACCTCAGAGACTCAGACGATCACAGGTATGGGTGGCCCATGGGGAGTCCGTTACAGTTGGCCGTGTCCCAGCCGCCTCTGTGGAACTTGTGAGAAAGTTTCCCAGGGTCTACCCCTTGGGGTTGCTGATTCGTTATTTTTAACAAGCTCCGCCGGGAAACCAGCTGTCCAGCCAGGTTCCGGAAGTGCGGGGTTAAAACATGAAGTGTTAGAAGTTATAAATGTTGTCATATGTTACACAAAACAAACAAACAAGTTTCTAAAGCAAAAGACTAGAGAAAAAGGCTTGCGAGAAATACATTGCAGTTAAAAAAAAGATAGTTATTTTGGGTGATGGGAGTGTATGTATGGTCTTCGCATTTGCATTATTTGTATAAAGGGACATAAAACATTGAGTGTTTGTTTGTTTGTTTTTGAACCTATGAACAGGCATCGATGCCTCCCCTCCCCTGGACTGCACCCGGAAAACAGAAAAGTACATCCCAGTTCTGGGTTGTATCCATTTACTCCACAAAAAATAAATTGCAGGTGGATCCAAAATTTAAATGTGTATAATGAAACCATAAAAGTCCTAGAATAAATACTATACACACAGATGCACACACATGTGCACACACACACACGTACACCTATTTATGAATGAGTTAGTGCAGACATTGTGGGGTTCTGTGGGGAATTGGAGAATGTATTCCTTAGCTAAAGGCATTCACATTTTTTAATTAAAAAAAATATGTGTGTGTGTCTACCAAATATAAATACTGTGCCTACCAAAGAAGACAGGTTGTAGACAGTTCCCCCGAAAAAAAAAATATCATGTGCTTACAAGTAAACTTGCAATTTTTCCAAAGTAGAAACAATGTATTAAGTATAAAAACAGCTGGAGGAAAAAAATCACAGCATATATAACTAAAGCCTAGTGTCCCTCATATATAAAGAACTCCTAAAATCAATAAAGTAGAGAAAATGAACCAAGTGGAAGAGTCAGCAAAGGGCAATTGGTGAGATACAAGAGGCCCTAACCCTGAAAGCACGCTCTGATGCCTTAGTAGTTAAAGACACACATGTCAATAGAAGGCTGAGGGCAAGGATCTGCTTTTCTTTTCTGGGGATGTAAATTCACATAACCTGGATGATTTTTGTGGTGTCTTTCAAATTTTAAATATCATATTTAAAATCTTTCATGTTTCAAAAGATACACAAAACACATTTACCCAGTAAGTCCACTTCCAGGTGTTTATCCTATAAAACTTTATAGCATATACTGTAAAGAAAGTGGAGCCTGTATATGTAAACATCAAGAGGAAATTCAATAAATCAGTATCAGAGATTCGGGCAGTGGGTATGATTTAGCCTTGATAAGGGGAGCTAGGTCTGTGTGCAGACATAGAAAATTCTTGAGGTAAGTATAACATATAGAGCATTATGTTCAAGGTCAGCTTCTAGAACAGGAATGAGGCAGGTAATGTTAATGAGAGAAATGTAAGCCGTGCACGTTAGGGAATAGTGGGGACTGTGGTAAAGTGGAAGCAGCTGCTCTTTGGGTCCAGGCAGATACCTGAGTTTTTCAGAGAAGCCAAAAAATGTGAAATTTCCCAAACTTTACAACTTTGATGGCCAAACAGAATACACCTGTGAGCCCAATTGAGCCCACAAGCTTTTTTTAGCGTATTCTTCTGTTGATCAAATAGTCCATCTGGAGCTGAGTAGAGAACACCGACTTTCACTTCATCAATTGTATGTTGTTGTGATGTTTGAATTTTTTTGTAATATGCTAAGTTCTGTGGTCGTTTCCCTAATGCATCCAAAATAATGTTTCTGCTGAGTTTTTAAAACATTGAAATGTAATTATAACTGATCCCCTCACAAGCCTTAATAATACTACCTTGAGGTCTTCCCACTTTCTCCAGAGTTTATCTTAATTGTCATCTTAGAGGAAGTCACCAAGAAAACATGAAAACTAAAAAAAAAACACAACACCTTAGAGATGGGCCTGGTACAACCTTCTCATTTTAACGCTGGAAGAAATGTCGCTGCAGATGGGGATGAGACATGGCCAATGTCCCACCACAAGGTGAGGACAGTCCTAGGACTTACGTATTTTGGCCCTTACCTCAGCTGCCTTCTCTCTGCAGACTTAGTGTTCAGTTCCCTGTCCTCAGAAACAGGCTCCCAGTACCCCTGCTGTGGGCGTGAAGCCTGTGACCTGGTGCGCCCCCTTCATCTGTGGCCGTGACATCTTTCTGTGTTCTGAGATTTTGCTTATGGTGTTCCCTCTGCCTGAAATGCTTTTCTTGTCTTTGCCTGGCTGACGCCAACTCAGCCTGAGAGTTTAAGGTTCGTGACGGTTGACACACGAGGGACCTGGCTTCATCTGGAACACTCCCATCCCCTCTGAATTGCCGGAGCCATGAGGAACGTCTTTCTGTTTTCCAGATGAGCCAGGATTCCTCTGGCCTCAGAGCCTCCAGACCTGTTTTTCCTCTGCCTGGAACTGACTTTATTCTTACACAGATGTCAGAGCTGGGCCTAAGGACATTTCCTCCAACCTTGTCCTTGACATCACACACACTATTTTCCCAGACCAGGCCAGGTGCCCATAATTCAGTGATTATTTGCCCTAGACCTGTAACGTCTGTCCCGTCGTGGGAATGTTGGCACCATGAGGTCAGGGCCTGGGCCCCTCGTGTTCACCGCTGGACCCACAGCACCTAGAAGGCGCTGGGCACGAGGGCGCTCATTCTCGGTTGAGTAAATGAACTGACTGCCCAAATCTGACATCCGTCAGTGAAACTCACCCCACACCCAGTGACTGCTCCTTCTGTCCCCCTAGTACTTTGCTCGAAGATGTCCACCCTCCTATCAGTGTCTCCATTCCCCATGGCCATCCACTCCTGCTGTGCCTCAGTTTTGCTGACCGCCCTGTGCACTCAGGCCAGACCTAGGGTCAGTCCTCTTTGTGCCCAGCTCACGGTGGCACCCACTGCACCATGTCGAAGGGAGCTCCGGAGACTGACTGCTGGACTCGCCTCCCAGTCTAACACCCCACAGCCCTAGACGGGGCAGGTGGCCTGCTCACTGATTAATATTCCTCATCTGTACAAACGGGTCATAATGGTACCTGACACTCTTAGGTCAGAGAATTAGGAGCCTAATACCTAATATAATTGGGCGATTGTGAGGACTCTGTGATAATCCACAGAAAGGACTGGGGCAGAGTGATTGGCCTCAATAAATGACCGCCCTTATTAATGAGGGTGAGTGAACAGGCCACGAGCAGGTGGGGAGATCTGCTGCTTTTCTGCCTGACTCAGCCGCTCTCTCTGATTGTTCCTGCTTCTGTGCCACAAAACAAGCAGAATCTTGCTTTTTTCTTTCTTTTATACTATTTTGTTTAGTTTTCTGGGCCCAACTCCCCCCACACCTGAGCTTCAGTGTCCACCAGTGACAGTCCCCAGACCTTCCTGTGGACCAGAGCCCCCAGGGAGCTTGTTAAGGACACTGGTGCCTGGGCTCTGCCTCCTGCACCTGCATCCCTGGGGCTCAGGCATCTGTGTTTTTAACAAGCTCCCTGGGGGATTCCGGGTCTCAGCCGGGTTGGAGAGTCCCTCACTGCCCGAGGCCACAGCCCGAACCCGGACACTGGCAGATTCTCCAGGTGCCCTCACCCAGACACTGTCCAGACTTACTGGTTGCTCTTTGGTCCTTCTTTAAGCGAAACCCGTCCTCACTCAGCTCATAGGTCTCCTCTCCGTCCTATAGTAGTTGGATTAAAGTAAAATTTATTCTCTGCCTGCTAGCTTTGAAAGCTTCCTGTTGTTTTGCATTTGATTTAAGAACTTCCTGTAGAAGCAGTAAAATTAGATGTTGATGCTGGTGAGGGGAGGAAAAAAGCATCTAACATGCATTTTCTAAGTTCTGGCTTAAAATCATGGAGCTCTGGAGGCAGGGCCCCGAGTTTGCATCTTGGCTATATAGGGCCAGGGGAGCCAGCCCGGTGACCATGGCAAATTGCAGGGACTCTTGGTATCTCATTTTTAAAGTGGGGACAAGAATAAATTGAAAGTTTGGGGTCCTGAGCCAGACTGGGTTGAACTGCTGTAAGCACTTACTCACCGGGGAACCTTGGGCAGGTCACTTAGAGTGAATTGATCTCTTGACCTAGAATGATCTTTTCATCTCTCTTGGTTAATTTTTACTCTTCAGGTTCCAGGTTACAAGTCACCTCCACCTAGAAGCTAGCCATGATTTCCCCCTGAGGTTAGGTTTCTCACTGCTTCCCCACTTAGCACTTACCATAGTAGTAATTAATCAGTTATTTGGTGACAAGCAGTCTTTACTTAGGCAGAGGAGTGAATTCAGATGCTGTTGGGGGTCCAGCCATGTAGCGAATGCAGCAGATGGAGAGTGGGAGGGCCTGTGGGCAGCCAGCTGAGAGAGAAAAGCAGCCCGGACAGCCAGCAGCCATCGGCAGCTAGGCCTCGGTGCTGCTGGGAGCTGGGCTGGCTCTACAGGCCATGCTGTTCTCCTGTTGAACGTGGGCAGTTTCACAGAACATCAGCATGGTACAGGGCCACTCGGTGACCACTGTGAAACGGCAAAAAACACACGAAATACCTTCGTCATCATTTGGAGCCACAAAATAGCAAACTCCCCCTTCCCCACTAACCTGAGTGACATCTGCTTTTCTACCTATTACAGCTGTAGCCTCCCGTTTCTCAGTACTATTTATTAAGATATCAAACCAGACTCTCCCCCACATCCTGACAGCTTCCAATGCAGGCTTCCTTGAACCCTCCCCCCAAATTACCTAGCATGAGCCCCAAACTGAGTCCTTTCTAGCACCGTTGCTGAGACTCCACAGTTCCCATGGTCTGAGCGTTCCCTTAGTGCAATGAGTAATAAACTTACCTAAAGTGTGTCCCTGGTGGTCTGTGGCCAGAGGACAGGGACATAGAGAAGACCCAACTCACCTAATTGATTTTGAAAGCCTTAAAAAATAATCTGAAGGCTGAGTTTGGATTGTGAACCATAAACTAGTGGTTCAATTTCTAGTTTACCAGACGGTCAGTCTCCCTGCAGGGCAGGCCTGGCACCGCACAGGCACTCAGTAAAACGCTTACCGAGTGAGTACAGGAGAGGACGGCTGTAAGGGTTAAACTGGTTCATGTGCCTGAAACACAAGGCCGCGTGTGTCCCATCGCGAGGGCCCAGGGAGAGCCCCTGGGACTGTCGGGCGCCAGGTGCTGGAGCCGAGATCATAGAGACGCTCGCCCTTGGAGACTTCCAAGCCCGTGCGCAGGGGAGGATTTCGTTGTGAGACACGTACTAGCCCAGGCACGTGTGATGGGCGCAGCCTTGCCGAAGAGCTAGTGGAGTAGATGGTCCCAAGGGGAAAGCCAAGGGGAAAACTGTGAGATCAAACATATAGCAAGTCTTGAAAGACCCACCTGCCTTTGGGAGGAAGACGGTGGAAAAGGGGCATCTCCTATGGTGGTCTGGGGATGGGGCAGCTCGAGGCAAGATCTGATAACAGAAGCTAGGGATAGCACAGGGAGTATGCGGTAGGAGCCATGCTTCATCTCTGGCCTTTATTCTGAAGGAGCTAGGGAGCCATTGAAGGTTGTTGAGCATGTGAGTGACATAGTAAGACAAACTATGTAATGATTTGCCTTACGATGCGGCAACAATAATACTAGCTAACTCTCAGGTGGTGGTTATGAGGTGCCAGTCCCTTTCCTAAGCACTCTGTATGAAGTCCTTTACACATCCATAAATTAAATACTGAGAATTATCCGCATTTTATCAATAAAGAACTCAGGAACAAAGAGGCTAAGTAACTTGTTTGAGATGATCGAGCCAGAAAGCAGCAGAGCTGGGTCTCAAATCCAGGCTGCCTGGCTGCAGGCTCTATGCACTTGACCTTGCCACACCATCCCTTGGAAAACTCATCGCAGTGTCTCTCAAAAGCATCACCTGGCACTTCGTTGAAAAATGCAGTGACCCAGGGCCGCCCCTGGAATGACATCTCGTTGCCAGCCGGTGCTTCCATCGCTCTTAACACCCAGCTTCAAAGGGGCCGCACAGCAAGGCCACTGATGATCTCTTAGGATAAGAACTGGCAGGGCGGACCCAGGGTCAGGGTCGGTTCTGCAGTTCAAAGGTGGCGTGTTCTTTGCACCCTCTTGGTGTCCTGGTGGTGGGCTTTGTCCTTTGGCTTCGCCCTCTCACCTGCCTCATGGTGACGAGAAGGCTGCCGCTGCTTTATGCCTCAGGTCTTCACTCAGCCATGTCCACAGGTCAAGAAAGCGACAGCTTCTCTTTATCAGGGAGGAAATGCTTCCCAGAAACTCTAGATCCTGTTGGCTAGGATGGGACACATGCCCAGTTCACTGTCGTGGGGGACACTGGGGGCAGGGAGGGGAGCTTAGCAGTGGCATCCAATCCCAAGGGGCCCTCGCAGGGCCACACAATTGCCACTGCTCTGTTAGACGGGACGAGAGCAGGAGTTCTCAGAGCTGGTGTGCAGAAAGAGTTGCCTAGAAAGCTTGTTTAAAAAAAAATACAGCTATAGCCCTAACTGGTTTGGCTCAGTGGTTAGAGCAGTTGGTCTGTGGACAAAAGCGTCCTGGGTTTGATTGCATCCAGGGGTGCATATCTCGGTTGCAGGCTTGATCCCCGGCTCCAGTCAGGGCATGTGTGAGAGGCAACCAATCAATGTGTCTCTCTCACATCAATGTTTCTCTCTCTCTCTCTCTCTCTCTCTCTCTCTCTCTCCCTTCCACTCTCTGAAAAGCAATGGAAAAAATATCCTCAGGTGAGGATTTAAAAAAACACAAATACAGCTATAAAGATATTCAGACTTTTCTCCCTATATCTACATTAGAACCTCTGGTCCATGATCAAGTTTGAGAACCACGAGCCAAGAGAAAGGGAAGGAAGGATGGAAACCCATTGGCATCAATGTCTGGCACATAGTAGGTGCTCCACAAATCTGAATGAACGAGTGAAACCAGCACTGGGAGTGGGAAGGGGGTGTGAGAAGTGAGAAGGTAGCTCCATTCCCCTGGTAGTTTGGGGGGTTTTTTGTTCCTATTTAGGGAATTGCCAGTATAGTGCAGGTTAATTTTATTTTAGAGAAGCCTGTTGTTTGCCTGTGACAGACCCCTGCTCTGGCTAATAGTTGTTTAAGCCCAAGAGGAGATTTTTATGTAGGAGAAATAGGGAGCCACTGAGGACTGAGGCAAGGATGCTGCTAGATCTCAAAGAGATCAACACCAGAAGCTAGAAATACATTCAGGATTTCAGATGCTCATGGTTCAAAGTGTGGCTGGGGGCCATGCCCACTGCCCAGAAGCTTGTTAGATATCCTGTCTCGGCCCCACCCAGAGCTGCTGAAATCTGCATTTTAAAGAGGCTCCAAGGTGGTCTGTGTGCGGGTTCCACTTGGGGGAGCAGCCATCTGCGTGGCAGCTCCCGCCTGTGTCCTAATTCCAGGGCAAGCGGATCTGATCGGCCTGTCAGGTGTCTGCAAGAACAGAAAGGTCTAAGCTCGAAGGTCACTGCTGACACCCCCATTTTACTGGCAAAAGAACCGAAGAGCAGAGTGAGCAGTGGAGACAAACGGTGGTCCCAGGTCAATCGGACATGTATAAACACACACTCTCACACTCACACTCACACTCACACCTGGGAAAGAATGGCTACTCCAACATCACATTGCACACACGCACTCAAAGCAGCCCCTCCGTGATCAGGGCCACCTGAAGTCTTCCCTGAGGTATCTGCAGGTCCCATTGAACACAGGGGCTCCTGGAAAGAAGCCGAGTGTGGGGGAGGGTAGGGAGGGGATGCCTCTAATAAATCAGCCAGGAGGCTCCAACAAGGCTGGGTAACTTGGCTGTTGGATTCCCACACCTGCAACAGAATGCTAGTAATGATTACTAGCATCCGTGTTCTGTATTGAAATGTCACCTCCTCACTGAGGCCTTCCAGGATTACCTTACCTAAAATCATGTGCCCCCAGCCCTTCCCGTACCACTTCCCTGCTTTTATTTTTCTCCATAGCATTTAGCTATGTTGTATGTATTTAAATTATTTCTTTCCTGCACACTCAAAACTAGAGTACCAGCTCCATGAAGGCAGGGACTTTTGCCTCTTTGGCTCCCTGATGTGTTCCTAGTGCCTAGAACAGTGCCCAGAAGGCACACAGTAGGTGCTTAGTAAGTATTTGCGGGATAAACCAGTGAATAATAACAATTGCAGTAACGATGTCCCACGCCTGGCCTCTAACCCTCACAGCAGCCTGGGGAGATAGGAATGGGAATCACCCCTATTTTTTAGGTGAGGAAACTGAGGCTCAAGGAAATAAGACTTAAGAGCCCAAGCTCTTGAACAAATCCTTCCCGGTCCGGGTACCATCTATTTTGGGGTGACTCACATGTTTTGTGTGATTAGCCCTACCTCCAAAACAATCCCTGCAGCTGGGTGCCTCACCCTTTGCTTCCCGCCGTCTCCCCAAGACAACAAAGGCAAAAATGGACAAATGGGACTGCATCAGATGCACCAGGCTTCTGCGCATCGAAGGAAACAGCAGGCTGGAAAGGCAGCCCGGGGAATGGGAGAGAATGTTTGCAAACCGCATTGAGGCGTGGCTGACATCCAGAAGCTCCCACGCGCCCCTCTGCCGCGGCTCGCCGTGAATCCCGGGACACCGAGGCTCACGGAGGGGCCCAGCCTGTCTCCTGGGACTTACCTCCCTGGGAGACTGAGGACTCCAGGCGCTGGGCTGTGGGAAGGACTTAGCCATTCCCACAACACCCCCCCGCACACACACCCCTTCCTTTTTTCTTTTTCTTTTTTAAATCACCGTCTGAGGATATTTTTTCTATTGCGTTTCAGAGTGGAAGGGAGAGGGGTGTGGGGGAGAGAGAGAAACATCGATGTGAAAGAGACACGTTATTGGTTGCCTCTTGCATGTACCCTGACTGGGGCTGAGGATTGGGCCTGCAACCGGGGGCCTGCAACCAGGACCCTTCAGTCTGAGGGCCGATGCTCTAACCACTGAGCCAAACTGGCCAGGGCTCTAGCCTTCCTTTTGTTCAGAAAGTTGTAGAACAGAAAGTGGGGAAGTCACGATAGCATGACCAGCCAGCCTAGTTTAGCACTGAAAGTCCTATGTCCCTGGTAGCCCTCTGTCCCAGGCAAACAGGGATGGACGGTTGGTCACCCTGGGTGTTGGTCAAACTCCCGTGGAGAGTCTGGTACCAGCACCCAGTTCTGTTCAACTAGAGACTCTACCAAGGCCGCATCCTTGCTTCTGATTTTCTCATTAAACTTTGCAACAACCTTATGAAGCGGGCACAGTGATTCTCTCTCCTTACAGGGGAGGAAACGGGGCCTCAAAGAGGTTACACAACTGGCCCGAGGTCACGCACACAGTAAGAGGCTGAACTTGGACACGCGTTAGTCCAAAGACCCATTCCGAGGTCTCCAACACGGGGGTGCGCCTTAGAGTTAATGGGATTGCTGTCAGCCAGCAGGAGTCACAAACGAAACGGTCTCTGTGTACCTGGGAACAAACCTGATGACAGTCGAGCACATTGTTGTCTCTTTGGCAGAGTCATGTGCGGTTTTTGGAACTACGTGTATTGAGTTTATTTGCTGTTTAGAACGTCTTCCAAGATGTTGCAGGTTGAAGATGAAAAGTAACTGTACCCAGAGATACCTGGAAACAGCCGTAGGGGCTCAGTCTGATAGCAGTGAAGCACATGTGTGTTGCTGGAGGAACAACCCTCTCTCTGTTCCTGCAAAGCAGCCGCAAGAAATATGGATTCCCGACAGGAGACAAAGCCGGGCTGACTTACTGCTGAAGTGCATGGAAAAGGGTCACCTGCGCCAGAGGTTCTCACACTCGGACTCACCTGGGCACATTGTGAGAGCACAGAGCGCTGGGTGCACCCCAGGGTTTCTGATTCAGTAGGCTGGCGGGGGCCCAAGAATTTGCCTTTGTAGCCCGGCTGACGTGGCTCAGCGGTTGAGCATCGACCTGTGATCCAGGAGATCGTGGTTTGATTCCCGGTCAGGGCACAGGCCCGCATTGCAGGCAGGGTCCCCGGCCTCGATCCTCAGCAGGGGGTATGCAGGAGGCAGCGGATCAGTGACTCTCATTGATATTTCCGTCTCTCTCTCCCCCTCTCCCTTCCTCTCTCTGAAATCAATAAAAACATTTTTTTTTAAAATTTGCCTTTGTAGCAAGGTCCTAGGTAGGTTCAGTGCTACTGGCTGGGGCCCAGGCAAAGCAAAGGAAACGAGCAAAGAGCCAAATTCCGCTGAGCAGGTGAAACATGTCAGTAAGAGGCAGGTATGGTTGATATGCGCATTTGAGAGACGTGGCCTGAAGAAAGAGGTCAACTTGTCAGAATGTGTTGGCCAACTGTAAACAAAAGCCACTTAATTTTCCTCTGCGTGTTTCACTTGAGAAAAATTGAAACCATGAGTTTACTTAAGGACCAGATGCTGATAGAACCCCGGGGCTTCTCCGACCCGCATCAGAATGATGTCATTCTTGCCAAAGGCGTCCAGGAGATAGAGATTCCAAATATCTGAAGAAGTCTAAAAGAACTCATTCAGTAAGTGAAATTTCTCAGGAATATGAAAGCATTGCATCATTAGGTGTTTAATTGGCAGCTCTTTAAAATCTGTTACACATAAAATAATGGTACATCTTAAAATCTGTTAACATCTTACGTTCAAAGAATGAAGGTGTTTGTTTTCAGAGGAAATATAGTGTGTCGAACCTGCGGCATAGATATTGTTGCTTCAGGCACAGCCCATACAGGCAATGATGTTAGGTCTGTGTCGATTTAAATAAATGTATTCCGTAAATACTGTGGCAAAAGCGTCGGAGGTAGTGCCTTGGTGACTGAAATTTGGGAAACAGAATGTGACAGTGGCTTTCATAGTCATCATTAGGGCCTCTTGGTCTGACAAGTTCACCCAACGAAGTTCAGCCCCTGTTGGTCATATAAGTTTACTCCTTATTTGAAGCCAAATCTCCATGTGGCAAACTACATGTAATAAATAAAGGAAGGAAATATCTCCAAACTTCAAACCATAAACTTAGTTAACAGAGAAGTCACAAAAATTTTTATAAGCCAAAAGAAAAAGAAATTTGAGACTACCTGTTTTATAATGATAAAGATGTTTGGTCTCTTTTTTTTTTTCCTCCTCAAAACGTCAGTGAGAGTGCAAGGATTTTTTTTAAAGGAGTATTTGTGTTAAACAGTGGTTTTGAGAGAACTTGTAGTCCTGTCCAGAATTTCTTCAATCCGTTTCTTTCCAGTTGTTTGTTAGGATTTTGTGGTAAAGCTTTTGGAAGTACCTAAAGCGTTTGGCTGAATTAACAGAAAACCTACCTGGCGTGAGTGATAGGGATGTTTCTTGTTTATCTAATAAGCCTCGGTTAGGATGGTTTCAGAGCTCTGGCTCAACATCTGACTTTCTTGCTGCTCTCTTATGTTTACAGAATGGCTGCCACAGATCCAGCCATCACATCTTCACTCCAGCATGTCCAAAGACAGGAAGTAGGGAACCAGGGCAGCAAGAATGAGCATTCCTCAATTGCCTCTCTACCCCTACTTGTTTGTTTATTTTTAATCAGGGAGAAGATCTTTTACAGGACTCCCCCAGCAGATATTCTTTAGGGCAGGGGTGGGGAACGTCTGGCCTGCGAAATCGTTTGGTCTGGCTCTGCCAAGGCAACTGCAGGTGGGACTTGAAATTCAAAAAATCTAGGAGCTTTTTTTATGCCTAATTCTTAAGTTGATAATTTCATATGGCCAGCGAATGATGTTATAAATATCCAAATGGCCCTTGGCGGAAAAAAGGTTCCCCACCCCTGCCCTAGCATCTCACTGGCTGGAACAGGGTCACACGAACACTCCTAAGCAGCTAGGGAGGCTAGGAAAGCAAACTAACATGTTCATTCTCTAGAAAGGACAGTAGGCTAAAGGAACAGCTATTGGATATTCATATTATGAAAATTAATAACCATCATGTCTTTTAGTTTCAGCCCCAGAATTCGTTTTTGAGCATGGCTATCAAACTTACCTGCCCACGGAAAGCAACGAAAACCAGACAGCCACGGTCATCTCTCTGCCTGCCAAGTCACGTGCCAAAAAGCCCTCGGCCCCACCTGCTCAGAAAAGGCTTAACTGTTGCTACCCAGGTAAAGACAGCGTTGTGTCCGACTTGTGCAAAGGATGTGGCATTTCACAGGCTCCTGGGCTCTAACTCCGGAACTCTCGACAGCTCCAGCCGCCTGGCTTTCCAGTCCCGGCCCCACGGTGTTTGCATCACCACATACGACCTACCTCTCGCTCTCCCTGGTCACTGTGTACATGGGCTCTTAAGACTTTTAGAGCCATGGGACTTTGAAATGCGACTTGTGAGAATCTCAGGTTACTATGAATATTTCATGTTGTGCTGTAGCTTAGAAAGACATGAGAAAGATTGTTCTTAAAAAAACAAAACTTTTTATTCGGAAATAATCTCAGAATTACAGAAAGGTTACAAAAATTGTTCAAAAAATATCTATTACCTTCACTAGATTTCTCAAATGTTAACATATTACGTGTGCTTTGTTATTTTTGTATATATACGTATTTATATATTTTCCCCTCAAACCATTTTAGAGTAAGTTGCAGACACGCTATCCCTTGCCCCTCAATGCCTTAATGTGTATTTCCCAGAAACAAGGAAGTTCTTTTCTATAACCACAGTACAATCATCAAAATCAGGAAATTAACATTTACACGCACAAATTACTGACCTTATTAAGCTTTTACCAATTGCATCTATGTCGGAAGAAAAACATTTTCCCCTGGTCCTGGATCCAATTTAGGGTCACACATTGCATTTCGTTTTCATTGAATCCTGAGCTTTTCTTTCGTGACCTTGACATTTTTTACAAAGTACAGGCCAGTTATTTTGTAAAGTGTTCCTCAGTTGGGGTTTGTCTGATGTTTCCTCATGATTAGATTTAGGTCCTGCCGTGTGGGCAGGAAGCACAGGAGGGGTGTCGTGACCTGGTGCGTCATATCGGGGTGCCCGGGACACCTGCGTGTCCTGTTCTGTGGGGCCAACTTGCATCACTTGGTTGAGGAAGTTTCCGCCGAGTTTCTCCACTCTGGAGTTACTGTGTTGCCCTTTGTAATTCGCCTTTCCTTGCCTCTTCAAGGTTGCCAGTTCAAGACTGCCTATGGCATGAAGGACATGGAGCGTCATTTAAAAATTCACACAGGTAAGTAGCGTTTCTTTGCCACCTACGCCCCGAGCACATGCTCTGGGCTGAGAGCTGGGGACCCAGTCCAGTCAGATACATGATGTGACGCCGACCCTCCGGGGACTGCAAGCACAAATTAAATGAGAGCAAGATGGTGTTCCTACACATGATTTTGGCAGGGAATGTTCAAAGCAATAAAATCCAGGGCTGGAACAGATAGGAGCAAACTTAACCGGTGGATAAGTTGCAGTCATTTTGAAAATTAACCTGCCAGAATTAATTAAGATTTAAATGCCCCAATTTTTCTCATTTTGAGGAGATAATCCTAGAAATGTGTCTCCGTGTGGGCGTTTGTGTAGGTGTGTGGGCGTGGGGGGGGGCTGGTATAGAGAATAGTAATTTTTCTTTATGTATCTTTTGTATCCACTGTCTCATTGGATACAGTGAATGTGCTATTTATGCAGTTTTGAAGGGGGGATTTAATAAATAAATACTTTTGTATAAAGGAGAGAAAAAGATTGATGCATGGAAAAAGAAAACTGCGAGGAGTTCTAGTGATTTTAATTTTCTTTAATATGTTATTTTTACGTCTCCCCAATTTCCTGCATGGAGAATGAATTGCTTTTTCACACTATTCTTAACAAAATATGAGATGCTCGTAATTCAATGATACGACGTATAAATTTAACGATAAATGTGTATAGGGTAGGGACACACCGAGGTTTGGCTTCGGCGCCACTAATTGCCCAAAGTCAACATTTTAGCCCCAGCCTTTGGAACACCAGTTATTTCGGATATTCCTTGGCCCTGACCGATGATTGCCTTATCGCACTGGGGACCACTATCCTATCTCTCAATGTCACAGTCACATGTCACTTGAATTTATTCCAATTATCAGAATGTTCAGGTACTAAGTTGCAAGTATTGGTAAGCATTCTCGACGTGAGAAATGGTGAATCTCTCCACGGGGCTTCCATATGCTGAATTCCATCAGTCGAGGTCACATATTCATTCTTGCAAGAATACAGTGCTGTCATTATTAATGAGGATTGGGAAAGCATTATAAAAATATAAGGCCCTGGTTGGTGTGGATCAGTTGGTTGGGCATCACCCCATGCACCGAAAGATTGCCACTTTGGTTTTTTGGGGTTTTTTTAAATGTATCTTTATTGATTTCAGAGAGAGGAAAGGAGGGGGAGAGAGAGAGATAGAAACATCAATGATGAGAGAGTCATTGATCGAGCCCGCAACCTGGGCATGTGCCCTGACCAGGAATCGAACCCCGATCACCTGGATCCTAGGTCG